>NC_072735.1:96998584-97713799 GCF_026930045.1 Uloborus diversus
AGCTTAATAGCCACTTTAGAAATAAATACGCACCAAAAATTTTCAAAACTACTTCTTCAAAAGATGTTTTTATACACTTTTCTTGTTGAAAACATTTCTATTACTATTTTATTTTTAATTTTTTTATTTATTTCGCAATTTCATTTGAAAAATGAAATTATTATTATTGAATAAGAATGTAAATAAGGTGTTTTATCTGCAGTATTTATTTTTATTGCATTTATTGTAAACATTTCTACAGAACAATGCAACATTTTTCTTTGAATTTTGAATACCAAACAAAAATACCAAAATTCTTTAAATTTGAAAGTACCAAACTCTTTTTACACATTTTATAAATGTCATAAAATAGAAATTTTAGAAGTATTACTTCATATGTGCTTCAGTGGCGTGGCGAAGGGGGAGAGGGGCTGAAAACAACCCTCAGAAGCATTGGTTTTAATGAAAATGCAAATTATAATACAGTAGTTTATGCAAATGAAAAGGCTGTTTTGATGGGGGGGAAAAAATCCCTTCAGAAGGTATTTTTGATCAAAAAAACCCTCCAGAAGGTATTTCTGGCTACGCTAGTCATCTGCTTAGATGAGTAAAGAGTAAATACATCTATCCTTTTGAGTGATTAGAAAACTTAGATCAGATTTTTTTTTCTTTCATTGAAAGAAATACATTGTATTTTCACTTTTCATGTTAATGCTCTTTAAGTATCTATTGTAACAAAAAGCAACAGAACACAAAATATGAAATCAAACTTCATTGATCATATTGAATTTGCACAAGAAATATGTTTGGTAAAATTCTCCTTGAAACAAAAGTTTGGGTACAGCCCTAGCACATAGTGTACAACACGCAAATGATTTCTTATTTAAAAGATGATTTTTATGGTTACAAAATATATATATATACATAAAAATTAGCAATCGAAGTCGGATGAAATATCAATGTCTAAATAAAAAATAATCCATAAATGACCAATAATAAATAAATAACATTTACACAAATAAATGCAAAATTAAGTTACGAATATTGTAGTGGGAAAAAAGAAAAAACAATCACTATTTCAAAAAATTAGTTATTGGAGGGTGGAGGCGAGTGGGCGGTTAGGGGTTTTGACGACTTTTTGCAGGGAAGTAACAATTTCAACACATGTCGATTGAAGAAATTGGTAAAAATAAAAAAAAGGCGAGAAAAGTAGTACAGAAAGCAAGTACAACTCAACAACACTCTGTTCAATCAAACATATACATCTTGAAAATAATAATTGGTGTAAACTGTAGAAAAATTCTTTAATGCAGGGAAGGGGGTCCTGACCGAATGGGAATGGTATTATTGAAACTGAAACAAACTACATCTTTGAATGCTTTTTTTTGGGAGGGGGGGGGGGGGTCGCAGCTTAGGAGACAATTCACCATTTCCCTTAAGGGATGGTCACCCCTTGAATATTCACTCAGTTTTCTATAATAACTGTTTTCTGAGTGTAAGCTATTCAGAGTGAATGATATGGAATGCATTCTTGTCAGTTTGTTCACCAAACCCCAACCCTCTCATACTTTCCAACTAAGTCGACAAACTCTTGTCAGCCCTTCATTTAAGCCTGAGAACCCCCCTCCCCCAACAGTAAGATTTCTTGTAATTCCTCAGAATTTATTCATTGAAACCAAGCTTAACACAGACATGAGCATGCACTTGATTGACAACACAGTTGCTTTTGTGAGAGCATTAACTCAAAGTCATGGAAAAATATAAGTAGCAGATTTGCTACACTCACAATTATGTGCTAATAAATATTAAAAAAAATACAGTATAACCCCGATTGAATAATTGTCAAAGAACTGGAGAAAGTTTTCGTTAAATAAGGATATCTTCAAATCAAGGAGCTTATACATTCAATGCAGTTAAATTCGGACCAGTGAAATGTATCGCTAAATTCAGGAAATCATTAAATCGGGTATCGTTAAAATCAAAGTTACACTGTATTTAAAATGATTTTTAAATATTCATTTTGGAACATTTTATACAGATACTTATGACTAAAAAACAGCTCTAAACCGAACTATAGGAAACTTAAAAAATAATAAAACAATCAAAGGACTTAATTAAAAATTCAGTTGCATGAAAAGGGAGAGACATGGGGGGAGGGGGAGCAAAATTAGAACTGTAACTCCCTTAGTTAAAATTTCAGTATGCATACATTAAAACATTTGTCACAATTTGATCTTCAACAAACCTAGCTCAACACATAAGCAAAACATAAGTCAATCGATGGAAATAAAAGGTGAAAAGTGAGGTTAGATTTATATAATCTGACAAATAAAAACAAATATTATTTGCATTTGAAAGAAAGAAAAAGCATGAAAATTTAATACAAAAAGATATTACCTTTTAGACTTTAAAGTTAAAGTAGAAGCATTTCCATTCTGCTCCTCGATCCCTTTAGTTTTCTTCCTTAAAAAAGGGAAGAAAATTATATGTAATGACAAAAAGTACAATAGTATGTTAATATGTATTTGGTACTTCATTATAGTACCCCTTGAATCTTCTATATATGCTGCGTTGATATCATAATGTAGACAATTTTACATAGTTTATGAAAACTGAAAACAGGCCAACACTCATGCAGTGCTACCCACTGCTTACATATGGGTTAGAAAAATAATTCACTGGTTCAGGGGACCAGTAGGCAGGGCTTTATTTGGTTTAAACCACTGTAAAAAGCCGACTTTTTAAAGAAAAATAATTTTTATGGTATTTTATTGTAATTTAATCAAAATGAAAATTATCTTTGTATCTTTAATGCAGTTACGACTGTATTATATCAAGTTCCATTAAACACTAATAAAATATTTGGTAGTAGTTAAATAAAGTCGTTCACAAAAACAAAACCTCGCTCTAATATTAAGAATATAGTCTAGTTCAATGGAATTTAAACGTTTATAAATAAATTTTAGTAAAATTCAAAAAATCACATGACACTGCTGCTGTCATACCAATCATTTGGTTCAGACTTTAAATAACAATGCATTACAATTTTGTAATAAAAAGGAGAGGAAAAAGTTTAATTTCATACACTATATCATGCACGTGAATGCAAGGGCCACCGAGACCCAAAGGCCTTGTTAGCTTGGGAAAGACATCCCCATAAAAATCGTAACATGACTCTGATTCCGAACCATGCCCAGTCAACCAGTTTTCGATTAGGGTGGCATGGAATCTTGTCAGTGCTGGTCAAGTCCATAAGAACGATGGCAAGCCTCCCTATATCCTAAAAAGAGCAGACTAAGACTCCTAAAATTTCAATGGCTCTTGGTGACCTCGCAGACAAACTTTATGTAAATACTACTGAAGAAATTCTCCAGAAAAAGAGCATGATCATTGCATTAGTAAATTAAAAACTATACATGATTTTTTTTTTTTTTTTTTTTTTTTTTTTTTTTGCGAATGACAAAAATAAAAAGGAAGTAAATCATCCTGAAAAATTTAAAACAGTTGAATGCAATAAAGTAAACGATGCATAACAGCAAAATCTTTTCAGGTTTATTTACTCTTAAAAATTTGGTGTAATACTTTAAGGGAGTAAACTTACAGAATCATGACATAAACATCTTTAAGGAGAAAACCAAGCATGAGATAAAGAAAAATAATTTTCAGCTTTGAAAAACAATAAAATCATTATTTTTATACATCATCTGCTTGCATTATAATACAGAGTATACGAATTTGCTTGCAATAAAACACATTATATTAATGTTAATCACAACTGTCTAATTTCATACCATAAAAAAAAAAATATCGTTGTTAAATTTAGTATCAACAGAATCTGCAACAGTCGAAGTATCGGCATGATTGTGTATTTACATTACGTAACGAGCACCTTTTTTTTTTTTTTCACATGCTCCAGGAACACGCAGAAAACAAAACAAAAAAACATAATGCTTTTCAATACTTCAAGAACGTATTCCTGTAAACATTTACACTAAACTGCCACAAACACAACGGACAAACAATGGAACACATCATATAGTTAACACTACATTTTAAGTAAAAACGCACACGAATATACATTAAAAGTTTGCTTTTTTTCTTTCGGTGACGTTAAGGATTGCTCTTAAACAAACATCTTTAAGAAAAGATGCACACAACGTTCTTATTGCATTTCTTTACGTAATAAACAAGAAAATATTTTTACTTACCTTTCATGCTTGCAAAAACATGGCCGAACGGCGAGCGGGAGCTCAGAGAGACAACGCTGGTTTAGAATGCCGCGCATTAATATCTCGAAATAGAATCAAAAATAAAATTACCGTTGGAAGCTTAAATTTTTTCTTTATTTTATCCATGTTTCTTCGTTACAATGTGTTTCGAAACAAAAAGACGCGATTTTAAACCTTTCAATAATTTATTTATTTATTTCTTGCTAAGGAGTATATTTTTACGCGGAATATCTTGATGAAGTGTAAGTGCAAAAAGGTTCGGCGTCGCATAGACGGCATGAAGTCCGTCGCCAGGACGACCCAGGGACCAGGGTAGAGGGCTGGAACCCGGGTTGAGTAAAAGGGTCCTCAAATGGTCACTGTTATGTCGTCCCAGGGACTGACTAAACTGACGCTATAAGACCAAACTGGAAAAACACGGTTTTAATTAGTAATTAAACTTTTTTGAAGTAAAATATACGTTTTTCATCTATTTTCGACAATTTTATAATCTTTTGACTCATTTTCAACGCTAAATTTTACTAAAAATAAAATTAGAGGCGTCCTGTGGACATCATATTGAAGCGCCCTCCAGACGTCAAACATGCGACCAGTATGAGACGTCTCGCCGACAAGTTCTGCTGAGTGGGTATTACGCAAAACGAAGAAACTTTCATTTTTTAAATTAATTTGTGAGTACTATTAATACCTTTATATGAATTTCCGATCAGATGTCAGCTTTAAGGAAATATTCTTAGGCTAGAAAACTATCTTGAAGAATAACAGAAATAATTACAGAATGAAATTTAATTCTCGAGTTTCAAGTGAAAATAATACAAAGAAATAAATAGATAAAACACCTTGCAAACGTGCTGATTTCATACTGTCATGTCAATGTATCCTGACATTTTCCTGTCACATCAATACGTATGCAATATTACAAAAGCAAGATCATCTTGCCTAGACCTTGATTTCATGCTGTCATGACAACATCTTGATATTATCCTGTCATATCAATACGTATGCAAGATTACAAAAGCAAGATCATCTTGCCTAGACCTTGATTTTATGCTGTCATGACAACATCTTGATATTATCCTGTCATATCAATACGTATGCAATATTACAAAAGCAGCCTACCTTGATATTTTCCTGATATTATGTTGCATACACCTTGTCAGCCAATATTGTGGCAGCCTGCTGACAGCATAAAGGGAGTAACATAACAACATTGAGGCAGCATTAATGCAAGATGATTTTTCTTGCATGTCAACCTTTATGCAATACTGAGGCAAGATATTTTGCTTACTGGGAATCAGTGAAACACTTCCCGTCAAAAAGAAAGAAAACGACAAATCACAAATTCCCGAATAAATTAAACGCAACCTACTAAAATCCTTTTAAAAAAAAAAAAGAAAAGAAAAGAAAAGCGATAAATCACAAAATATAATCAAAGGGGGAAAAGTTTTGTCTCAAAACAATACAAAATTTTATTAAATCACAGCCGAGAAAAAAATGTGGCAAGGGACCATTCATTAATTACGTAAGGGCCTCGAGTGGGAGGGGGGGATGGAAAAATCTCTACATTCCCTTACTTTGGGGGCAGCAGGGCCTGAATAACGCACGGTCCTGTGGGTCCGTGGACCTGGGCACCACAATTTTAGGGGCACCAAAATAGGGTGAAATTCTTTCTTCTTCCCCTATTTTTGTAACTTTTACGTTGAGAATATGCAAAATTCCTTGTGAAAGGGGCACCAAATTTTACCAGAACCTGGGCACCACTTAGACTTGATCGGGCCCTGTTTGGGGGGAGGGGGGAGGGGGATCAAACCCATTCTTACGTAATATTTTCTAAGTCGATATTTTTGAATAGAAATCGCGCGGTCAAGTGGTTTGACAGGGATTATATTTCCTTTGCTTCTGGAAGGTAAAAAATGTATTAGGGTGAACTGCTTTTTACTTGTTTTATAAAGAATGAATAGAGTGAAATGTAATAAAATAATCGCACTATGTATGGCATGTTTTATTTTTAATTAGTATCGCATCATACGCAAAAAAAATGTCGAAAAATATTCAGTCTAGATTGCAACATTTTAGTAAATATTTCTGTACACAAAAGGATTAATTTAATAAAAGTGAATTTTAATTCGATTCCAGTGATGTAAGATTCGTTATTTTATTATTTTGAAAAACGAAATGGAATCTAACGTAAGAATATGGGGGGGGGGGGAGGGGTTTGAAAAATCTTACGCACCCTTTCATGGGGGGGGGGGGAGGGGGTCAAAAATTACCAAAATCGTTTTTACGTAATTAATGAATGGCCCCCAACCTTCTGAATGCTAATTTTAAAATGAGATCGTGCAAACGATAATTTTCCGATATGAAAATTAAGTTCCATTAGGCTTAATGATGCTTTTTCAATTTTCCCCGGTGATTTTTACATTTTTTTTTTTTTTCGAAATTCGAAGAAATTGAAGAAACCCTATGGGAATTTTTTTGCAAGCTTTCGATTGGCGCCAAATTCGAAGAAATCGAAAAATTATTTCGGGTAGTAAAAGCCATTTAATTGAAATTCGAACGGTTCGGTTCCTTTTTGGCGTTCGAACCCCCCCCCCCCCCTACGTTTCTTCTCGGGTGCCTCCCTGCCAAATTTGGGCCAGATCCGACCAAAACTGTGGATTTGTATAGGGAACACACACACACACATTCTCTGTTTTATTTATATGGATTATAATTGTAAATCAAAATATGTTAATATTTTTTTTCGATTTTAGAGCTAAAACAGATTTGTAAATTTGACTGCTAAATAAATATTGCTCGAACAATTTTTTAAAGATTATTAACTAAATAAGTACACTTATGTAGTTAATTATCTAAAATATAACTGTTCGAGCAATATTGTATTTATCAGTGAAATCTACAAATCTATTTTAGCTCTAAAATCGAAAGAAAATATACTATTTTGATTTACAATAAAAATTGTTTATAAGTAATTGTTAATTATTGGTAATACTTAAAATTGTAGCCATCACCAAAAACTAATAATTTAACGTAAACATAATGCTGTAAAATTAATTTTTTAAATCGGTTTTGTTCTTCCTGAAAAAACTACTTCAAGCTTTGATTGTGTTGATAAAATGTGCTCATTTTAACATTTATTTAGTAACTCAGCGTAAGGATAGCCCAATAGAGGGTTTCATGGACCCGATTATGGCATTAAAATTTTTAAGGGAAACTTTTAAGGGTTTTTAACCTCATTTTAGAGGAGGGGATCTCGCTTTTTACAGGAAGGCTTCGTAATAGTTGAAAAGGGTGCAATATCATCCTTGGGGAAAAAGGACACCCATGATGAGTAACAAGATTGTTGATAATTGCATGAAAACTATTTTACGCTGTCTTAACCTTAATGTCCTCAAAAAAAAGTCATAAATGTCGCTTTGATGTTGTTAAAATTTGTGATGGAAATATGTATCTTATTAATGTAGAGCTAAACGATTTAGTTATTTAATATTATTTAAACTTTCAAAAATTAAAATAAATTTAAAAAAACGTATTTTTAGCAGTTTAAATTGCTTATTTTAAAAAATGTTGCGTGTCTCTAATATCATACTAATATAACGTTTAGTATTTTTTTTTTTTTTTAATTTTCAGACATCGTTAGCATGTTGGTTTATTTATTAGTAACTTTTCGATTTTAATTAAACCACCATGATAGCGACAGCAATCAGAATCATGTATCAATTCTTTAACGTAATGCCAACTTACGTGCGTTGAAACGAAAATTTATGTAATAAACATTTTGATGGCTTGCAATATGGCATTGTTGTGAGAAGGGGTAGTTTAATAGAAAATTACTACATGTTAGTTGATGATCTGTGAGACCAAGAGATTCTTAAAAAGTCAGTAATCCAACGTTATTAAGCACAAAACTTGGAAATGATTGCAGACACGTGTTTCGGTGTTACAAGGAACACCTTTTTCAATGCAAAGAAGTGTGAGCTTTTGGATGAAAAGTCATCCGAGAAAAGCCAGACACGTGTTTCGGTGTTACAAGGAACACCTTTTTCAATGCAAAGAAGTGTGAGCTTTTGGATGAAAAGTCATCCGAGAAAAGCAACACGGTGGAACAGGAGATAGTATAAATATCAAAAAATAGAAATTAAACAAAACAAAAAAGATAAAATGACGCATGGAGACAAAATTTATTATATAATTCCATCAGGAAAAAACCGTTAAGTAATAAATTTTAAAAGAAAACCCATAAACAATGCAAAAAGTCCAAAAATGAAACCACTCTGAATAAATTAGCAATAAATTTACAAGCGGGAAAAACTATGTATGGAAGCAATGTATCAAATGGAGAAATGCAGGAAAAACCGAGTGAAGGATAAACATGTCGGAATTAGTTAATCACAAAACGAAATAAGAAAGCAAAAAATGAAAAAATAAAAGTAAGAAATGTACGACGTTTACATAAAAATAATAACTTTTCTCGGATGACTTTTCATCCAAAAGCTCACACTTCTTTGCATTGAAAAAGGTGTTCCTTGTAACACCGAAACACGTGTCTGCAATCATTTCCAAGTTTTGTGCTTAATAACGTTGGATTACTGACTTTTTAATTTTTCAGCACAAAGGTATTTCTTCTTTACAAGAGATTCTTAGTTTGAGAAACCTTGATTCCCGGGTTGTTTTGTCTTTCGCGCAAAAAATGAGTAAATAAAAAAAAAATAGACTAGAATAAAATTTTGCCGCTTAGTGTTATTTGAAAAGTGCAGTGAACTGCTAACGGCCGTAGCTGTACAAGTTTAACTGCGCAGTTACGACAGTACTAAGTTTATGAGATTTTAAAATGTAGGATTATCGTGAAATTTTGTTTTTTCAGAATCTTCTACAAATGATAAACCAGGAACAAGTCAGATAGACCAGAATGAAAATGAACCTGTGCTTGGGCAAAATATCGGACAAGATACATCTGCTCTGGATGATTGCACGAAGTCGGGAAGTGAAACTAGGAAAAACCGATGTTATGGATCAAGCTCAATTGGAATTTTCCCAGACAATGACTATTGCGACAAATCCAATGACCAATACATGGCAGCTCTTAATCCATAGCGACGACCCATGTCATAGTCTTCCAAGTGATAGGGTACATAAATCGGCTAGGATTATTAGAGGACTCTATCAGCCCCGACTTGCAAGCTATCCCAGCAAACTTCTTGGGTCAGGAAAGAATGAGAGTAACATCCTTCAACGCTAAATGGTTTGAAATGTTTAAGTGGCTAGAGTACAGTACTGAAAAAGATGCTGCTTTTTGTTTTCCTTGCCGATGTTTTTTAATTAATGACTGCTCCGCAACGAGGGCGGCCGAAGATACGTTTGTAAAAGCTGGATTTTCGTACTGGAGAAAAGCTGTGAACAGATTTAAGAAACATGAAACTAGCAAGTGCCACATTTCAAGCATTGTTGGATGGAATAGTTTTGATTGTAACCAATCAATTGATTTGCAACTTGAGGAAGCAAAAATAAGTGAGTTGAAAGAAAAGGAAACGGCCCGTATGAAGAATAGAGAATACATGACTCGGCTTATTGATGTTGTCCGCACTTTGACCAAAGGTGGTAAGCCTCTTCGGGGACACAACGAAACCGAAGAAAGCGTTAAAGGAGGTCTATTTTTAGAGATAGTTGGGTTACTTTTGAAGTAAGATCCCTTTTTCAAGTTATATCACGAAAATGTCGGAAAGAACGCAACTTATCTCAGTAACAGAATTCAAAATGATATATTGCAAGCAAATAAAAATGTAATATTGAAGCAAATTATAAAAGAAGTAAAAGATCAAGCAGTTTCAGTGATCGCAGATGAAACGTCAGACGTCAGTCACCATGAGCAAATGGCGGTGGTTATCCGATACGTTCCTCTTGGAGAAGATTTCCCAGTACAGAGGTTTGTTGGTTTAAAGATGTTGAAGAAGACAGACGCTGACGCTGAAACGATTTTCACATCCTTAAGTGAAACTTTGTTAGAACTCGGAGTCAAATGGGAAAAAGTTTTATCGGTATGCTTTGACGGAGCGTCAGCGATGGCTGGTCAATTTAATGGAGTCCAAGCAAAGTGTAAGGACATAAATCCTTCCATATTGTATGTCCATTGCTATGCGCACTGTCTGAATTTGGCTTTAGTCAGTGCTTGTACCAGCCACAAGTCCAATCCGTTAATAAAGGAGTTTTTCGGTGTAGTACAATTGTTGTACAGTTTCATCGAAGGAAGTCCGAAAAGACATGCAGTTTTTGAAGACTTCACGAAAAGTGCAAACTCGAAGTTGCGGACTCTGAAATCGCTTTCCGATACGAGATGGGTTTGTCGGTCAGAAGCTGTTTCTGCAGTTGCAGCACAATTTGAAAATATTGTAAAAGCAATTGAAGAAATAATTGACGACACGTTTAATGTACAAGCGAGGGCCATAGGAAAAGGAATTTTGCATCAAATAAAAAACGTCAACATCATTGCCTGTTTGCACATTATGGATCCAATACTTCAAGTTATTGTAAAAAGCAGTAAGACTCTTCAAAGTCCAGATTTGGATCTTTGTGAAGCTGTAGAAGAAGTGGAAAGCGTAGCTTCAGCTTTAGTCGACATGCGAAATGATGATGCTTTATTTGAGGAAATTTACAGGAAGACAGAAGAGTTGTGCTCAGAGATGGACGTAGACGTGCCAGTGCCAAGGAAAAGAAGAGTGTCTGTTCTTTTGAACGACGCTGCATCAGCTCAAAATAACGAATTTTTTGCAAGTACAAAAAAGAAGAGCTCAAATATTTTACGTATTATCCTGACCTTGATGCCTTAATTCAAGGACTAAACGACCGCTTTTCTCAAGAAACAAAAAATGTAATTCGAGCTATAGGAAGAATTGTTCAATTAAATCTTGGCCCAAATAAGTGAACCAGCACTGACTTAGGCACTCTTGCTTATCACTTTGATATAGATCCTAATGCACTTAGCGCTGAATTGCGGATACTAAAATTACGCAAGGAAGAAAGTTATCCACCAAAAAGTGTTCGAGAATGGATTTCCTGGCTCGCACAATCACAAAGGAGAGCAAGATATGACAATTTTCTTGTGGCACTGCAAAGGTTTGCAACAGTGCCAGTCACCAGTTGCTCTTGTGAACGCGCATTTTCTGAGCTCTCTATAGTGAAGACGAAGCTCCGGTCTACAATGGCACAAGATCGATTGGAAAATCTCCTCCTGCCATACGTGGAACAGGATCTTTCCGTGGCAGCAAGAGATAGTGATATTATTGAGGAATTTAAAATGATGGTTCCTCATAAAAGAAGGATGCTTCTGTAGTAGCTATAGAGTCATCGCATATTATTTAAATTATATTTTGTAAAATAATACTAAAACCAGTACATTTGCTTAAAAATATTTAATAGCATTAAAAGTTTCAAGCATTTCAAAACAGGATTATTTTAATTGTTTACACTTTCATTCGTCGTTTCCTTAAGTTTTAAAGACGTACGTATCGTTCTTGTAAATCTTAGAGCTCTGTTATAGGATGTGTTTTTATCGGTTTTTTATTTTCCGTAAGATTGTTTGCACTCTAGTACGTTCTGACACAAAATTATGCAGGTGTCTGTACATGAATTGGACAAATGAAAGGAGCTTTTTGTTCAAAGCTAAGATGACCAAACATCTTCCATTACCGATCTAAAAAGAGTGTGAGGTAAGTTATGTACTTTCTGGTAAGTTACGTCAAGAAACGACAATTGAACGGACTTGAGTGTACTGATGCCAAAATGCTACTGAAAATCAAAGAATAACCCTAATCTGTTGTAACTAGACGCAATCATTGGTGCCCATATGCAAAATTGTAAGGGGGGGGGGGGGGGCTCAGATATTTTTTCCATGATTTAGCAGGATATTTTCCCCATGGAAACCGATTTCAGGACAATATAGAGTCATTAAAATTTGACATTTTTTATAACTTATTCATTAATGGCTGGAGAAATGTTTTTGCATTTTTGCAAATAAAAAAGTACTAAAAGCAAGGAAATTCTAATTTTTAACGAAGGGGGGTGGGGATCGAGCCCCACTTGCCCCCCTATATGGGCGCCCATATAGGAGACGACTTCTGCTTTTTTTCCAGGCGCCATTCAATTGGCTTCTTCGAGCAGTTAATTTCGACTAAATTGTTCATTTCATAAGTTGTATGAAAGTAAATTTTATCTATTTGATAATAGGAAAATGATGTCGTTATAGGAAATTTAAAAAAATGTAGTTATAACAATAATATTTTAGTTTTAAGAGTAGTAAAAGCTGATAAAAATGACATTTTTCCGCCTCCAAAAATTTGCCGCCCTTGGCAGCTGCTTTTCTGCCTATTAGGAAATTGGGCCTTGCCACCCCGCAGTGATGCTTCTGCTTTGATGAATTCAAATGTTTGGGAAATTTTTCAGAATTGAAATTTTTATATTTTTAGTAAACTCGCAAATTTATTTTGGTGTCCACCCTCCCTCTCCGCCAAATTTGCAATGATTATTGTAAATTTAAAGCCCAACAGTTAGAAATTGGTGCCTAAAAGAAAAAAAAAACGCATTTTGGCACCTTGAATTTAAATTATATTTTTCGCAACCCCGAATTTCGATAAGATCCTATTCGTTGGGTTTCTTTTTTCCACAAATGGAATCGATTGGAATGGAAATGAACAAGAAACTTGCTCTCGTAAAATAATGATTGGCGATTTTTTAGAAACGGTAGTACGAGGCATATCCAAAAAAAAAAAAAAAAAAAAAAAAAAACTGATGAATAGGATGCTGTAATAAAGATTAAGAGTTTATGACCGATGTCCCTCAGTCCTTCAGTACACTTATCACAAAGATTATTTACAGCGCATAACGTTAGGTGTTTCTATTTCGTATCAATTTTAAATGATCGGAATTAGTAGTTGAAGTTGAAGTTGAATAAGAGTCTTCAGACTCCAGGTTGATGAGAGGACTGCGTGAAAAACGCCTTGCCTCTGCTAGTTAAATTGAGCGAAAATTGAATAGAGGAGATTGACCAATCATGGGAGGATCTTAATATTTCTTCTTTACAAGGACTGGGATATTAAAAAAGGAGTGCTATCGATTCTTAGTGAATAGTGGCTTGAGGAAATTGAACGTCAAATTGTAAGGATTCTTATTAATATATAGGTTGATACAAAGCTTGAATTGAAAAAGTTACACAATATCATATAAAAGGAAAGATCAAATATGTATGCAAATAAGGAATGATTGTGTGAATTTATGAAATTAGCATAAACCTAAGAGACATGAAGAACGAAAACCGAAACGAGATATAAAAGCAAGGAGAGATGAACAGAATATAAACAGGGCGAAAAGCCAAAAGGGATTACGGTTCAAGAAAAAACGAGGAGAGAACCGAACAATAATCTGGAGAGAAAGCGAGAAGGGGAGAGGCTAAAAAATCGTCAGAGCAATAAACAAGGTGTTTAGGGATAAGTTGGATGAGCAGATTTCTTTGATTATTATAACGATCACAAATGTTTAATCTGTGCCAGATAGTTTCGGGAGTATCACAGGAATTACAATTTGGGGATATTTCAAATTTTAGTTTAAAGAGTTTGTCTTTCGAGAGGAAACTGTCAAGGACTAGTCGATTTAAAAAGATTTCTTGTTTTCTGTTTTTAATCCAATGGATGCTTGATTTATCAGGGATAGTTCTTAGTTTGAATTTGTTGTAATATTTTGAGTTCATCCATCTTTCCTTTAGTTCATTTTTATGAGCTGATTCGATGTGGTTTTTACAGTCTTTCCAGGTTGTTAGCGAAAGTATTGGAGTATTATGGCCCATGACGGCTTCTCTAGCTAATTTGTCGGCTAATTCATTTAAATAAATTCCTGTGTGGCTAGGGACCCAGGTTACAATAATTTTTTTGTTGTTGCTGGCTTCTTGTAAGGTATTTCTTGTGGCTGCAATGAGTTTTTCTTCTTTTTTCTTTTTGTTCTTTAATGCTTCTATTGAACTTAAGCTGTCAGTAATGATAATGATGGGGTTTGATTTGTCGATGAGAAATTTAGCGGTATAATAGATGGCGATCATTTCCGCTGTAAACACTGAGCAAATGTCTAGTAGTTTTATCTTCCTATTAACTTTATTACTGTTTACAATGCCAAAACCCACTTTGTCTTCTATTTTTGAGCCGTCTGTTGCCCAGATATCAAAGTTGCTGTGTTGTTCAGCATATTCTGTAAAAGATTGTTTAATTTCTTCTATGCAGGTTGCCTTTTGAAAATGTTCGGATTTTGTGATAAACTCTAGGTTTTTTTCTTTCCATGGTGGTATATTAAGATTTCCCAGCAAGTTGTCTTGATTACTGACGTAATTTGATTTATAATTTTTTATGATACTGAGTGCTTTGACTTCTATGTCGCTCTTGGTTTTTAATTTTATATTGGTTTGAAAGTTGCTTCGACGATCACTTTTGTAATTTTGTTTTAGATTATATTTGACAATGTTCCAGGTCATTCTGTCTTCGTACGAGCCAAGGTGTGTGAGATGTCGTAATACATCGTTTGGGGTGAAAGAGTTGACTTTTAGGCAGCATCTAAGTGCCTTGTTTTCAATAATGGAGAATCTGTTTTTGTTTCTTTTCGTGTCTTTTGTCCTGCATATGTTGGCGTAATCAATTTGTGGGATAATGGTTTGTTTAACTATTGAGATAAGGTTATTGTTATTCATTCCGGTACTTTGTGCGCTGAGAATTTTAAGAACATTGATTGTTTTGATGATTTTTCTTTCGATTGTATCTGTGTGAGTTTTCCATTTGAGATTATTATTTATCCATAATCCTAGGATTCTGTGGTTATTATTCCATGGTATAATAGTATTGTACATTTTCACGTCGAAATTATTTTTTGATCTAGTTGCTGAAAGATTGAGGAGACAACATTTGGCAGGGGTAAACTCGAGTTTGTTTTTTATTGCCCACTCTGTAAGTTGGTGCACTGTTCTATTAAGGGCTATCTTTGCTTCATCTTCTTTTTTGTGTTTGATTATGCAGGTGATATCGTCGGCATAAGCGTAGATGGAGCATTCTTTGTTTTGAATGTGATGTAAGTCGATTAAAAAACAGTTAAAGAGAAAAGCTGATAAAATTGAGCCTTGAGGCAAACCATACGCGAGAGATTTGGTGGTTGACATTGAGTTTCTCCAACTCACTTTAAAAGACCTGTTTGTTAGAAAATTATTTATCCATTTGATTATTTTTGTGTCAAGATTAGTTTTCAACAGTTTTCCTATTAAGATGCTTGTTCTGATGTTGTCGTATGCGCCCTTTATATCTAATGAGAGGAGGTAGATGGTATATTTGTCTGTTCTGGCGTCTTTTATATCGGTAATCAATTTGACTAGAAAGTCTTCAGTTCCTCTTTCTTTTCTGAAACCAAATAAAAAATTAGGAAAAATATTGTATGTTTGTTCCCACCATATCAATCTTTCAAGGATTAGTCTTTCCATTAATTTACAGGTATTTTGAGTAAGGGCAATCGGTCTGTAATTTTCTGTGTACTTGTTGTCTTTTCCTGGTTTGCAGATGGGAATTATTTTGGACATTTTCCAGACATTAGGAATGATACCGGTGGATAGACTATTGTTAAAAAACTCTCTCAGCAAATTTTTCCCTGTAGCTGGTAAATTCTTTAAAATTTTGTTGTTTATTCCGTCTGTGCCTGCAGCTGTGAATTTTAAATTCTTAATTGCGAAATCTAATTCTTGGGCGGTGAAGTCTTTCGAAATGCAGGGTCTGTGAGGAAGTTTAGTCCAAATTGTGGGAGTTGAATCTGAAGATGGGTTGGTTGTTCTGGAATAGTGTTCTGCAAATAGGTCTGCTTGTGCTTGTGGTTCTTTGATCAAATTGCCTTTGTCTTCCAGAACTAAATTACTAACGTAACTATGTCTCGTAGAATAACGTTTTAAATTGTTGACCGAACGATAAATGTCCTTGGTAGTTTTTAGGTTGTGTTGGATATTTCCCCAAAATTTGTTTTTTTCTTCTTTGATTACTTTTCTAAATTTTGCAAGTTTCTTTTTATAATTAAGCCAATCTGTGATGTTGTTCGTGTGATAGGCTTTATTCATCGCTGTATTTTTTTCCTTTTTGCTTATAGCACATCTTCTGTTCCACCATTTTTGATGAGCTTTTGTGTCTTTAAAGGTGATAGTGTTTGTATTTTCTTCGACGACTTTAAGAATACCTTGGTTAAATTTAATGATGTCTTCGCTTTGTGTTGGATTTATATTTGTTTCGGCAATAAAATTACTTATGTTATTAGTGACAATATTCCAATTTGTATATCGTTTTTTGATGAGTTTGGTATCTTTTGCGTTACTTTGTTTTAAAAAGGTTGGAAAGTGATCACTATCTCCACTTTCTTTACTTCGAAACCAAGAAAATAAGAGAATTAGGTCGGTGCTAACTATTGTGAGGTCGAGGATTCCGTCTTCTTTGCCTCTATTGCGGCGGGTTGGTTCTTTACTATTGATTATACATAAATTTTTTTCAAGAATCCAATCGAAAAATTTTTTCGAGCTAGGATGGGAGATTCTGTCGCCAATGCATGTGTTTCTGGCGTTAAAATCTCCGGTAAAAATAATATTATTATCTAAAATGTTGTTAAAAAAGTTGATAATGTTATCATGGAAGTGTCCGGGGGGACGATAACAGTTAAAAATCTTAATAGATTTGTTCTCAACAAAAACTTCAACTGCGTTGAATTCTAGGGTTAAATTACTTGTATCATAGAAAAGTTCACGGGAAGATAAATTTTTTTGTACGTAGATGCAGACACCTCCACCTTTATGAGGAAACGGTTTTTCTTTTGCATATGAAATGTAATTAGACAATACTGGTAATTTGTCGTCGCTACTCCAAGTCTCTTGGAGGCAAATGATACTGGGGTTAGACCAAGATATAAGAAGTTTAAGAAAACAAAGGTTTTTGCCTACACTGCGGCAATTCCAATTAAGCAAAAAACAACCCATAAGAAAAACAAAAAAAAAAACCCGTTAAGGCGTCGTGCTTCCTCCTGGTTCGTCCACATGAGGACTAGAGACTTGCATAGGACTACCAACGTCGTAAAAAAGGTCTTCTTTTGAGGAGTCGAAGACGGAGCATGAACTGAGTAAAATGTCTTTGTTTCGTAGAGCTCTATATTGTTCAATTAGTTGTTTTTCGTTATCACCCATAACATTTTCAGTGTTATTGAAAAGTCCGGTGAGAGCGTTTCTTAACGCGAAGAGTTCTGTCTTTATGTTTTTGATTTCTTCTTTTAATGTGTTTATTTCGGAGTCTTTTTCTTTGATGATATTTAGTAAAGTCTCGTAGTTTTTATTTTCTTTTGATTCCGTTTTTTGAGTAGGGATATCAAAGTTAGTGTTTGTTCTTACTGCATTGGCGTAAGAGGGTTTTATTTCAATTATGCTGCTATTTTTCTTGTTAATGTACTTTTCGTATTCTGGGCAATTTTTATCCAGAGCAGAGTGATTTCCCTTACAGCGTAAGCACTTTGGAGTGATGTCGCATGTGGGGTGTTCCCCGCCGCAATTGACGCACTTTTGGGTTCCTCGGCAATATTTTTCAGGATGGCCTATCTTAAGGCATTTTCTACATATACTAGGCTTGTCGATGAATTTTTCAATTTTAAAGCGTAATCGGCTTATTTTTATGTTATCTCTATTAGTTATGCCTATTTCTTTTATCAGAACGACGGGAATGGGTTCTGTAGAGCCTTTTTTCGTAAATCTGATTAATTGGCTGACTATGATACCGTCTTCGGTTAATTTTTCGGCGATATATTTTAATGAGGTTTCAGTGTCGACGTTTCTAATGATGTATTTGGTGCTTACGGCGTCTTCAATCAGTCTAGTGGCTGTGTTTACTCCTAGGAAATATTTTAATTGACTTACCTTGTCAACTGTGCTCTTTTTGTTGGTTGTTATTATAATGTTGTTATTTCTTGAGAATTGGACGTCATCTGTCTTGTCTGTGATTTTATCTATTTCATCATGGAACTTAATTCCCTTATTTCTTGGGATAGGTGAGCTGATACCATAAACACACAATTTTATGCTTGTCACTCCATTATTAAAGGCTGCTTCTACTTTGTCCTCTAAACTTAAGTCAGCTTCGAAGACATTAAGGTTTCTTTTCACATTTTTTTCCGAGGTACGTTCTTCGTCCTCTGAAGGATTGGCCTTTCTTTTTTCGGACATGGAAGTAACTTACTCCCCACTAGCAGAATAATGAAACAGCAACATGAAAAAATAAAGGAAAATGGAAAGGAAGAAAAAAAAAATGTATATATATAGATATATATATATATAATATTGTGAAAACGAGAACTCAAAAACAGCCTAAATTGGGCAAAAAAAAGCTAAGACATAAGACCTCAAAGGTCAATACAGAAAAAACCTATTGAAAATTGAACCTCGGAATTAGTAAAACCTGAAAGTTTTGTACTTGGATGAAGTTGTGCTGTTTAAGTTCATCTATTTAGGTGTTTTCTCCTGAAGAAGCATATTTTTGCTCAAAAACTCTTTTACTAAAGTAAAGCCTACTTCAGTTAAGCCCTGGTAAAGAGAAACGAATAAAATCAAACCGCAGAACGACTTCCACATCAATTCCATTATGCCTTGCCCTTTGCGACAAAAAATAATCGCACCATTTACTATCGGAATCGATCTGTGTAACATTTTCTGTATGCATCCTCATACCACTTCAAATCAAACAGTTCGTTTCACCCATGGGAACGATTGGCGCAAAAAATAGATCAACATCAGTTCATATAGGGGTGCTAGCACCACTTTTGTATGATTTTTGGTATTTATTTTTTCTTTTTATATGTGTCTTTTTGAGTCAAAGTGAACATCCAATTTCCCAGGTGGAAATAGACGCATCTGTTAGTTTTTAGGGATGCCAGGCTTTGAAGATATGTGTTAGCCTCTTACTTTAGTGTCACATTTAAATAAGCGAAACACGCGCATCACATTTTTTCATTTCCTCCTCATTCAGATAGACTGATCTTAACATGACATTTGCCAATTCCATAGCAATCGCGGGCAGACAGTACCATAACTGTCTGAATCCTTGCATTACTTTTTGAGATATAGCAGTCACAGTTGCCAAGAAAAAAGATCAATTTGCAACACCGCTTGGAGGAATTGACATCAAAACTAATCGACACCAATTAGCATAGAAACTTATATATTTATGAGTACCAAATTTCACCTCACCCCTTTGGGCTAATTGACGACAAAAAAGAATCAATGTCAGTTCTCTCTCAGTGTCACCTAAACCAATTTTTGTACGAATCTTACTATTTCCATTACTTCTTGAGGTGTAGTAGTCACACTTAACGTGAGAAATATTTCATTGCTCTACCTCATCCAGTAGAGGATTGACACCAATTATAGTAGTCGCCCTCCATTCACATGGACGAATTCATCCAAATTTAGTTAGGTTCTATACAGTACTTTTGAGCTAGAGTTCTCCCAAAAATGGTCAAAATGAATTCAGCATAACGCAAAACGTGTAAATCAGTCTTAATCTGGAAATCGAAAAATTTCACGAATCCAATACCTTCTTCTATATATTACAGATAGTAAAAAAGTAAAATGAATATCATTTGAAAGAGAAGGAAAAATGAAGATATGTACGCATAGTTAGAAATAAAAATTTTTACCTAAAGAACTTTCCCGTAATAATTAATTTGAACTATTAAGAATAGTATGAAATGAAATTTAAAACTATTTGTTCCTCCCTTTGCACTACTAAGTCTCAAATTCCAGTAATTCTTTTAATAGCAAATTTCTTCAACTGGTATAACTATAATTGGAAACGAAAATGCGTTTATTAAAAGAGAATAAATTCTGTTTCGTATTTGAAGAAGAGACCAAGATTAAATGAATCACAGTTTGCGAAAATCAGCATATGAAAATTAAAGTCTTAGTCAAAGAACTTTGTATTTCGAATATCATTGGGAGATGACGGGTCATCATGGTGGTTGCTTGATCTGAATTTAATTTGGAAGTCATTTTCTGAAGAATCTGTCACGGGGAATATCACTAGAGAAATTTTCCAAACTGTCAGTTACATTTTTGTGGACAGGCAATCATAAAGCAAATTTTAATTAAAAGTTTCATAGGTCTCAAGAAGAGATAACTTTGCGAATTTCCTTTTCATTCATAATGGTTGCTATCATTTGAAAAGACACCGAATTTCAGTTCAGTGAATACGATCGTAAGTTTTCGTTTATTTTGTACCAGCAATATGTATAAGTACCAGCGATAGTTAGATTTGTAAACGGTTTGCCCAACTTTTCGCAGACATTTAAATTTTCCTCCCCCTTAAATATATCAAAAGGTAGGTTGGAATTGAAAAACAGTGGGGAAAGAAATTTCGTTCCGGAGAGAAAAGTAAGGGATACCTTCATAAACGGTATTTAGGAGAAGAATTTTATGTATAGTACACGTCTGTTCAATAGGTTCAAACGGAACCGGGGTAATCCGACAAAAGGAAGTTCTGGTTAAAACGGGGTAGATTAAAAAAAAAAAAAAAAAAAAAAAAAAAAAAAAATCAAATGGTGAAAATGCACTTTTTAAGGTTGTTGCCTTAAACAATGAAACAGAATTAGATTGTATAGATTGCATTGAATAATAACTTTTTTGTTGATCTCTCTCTTATTGAAATTTAGAAGTTGTACTATTAAAGCGTTATTTCGCCATTTTTTGAAAAAACATCAATAGACGAAGCTTATGCCTGTTATTCCATATAGTATAGCGGTGTTTCGGTTGATTGGGAGCTTAGAGCAGGAATTCGTAAGTGGAAGGCTAGTTAAATCATTGGCTTCGCAAAAGCTGGGTCTCCCAGATCCTAAGTCACATGACTCAACAACGACGAATAGTTGACACGTTTTGTTTGAGATTACAAAAAAAAAAAAAAAAATAAAATAAAATAAATTGATTTCTTCTAATGCTTCGCTTTAAAATCTATCTCGTGACTTGGGGTCTTTCCTTCACGAATGAAATTCTTCACTCCCTCCATTTTATATCTGCTCAATGATTAGGAGACCTACGGTACCTTGAACTTTCTTGTGTTCTTTCACTGTCAAATCTAGCGTTATTTGACACAAAATCGTTTTTGAGCTTCAGGGAACCCTCTCTTCAGTGTAAGAAAACGCAGCTTTAAGATCGAAATATTTATTAGATTCATTTTTTTACGTAGATCAGTCAGAAAGTTAGTTGCACTTTTTCGTAAATCTGTTCCGTCTAGGAACAATTTTGGTGAAATTTTGTGGCAATACTTCGGACATGTACCGTTATCGTTGGACGTAGCCGACTTCCCCAAGACAAGTTCAGTTTTTCTGATTATCAGTTGCAAGCATGTCTCGACAGCTGCAAGTAGCGTCCAAATTGGAAAAGCGTGGAGTGGTTCACTTTTGTGGGCAAAAATGTGCAACTGCACTGAAATTTATGTGCAGTAGCATGAAGTGTATGGTAAAAATGCAATGTCACGTTAAGCTATCGTGAAATGGTGCAACATGTTTGAGAATGGACGTACAGATATTGACGAACCTGAGCGCGAGAGAAAACCAAGTTTAGGTGGGAAGTGTGGAATCACCTTTCCAAGCCACCCTAACCTTCCACCTCGTGACTTCGATGTTTTTGGTCCCATAAAGCAAGAACTTTCAAAATGATGATGTCATTTGTATGACGAAGTGAAAGCTGCAACCTATCATCAATGGTTATCGGGCATTGGACGGGATTTCTTTGCAGAAGGCACCGAAAAACTTGTACCACACCTGAGCAAGGGCTTAAATAACGGAAGCGGTTATGTTAAAAAGTAAATTTTGAATGAAACTTTAAGATAACAGTAAAGTTATTGTAAAATTCCAATCCTTTTTTTTTGTTTTCTTGAACAGTGCAACTAACTTTCTGACTGACCGTCGTATAT
Organism: Uloborus diversus; assembly: GCF_026930045.1. Taxonomy (NCBI): domain Eukaryota; kingdom Metazoa; phylum Arthropoda; class Arachnida; order Araneae; family Uloboridae; genus Uloborus; species Uloborus diversus. The sequence continues at coordinate 97,020,783 of NC_072735.1, forward strand.
ATAACCGGGGGAAGATGATTTATTTCAACCTCAAAGATTGATTTAGTTTTAAAGACTCAATGTTAGTTTTGCATGAGTCATCGTTTTTTTGGTTCAGGGAGAGGAAGAGTCAGATAAGTATTTAAAGCTTCCATCATTACAAGGAGCTCACACGTAAAATGTAAAGGTTGGAGAAAATGTATCCTTTACTTATCTTGTGTTCAGGCGCGTGCACAGAAATTTTGGGACCCGTCACAAATGACTTTTCCGGGTCCTCCTCCACAATTTTCACTCCTATATTTCACGCCTAGTTTGAAAAATACTGGGGCCCTTCAGAATCGGGCTCGGACCAACAGATTTCCCTTCTCCTCCCCTGCGCACCTGCGCACGCCCCTGCTTGTGCTTGGGAGTAATAAAAAAAAACCATTTTTTTTGTTCAATATGTTGGAGAATGACCTTGCGTTTTCAGAAGAGGAGACCACATTTACCTTACTGATAAATATATCCATAGTAGCAGAATTTTTTTCAGTAGTCTGTGATGCTGATTAAAAATGAAATAGTCTGCAAGATAAACTGATATCAAATTAAAACTCCTATCTAAATCGACACCGAGAAATGCTTAAAAATTTAGGTGCTAATACAAGTACATACTTGTGAATACTGTTTGCAAATACCGGTATACCGGTATACCGAACACCGGTATTTCGAGCAATTTTGCAATTCCGTAATACCGGTATTTGCTGAGGTAAAATACCGGTATTTTTGGTATTAGCTGAAAATAATAATGAGTTTCAATTAAATAATTTTCCATTTTAAATGTACATTTTTTTACATGATACAGAACCAAAATCAATCTATTGATGTAAAAAATTTGGCTTGAAAAGCCCGAACTCATAGAATATCGTTAAACAAAAGTAGCGTAAAGATTGCAAAATGGTATTTTCATTACTAGATGGTGAGATCAATTCCATTTTTGTGCACCAGTTTTTTTTTTCCCTGATCACTAACTTTCCCTTTTGTGAAAGTTAATTGTGATGTAATTTCGAATGTATTTGTTCTATGAATAATTTATCCCAACAATCAATTCAGTAATACTTTATGATATTTTCTTTAAATATTTGTCTCAACTGTACTGAATTTTGGCAAAATACTTTTAGTTGTTAGTAAAACAAATGGTGATTTGTTGTCACCTGTCATGTCTCGCTTTATGCTTGGCAAAATAATATTTGGAAACTATGAAGTGCCTTGAAAATTTGCATAGAGGTTAAACTTAACCATTTGAAACTTATTTTCAAATATTTAGATTATTACAATGGGGTTGTTTCCTTCAGTCAAAAGTTTCTAATTTGAGCCACTGAAACTGATAGAATGAGTAAAAAAAAAAATAATAATAACATGGACCCAGAAAATACTTTCATTTTCCCAACAGTTATTTTTTAATTAATTTTTTCAAATGTCTGATTTTTCAAACAAGGCGTGGTCTTTATGACGTCACAAATGATGAGCTTTTCCGCGAAATATTGTGCTCTACGCTTGCTATCAACCATATCGTTGAAAGTACACGTGAGTAAAGTTGTGAATTAAATATTGTGGTCTGTGAATGGCAACAGTGAATGGCATTTCATCATTTGTAATGTCATCGGCAGAAGCGTAAACAATAAAAGTAATTTTTTTAAAAAATATTAAACTTTGTCAAATTATTTAAAAAATGGTCAAATCCTATGTTTTTAAGTATGCTCTCTCAGGAAAAAAAAATACTTTTAAAAGTTCGAAAACAACCCCATAGTAAAGAATTTTGAAAAGAACGCGAAAACGAAGAAGAGAAACTAACAAGATCAAATTTAGTCAAGTTTATCGTAAATTTCAAACCTAAGGCTGATAATAAAAATCAAACACAGATATCTCCTGCTCAAGAGAAATTGATGTTAACACTAGAAAAGTGTCGTCTCTTGGAAAGAAATTACAACTATAAATTAAAAAAAAAAAATTCTAATAACAGTATACACAATACAAAAGAAACACACACACAAAAGGATTTTTCCAAAAATAATAAGCAAGAAACGGGATTATTTGAAAGTGAAGGACTTCTAGGATGATTAGATAATTCAAGGAGGTGTATCGTACATTGTTAACAGTACCACCGACATGCGTGAATTCAGAAAGAGTATTTTCAACTATAGGAAATTTGAACACAAAATGAGTTCCCGTCTTGAGACAATTTAATAGGTGCATTATGTTTTTTTACTATTATTGATTTTTTATTATGACATTTGTTCCTTTATTTCATATTTGTTCAAAATACGTTTTTAAATAATACTATTTTGGCACAAAATTGTGAAATGTGGCAACGGAACAATATGTTTTCAAGCGTTTTTTGAGAAATTTCGAATACCTGTATTAATACCGGTTTTTGGGTATCAAGTTTTAAAAATACTAAATCCCGGTATTGAAGAATTTTTGGTCCGGTATTGCAATCCCTACTTGTGAATTATATTGTAGAAAATATGACAAAATCATCAATATGACATCTTCATTAGTTGAAATTTAATATTTTGTTTTCATTAAACATTTAAAGGTTTTTTTTGTCCTCTAAGAAATAGTCTGCAGACTATCTCAAAAATCTGCGACACTTGTCGCAGCGTCACGCTGTTTTGGCTACGGGGAACGTAGGCAAAGGTGTTGTTTCCATCAGGCAAAAAGTACTACTTTTAGTCACTAAAGATGATAGAATAACCATAAAAATAACATGGAACCAGAAAAAAACTTTCATTTTCACAACAGTTATTTTTAGTTAAGTGTTTTAAATGTCCGATTTAGGAAATAAGGCGTGGTCTTGATGACGTCACAAATGATGTACTTTGGCATTCTACTGCATTGCCGTGCTAAATGTTTGCGCTTTGCTGTCAACCGCGTTGCCAGGTTATGACGACTTGCACTACGCGCTAACGGCATCAGTGAACGGTATTTCATCACTTGTAATGGCATGTGCAGAAGCGTAAAAAATGAATTTCAATTTGCGCACCCATTAAAATAATTGTTAAAAAATATTAAAATTTGTCAAATTATTTAAAGAATGGTTAAATCCTATGTTTTTAAGCATGCTCTTTCACATTTTTTTTTTCAAAATTTTGGAACCAACTCCATTATGTATTTTTAGCACCAGTTAGGGAAATTGATATTCATGCTACTTATTGAACACAAATTGTTGCTTTCCTCTATTATTTTACATGTCATTGTCGTTCTGTCCATCAACAAACATGTGAAAAATTCATTGCATTTCAATAAATTGTTTTAATTTTGTTTACATTTGAGGCAGTCAGAAGCAGGGATGTAAGTGGCAGTAAGTTTTGCAGATTATGTAAGTGGCAAAATTAAAAATTTGGAGGTAACCAGTTTACATGATAGGTGAACCACTCCTCTGTCTTGGGACAAGAGATGGTACTAGTAGCCCTGGTAGTTGTTGCTATACAGCATGATTTAGAACTCAATTTCAATGAAAGCCTACCTAGGATGTTTTTAAACGCGTTTTACTTAAAACTTAAAAATGTCCACTTACATCCCTTTGCTTCTCACTGCCTCATTTAGGATTGTTGCTTATATTTTTGAGATAGTGTAGGCGACAAGCATAGCCCATATTCCAAAAACTAAAAACAACGTTGTTTATATTATGTGAAACACATGCAAGTAAAGTTAATAATTCGAAATTATGTTCATTTGATAAACTGAATGTAATAATTTTATCTTGGAATGCAGTTACTTTAAGCCATCCAATTCTTGAGTACCGTGTTTTACGTAGCAGATTTGCTGAAGCTCATACATAATTTAGAATTTCAGAGTTTTAATAAATTAAGAATGATTTTCACATAAATTTACTTTTAAAATTTGATATTTTATTGTTTTCAGAAAACTTAATAATCAAAGAAGCTTGAACAAATGTTCACATCACTTAGAGAATGACGGGATATCAAAGTAGTCACTTGATAAGAATTTAATTTAAGAGTTATTCTAAAGAATGCGTTACAGAAAAATGGAGCGGGAGAATTTAGAAACTGTCATTTTTTTTTCACTCATAGCAACTGCACAGATATTTTAATTAAAATCTTTCGATTGCCAAAGAGGGAATAATTCTCGAATATTCTCTTTTCATTGGGGAAATTTTTCCGTCATTTAAAAATGACATGACACATTGATTTAGTGATGATTTCTTCATCTCAAAATGTGCGCGTCATTGAGGAATGATTACATTAAAATACAAATGATGGAGAATGTCTGTCAAGCATTTCAGATAATGGAACGGAATTTGAATTTTTATCATAGGAGTGTACAATAGTGTGTGAGTGCAGTATCTATACATATTTTTTTGTGGAATACTGATTAGAAATATAGCTAGAATTTTATACAGACTGAATGAGAGAGAGGTGAAAAATACACGGAAAATGAAGACATTTTTCGAGAGTAAGACGGAAACTTGGAATGTTCGAGGAATTTTGAGAGTTTATTTAGTTTCGTTAGGAGTATTTAAGCGCGATTTGGCAATTTTGCTTTCTGTCAAAAGTAGTTGGAATTTTTAAAACTCGTAATTCTTTAAAAAGTACAACCGAACAGTAGTATTAGAAGATAATATCTTATTCTGATTTGCATTTGTAGGTGCTTCATCATGAATTATGAAAATTAGTTTCCTTTTGATTATCTATGTAAATTTTTGCAGAACGAATTTGAAGACATTACTTTTTCGCGTATCAAGATTGACAAATTTTTGTCATTTCGCCTTTTATCTTCTTCGATGAATGTGAAAGTTTGAAATTCTATTTGTTAAGATGAATATCGTAATTAAATATAAAACTTCGATTTAGGAAGATTTAAATTTAAGAGGGTCGTCTTTCCAGAGAAACATTTGGAATTATTATATTTTTGTAAAAACTGTTTTGTTATATTTGAGTTTTTAATGGAATAAACAAATTGCAATGGATTCTTCACTTCATACAAAAGCTTCATACAAAAGCCATCTCTTTCCCAAAACAGAGAAGAGTTCCTCTACCATTTGTACTAGTTATATTCTAATTTTAATTTCAGCACTTACATCCCTTTGCTTTTCGCTGCCTTAACTGTCCAATTTACATCATTGAAAAACGTATTGACACTTGCCAATGTACATTGAAATATTTTATTATTTTCTGAGAAAGCTACTTGAAGATTTTAAATTATTATAATATAGCCCTCTCTATACTGAGCTTAAGATCTTTTCTTTCTTTCCTAATGCAAAGGAAATGAAGCAGAAAAGAAAAGTTTTTGTGCTAAGGAGGACAAAAGAAGTTCTAGGCCCACCTATGAAGGAACTCCCCTCCTTCAATTCTAGTACCATATGGAGCATCTAGAGACAGTGAGCTTCTCTAAAGACTCGGATCAGAAGAGGCACTAATGGTTTTATAATGAGTCAAAGTGGTTAAGTTCTCGCATCATTTATGTAAGCGAAGAGTAAAAATCTGAAAAGATTCCCCTTTTTTATGGTTTAATACAAATTTATTATTATTGTTGTTTCAGATAGAACTTTATCAAGTTGTATAAGCAGTGGTTTTCAAAGGAAAAAAAAAAACAAGTTTAATCCATTATATGTGAGTATTCATGAATCAACAAAACTATCAATAGCTAAACCGAACGTAACTCAGAAATCGTGTGTGTTTCGAAACCTTTTTAAGAATGATGGATTACAAATTTTTATCTGGATCGTTGAAGACTGTTTTCAACATTGCCAAATGCACGATCCCTGGGCTTTCTTCATTTCCATCTCATTTGAATTGTATAAGTATAAGCATCTGGACCAGTAACTTAGTGGTTCTTTGGCATTTGTCTGAACTTAATATCAACCAGAAAAATCTTTGCTTCCAGTGATTGATACCATTTCTGACTTGCGCGTTTTGGTTGTAAATCCAGAAGCACTCTTATGCAAGAAAATTACAACAGATGGGAAATAAAACGTTTTCCTAATATTTTTTAAAAATCAACTCACTCGCAGTTTAAATTCGCAATCTAAATAAATCACAGGAACCTCTGCAGTCTCTTTCTAATGACGGCAATGATCTGTCCAATAGGGTGGAGTGAAAAAAATGAAAATTCGATAAACGCTAAGTACTAAGTACGGAGAAGCTACCTTTTGTAGATATATTTGGTCATGCAAAAAGATTTCGACAGCAAAAAATATCTTTAGGTCCCACTCGCGCCTTGAAGTTGACCATTGTTGCATAAAAACTGGAAAAAGTTGGAATAATTTTCTACAGAAATCAAATTTTGATAAACTTGATGTAATATTACGTAAGAGTAGGCTTTTTGTGTTGCTTACGCTGCGCTTACAATCATTTTAATAAAAACTATATTTTAAAGTTTCATACATGCTCTGAATTTGACCAATGTAGGGTCAACATTGAATAACATCGCTATGCTCCGTACTTCAAGGAAAAGTACCAGAAGTTGCTATTTGTAAGAATTAGCCGCTCTATTAATAAATTCACACATAGATATGGATAAATTAAGTAATAAAAACGCATTTCTTACATACCAAAAAGGAAACAAAAAAGTTGAATTTCCACTCGTACAAAACTTTCGCGCAAAATATAAATTTTACATGTGATGAAAAACAAAGGTTTAAGTATAAAAACTTGAAAATGTAAATGTAACTTGCAACAGTCCACAAAAGTCACACCTCAAAATAAAAGCTTCTAAATAAACTAGAAAACCGCCCGTCAAGATATGACGGGAGAAAATTGCTTCTACATTTGAACGAAGCAATTGCCTGTTTGGCGATATTTTGATAGTTGACATTTTAAACCCAACTCCAGTGGATTAATCCCAAACTTCAGTAGATAGCGGTCATTGTTGACTACTATTTCGTTTCTTCATTCCCGTAAAAATGACACGTTCTTACGAGTAAAACAGTAAAGTTACCGGATCCAGTTCTTCAGTCTTGTCAAAGTAAAGCACTTCCTTGCATATCAAATATTGCCAAAACAAATTATCATACCGTGGAGCGAGTTTCATTGTTGATGACGTCAGGAGTGTTACTCGATCATTCTCTAATACTATATGTTTTTTGATTCCTTACAATGTAATCACATCGACTACAATAAAATATAATTTGGCGTTCGAGTCTAACTATTGTCTTGACTCCCGAAAATGTTCGGCCTCAGTATCTGTAGAAATGAGTTTCCGAGATATTTGAAGTCACGCGTTTCGGATTCAATGCTAATAATTAATAAATGCTAAAACTTGACGTTATTTTCGAGCTTTTTTTTCAGCGAAAACCAAGTAAGCAAGCTTTATACAGTAAAGTTAAAAAGCACAATAGACGACAAAAACGCAAAAAAGGGAAACTGAAAAAATTGCAGTTACTTCTCTTTACCTGCCCACAGAAGTGTTATGACCAAACCCTCATCTCCAAGAAAAAAAATTCTGACTGCCCAAGTGCCTGGCGTGAAGTTGAAAATCGTCTAAATCTTCTCAGGACTAAGTGTATAAAATTTTAATATCTCAAAAATGTTTTTTTGAGATACAGAACAAAATAATAATAATTAAAAAATTGTTTAAATTTGGATAGTTTTTCTAAAATCAATTTTCTTTCTCAGCGCAAGTCTTTATAAACACCCTGTACTATGACTTAATAATTCCTTTTCTTTTTGAACTGTTTTCGCGTACCTTCTTACCGCTCTTCATCTGTTGACAACATTTCAAAATTCCGATGCAAACTCTCTGGATACCTGAAGCAAAATGAAATCACACATTCGAGAAATATCCTGGTGAAATTCCCTTGCAAAATATTGAGATAAAAACTCTCTTTGTGAAAGGCATTTATTCATCCAGTAGTGCATGGACCTTGTTCCAAAAAGTTCGGTGGGTGAGATAGGGACCCCTAATGGTTTTATGATGGTTTGGCATGACTCACAGTTTTTTTGCTCATCCAGTGAAGCAGAGACGCTGATTGCTCTATGGTATTTCCCATTTTTGGTCCCAACAGTGCAGGCATGAGGAATGAATTGAATGCGTAATGGCATCACGTGATCTTTAAATCATATGAGCTTTGACATCAAATTTTTGTCCATAAAAATTGTGGAAAATGTAGTGACTGGCGAATTTAAAAATAGTGAACCTATTATTGTGATCAAGAGGTTAGTTATATTTTTGAAATTGCAATCTGAGTATACAGTTGTGTAAATTGTATCTTCCCTGAGTTTCGTCAGTAGTAATAACAATATATATATATATATATATACATATATATATATCAATATCTCTCTTTCTCTGTATATATATATATATATATATATATATATATATATATATATATATATATATATAGCTTCACGTTAGACTTTTTATGTTCTATACTACCAAACCTCTTTTTGTGCGGTCTTTCTTTGTTGTTGTTTTTTTGTGCGGTGCATGAAAATTTCAATCAGATTGGGTCTCAACTGACCATAGTATTTATAAAACGGACAAAGTTATTTATAAAACGAACGAACTTTTTTATACGATTTTTAATGCGGTACCTATCCACCGCACAAAAAGAGCTTTGGGTATACTCATTTCCTAGGGCGCCCATATAGGGGGGCAAGTAGGGGCTCAAGCCCTCCTCCCTTAGAAATTAGAACTTCCTTGCTTTCAGTAATTTTTTCTTTGAAAAAAATGTAAACACATTTTCTCTCCATCCATTAATGACTAATTTATAAAAAACGTCAAACTTTAATAACTCCAATCTGTACTGAAATCGGTTTCTATGGAGAAAATATCCTGCTAAACCATGGAGAAAATATCTGAGCCCCCCCCCCTTGAAATTTTGCATATGGGCGGCCATGCTCATTTCTAACTTTTTTTTAGAACAAAGTTTCATCATCTCTCCTCCTTTCATATGTGAATATATTTTTATGGCATTTTAATCATTTTTTAGTGAAAAAGTCACAGGAAATAGTGCTAACAAATGTCTTTTAAAAGTTGAACATTTATAGGTTAAAACTTGACTAAATTTGGTGTTCCATTCTTCATGCGGAACTAATTCTGTGAAAGCGATCACGCAAAATATTCATACCAAGAGACACAACTTTGGAAGTAAAACTTCTCTGTATTAGTCTTCTTCCACGCAAATTGTCTTCCTAGGGTGTTTAAAAAGGGCAGTGGTAGCCCGATCCGTAGAATGTCGGATTCGGGGCCGGAGGATCCTGGCTTCGAACCTCGATGGTCGAAGACCCACCGTCGTCATTAAAGGGGATATGTCGACGTTAAATATGCTCGTGGTCTCAATGTCCTCCAAGTGAAACGATACCTCTGGGGGTGCTAGTACTAGGTAGCTATTAGCTCCTGGACTAGTTCTAAATTTTCATTAACTGTTCGATCCGGTGATGCTGCTGCCATCTATCGGTATATAAAATAATGGAGGCAAGGCACTTAGTATGCAGTCCTCGACATAAATACAGTTGTAGTCAGTTGTGACTCTGAATAGGAATAGGAATAGGGTGCTTAAAACTTTTATTTGTAAACAAAGAAGAAATATATGACTTTAAAACTGAAGACCTGCATAAGAGCAAGAAGAAAGCAGCTCCATACTTACAAAACTTTCAGGACCCCCCCCCCCCCCAATAAAAACATTTTAAATGTTTATTTATAAAGTTCCTTATACAATTAACTCTCGATAATTCTAAACCTTTTAACTCGAATATTCATTTGTCTCGAAGTTTTCATTCGGTTCAAACTCTTGAGAAGGCAGCGGAAACGTCCCTAAGTACCAATAACTCGAAAAGTTTAACTGTTCCCTTGGGACTTCGAGTTGTTGAGAGTTGAATGCATTTTATTTTATGTTTGAGGTAGCCCCTATGAAATTAATTTCAATAAGATTTTAATAAAATATTATGATACACCTACACATAATTAATTGTTATGCATTGGATCTGGCCTCTTTTCGTTCCAAATGCAGTCCAGATAGGTTTAAGATTTTTAATCACAATTCATTTAGCATTTGGTTTAAAAAAAAAAAATGCTAGCCTTTTGATGAAAAAAAGGCTCAATAAATGCAGGGGTTCTCAAAGAGGGTGCCGTGGCAACGTTTGTAAGTATATACTGATGTAGAAAAAGCAGTGTTGTGAGAAGTGTTGAGCAAGTGTTGTGAGAAAACAAGTTATTCAAAGAGTACCGCGAGTCAGAAAAGTTTGGGGACCCCTGATATAATGCATTGACTTATTGAGGAACTGTATTGTGTTTATCTGAAACGGAGCGTGTTATAGCTCCTTTTCTTTACGGAAACGGAATTTTACGGAATATTGATTGGACATGTCTCGTAGTCTTGTACAGAAGGGGGGGGGGGGGCGGGCAAAAGACAATATATTTTTTTCAAACATTTCAATATGAAACGCAAAAGCGACAAAAACGGAAACTATCTCCTTCTTGCACCGAGATCTTAAACTGTTTTGCCGTTTTATTTGACATTATTTTCAAATCCTAAGCCCTTTTGTTCAACAAAAGTAGAGTGTGATGGATCAGTATTTAAGAATGTTTCGTAACCACGGCTAGATTTAGAAATTTCAGGACTGTAAACACAACAAAACTGTGAGGGCCCTCTTGACTTGCAGAACTGAAGAATGTGCTCCATCGCACATCTTTTTTCCTTTTGCTATGTGTCCCCAAAAATGTTTTCAAATGTCCCCAAATTATCCTTGGAAAGGAAGTTCTGAAGCTATTTAATTTCTGAATCAATGTATTTGTAATTTGAAACTTACATAAATAAACAATTACAAAAGATTTAAACATCTTTAAATATTGTAAATCAACAGAAACAAAATAAATGCCTTAATCAGTATTAGTGAGCTCCGTACTAACATGGAATGACATCTGAGTGGTGTCCTTCTACGCTAGATGTCACTCCACTTAGTTTTCTCCCTTTATATTAGTTTATTTGAAACTTACATAAATAAACAATAACAAAAGATTTAAACATCATGAAGTATTGTAAATCAACAGAAACAATATAAATGCCTTAATCAGTAATAGTGAGCTCCGTACTAACATGGAATGACATCTGAATGGTCTCCTTCTACGCTAGATGTCACTCCAGATAGTTTTATCACTTCACATTAGTTTTCCTCTAATTGTCAAAACATAGCCAGCAAAATAAAAATGAAAAACAAATAAAAACATTCACCATGAAAAAAAAAACATAATTTTTTGCCCCCCCCCCCCAAGCTAGGGGGCCCCAAACTCGTGCTTCACGGGCTTACCCTCAAATCGGGCCCTGTTCGTAAATGCCTTACTTTTAAAGCGCTTCAAGTTTACTCAATCCTATGCATCCATTAAATATTTCTTGCCTTGCAAACATCCTTACATTGTCGGGAGTTAATGCTGTATTACCATTTTCTTCATCTTTAAACATTACGGTTAAAACTAACTTCCACAAAAACTGAAACATATATTATGATCTCAAAAGAAAAATTGTTCATTAAAACTTCCATTACCATATTTTAGTGATTATTTATTCTGCGAAAAAAACAAGTCGTAATAGGCAAAAAATTAGAAAAATATTAAAGAAATGTGGAAAAAGCGAAAGAAAATTTAAAGAAGCTATAAGATTTTTTTATGCAGCAAAAAACGGTTTGGTATTTTATTAAAGCATTTTGCCTCTTCTAATTGTATCGTTGGATTCATTTTTTTCTGAGCAAGCGGAAAGTTAAATTATATTTAAATGAGCACCCTTATTAAAGCCGCAGAAGCTGGTAAATGACTTAATCGCAAAATCCTCTATCTCACTGTATATGACTCTTAAATTTGAAAAAGAACGGAAAAAATCTTACAATTAATTTTTTTTCTTCAGTTTTTAAAGACGGAATTAAATTAGCTCTGTAGACCCGTACTCCAGGCGTTAAACATATTTTAAGTGAAAAAGAAAATAAATAAAGAAATACAAAGTGAAATAAAATAACTGCAGATGTTATATTCTTTTTAAAGATCGTTGTGAATTGTGGGAAGGGAAATTGCTAATAGCGCCTATTTTTTATTGATTTTTCCGAATTTACTACACGTGCAAAATAATCATTTTTAATTTACATTGTTCTTGCTGTAGCTAATTGAAAAACAAAAAGATGCACATAAAAAATGGTTGAGATCAGATGAATCAGATTTAACAAAAAAAAAAAAAATCTACATAATAAAAATAAATAAAATAAAATAATAAATAAATAAATAAATAGTAATACGAGTAATAATTAAAAAAATCAACTTTTTAAAATCGAATGTGAACTATGAGACAACAGTTATCAACAACATTTACAGTTCAAGCATATAATAAGAAATCGATCACGCATCCAATTCCCATATTCAGGGAATCATCATTCTGGAAATCATAGCCAAGTGGAGGCAGATGTCCTCTGATTGAAACTGATTGCTGAGATTATCTTGACACTGGGAGTTAAAATTAATATAGTGCACCAGCGGGAGTCCGCAAGCATGAAGCAACTAATCTTGTAAAACGAAAAGTGAAGGTAAATACTTGGTTCACTTGTAAGTTACCGCTCTAAGCTGGGGCTAAGGCAGAACTACAAGCATATATCGAAAGCCCGATTAATATAGTTATTGCAGTTTCACCGTCATTGGAGATGAATAACCTGTCATATCCATAACCGAACTGGAAAGCAGATGTCCTGTTATTACAGCTGAGAATACCTTCACACTGGTAGCTAAAATAATTAAGAACACCAGCGAGAGTCCTTAGACGTCTTGCATCTCAACTCGTGCAGTGAAGTCAAAAGCTTTGGAAAAAGCTGTAAGTGTGTGGTAGTTACTAAGGTATCTGCAGTACAGGTCTAGGAATTAGAGAAACTCTAATGTCCGGTATTGGGGCCTCCGTGGCCAAGATGTCAAAACGTTAGCTTCATACACTTGAGGTGGTGAGTCCAAGTCCCACTCCTGTTCCGGGTGTACTTTTTCTTCTTTGTATTGTAAATTCTTTCAAATACTGTTTGACCATCGATTACATGGAAAGGATAATATCCGGTTTATAGACGGAAATGGACGTATCTATTAGTTTATAGGGATGTTAGTTGGTTTGTTTCATATGTGCACTTTTGCCTCTCAATTATTTAGCCTTAGTTTTGTAAAAATGAAAATTTGCTCACAGCAACATTTTTTAAATCTAAAGTATATATTCTCACGGCAAAAATTAATTGATTTATTTATTCACAACAAAGTTTTGAGCTTACCATTTTGCTTTTACGTTCCTAAACGAAATGAAAATATTGCAGTTTCTTTTTGTTGTTTCCATGGTAACTATTTTTGTTTCCATTTATTTTATTTTCGAGAATGCAATAAATGAATAAGGAACTAGTGACATTATAAAACGCGTGCATCGAAATCCCATCATTATTTTCCCTTCTCCTCTGCTAGATTCATTCAGATAATATCGTCTTTACTTGGCAAATTGCCGAATTACATACAATCCGTGGTCAAACAGTAAGTATTCTGTGGCAATGAATTGATATTGCCATAAATAAAGAGAGACTAGACGTATACGTTCGTTTCGCCCCCAACGAAACCCAAGCGGCAACTCCAAATAAAAATGTAAGTGTCAATTGCCGGAGTTTAGTGGTCTTAGCTGTAACCGATTCGCTATCGTTGTTTACCCACAACTACTAGATTTTACATTGTGGTCTGTGATATAAACGCAAAGCGATGAACACATTTGAAAGTTAATAATGGTGTATAGTTTTTATCTTAAGTAGAAAGTGGTGACTTGTGTTGCGTATGGCTGCCATAATAGCTCCTCTTAGAAGACACCTGGAACTACTTTTTCAAGTAAGCTGTACGTCTTATTTATAGTAGTTACCTAACGCATTGAAATTCTAACAAAAGTATGCGGAAGCCTTCTTCTTCCGAACTTATTTTCATACTTAAATGGATCAAATTCTGGCTGATATGAAAAAAATCACATAAACAAGTTTATTTTGCCTTGCGTGGATAGATAGTGCATTGCCCATGACAAATTGTGTATACAAAATTTGAAATGTTTGCACTTATTGTAATTTACATTGTATTATAATGTAAATTACATGACATCAACCAAATTCGTGCAACATATTTCTTCAAAATAATTTCTGTTCATTACAAAGCTTTGCCGTTACCCAGTTATTGCTAAGTTTTAATTAAGAACACATTTTTGAAATTTGAATGATTCTGAATGTAATTTAATTTTATGTATAAAACATGTTCAGCTTTTAATTTTGAATGCTTGAAGCTTACGTTTATTATCAAGTCACACTGAGCTAATTCTTTGTACATATCCAGTCAAATGTTTCCGAAGAAAAAACAACTCTACTTTAGGAACAAGATGTACCGTCCAGTTTCGAAGGTTTCCAGGGGGGGGGGGGGTCAAAGGGAAAATTCCTAATATAAATTATACCAAAAAAAGAGAAAGAAATGAAACAAGCCCACTTAATTGTAAATGCATTGATTTCTCCAAACCAGGGGGAGAGGGCACAATTGGTGCGGTCCAATTAGTATCCCTTATTCAGAGGTTTTACTGTATTTACAAAATAGAACTCTTCCATTATCAGCTACAAATGTATTGAGATGTATTAATATCATAGTAATACGAATAGAAACGAACTGAATCACATTGTTTCATAAGAAATTCAGAAAATATAAACGTTTTAAAAACTGATGTACGTACAAAAAGAACATGATCACAATATTCAGTTTTATAAAGACAAATGATGATGCACTGATCTCCGTTCAAATTGCGATGTAAAGAGGACATCACCTCAGATTGCGGTTCTCCCACAGAACGTTAATGGGATGGAAACTACGCTCTGTCCTACCCCAAACTCCCCCTTGTCGAAGCGATTGCATAACCCAGATGAACATTCGATGGATTGCTTCGTCGAACGTCTAACCCCATTTTTTTTATTGCGCCTGACAGATTTTAACGGGGAACGAAAATTCTTGTGGTCAAAATGGGCACGTTTGCAGTCAAAAGAGGATGCGCCATATCAGCTTGTTTTCCATTCTCCCCTTACCCACCCCTCCCCTCAATACTTAATGTTGCGAAAATAGAGTTTTAGAGCGGGATGAATGATTTGTTACATACAAATTTGAACGTGATTTATGAAGTAAGAAAATTATTCATTCAAAGAACTCGCACAGCTTCATTTTTATTCAGACAGGAACCACATGCAAATCGATTAGCTTGCGAATGATAAGTAATTTGAAGTTAAAAGCCTTTCTACTCTTCAGAAGTTGAAATACATAAGTGTGTGTAAAGGCCATATCACACGTAGCGAAATTCGTTCAACCTGACGATCAACTTCGGTTCGACTCAACCGCGAGAGCGAATTCCGACCGGAAAATCCCCGTGTGCTATGCTTTCCGAGGTTGAACGTATTCCATTCAACTTTTTATCTTCTCGGCAAAAAAGTTGGATCAACCTCAACTTTCAGCCAATCGGGAGGAAGCAATCCTCTGACCTGTTACGTCAAAATACAACATGGCCGCCTGTAACAACATCAACAGCGTGTGCAAGGAATGGAATAAACTGCTAGAATAACTTCAGGTGAGTTATTAGTACTATATTTTCGTCAAAAACAAATATAAAACGTAATATTTTATAAATCTCCACCTTATTATTGTGTTAAAAGGTTAATTTCTAGTTCAAAGTCGTCGTAAGAATTTCCTTGCCAAATTCGCCAATCTCGTAGTGTGCAATCTTGCCAAATCAATGAATGTTTATAAACAATCTGAAGCAAGAGCAACGGTAATGGGTCAATCCGTAGAAATCACCCAGGCCGTGTTGCTCGACATTTTTGATTTTCCTAATTTTTTTACTAGTAAATTCTCACTACTAGGTGAGTTCAAAAGTGTTAAAAGAAAATTTTTTAAGCTCATACTTTTTTTTAACCCACCACTTTAAGTTTGCTTAGTTGCCGTTTTTGGACCAAAAACAAGTTTTACGTAAATGCATCTAACTCGGTCAATTTTACAGTTATCAGGACAAAACAAAATCCATCACCAGAAGGATGCCCCAGATACGATTTGCTTGCAAAATACTATTTAAATGGTGAGAAAGGTGAAGAAAAAAAATAACAATTACAAACTGAAAATTAGCATAAAATACGAGTTTTAGTGCAACAAAATTAGTAAAAGGAGGAGAGTCTCAGCTATATTTTTTTTCTTCTGTAGATATAATATAGGACTACTTGTTGTAGGAATTTTAAACTTAAGAACTTTGTCCTTTTTTTTTTTGCAAACTTTTTCAAAAATGGAAAAAATCGAATTTTGACTAAGTTTAAAGTAAAATATCTCAATAGGGACTAGTGAAAAATTATGAAATTGATACAGGTAACACCTTTTTTATGACATGAAAATATGATTACAATTTGATGACTGAGACTCAACTGGTACTAGAGTTATAGAGCATTAAAGTTGGCCAAATATTGCATTTTCGCAAAGTTTAAAGCAAATTATTTCAAGTGGGAACGAGTGAAAAACAATGAAATTGATACAGGTAGCAGGTAGCACCGTTTTATTCTATGAACCTATGATTACAATTTGGTGACTGAGATTCAACTGGTGTCAGAGTTATAGTGCATCAAAATTGGCCAAATATTGCATTACACATACACAAAGTTAAATATTAATTCATAGATAAGCTTCACTTTCCAAACATTTAATAGAAACAAAAGTTCATCTTCTTTAGCAAATTAAATTCATGCAATAGAATTATGCACAAAAAATAAGCAAATGAATAAATGAAATAAATGTTTAGCTCCTTTGTCCTAAACATTTAAGTATATACACATAATAAATCAATTGTTATTAATAACAACACATTTTTTTTTTTTTGCTACAATTTGTCATCTTTTACTTAAGTTTTCTTCTGTATGTAAAATACCAGACACCCGGTTATCACATTCAGAGGCTGGAGGCAGATGTTATCGCTGAGATGACATCTGCCTCCAGCTCGGTTATTCGCTCTTCCGGACTGATGAGTTCCAATAAAAACGAAACTGTAGTCTCTGGATATGATAATCGGGCTGTCTGGTATAACATGTGGATTGTTTAAAAACAGCACACACACCATGCCTATACTTTACGAAATACATTGATTTTACATTTCATAAAAGCTAGGGGGTACTTTGCCTGTCCTCCTCCCTGTATAATATTCATGTTATATATACTTGTCTAATTTGTTTTCTTAATTTTAGATTATGTGAGAAAGAATTTCAAGTTATTGTTTACAGATGCAGTTATAGAGGTTGCAGTCAAAAACTGTTTGTTCAGGGCGAAGTTAATTATTGTTGAACTTTGAAATGTAATTGAAATTGTGTATTAATACATATGAGTGTGTGTGTGTGTATGGAATTTATTGTAAATAAAGTTTATGTATAAATTTTATGTGTCAGTTTCTCTAAAGAATACTAGAAAAAAATGAACTTTTTAAATTTTTTTTTCTTTCTTGGTATATATTATAAAAGATAATGTTCCTTCAGTATGCTTTGTAAAAACATCTATGAAGCATTGTTCTTCTCAGAGAACAAAAGTAAAACAACTCACAATTTCTTACTTAATTGAATGTACCTGCATGACTCAATTAAATCAATAGAACCATTTTAAGTCCAATTTTTCAAACTATGAAAAGTAGTACAAACCTGCCTAAATCAGTAGAAAAGTTGGTATTCTTGCGTTCTATGTAACTTGTAATCTATGCAATAAGTACTTTATACTCTTCACTATTTAAAAATTTAAGTTTTGATTTTTTTTAAAAGTAATAAATTTTATGTGCATGTGTTGGAAAGATAAAATAGAATGGGTCATGTACAGAGGTTTCATATAAAAACAGTAGCATGTATATATAAAAGTATTCCACTTTTTGTGCATTGCTAAAAAGATTTCTATTTTAACAACTAAACTTGGTGTACATTCAATAGCAAAATAATAATACTTAGACGAGGTTGGGTTTTTGACAAAAAAAAAAAAAAAAAACCTGTTTTTGAAATGACCTGTTAAAAACTCCAATACTGACATTGATAGTTTTTATAAACACATATGGTTTCCTGATGCTGAAAAATTATTTCACATTATATCATTAAAATTAATAGTTTAATTAATAAGTTTGATTAAAATTAATTGATAAATTTTCTTGTAAATTTGTTACACTGTAAAAGTAGTTATGGATAACAGTTACAGCTTGTTTTCAAAGTAGTTTTGTTTTAAACTTTTTAATAACTTAATTCATTTGTAACAATTAGATACAATTAATTTTATCAATCAAAAAGGCTTTCTGGGAAAGGATTTATGCAATGTCTCTTTTCTTTTGAGTAAAAATGAAACTAAGTTGATCAGAACTCAATAGTTAAGTATAATAGTATCTAAATATTTTGAATGGTGATATTTACTTTTTTTTATGTTATTAATTTTTTCTCTAATATAAATATTCTCTGTTTATAGAGGAACTAATAGTTGCTTGATACAACCAAAGACATAAATGTCAAAAACTTAAATACCAACTCTAATAGCTTTTGTAGCGGTTATCTCTCAATTCAGGATGTCCCAGCAAAAGTATGATGGGAAAGTTTTAGACAAAACAATATACCCCTGTTCAGCATCAATAGAGAGGATATTCTCCAGTTTTGAATTGATCCATTCCAAACTTAGAAATAGACATGGTGTGCAAAAGGATTTGAAATTAGTATTTTATCACTGCATGGTTTGAGGAGAAAAGATTTAGAGTGGGAATAAATGTAAATGTTGACTAAAGATCCAAATTTTATTAAAGTTTGAAAATTAAACTAGACAAATGTATGCATTGCCTTTCACTTTCAACTTTAAAAAAAATTAAGGAATAAATAGTCATTATTATTGTTACTATTCAATATACTGCTATTTCCATTACTTGTTATCCTATACTAATAGTAGCTCTTTTATTCATCTCTCTCATTCTACAGGCAAGCAGCTTGTTGAATCAACATTCTGTTTGGGATTTTTTACTAAACATATATTTTTTTTAATCCAAAAGAGTCGAAAAGTTTCCTCTAGTGTATGAAATCAAAATACTTTAAACTGAGAATCATTTGTTGTAGCAATTTCATACTAAATACAAATTTTTTAGTCAGGTTTTGGGCAGATAAGTGTTTAAAAGTAATAACTCAGAAATGTCCATTTACTTGATTTATAATTGCTGTTATTAAATTTTGTCACATATTTTAAAGTGGTAGACAAGTTTACTGGTTTAAAAATCACAGCTTTTACATAATTAGACAAGTTATTTATAAATATCGACTCTTACTCAGATCCAGATCTACATGCCCGCAGTTGGGGGGTCAGGGCAACGACCCAAGAAATTGGAAAACTTTTTAGATAAACGAATACACTTAAACCTTCAACGTTGCAAACACATTTGGGAATTTCTGTAAAGTATCAGGATAATTAAAAGATTTTATTTGGGAAAATCAGCAAATGTGAAATAAATACATAGAATTACCTTAATATGAGCCACGAAAATGTCCGTTTCAAATAAAATTATTAAAAAAAACCTTTAAATATATTATGAAAAGCAGCAAGACTAATCAAAGTGTAAAAAACGTAATAGTTACATAAGAGTTACCTACATTTGCAAAAAAAAAAAAAAAAAAAACTTGCTAAGACCCAGAAAGATGGATAAAACAAAATTTTTTATTGTAAAAAGTTTCTTATGGTCCATTGATTTTGTAATGAACTTATACGTAAAATGAGAGGAAAAAAAATCAGGAGTTAAGAATTTCAAACTCCCTCAAAAACAAAATAAGTCAAAAAAAAAAAAAAAAAACTTTGTCTGATAATTAAAATAGCCGTTTAAAACATAAACAAATAATAATATTGAATTTAAAAAAAATAGTGAAGAAAAGCTTCCATGGTTTTAATCAATTCTTATCGGGGAAGGGGGGATCAAAACTTACAGATCCAGGCCTGCTTTTACTCATTGTTTTTAGGTAAAAGGGCTGTTATCGCTGTATTGAGCTAGTAAAATTAACATGTTTATAAATCACTTTTTCATAATTTCGAATGATTGCAACTTTCAAAACTGAAATTTATTTACAGTTTTGAAATAAATTGAGAAAAAAAAACCCATTAAATCCAAAAAACATCGCTCAGAGTACATTGTGCTAAGTCGCCTAAAGTGGTAGACAGAAGCCACGTTTAGGATCAACCCTTCATTTGAGAGCCTGGAAACCCTGTTCAACTTCTCCAAGAGAAAGTTGAATGAAAGCTTGAAGTTGAACGGGTAGGTTGAGCGAATTTCGTTACGTGTGATATGGCCTTAAGACATAGGCGGCTCGTACGGGAGGAGGGGAGGGGGGGGTGATAAATGGAACAATTGTCATTTTTTCAATGAAATAAGATAATAAAAAAGAAAATAGAATTAAAAATGGAGCAAATTCGAATTTTGGTAAAAGTTCTTCAAGGTGCATCAGCACTTATCCCTGTGAGTACTTTAGTCTAAATTTCCTTCTTCTGGATTCATCATGCAAAAAAAGTTTAAGGCACCAAATTCACCAACGCAATGATCATTTTTCTAATAGAAGGAACTACTTGAGTCTCAATTTCCTTTTTTTTTGGATTCATCATCCAAAGAAAGTTTAAGGCACAAAATTCACCAACGCAATGATCATTTTCTAATAGGAGGAACTTTGTCAACAAAATGCGTTAGAACGCTGTCACGCATAAAAAATAAGTAAATAAATGAAAGTTACCTTTAAATGTAGTAAGGTGCATTCAAGAGGAAATGCGCCATTAAACGCAAAAAAAAAAAAAAAAAAAAAAAAAAAAAAAAAAAACATTAGCCAAAATAATTAACTGTCACAATACGTTTTATATCAATATTTCCGCAAAAAGAATTATGCACATTATATGTTATTTCTTGAGTTAAAATCGTTCTTCTACTTGAATAAATAAAGTGAAAAATAATTTAAATGCTAATAATTTAAGAGGCTTATTTTTTCCCCTCACAAAAAGTTAAGAATTTTATTAACGCATCTAACGTGCATTTAATTACGCGGTTGTGGTCAATTTTTTTTTCTAAAGTTAAATTCTATTTAAATCTCAAATGGAAACCACAGACCTCCTAAATGAGTTAATCTCAAAATCCCTTCGCATAACTTTAAAGTGGAACAAAGAAATGGTTAAAAAAAAGCAGCGTAATTAATATTTTTTATGCGCTAAGGTTGAATTGGATTAAATCTTCACTCCCGTTTTTATGACTTGGAAAGACAGTTCAGAATCATTGCGAAGGAAAAAGTTACACCAGTTTTTTCTTCTTCTACAAACAATTCGCTCTTCGAATGGAGAGAAATTTCTGGAATTTAAGAAAAAACGCATTTTTTTTTTCAAATTCAGAAAAATCTTAAAAGCCGAACTTAGAAGTTGTTACATCTTACTCTGAAATCTTTTGATTTGCAAGAAAATTTGTGTTTTGAATTTCTTTTAAATATTATATGTGACACATTTGAAACCAATGAAAAATTCTAGTATTTGTAATCTGCAAGTTCTGATGTTGCTGTTTCTTCCAATTTGTGACTTAAATCTAAGACAGAAATAAGAGCAACGTTCAAAAATATTTTAATGTTTGGTTTGTTTGGGTATACATACTAGCGTAAGAACATCAACAAGCTTCACTGTACCATCAAAATAAATAAATAAATAAAATAAAATAGTGAATTTTGAGATTTTAAATTCAAATTATGTTTTCCGCAATAATGAATCACGATCGGACCTTCTTGATAGGTTTCTAATAATGACTTTTATCACAACCATAATTTGAATTCAATACGTCAAATTTCAAATGGATGCCAGGACTAGACGTTATGTGGTGGATGTTATATGCTGGATATTGTTTTCCTGTATAAGGGAATGTGTGAAGTTGAGAAGGTTGCTTAGAAACAATTCGATTCTGCGGCACATAAACACCCGCATTATAAGCATAAAAATTAAAATCAAAGGACCGACGTCATTCAATGGTTAAGTGAAAACAATAAGCAATTCGTGATTGCTCAAAAAAAAAAAAAAAAAAAGAAAAAACCATTCTCTATTGGACGTAATGCTCTTTGATTGATTTATTCTATGGTTATGTTTTCAGTTGCAAAAGGCAGATAGTAATATCATACTATGCAGTTCATTTTAGTACATTCAACAAATTTCAAGTAACGTTGCGAAATAGTGCAATAGATTGAAACAGAAATGAGTTTGTTTTTTAATAAATATTAATTTTTGTAAATATGATCACTGTAGAGATATTCAATGCTTTTGCTTGACTAGAACTATAGAACAAAATTCTACCCTTTAGATATGCAATTGGAATTTTAAGATTTATCGGAATTCTATGGTGTCACTTGGTGGTGTTTCTTTTGTAGTTATAATTAACTAACTCCTGCTAATCAGCGATCCTGTCGAATCTGAATTCATTTGCCAATTAAAAAGAACTGACAAGTCATTAAAGCAAGGTGTCAGCATAACTCTCTTAAATGTTGTACCTTTAATTTTGCAATCTTAGTTTATGTATCGTAGCTATTTTATATTTGAACATAAGTATTATTAAAGTCCCTAGAATTATTCATAGAAAAATAAGCATCTCTATGAGCGTAAACTAAGTAGATTTAAGTATTCAAAATATTTAGCTATTTTTGTGAAGTGGTTCAAAATTTTCGAAACTGCTAAGTCATCAAATGCTATCACGGGGAAATGCGTGTCAACATTAAAAGATCAAGTATCTGAAAAATCTCTCGCTTGAAAGGTCGTGTATTTATACAGGGAAAAAATACTTCTTTTCTGAAATTATGAATATAAATAACGAAAGGTTAATTTTATGAGTATCTGTTAGTAGAAATATTGAGGCATTTTACTTATTGCCATCTGAATAGCAGTTTTATTTTTAAACAGTATTCAACTGAAATTTAAAGGCTAATACAATTTTTAAAAAGACGTAGTGGGATGCAAAATATCTGGGTTTTTTTTTGATACTCTGTCATTCAGGTTTGTTTACATGTGAATCCGTAATGATTACTTCTAGTCTTCACGGAGAATGTGTAGTTTTTTTGAAATGCTGATATGATGATAGAAAATATTTATTCTCAATGAAATGTTTACTCTCATATTTAACTCCCGAATTGTATGTATCTATAATGTATAGAAAATGAAAAAAGTTTTTTCGAATGTGTTGATATGTATTAAATGCGGTGTAGTTTATGCAACGAGCAATGCATTAGTTTGGAAAACAAAATCTCTTGGAAGCAAGACACTGAACCATTCAGTTTTAGAGACATTTTAAAAATCTGTTGTAATTAAATGAGAAACGTTCTTCATTGTAATATTTCTTTTACAAAGTGTTAAATTAGTTAAAGTAAGAATTACCAGAATATAGATCCGATGTTTTCATATGTTATAAGATCTTCCAAAGGCAGGGGTGCCCCAAACTTAAAAGTTTTTGGGAAGGCAAGAAATGTTGATTTCTCGGATAGAACTTTAAATTTTTCCGAACCATAAAATACAGGTAAGCACACATAAGTATATCTAATGAAAATGGAAATTTGAGCATTTAAAAATTGAAATTCTACAATTATGTCCCCAAATTTGCCGAATCGTCAAACAAAACTTGCCGAATGTGGGAATTTTTGGGAGGTCACAGCAACCTCCCGTGACCTCCTAAACTCTGCTAAACCTGAAATTAGTAGGATCTGTATAAAATAAGGCTTTCGTAGTGCTGAGTTTAGATCATTGCCTGGACATGACTCCTTTTGTGTTCATTTCTTTCATTTTCGTCTGACTGTCTCACCTTTGTGTGTTTAGTGTGATTCTAGACAAATCATAGACACTGCTCATCTATAGTTGGGACAAACCTAACCTGGCAGCGTTGGGAAGGCTGCGCATGACATCATTACGAAGCTTCCAGGTAAGTTTTGTCCTAGCTATAGACCCGAACTCTGTACTTAAGAGTTAGTACTGTATTGGAGAATTCGCTGGCAAGTAACCTACTGGCCAATGACCAAGTATTTCATAAATTATGCTTTTATATATTTTTAACATGCATGGAAAATAAGAAAGCTGTTTGTAATGAAGTTTTTTTTTTGAGCAATCAAGGTTGCTTATTGGCTGCACTTTGACGTAACTTGACTTTGGATCCATTCGCTTTGTAATTCGCTCGTGTGATTGGTAGACAGCAAATCACACGATGCTTTATGTGGCCGTGGGCCTGAGATATGGAACTTTAACCTTGTTTGGGTAGTTGGAATTGATCGCTTCTATTTAACTTAAAACGCTTAGATACGGTAGTTAGGAGTGATTTTTCTTAAATTCAGATCTAACGAGTATTGTTTTATACCAGAGTAATTTTTACGAATACGGCAAGAATATGTTCATTTTTTCAGCAGTTTTGACTGCATTTTGGTGATGACAAAAATTGCTGCTGCAGTGCGCTATTTACGCACTATACTAGTGTAGTGCTAATTATAATTAAAATTGCGTTACTGACTGTGCTAATTATAAATAAATCCTATCTCTGGCATTTGTGTTCTAGAAGGCTAAAAAGCAAAATCATATACGATGATTTTTAAAGGTTTTTCTAAACTTACAATAAAATTTACTTGATTTTTTAACCACGTCCGCCGTTGGTGACTGACACTGAATTTTCCGTTCAAACTATAGCTTTCATCGATGACTGAGAGTATTAAATTAGATAATAATTAATTTAAAAAATTGCATTTAACTAATTTAGGGTAATATTATTAATGTACTGAGATATTATTGATAATACAAATTAATTTATTTTGTTAAATTTTTTAAGCAAAAAAATGTCTGGTTTTCATTGCTTTCGCGTGGCCTGATTGAGGGCTCCTTATTAATACGCGTCGACCTCAATATGTTAACCAATTTTAAAGATATTTGCTTGTGATATAAAGGCCAAAAATACCTGACGAGTGATTAATTGCAGCAACTTATGGTATATTTTCTAAATTAGTTTCAATGCTGGAAATTTTAACCCTGCTGAGATAATAGTATTTTTCTCAAATGCAAAAACAAAGCTAGAAATATGTCATTTATCCCATTCCCCGAAAGTAACTGATTTTTTTATTGTTTGAAATAAAACAACATCTTAAACTAATTCCTAAAAAAATTAAGTACAATCAAAGTTTATTTAGAAAAAAATAAATAAATCATAACACGATTGAAGCAATTCTCATGAGAATAAGTATTTCATTTACAATTACTTTAATAGCCTTACATCACATTTCCAGCTTTGGGAGTTGAGTTGCATTTTGTTTTGAACGCAATCGGGATAATATTTCGTAATACTCTTAAGAGAAGAAAGCACAACGAAGCCTCATTGTAATGGATTTCAAAATGAATGGGGAAAGTTTAAGGTTTTATTTGTTTTTGTCTTAAACTGTAACCTGAGATTACAATTGCTCTTATGTAAGAGGCATGAGCTTGGTTAGGTTTTGACAAAAGAAAAGAAAATATCTCTCATCGGCGACAATAGGGGTGCATCTCATAGAAACAGTATTGGAGAAAATCTTTTACGTACTGCTTTTAACTAATTAACCCTCAGAGTTAGTATGAACTAGTGGTACCCTCACGGCTTTGCCCGTAGTTGAAAATTAAAAGGTCATTCGGTTCGCCTGTATATTTAAAAATAATGGATGACGAATTTCTCACCAATTGGCTATGTTCATTCGCTCTCCCATTCCGCGTCATGATAATTTCATAATTTACTCGTCCATCTTATGATAATTTTGCTCCAGAAAATTTTCTTAAAATTGAAATGAAGAAGAACAAAATCGAATTTTTGAAAAATTGCTACGAGGTGCACACCCCCATGATACAAACTAACTTTGTGCTAAATTTCATGAAAATCGGCAGAACGGTCTAGGTGCTATGCGCGTCACAGAGATCCAGACAGAGAAACTTCGAGCTTTATTATTAGTAAAGATGTTCGAAAGGCATATTTGAAATAATTCGTATCCCAAGCCAATTAATAAATATTTGTCCGCTTTTAGGGAATATATACGTTATTAGTATACAGCCGTATGTGCAGAAATGAGTTTTCGAGATATTTGAAGAAACGCGTTTTTGATTTAATACTAACAACAGGGAAATGTTGAAATCAGACGTTTTATGCGCGCTTTGTTTTCATCGGAAACCAAACAACCAAGCTTGTACAAAAGAGTTAACGTACACTAGATGACAAAAATGCAAAAAAAAAAAAAAATAAATGAATAAATAAATAAATAAATTCTATTAAATAAGTAAACAAATTGAGTTACTTTTGTAAATATTTGATTTTTTTATACAAATATTATATAAAAATTATATCATTTATAAAAAGAATTTTAAAAATCTTAATATTTAAAAAATCATTTATAAATAAGAAAACGCCAATAAAAATCTTAAGATTCTTTATTACAAACTCTTTCCAACATATTGTAAATAAAATAAAGCAATTGAAATAAATAACCATCTCTTGTTTTGTATTAGCATTGGTCATCAGTAATTGGAAAAATCTTATCATATGTTGCATTATTCCCATTTGAGATCTTTGTTAGTCTTATTGACTAAAACCTGAAATAAAAAATTGAGCACTTGTTGGGTCAAAATCATTTACGATTGGTAGTAATTGTCCTTATACGGGATACTTCACGTTTAGAGCTTTTTAGAAAAACGTCGCCATCGTTGCCCATTTGTCCGATAATCACCCAAAAATCACCATTAATTCAGGATATTAAATAGTGAACGGACTGACCGATCGTAAGCAGCTAGCATCTAAATATTTGCAGGCAAAAACAAAACAGACCTCGTTAGCCGAATCTCTATTAAGAGGAAACTCTTATGAGATTCTGAAAGTATAGGTTGAACCAATAATTTGGGTAGAATCTTCATTTGCCTTAAATACGTGTTGTATGTATCAAATTATTTATAAGGTGCAATTTCGCAACTTCATGAAAGTTGTTTTATGTGAGTGAACCCTGCGTGCAGCAGATAGAAAATGAGCTTGCTCAGATTTCTCTCAGTTGCAGATTTTTCGCATGACTGCCGGTAATGTACTTTTATTAATGACGAAAGAATATAAGCTAGTCACGGAATATGAAGCCGAGATTGCGTGACTGGTTTATCATATAATAGTTAATGACTATGATGCATTGAAGTAATGCACATCAGTTACCAGATTACTAGTTTAAAATCAGTTATGTATAAAGTTTTGAAAACTACTTTGGTAGTAATTTCCACATTTACTATTAATTTATGCAAAACTTTTCTGTTGCAAATCAGTATTCGCATAGGTTTTGACTTATCAATTTAAGGATTTCGTGGAAAACAAGGTAATGACTTTACAATTGCATTGTTATATGTAAGTGCTGTTTTGAAATTTTAGAATTTCTTTTTTCCGCTACAGAAATTTCCGGATGGTACAAAGGGGACTTTTACGACAAGTATCTTCGTTAATTTACTAGTTTGGTAAAAAATAGGACTGTTGATTCAATCGCAGAATTATGAGCCCTTTTATTCTTTAAGTGATTCGACATTAATGTTAGTTATTCAAATAATTTTCTGAATGAATGGTTCAGTATTTTTTTTTTTTTTTTTTTTGCATTACAACTGTTAGTTTACTGAGAAGTTTTGCGAACCAATAAATGTGTAGTTCATTCACCAACATCGATTTTACAGTTTAATTTTTCTGTTGTTTCAGCTACGAATTATTTTCTTAAATAAAACTTGGCTGTTTGAGCAAAGTATTAAAAAATAACTTCAACCTGTTTGGTAAAATTAAAAAGAAATTTAATTTAAAATGATGCAAAATTCATTCCTTGAAGAACTGAATTAAGATTCCCCTCTTTGTGAGATGCTTCAGTCAATTCCAAGTAATTCATGTTTTTTAACCGCAAAATTTTAATTCCAAGCATGTTTCAATATGCAAGCGTACAGTCATAAGTAAAACGGAATAACAATCGAAATGAGAAGCGCAATAAATTTCAAACTCAATAGAGAAAAAACTAAATAAAAGAAGGCTTTATGGGTGAGTATTAGGAAAAGTGCCAATTTGATCACGGAAATTTTCGATTTTTAAAGATACTCAGAAATCAAAATTAATAGAATAGTTTAATTACATATCTGTTACAGATTTTTTTCAAAAATAGGAGCAAGGTCAAAGTGAACATTTAATCCCATTTTAGAGGGGTTTGTGTTTGACTGTTACAGACCTGACAAATATTAAATTTTTTTTATACTTAATGGGCATGATAAATTACTTGTATAATGTAGATGAGTAATATAATATAAATACGTAGTAAATATATGTAACTTTTACAGAAGTTTGAATTTATACTGAGTTTTATTAAATTATACTATTATAACACATTACGCTGAAAATTTCAATTTAAAACTATTTTTAGAAACTGAAATTATTAATAATAGATTGAGGAAAAAATAACGCATAAGACAATAGTAAAAAAAAAAAAAATCTTAAAACAAGCTTACAAAACGAAACTAATTCAACACAGTCAGAGTTTGGAAGGGGAGGGGGGGGGGGGTACAATTGCACAAGTTAACAGATTTACTTTTTTAAAACACAATTATAGCTTTTGGGGAAGCAGTTACGAACGAAGGTCTGATTATTTGTTTAAAAGAAAAGAGGGTGAAAAAACAAAGATAAAATTTTGTTACAGAACTCAAAATTTTGGAGAAAATAATGTTTCAGTAGCATACTTTACAAAACTAAACTACTTTTCAATCATGAGATAGTCAACAAACTCATTACACACACACACACAAAAAAAAAAAAAAAACATTGTGAAAAACATCAGTAACGCACGCATCAGTTCAGTAACAAATGGTTTCTACTAATGTGCTACCGACATGATTATAGCCGAATTTTTGATCGCTGAACATCGCTAATTACAGATTCGAAAATCAAAAAGCATTTATTTTTTCATCGCAGAAAAAGTATTTTAAATTATGCAAAAATAGTTTGAGAAATTAATTTATTTTCCGTTTTAATTTGCGATGCCGACATGACGCTTCATTTGGTAGAAACAGAAAAGTAAAGATTGGAAAATTCTACCTGTAATTCTATACAACTGAAGTGAAAACTTTCGATTGGAACTCATACATTACATAAAAGGTTTCATCCCGCGCAATCCATTGGAGCCAAAAAAAAGTTTTTTACTCGAAATAACCATTCCACAAGTTTGCGCTCCAAACTTGGTATGAAAATTTGGGACAAGCATATTTTTTTTTTTTTATCGACGTAAATTTATGTTTTCTAAAACACAAGAGTCAATTCTCATAGACAACATAAAACACGTTACATCATTTTGTATTTGTTTCTGCTGAGATGTTTTATGATGCACTGGATTTTTTTGAAACTTGTTATTCGAACGTGGCACAGTTACCGACATGATTTTGGAGCAACTAATAGAATTCCAGTGTCATATATTAAAGTAAAACCTCAAAATTTTAATATGGATTGCATGTGCGACGAAGTTTACTATTTGATGGTTATTATTATTATTATTTTTTTTGGTTTTTAATTGGAAGTGCTTGAGACATTTATCTGGGACTTAAATTAGAACTTTTTCTGATATTCACCCTTATATGTGTTGAGCTAAACAGTAGAGTTTAGAATAGCCCAATAAAATATAAGAGCAAGAAGCATAATCCTTTAATAACAGATAGAGATAAATTACATACATGAAACAATTACACGTTTACAGCTACTCATATATCATGAGCTCTAATCAAGCTCATGCGCATCATCATACAAAAAGACTATTGGCATGGTCAATAACACTTTGAGGGGAACAGTAAGACATTGAATAGACATATGGTGAATTTCAGCGGTAACGGAAGGACAGTTTTACAAAAAAAAAAAAAAAAAAACAATGTATTTCTGTGTCAGTGAGCATATCAAAATACATATTTTTTCAAAAATTGATGCATAGATTTATATACACATCATAGTAAGTTGCTAAAAAAGGCAAAGCTAAGAATTTTTTGTTAGTAACTTTTTTAAAAATCAAATCTAAAAAACGGTAACGGAAGGTCATTTTTGCGACATGATTTTTACGCTATCATGTTCTCCCCAAAAGTTCAGCTAAACTATAACAGGGAAAATTCTATAAAAATTAGAGCACTTACGGGAGTGTTCAATCATTACTATTTGACTTCTAGTTTTAGAAAATAATTATTTTAAGCATATGAATTACGTATTTTTTAAGGGTAACGGATGGACAGTAACGGAAGGACAAGAAGTCCAAAACAATTAAACTTGGTAAATTTCAACTTACGAAAATGTCCGTTTCAAATAAAATTATTAAAAAAAACCTTTAAATATATTATGAAAAGCAGCAAGACTAATCAAAGTGTAAAAAACGTAATAGTTACATAAGAGTTACCTACATTTGCAAAAAAAAAAAAAAAACTTGCTAAGACCCAGAAAGATGGATAAAACAAAATTTTTTATTGTAAAAAGTTTCTTATGGTCCATTGATTTTGTAATGAACTTATACGTAAAATGAGAGGAAAAAAAATCAGGAGTTAAGAATTTCAAACTCCCTCAAAAACAAAATAAGTCAAAAAAAAAAAAAAAACTTTGTCTGATAATTAAAATAGCCGTTTAAAACATAAACAAATAATAATATTGAATTTAAAAAAAAATAGTGAAGAAAAGCTTCCATGGTTTTAATCAATTCTTATCGGGGAAGGGGGGATCAAAACTTACAGATCCAGGCCTGCTTTTACTCATTGTTTTTAGGTAAAAGGGCTGTTATCGCTGTATTGAGCTAGTAAAATTAACATGTTTATAAATCACTTTTTCATAATTTCGAATGATTGCAACTTTCAAAACTGAAATTTATTTACAGTTTTGAAATAAATTGAGAAAAAAAAACCCATTAAATCCAAAAAACATCGCTCAGAGTACATTGTGCTAAGTCGCCTAAAGTGGTAGACAGAAGCCACGTTTAGGATCAACCCTTCATTTGAGAGCCTGGAAACCCTGTTCAACTTCTCCAAGAGAAAGTTGAATGAAAGCTTGAAGTTGAACGGGTAGGTTGAGCGAATTTCGTTACGTGTGATATGGCCTTAAGACATAGGCGGCTCGTACGGGAGGAGGGGAGGGGGGGGGGGGTGATAAATGGAACAATTGTCATTTTTTCAATGAAATAAGATAATAAAAAAGAAAATAGAATTAAAAATGGAGCAAATTCGAATTTTGGTAAAAGTTCTTCAAGGTGCATCAGCACTTATCCCTGTGAGTACTTTAGTCTAAATTTCCTTCTTCTGGATTCATCATGCAAAAAAAGTTTAAGGCACCAAATTCACCAACGCAATGATCATTTTTCTAATAGAAGGAACTACTTGAGTCTCAATTTCCTTTTTTTTTGGATTCATCATCCAAAGAAAGTTTAAGGCACAAAATTCACCAACGCAATGATCATTTTCTAATAGGAGGAACTTTGTCAACAAAATGCGTTAGAACGCTGTCACGCATAAAAAATAAGTAAATAAATGAAAGTTACCTTTAAATGTAGTAAGGTGCATTCAAGAGGAAATGCGCCATTAAACGCAAAAAAAAAAAAAAAAAAAAAAAAAAAAAAAAACATTAGCCAAAATAATTAACTGTCACAATACGTTTTATATCAATATTTCCGCAAAAAGAATTATGCACATTATATGTTATTTCTTGAGTTAAAATCGTTCTTCTACTTGAATAAATAAAGTGAAAAATAATTTA
This sequence comes from Uloborus diversus, assembly GCF_026930045.1. NCBI lineage: Eukaryota > Metazoa > Arthropoda > Arachnida > Araneae > Uloboridae > Uloborus > Uloborus diversus. The sequence continues at coordinate 97,052,536 of NC_072735.1, forward strand.
AATGCTAATAATTTAAGAGGCTTATTTTTTCCCCTCACAAAAAGTTAAGAATTTTATTAACGCATCTAACGTGCATTTAATTACGCGGTTGTGGTCAATTTTTTTTTCTAAAGTTAAATTCTATTTAAATCTCAAATGGAAACCACAGACCTCCTAAATGAGTTAATCTCAAAATCCCTTCGCATAACTTTAAAGTGGAACAAAGAAATGGTTAAAAAAAAGCAGCGTAATTAATATTTTTTATGCGCTAAGGTTGAATTGGATTAAATCTTCACTCCCGTTTTTATGACTTGGAAAGACAGTTCAGAATCATTGCGAAGGAAAAAGTTACACCAGTTTTTTCTTCTTCTACAAACAATTCGCTCTTCGAATGGAGAGAAATTTCTGGAATTTAAGAAAAAACGCATTTTTTTTTTCAAATTCAGAAAAATCTTAAAAGCCGAGTTTGAATTTATACTGAGTTTTATTAAATTATACTATTATAACACATTACGCTGAAAATTTCAATTTAAAACTATTTTTAGAAACTGAAATTATTAATAATAGATTGAGGAAAAAATAACGCATAAGACAATAGTAAAAAAAAAAAAAATCTTAAAACAAGCTTACAAAACGAAACTAATTCAACACAGTCAGAGTTTGGAAGGGGAGGGGGGGGGTACAATTGCACAAGTTAACAGATTTACTTTTTTAAAACACAATTATAGCTTTTGGGGAAGCAGTTACGAACGAAGGTCTGATTATTTGTGGAAAAGAAAAGAGAGTGAAAAAACAAAGATAAAATTTTGTTACAGAACTCAAAATTTTGGAGAAAATAATGTTTCAGTAGCATACTTTACAAAACTAAACTACTTTTCAATCATGAGATAGTCAACAAACTCATTACACACACACACAAAAAAAAAAAAAAAAAACATTGTGAAAAACATCAGTAACGCACGCATCAGTTCAGTAACAAATGGTTTCTACTAATGTGCTACCGACATGATTATAGCCGAATTTTTGATCGCTGAACATCGCTAATTACAGATTCGAAAATCAAAAAGCATTTATTTTTTCATCGCAGAAAAAGTATTTTAAATTATGCAAAAATAGTTTGAGAAATTAATTTATTTTCCGTTTTAATTTGCGATGCCGACATGACGCTTCATTTGGTAGAAACAGAAAAGTAAAGATTGGAAAATTCTACCTGTAATTCTATACAACTGAAGTGAAAACTTTCGATTGGAACTCATACATTACATAAAAGGTTTCATCCCGCGCAATCCATTGGAGCCAAAAAAAAGTTTTTTACTCGAAATAACCATTCCACAAGTTTGCGCTCCAAACTTGGTATGAAAATTTGGGACAAGCATATTTTTTTTTTTTTATCGACGTAAATTTATGTTTTCTAAAACACAAGAGTCAATTCTCATAGACAACATAAAACACGTTACATCATTTTGTATTTGTTTCTGCTGAGATGTTTTATGATGCACTGGATTTTTTTGAAACTTGTTATTCGAACGTGGCACAGTTACCGACATGATTTTGGAGCAACTAATAGAATTCCAGTGTCATATATTAAAGTAAAACCTCAAAATTTTAATATGGATTGCATGTGCGACGAAGTTTACTATTTGATGGTTATTATTATTATTATTTTTTTTGGTTTTTAATTGGAAGTGCTTGAGACATTTATCTGGGACTTAAATTAGAACTTTTTCTGATATTCACCCTTATATGTGTTGAGCTAAACAGTAGAGTTTAGAATAGCCCAATAAAATATAAGAGCAAGAAGCATAATCCTTTAATAACAGATAGAGATAAATTACATACATGAAACAATTACACGTTTACAGCTACTCATATATCATGAGCTCTAATCAAGCTCATGCGCATCATCATACAAAAAGACTATTGGCATGGTCAATAACACTTTGAGGGGAACAGTAAGACATTGAATAGACATATGGTGAATTTCAGCGGTAACGGAAGGACAGTTTTACAAAAAAAAAAAAAAAAAAAAAAACAATGTATTTCTGTGTCAGTGAGCATATCAAAATACATATTTTTTCAAAAATTGATGCATAGATTTATATACACATCATAGTAAGTTGCTAAAAAAGGCAAAGCTAAGAATTTTTTGTTAGTAACTTTTTTAAAAATCAAATCTAAAAAACGGTAACGGAAGGTCATTTTTGCGACATGATTTTTACGCTATCATGTTCTCCCCAAAAGTTCAGCTAAACTATAACAGGGAAAATTCTATAAAAATTAGAGCACTTACGGGAGTGTTCAATCATTACTATTTGACTTCTAGTTTTAGAAAATAATTATTTTAAGCATATGAATTACGTATTTTTTAAGGGTAACGGATGGACAGTAACGGAAGGACAAGAAGTCCAAAACAATTAAACTTGGTAAATTTCAACTTACGAAAATGTCCGTTTCAAATAAAATTATTAAAAAAAACCTTTAAATATATTATGAAAAGCAGCAAGACTAATCAAAGTGTAAAAACGAATTACGTATTTTTTAAGGGTAACGGATGGACAGTAACGGAAGGACAAGAAGTCCAAAACAATTAAACTTGGTAAATTTCAACTTACAAACATTTATTCAACTAATACAGCAGTCGGAAACAATGATATCTAATTCCGGAGCGAACTGTTACATACTGAGTTCTTTAAATACTCAATACTTTTATCATAAGAACATTTATCTTCTTTCTCAGCAAACACAAAGATCATTCCCACATTATTACGCATTCTCAAACAAGATATTTCTTTTCCTTCATCTTCTATATGAAGTACCTGTGCAACATTGCTCTTTGTTAATTTCTTTCCTTTCCATTAAACTAGCAAAACTTGTCCTAACGATAATGAATTCTTTGGCATATTCTTAGGATTTGATGTTTTTGATTCAGCTGTATCTTCATTTTCAACAGTATTTATTGACTTTCAAAGTCAGTCTGCTGACTTTAAAGTGAAATCTCCTTCAATTTGCTGAAGTACTTACTATATTCAATAACATAACTTGTTACAGGATTCAAATAGCGCATATTTTGTGTGTCAAGATGAGAATGGATATTTTTGGATAATTTTTTCTCCATTTTTTTGAAAGTTGACTTATGAATTTACTGATCTCTTCGCAGTACGTTTAACGGTTAAATCAATGCTCTCAACAGTCCTTTCCTATGACTTTTGGCAACAAATCTGAAAGCAGTTTCAATATTGTAATGTTCCAATATAAATTTTCAGTTTTTAAGCAAATGTTTCGGCTTGAATTGGCTTGTCATATCACAAATCATGCGAAAATGATTTTCACATGCTTAGGAATTTTTAAGTGTAGTTCTCACGATGTTCATCACATACAATAGAAGAAATAAAATCACGAAACAGTTTAAAAAAAATAAATAAAAGTTAAATTTTTAAATGAAAGCACATAATTTTTGTACACATATTACTCATATATGTTTTAAATGTGACTACTAAATTTAAATAATAGTTTGTTTTGTACTAGCATTCTAAAATTTTATCCTGTATCAGCTTATAGTTAAATGTCCTTCCGTTACCGTATTTTTTGGTCCTTTCGTTATCATTAAAAACCATATAAATCTATATTAAAATTCTAACTGTGCCTCCTCGACAAGAGACATAAATCTGCTTTGCATAAAAAAAACATTAGTTTCTATACACTATATAGGTTCTTGGTGAACTAAATGAGATGTAGTATTTTGGTAACGGAAGGACATCAAATTGTCACTTTAGTAATGGACCTATTTCATGGTTGAAAAAGAAAAGTATTTTAAATTACTTACCAAAACGTTTAACCAGACATTCAAAAGATAAGTTAACCTAAATATTATACGCTGCTAGCAAGTTTATTGAAGTTACAGTATATAACAAAAAATATATTTTTTGCTCTGTAAAAACACAAAGAGAAAACTTGATTTTTCACTTGATTTTCTAAAAGTCATCAAACTATTTGGAAAAAAAAAACAGAATAAGATTCAAGAAACTCATTTCTGAAGAGAATGGTATATGGCAAGTGACAGAATATTAATTTTTTTTAAATTCAAGTGTCACGTCTTCTTTTTCCTGGAATTCACCATATAATGAATACAAACATATTTATAACTTAACAATATGCAGTAATTTAGACAAGTGTGACAAGTTGTGAAAAGTTAATCAAGCCTACTTATACTTCTGTTCTAGTTATTGAGCTATGTTCTTCGACAATAATTACCTATATTTAGGATAATAGGGAAGGGTAATTGGAGCTGAGTTTTAGCTGAGTTTTGGTTACTTTAGTAGTAATGTTGAAAAAATATTCGAATTCAAATCCGCACCAACAACACGTCCATTTTTACCGAACTCCCCCAAAAGAGGCAATTATTGTCACGGTCATGCTCGACTATCCAGAGCCACACTATTTTATGCTTGTTGCTGCTTTGCATCATGCTCGATTACGCACAAGGATATACTGTTCAATGTTGTTTACGTGTTCACATTTAATAAATACCAGGGAAGGATTGCGCCATTGGCTCGAGAGTTTACTTTATTATTTATCTACAGATGAAACAACACGACAAAGATGTAGAGCACAAAGAAAGAAAATTACATTCAGGACACCGATAGGAATCGAACCCACGACCCCTGGCTTATGAGGCGAAGTTTCTACCACAAAGCCACGGTGGACCCTCAAGTACATACCGAATTGAAAAAATGTTATGCATTTTCAGGATTCATTTGATTGATTACATTACAAGTATTGCAGATGGTTCTTTTTATGGGTCCAAAGACTTCTGTTTAAAATGAATTTTGAAATTATTTCCCGAATTTTTGCTTGAGTTTTATAAAAAAAAGTAACACGAAATTTGATACTGCAGAGTAGAGGTGCGACATCGATAGCAAAACCTCGATGTTTCGATGTTAGAAATTAAAACATCGATGGTATTGATTAGGGTTTGCAATCCCGCGCCGAATTGAGTCCCGCGAGATCTCGGGATTGTAAGGAACCAGTCCCACGGGATTGACTTTATTTTTCTAAAAATTTAATTTTAATATCAAATAGAAAAAGTTGTGCTTTTTAGGAAGAACTGCTCTTGCTACTTGAATTAGTAGTTTTTTCGAATTGCGGAGCACTACAAAGTCAGATCCCAATTAGTAATTATCGTTTTATACGTGAAAGTGTGCCCCAAAAAAATCTAATGTGTCCCGACAAAGCATTGTTCGTATGGAATGAGAAAAGGTTTTCGGTTACTCAAAAAATAATCCTCTCGATGAAAACATGTACTGTGGCTCCAGTACAGTTGGTTTTACTGACACTAAATTACGGCGGACATTTAGCAAGAGATCCCCATTAACTTCATCACCTTTTGAAGTAGATTTTTCTTTTCTTATGCTTGGTTTTTGTTCAAGAATAGCAAATTTCGGACAAAAACGATGGCTACGAGATAACTTGCATTGAGAATACTCAAATGACTTCATTTGCGTTTGTCATTGTGGTAGTGTATTCGATTTATTACAGTAAGGGGTAAGAGTTGCTTAGTTTCACCAAGTCGCAGTCTCAGTAAAAGTTTTTCGATAACTTCGCTATCTTTACCTCTCACTTTAAAGATACATTTAGAAGCTTGATCAGCTTAATTTACTGCAGTCATGCGAGTCAGCCTGTGTGTTCCAATTTCGGTCTCCGCTTTTGGAGCCGTACCGAATATTGTATAAATAATGGCAGGGTTTTCATTGCTTTCTTCTTTGGAGAAAAATATTGTGCACTTTTTGTAAGTTAAAGGCTTTGAGTGCGATTCCGTAAACTTACAAAAGTGATCCAACATTGCATTCAGGCTACTCCAGCGGGTTTTGCAATCAATAATACACTTTCCCTATTTTTTTTTCTAAAGCGTAATATCCTGGATTTTCAGCTTTAGTGATGGTTTTAAAAAATATTTTTAAATTATAATTATTAATTCTCAATTGCTGTCCGTATGAAAACTGAAACCTCCGAATGAGAATACCAATTCATTCTCAGAAAAATATACTCTATTTTTATTGTGTTCTTAAATGGTAAATCCACAGTTCATCATATGAGACACAGTTTTTCTCGCTCTTATTGCAGATGTACGAGAAAGGTAATTCAAACAGATGATACTTGAGAAAATAGTTGCTTTGTGAGCGGCAAAAGTTGGAAAACGTTTGAATGAAAAAAAAAAAAAAATTGCGGGATAGAAAATTTGCCCTCAATCCCGCGGGGTTCGGGATCGGGATTTCGGGATTGGAAACCCTAGTATTGATACATCGACCAAAAAACATCGATCTTTTTATCAATGTATAACATACATTTTTGAATATACTACACTAATTTAAGCAATACAAAAGAATACGTCTATATATTGAAAATACTGAACCTCAAATCATGAATATAATTTAATAAAAATAGTTTCGCAACATCTTGGTATTATAGTAGGACAAAAATTGATAATAAGACAAGCACCGATTAATACAAACTAGTTATAGAGTTATAGTAATGAGGAAATATTTCCAATCTGAATGAATCTAAAAGTAAATTTATATCAAAAAAGAATCTAAGAAAAAATGTATCATAGCACTTACCGTCAGTTGAATGATGAGATAAATTTGTGCTAATTATTTTAAAAATACAAAATTAATTCTAACAATTATTTTTAAGAGCAAGAAATATATGTTGTACTCTTAGTTAATAATTAAACACAAATTGTAAGTAATAGAGGGGCGACTTGTTGGGAGAAATCGATAAGTAACCCCGAATATTGGTGTTGATAGTTTGGAGAAACAGAAGTTTGTTTACTTTGTCCCCCAGAAGCGCATTTCTCTTTTCGCAGACTATCCCACCAGTCAGAGAAACATCCCTTTCCGATGGAACAGAAGTTGCCATCACTATCAAATACTTTAAAGCAACTTTTACCAGCTCTGAATTTTTAAAGTTATAATTTTCACCTTAGTAACGTGTAGGATTTTCCTTTAATTTAAGAACTGGAGCCTTGAAATAGACTACAAGTTCTGGCACCAGACTATTGCCCGTTTTTCACAAGAAGGCACTTGACTCCTCCCTCGTCACGTGGGATGATTCTATTTTGCTGTTTTCGGCAGAATTTATATTCGGATCATAGCATTTTGTTGCAAGAGCAGCGGTTTTTAAAAGGTTAGAATAATTAAAATGACAACAAACAAGTGAAGCAAGTGGCGTAAGTGGTGTCTAAGACTTTTTTTGCACATTAAAATGCACGCCCAAGTTAAGGCTGTCTGGCTGTCTCCTTTAGAAGCGCGTGGATTGCATACCGATCACCTCCACGTAAAATGGAACTCTGCGTTCGAGGAGGCGTGGCGAAGTGCCTTCTCTTGGAAAACGGATATTACCAGTGTCAGGTTCTTCCAAAAGCTTTGACGTCTTCCTCACTCTCTAATTAATCTTCTACTATCTTGCAGTGATCTTCCCAAAAATCATTCTCTACAAAGAAAAATTGATCCTATAAAATGGGTGCAAAAAATTATTTTTTTTTGAGCAACTCCATAAGTAAACTTAATTACCTAGCGAGAAAATTGGAGCAAATTTTAAAATAGTTTTAAATTAAAATGCAAAAAAAAAAAAAAAAAAAAAAAAAAAAAAAAAAACATCGAAACCAAAGCATCGATGGTCCAAAAACATCGAAAGTAAAACATCGATGTTTTAACAAAAACTTTAATGTTTCCACAACATCAACATCGATGTAGCACCCCTACTGCTGACTTCGGGATCACTAACATTACAACGAATGGTAGTATTTCTTTCTTTTACTACCTAAATATAGTTTATTTTTTTGCGTTCAACATTTTAATTTGAACTCACCTTAGTAGGGGAATATGGGGTAGAGTAAAATGATAAAATGTTTTCACAGTTTGACGCATCATCTGCCTAACTTTAATTAAGTTTTTAAACTTATACTTGAATGCAATCAAAAAATAAACAGTTCTAAAAATCAGGAAAAGAAATAATCTTTTTCAAAATTTGAAACATTTATTGTAGTATTTTGCGGTTTATCAAAAGCAGTTTTTTTAGTAATGTTTTGTAATTAAGATTTTAAGTATTAATTGAGATCCACTGATATCCAGTGCAGTACTTATTTAGTTAATATTAGGCATGTTTTAGTTGAATACAATCGGTCACGTGCACGCGGAGCAAAATGAAATAGTTCATTTCATATACTTAATCATTCATTTGTTAAATTACTTACGTATTCAATAATTAATTCATTCATTTACATCCCTTCATTCATTAATTCACTTATTTATTCCTTTATTCTGTTATTTTCTTATTCTAACACACTTTTATTCACTCCTTTTTTGTCATATGTTAATTAATTAGTTCGTTTATTGTTTTATTTCTTCATTTACTCCTTTATTTTTTCCTTCATTTGATGAAAAATATTTTGTTTTCCACCTTGCCACATGAAAAAAAAAGAAAAAAAAGAAAAAATAAATAAATAAAATAAAATAAAAGTGAAAATTTTCCACTTTTTTTGAAGGTACAAATTCATTACCAATATTTCAATGCAATTTTTATTACGGTTATTAGGAAAAACTTTCTACTCACTGTAAATTTCAAACCACAATTTCCAAATTGTTCATTTTGAAAAAGGTAAGTTATTTTACTTTGCCTCATCCCCCCCCCACCAAACTGTTAATAAGAACAAGTAGCTACTTGCTTTTATACTAAGTTTTTAACTCATAAAACCTTTGCTGTTGTATATATGTTACTCAAATTTCAAATTACATGACCATTGTGGATAGATGCATTGCTAATTTATATTTAAAAAAAAAATCATGCTGAGACAAAATTGTACTCTACTGCATTTTATCAGTTGAGAAAAAATGTGACATTCAAAGTTGAACCCTACCAGCATGAATAGTTTGATTTTTACGCCGTTATCACCCTTAAATGCATTTTTCTGAAAGTTACAATTTTTGTCGATGCATGGGTTTTCCATTCTTCTAGACTTTCTGTTTTAGATGGTTTTAAATTTCTTTATAGAATTTTCTCGAAATGTTTATTAAATTGTCTTTGGAAAAAAACCCCTCATAGTTTTGGGTTCGAGAGTTTATTATTTTTTTTAATGTCAAAGTTGATCAAAAATTATTTTTTATTTTCCAAATTTATTTACAAAAATAATAGCTAGCTTAAAATCCACAAAAAGGTAAGATCTTCTGAGAATAAGATTCTGCTTTAAGTTCAAATAAATGTGTAATAGAAATTGTGGAGGATTCATCTTGCATTATATACATTCATATCATATGCGAAAACTAATGACGAATGGTATCTAGTATACATTTCGCAATATAGTTTGAAAAGCAAAACTTCTATTTAATAAATGTAATATTTCATGAAAAGCAAAGAAGTTTTCAGAATTTCTGATATCTTTATTCATTATCTTTTCATAAGGCTTGAAATGTGTACATTCAAATCACTCCCGGTACCCATGCATCTACTTATTTGAATTATACTGAAGTTACAAAATAATTTCGAGCATACGAATTATTGGATAAATCCCCTTTTTTTTTCTAACACGTAATGCAATGATGAAAGAGAGAGAGAGCTGTCATATCGATGAAACAAATTTGAGTCGAATGAATTACTGTCAGTACTTGTGTTCAAAAGAATTCACTGGAGATCATTTCACAACGCATACGCTCATTCAAATATATTTAACTCATAATGTAAAATTCAAAAAGTTCCAAATATTTGTTTTTCAAACAACGGCGTAAATATTGACCTTTTCGATAAAAACATTCAAGTTCCTCAGCTGATTTCTTTTGAGTCAACGTAACATCTTCATTTAAGTTTTTAAAAATATTTTAATTAATGAAATAAGTAAAATCAAGAGAGTTTGTAGCAGAAAATATTTTGTAAGAATGAAGACTTTCATGGCCGGTGTCAATAATGTTGTAAGATTCCGGGCTCTTGTGCCATGGTCTGAGTGTTGTTACTCCAAACGTATCGGCCGCATCTGCGGCGGCCGTCTTTAGTGTTAGCGTAGTTGAAGTATAGTGCCTAGAAAGAGTAGTGTGTCGACCGGCGCTTTTTTCCCCACGATTCTTGAAGACAAATTGTATGAAAACCGCTAGATGGCAGTGCGGTCGAGATGTACGTTCAATTTCGCGGTGTTTACATTAGTAGACGCGGGATTTTGTTACAATTTAGTTCCGCGTTTCTCTTTTTTACCTTTATTTCGTGAATATTTCATGAAACAGCGTTTAAGGCTTTTAATGGAGGCATCAAAGTTGAACATTGGAAGAAATAAAGCTTCATCTTGTTTCGTACCAGGGTGCAAAAGTGGGTACAAAACATGCAAGGAATAAGTTACGCTTTTTAAAGCTTCATCAGATGAAGAAAAACTAAATGGAAATCGTTAATTCCCAGGTTAGATAAAGTTTTTGGTAAATATTGCTCAATTTGTGCTCTGCATTTCGAAAAACATTTTATTGAAACGCATTTTAAGCGTATTATAAATGGTGAGGAAGTTTTGATTCCTCGGGGAAAAACTCTTTTTAAAGATGAGGCAATTCCGACAATTTTCCTAAGTCTGCCAACATACTTTACTAAAAAATTACCAAAGAAAAGGTCCATCAGGAATTATGCAGTTAAGAAAAATGTTTCCTGTTTGAAAAAAATAAAACTTGATCTTTCCGCAGATGAAACTAAAATAACCATGTATAAATCTATTATAAAGGAAATCGCTCATATTAATTTGCCTAACGAATATTGGGTTTGTATGAAATTTAAAAAATCTCCAAATATTGTAGTTTTTGTATATAATGAAAATTATGTGGAAAATAATATTGACGATAAAAAGATCATTATTGAAGTAGACACAAAGGACAAGGATGTTTTCAAAACAAAATTTTACACAATTGACTGAAAATTTGATACTTATATTTTAAGGCAAGTGTATTATCAATCGAGATGGCTTAGGGCACAGTTTGTTATTGTTTTTAATGCCACTTGGGAGACTCAAGCCCCATTCATGTAGCCAGCATGAGTTTAAAGCAGAATGGAGCGACTCCTGAGTCAATGAGGCCCCTAAATGAGAAAGAGCCCGACTTGGGCACGGTATATGGTAGGGTCACCTCTAAAGTCTGGAGAATAGGTTGGAAATCTCCAGCAACGCTACGCCTGGTAACTGTTAGCGACCGACCATTCGACTTTCGTACAAACGGAATCAACGAACAAGTAAGTTATATTAAAAAAATTTTTTTTTTTTTATTTTAGCCTTTTAAAATCCTGTACGAAATTGATAATTATTTTCGTGATCGTCCCCCGTTATCGAGATAAAAGGTATTTAAGTCTCCCGAAATTTTAAGAAAAGTGGCAAATTTAAACACTTGGCGAGGAATTGAAGGTACCAATTTCTTACAGACGATTTCCTCGTCTGCATGTGGCAAGACATCCATATTTACAGAGCGTGAGAAAGATCCCCATCGAAACTCACTAAATTTGTAACAACAAGACTCGCTTTTCTTAAAATTCCCATAGGCTTTAAAATTTCATATATCAATAACGGGAAAATATTTTTTGCGTCCAAAAACATGTATCACAATGTTCTTTTGATCGCTACTTATTTAGATTTTTTAATTGTAGCACTGTCATGTTGTTTCCTGATTAAGGGTAGGGAGATTCAGAAGCTGCGCTTCCTTTTAAAAGAACATTTTAAAGCTATCATAAGCAATGTTAGACAAAGGAGAGGGACGAGGAGGTTCCCCATTTGTTTTTAGTTTTTAAGGATACATTTCTTTCGTTATTTTACATATGAGATAAAAGATAAAAATACATAAATACTTTTTTTTTTGACAATGATAACGTCAGATTCAAAAACACTTCTATTTCGATAATTATCGACAACAAAACCGTTTGCTGACAGGTTCTAAAGAACGTTATAAAAATAAGCAAACTAGCAGTTTGACGTTGATAAGTATTACCGAAAATTCAACAAATAATCAAGCCAGCTGTTTGCCAATTGCAGTTATTTGCAAATTAGTATGTTATATGTGATCGGAGCAAGTGTCCCTATTATTTTTTTTAATGTAAGGAAAGTCCTTGAAAATTTAAAAAAAAGAAAAAAAAAAAAACAGGTCGGAGTCGGTAGGTTTTCAAGCGACTCCGACTCTTCGATTCAGACTGAGAAGTCCTGATAATTTTAATTAGCTTAAGAATTTCGAAGCAGTTTTATTTTGAAAATAGTGGTAACCGCAGGACTTTGCCCGGAGGAGAAAATTAAAAGGTCATTTGATTAGCTTGTATATTTACAAATAATGGATGATGAATTTATCGCCAATTGGTTATGTTCATTCGCTCTTCCCACATTACGGTTCCACGTCATTATAATTTCGTAATTTACTAATTTTGGTCCGGAAACTGTTCTTAAAACTAAAATAAAAAAAGAACAAAATCGAATTTAAAATCGCTTCGAGGTGCACACCCCCAAGCTACAAACTAACTTTGTATCAAATTTCATGAAAATCGGCCGAACGGTCTAGGCGCTCGCTGTCCGCGTCACAGAGATCCAGACAGAAATCCGGACCAAGAGACTTTCAGCTTTATTATTAGTAGAGAACTAAGAGACGCGCAGTTATTGAATACTTAGGGGCCATTCATTAATTACTTAAGGATGATTATGGCAATTTTTGATCCCCCTCCCCCATGTAATGGTACGTAAGATTTTTCACCCCCCCTATTCTTACGTAACATTCCATTTCGTTTTTCAAAATGAGAAAATAACAAATCTTGGAATCGTTACATCACTGGAATCGTTATTAAATTCACATTATTAAATTTAACTTTTTGCGTATAGAAATAGTTACTGAAAAGTTAGAATCTAAACTGAATGTTTTTTCGACATTTTTGATTTATTTTTTTTTTTGATGTAATATTAATTAAAAATAAAACATGCCATACATAATGCGACTCTTTTAATATATTTTACACTATTCATTGTTTGTAAAACAAATAAAAAAACATCTTATCCTAACACGTTTCTTATCTTCTATACGCAAATGGAACATAATCTCTGCCAAATCACTTGTTGACCGCGCAATTTCTAATGTGAAATACCGACTTGGAAAATATTACGTAAGAATGAGTTTGACCCCCCCACCCCAAAGGTACGTAGAGGCTTTTCCAACCCCCCTCCCCCTTGGGAGCCTTACATATTTAATGAATGACCCCTTATAGTCTATTATTTTCATTGAAGATAAATTAGCATAAGGTAATTTTATATTCTTCAAAAAATAAATGAACACCAATGTAACAAATAGCACTTATCACAGAATTTGTCTTTTGCGCAGAAGAAAGTTTAATCCGATAAACGGGGCTTTTAAACTGCAAAATGAGCATGCAATCGCTGATTTAAAATGAGTCTGATTGAGGAGCATAACGTACATCTCGAGCGCAGTGCCATCTGGTTTTTCCTCAGATCTGACCTCACTTTTTCCCCGTCGATCGGCACACTATTTCTAGGCACTATAGTTGAAGCTTCTAGGGAAGCCACTTCCTAGCAACTGACGACTGCCTAGCTAAAGCCCTCGATCCGTCTCTTAAGTGGCGACACGCTCCAGCGTCCGCCATTTTGTGTCGTTCCGCAACTTTCTCCCTATCTCAACAGTAGAAAAATACAGAGTTTCGCTCATTGAAAAGTATCTTTTTATCAACGAATGTTTACAGATTTTTAATCGTAACTCATGTAACTGAGAATAAACACACAAAAATGTTGAATTTTACCTTAGTAAAATATTTTTTTTTATTATTAAACCGAATATTAGTAAAAAGATGTTTTGAAGAAATGTTCGACCATTTTTAAGAGTAATTTCTTTTTTCCCCCATATAGACCTTCTGAGTTACAAATTACTTGAAGTGTTTTAAATATGTGTTTTATTATTAGAAAGTTGGTGTAGTAGGACCAGGGGCGGATACAGAAAAATCTCTCGGAGGGGGCCCGGGAAATTGAATAGCACCTCCTCCTTCCCCCTGCCACGTACGATGTTTCATAACAAAATTTTCATTACTTTATTTTAAAATGTCTTTTTTTAAATTTTTTTAGGATCCCTTAAACTAATGATCCACCTCTAAGTACATACATATCATGTACCAATATACTTTGAATGTGGACGTAAAACATTTCTAACGTTTCAAGCCAATTAAATACTAAACCATAATAATGTTACCGAAATGCTATACAATTATCTAGGTTTTAATTTTAGGAACAATGTCGTAATGATTATAACACGAGGGCAAGGTTATTCAATAAAAAAATATACCCATACCTCATTTGGTATGGTTTAGTATTTTAACTATAAAATATTATTTAATTAAGAAAATCATAGCTATTAAACATATAAGTTTTACTGAAAAATTCAGGACAATTTCTGTGTGAATTTCAAAGCAGTTGCTTATTGTTCTTGAAGCCATGATACAGTTGAGATAACATATCCATATTGCATGCCGCCTCCATTAATATCATAGTTTTCTCAAGAAACTACGATATGATTTCTTTCATTTTGCATTTTTTATAAGCTGAAAAAGAAAAAGCTATTATTTAGCAAATAGCTTCCTGGATCAAAATAATTCTTTTAGACACGCCTGCACATTTTTTGAAGAATGTTAGTTATTGATTCCATCAAAGAAAAATTAATGGACGAATCGCGATATTACGTTCCCTTTAATTCAAAACCAACGACTTGGATGTATAAATGTATTCTGCCACTCTAGGACTCCAGTATGACTTCTTTAGCAAATAAAAATGCTATTATTCAAAATATGCTCTATGTGTGTTTTGTGTTCTGTTTAATTAACTATATAAAAAAATGCTATGGAGAAGTCAATTAAAAATAGTGAATAAAATTGTTAAATTCATCCTTTTGGGAGGGGCACGGGCCTCCTGCCCCCCGCCCCTTAATTCCACTATTGAATAGAGCAGTAGTGAGCTAAATTAATTATGTCATAAATTATTTGTGGGCAACAGTTTGAACTTATTCATGCAAAGCAGTATCATTTATATTTCTAATGTGTGTAGTTTTCTTATGGAAAATTATTCACTTCTAAAAAATTGCAAAATTTCTTTTTGTTTTAACTAATAAGGTTTTATTTTCAGCAGGACTCTTCCAAGTTTTTTTTTTTTTTTTTTTTTTTTTAACATTATACCAACATTTTCTTGTTTCTCATAACGATTTTACATCAAAAAATGTCTTTCATTTAACCCTGATTTTTAAGGATACTACTAGTTCTTAAAAATTCAACGAACTGGTAATAAAATGTAACCAATTTTAAATCAATATTAAAAAAATAATAATAATTGAATTATTTGATACCAATAGGAATTCAAATAAAAGAGTGCAGATTACATCTGTGACGAACTGTTATAAATAGCAATAATGAATTTATAAATTAACAGATACTGAAATAAATCATATATATATATATATTTTTTTTATTAAAAAGGTTTTCACATCAAAATAAAAGTTAAACGAAAACAGATTTTTTCCGGGCAAAAAAAAAAAAAAAAAAAAAAAAAAAAAAAAAAAAATATCTTCACGTAATTATATAAATTGCCTTGAGTTACATGTTACTATAATCTCAAAGAAGCTTAATTTTTTTTTTAATGAATAATTTCATACTTTTAATATCTTAATTTTTTGCGAAAAATAGATAAATAATTAACTTGGCAACACACTGAAACTCATGGCTATGACACAATTAAAAGCAAAACGACGTGTTCTTAAAATAATTTCGCTACAGTTATTGAGACATTTTGAGACTAAGTAAACAATAGAAAATTTACATTAAAAATAAATAAAATAATTAGTATATTTTAATTTTGACGGCTTTTTTATCTTAAACTCAGAAAAATCAGTTTTAAAAACAGGACAAATATTTTACTACTGCTAGCAATTTATTAGGTGCTGTTACATAGTTGAGCTTTACAATATTTGAAGGAACTATTTATGATGATTTTAGTGAATGTTCTTATTATCCCATGAAAGTTAACAAACCATCAGACAGTTTCATGAAACGTAAAAAATATTACAATTTCAACAAAAGTTACAAAAAGTATCTGAAATTGCACAGCAGTATTGATGAAAACATTTAAAATACATAAATAATCTTCCAATGTATTTCGATATAGTAATTTTGAACTGTTAGAACATCTTAATGCACTACACCAAGGCATCTTCACATTAAAGATAACGTTTGATGAAAAATACGAATAGCAAAGAGAAAATATCTAGTATTCCGCACAGTGAAATCACACATGCAACGACACAAAATGGCGGACTGAACCCACGTGACTGCCCGTCTCCAATCGCAGTCGAAAGCGGCGCGCAGTGCATGGATCAAAGTGTGTCGTCACTTAAGAGAAGGATCCAGTGCTTTATTCCTAGCAACTCAGTTGCAAGGAAAGTTGCTAGGAAATCGCTTCCCTGGAAGCTTCGACCACGCTAACACTGAAGATGGCCGCCGCAGATGCGGCCGAAACGTTTGGAGTAACAACACGGCACAACAGCCGTTTAGATACAAATAACTCGTGTTTTTTTTGTTACACTACAATAATTGAATCGCTGATTTTGAAAATAGCGTAAGAAGTAACTGATTTTGAGAAAACTTGATAAAACCGTTGATCTCAAGTTACAAATTAGTTATTATAAATCTATAGCAGTCATTCCAAAGGCATTGCTTTTACATATGTTCAGTGAAGTTTTGGTTAATTTCCGATTTAAATTGGATCAAATACCGAATTTACAAATTAGATGACTTACGCCCTTTTCAAACTCAATCGGTTTTTGGCAGTAAAAAAATATTTTATTTGCACTTATTTAAAAGATATTTTTTAATTGTATAAATGTTACAAATTGGTTGGCGTTGTTAGAAGCCGTATTTTTCCAAGAGAGGATCATTTTGTAGAATCCATGGTGTTATTCGGGAATGTGAAAGAGGAGCTTTCTAATGTTAGTCAACTTCTTTTCATTGATGGGCACCTGATCAGTGAGTGTATGCTGGCGTAGTTGGTAGATCGGGGATGTTCTTGACTTTCAGGAGTTTGTAACTGTTGTAGCTAAGACCGTCAATCCGGTCAAAATCAAGAAGGATCCTAGGTGTTGAAGAATCAAACACGTACATCTTGTTGGAACTGATGAAGATAAAATCGTGATAATCTCTCTTCTGTCCCGGGCGGGTCTTTTTCAAAGAGAAGCAGGATTTCTTATAAAACTCTGGCCACCATTGACTGAAATCTTTGACTTCTTTGGGGCGTAGCACTTTGACAGTGAAGGGATCCTTTCTGGTAGCCAGAATCAATGCATGATATTCGTCAGGGACTTAGATATTTTCTCCGCTGGAATAGTGGTACGTTATTGAGGTAAATGAATTAATATACTCCACCATTCGGTGGATTTCAATGGCGAAAATCTTAAAAATTTGGTCGAGGAGCTTAAGCGCGCAGTTCTTTTGGAGTGTCTCCTCCTCTTAACAATCCCTGTAAACGCCTTAGCTTCTTTTCGGAAACGCTGTGAAGACTGAGAAAAACCTTTTGACAAACAGATACATTTTGAGAGCCCTGCATGACATGATAGCTGAAAGTGAACTGCCTCACTCGTGGTTCTCTTTTCTGGGACGATGTTTTTCGGCTTCATGGTGTTCAACGAGGGATTGACAAAAGACGTCTTGTATTGTCTTTGATTACGTAGAGTACAGATTAGCAAGGACACCGTCACGTTTCTCTGGAAAAAATGAATCAAAGCATGTTTCTGACACCTTTTTTATGTTTTTTTTTTTCATTTACTTTGTCTATCATTAATGTTTAAAAAAAATACCTAAACCAAAACATCGTAGATAATGACGACCTAATATTGGTAAAATAATGATGCAATATCGCGAAATAGTGACGGAAGATTACCCACTACAGTTCATAAAACACTGTAATACAAGAGAAAGAAAAAATATCACCCTGCACAACCAGCGACATCTATTGGAATTTGCCAATGAGTTTGAAAAGGGCGTAAGTTCAATGACGCCCTTTTCAAAATCATCGCAAATTTTCCCTCCATTTTTCTCAATCACTTTTCATACAAACTTATGCCGTTTTCAATCTCATTTAGTAGGTTCGTTCACAGTACCGTTTCCCATTATTATCTCGATTTGTCAAAAATGGTGACTTACGCCCTTTTCAAAATCAGCGATTCAATTGAAATGTAGGGAATTGCTTACTGGAGTGAAGTATAGCGCAGTTTTAGAACCTTCGAAGGGTCTCCCAATCTATGAAAGTTGAGTCAGATCGCAAAAATGTCAAAAAGGTATTTCTTAGTTTTTCGTTATCTAGTTATTTACTGCCTTCTTTTTGCTTTTAGTTATTTATTCCCCCCGCCTTTTAATTGTTTTTTTCCCTGACTTTCGCGACCGTCATTTGCCCTTGCTTCTTCATATTTCATTACTATAACTCAGCATTGTCGGGTTGGATTCCATCCAACGCTGTTCACAGGTTAGTCCATTTATTTGTTAATTTTATTGTTGTTTTGTTTATTGTAATTCTTTGAATGGAGGGGGGGGGGGGGCCTGGCATTTCAGCACTTCCCACTCGCAAAGTAGAAAAAGTCTTGTGGTACAAGGTTTTGCCTACCCTCTGAAACCAGTTCATGCTCTACGTTCATTTTTCCCTTTTTGTGTTCTTTTATTGTTCTTCATAGCTTTCCTTCGCATTATTGATATTAGAAAAAAAGTTTTAGCTAAAAAAAAATTAACTAGCTGTGTATGGTATAAAATGTATGGTGTAAATCATAGAACAATATCAATCTTTAATAACGAAATCACTTTGTACAAAAATTTTTATTATCCAATTTCAGCAAAAAATGAGCAAGGGTTTTTCTCTAATAAAGCTTAAAAAAGTAGTATTTTATTAAATAAATGAAAGATTTTACTGTATTCAAAAATCAAAGTTTTTTTCGTGATTCATTCATTTCAAAGACTGATCCACTCGCTTTTAAATCTTTATGCCACACATACTTTCCCTGAACAAATGCAAATCCTTAGTTGCGATTATTAAAACAAAAAGTATACAATTCTCTTAATTTTAATAACTGCTCAAGAGTAACTTTCTTACCAAATGTTTCGCATGCTTTCCACAAGAACATAGTTAAAAAGTTAGAAAGTTGTGAAAGGGAACGTCATAGAAACTTTCTGCGCCTCATTACTATGGCGTTTTGTTATTTATAACCAGGTGCATACGATAGCACGTTCCTTGTAGAACATAAAACTTCTCGTCAAAATTTGTCAATAATTAAGCAAGAGTAGGACCAGAATTTATAATATAGAAATTAACTAGGTTTTCATAATAATGACCGCCGCTATTAATTTTGATATCTGGTAATAACAATTACAATAGAAAGTGTATTAGAAGTGAGTGCTCTCCGTTTTAATTATACACACTTTGGGTAACTTTTATTCAATCGTCTTTTATACGTGTGTCAACTTAAATTGCGATGTTTTTAATTAAGTCAGGTTATTCTACGATGCTGTCACGTCTTCGTTTTAAAGCTTACGTTACATTTTATGCAACTTCAAACTTCGCTTTAAAATTTGTTGTTTAATTTGTCACACTTAGTGTTATTTGTTTTGTATTGTTGTTCCTTTACCATTGAAAGAGGAGCATTAAAGGCTTTGGGGTACGGTTATGTACACTGGTTGTGCAGTGTGTACGATTTTTCTCTTCCTGTGGAAAAATGTATTATGGTGTCCCATCCGCAAAATGCAACGGTAAGTTTGTTATTGTTAGGTGGATAGATGGTGTCGACCGCAAAATGCAATGTTAAGTTTGTCATGGGTAAGTGGACAGATGGTCTTCCATCCGCAAAATACAACGTTAAGTTTGTAATGGTTAAGTGGATAGACGGTGTTCTATCAGCAAAATGCAATGTTAAAATTGTTATGGTTAAGTGAACATATGGCAGATAGTTAGGAGTGATTTTTAAGGAAATACAAAGAATTTATGTGTGCTTTCGTAAAGCTTTAACTATCGTGTCTTTCCCTTTCCCCTCCCTCCCCCATAAAAAAATCCGAAACAACTAACATGACTCGTATTGCCCAGTTCAAAAAATAAAGCTTTTTATGGATGCTTCATCTTTAATTCCCAATGCAGCGTAAAATTTTGTTTAACGATAGTATTTCAGAACGCTGCCTATGATCGTAATAGTTCGATTGCTACGAGTAGGAGAGTAAGATATATGTGTCCCAACATTAACTGTCTCTGCGACATATTTGAGCTAGAAAATGGATTAAAAACTACGTTTCATTAAAAAAAAAATTGCATTAATTTTACTTTTTTTCTGTTATATTCATCTACATAACAAACATAAAATTTATATATTTTCCATACATGTAAAAACGGGTAAAATAATGAAAGGAAAAAAATATGCAGTTTAAAAGTAAAAACTAATCTTTTAATCAAAACAAGTCTCAAGCAAAGTTTCCATGAAAATATTTTAATACATTATTCACTACCCTGGCTGAATCTCAGTCACTCATTTAAATTGCGCATTAAAGACTTCTGATAGGTTAAAGAAGTCTTTGGTTGATGGTTTGGAGTCTGTCTGCGGTTACACTGGGTTAGGTACATTGATTGAGGAGTAAAACGACGATTCCGGTTAGAACCTGAAAATATTCGCAAGAAATATTTCGCCTTTAAAGGAAGAAAATTGTGTATTAAATATTTAAAAATTATGCAGTTTTCCTGGATTGTTATCACTCTATGCAGGAAATGTCTGGCTACAACCGTATATCTGTTGCCCTCGTCGTCTTTTATCATTCGCAATGCCGCAATAGGCTGTTTACGAAAGACTTATCAAAATCTGCGTTAATGACTCGATAGAGGAAATTATCAGTCATAATAGCCTTCTATTTTATATTTGACTAGCAGTACCCGCACGGCGATGTCCGTGCTAAGAAGTTAAAGGAAGTCCGTTGAACGAAAAAAATTCTTCGTCCCCATTCTGATTGGAGATGATCATATTTCTTCAACTAAAATGCGTACACACCTTTTTCAAAAGACCTATTAAAGTTTCTTTGAAATTTAAAATATTCGCCAAAACACATAAAAATATTAACAGTATCTTTAAAACTCAAAAAAAAAAAAAAAAAACCCCTTCAAGTGTATAGTTTATCGCTTAACGTGCCCTGCCACCACCCTACCGTAACCCTGCCCTTTAACGAGTGAAGCTTTTTTTCCCCTGAAATTTAAAGGTTTCGCCAAATAAACAATGCTATAATAAAAAAGTTATAAAAAACAATCACAATTGAATAATACGATGAATTTCAAATACAAATTATTTACTTAGATAAGTAACTATCTTCAACTATAAGAACAAAAACAAACGTTGAAGAAATAAGAAAAACAAAACCCAATAGAAAAATCCAACAAAATCAAATGTACCAGAAAATCGGAAAAAAAAACCGCATTTAAAAATCTGTTCGCTGATCACAACAACGTAGTATTGGCATGGTTCCTCGCAGCTATCGACATATCGGACAGCGCCCTCTCGAAGAGCTAACTTACTCCGCCATCTAATAGGAATTCATAGAACTGAAGAATTAGTTAAACATTTAATTTCCAATTGCAAATATTTCAGTCAATCTGATTTAAAAAAAAAAGCCTATAGCCTTCCTCAATAAATGGACTATTCAACAAAAAAATAATTTTTCAATATGAACCAGTAGTTCCTGAGATTAGCGCGTTCAAACAAACGAACTCTTCAGCTTTATATTATTACTTATTTAATAAGAAAAATAAGACAATGAAACGTATATACGTATATTTTTACAAATCATTTTTAGCATCGTTTAGGATTTTCTCTGAAAAGCTCCCTCAAGATTTGCCTCATGGCTGACTCGAACCTACCCCCACTGGATCTCGAAGCCTGAACTCTCAGGTCGAGCCACCGTTGCTAAGCATCTTCTACGTTCCAATCATTTTATTTTATAATATAAATTTTCTCATTTTCATAACATTTTTTTATTGCTGTTCCACTCCTATTAGTCATAGCGTGATGTTATATAGCCTATAACCTTCCGCAATGAATGGACTGTTCAACACAAAAAGAATTTTTCAATTCGAACCAATAGTTCCTGAGATTAGCACGTTCAACCAAACAGACTCTACAGCTTTATATTATTAGTATAGACTAGCTACATTGCCCGGAGTTGCACGGTCTACCTCGAAAATAAAAATCGTGTCAAGTGATGCATGTTCATCAATCAGGCTGATTTTAAATATACATATATATATGTGTGTGTGTGTGTGTGTCAAATTCCTAATTAACGGAGCCCAGTCAAAAGCAGTTTTATGATTAAGGATTTTTTTTTAAATTCCAAGAATTCAGTCACGGTTGTTAATGGACCTAAACCTGCCGTTTCATTGTTTTTCTGGTTGAAAATCTCGACGGTTTTTTTTGTCCCCCCCCCTTAGGGTGAGACCCCCAGTGTGACTTCCTGAGAGTTAAAGGTACTCTATGTACCAAATACTACCTATGTACCAAATTTGGCAAAGATCTGACGTAAACTGTGGATTTTTATTCGTCTCCCCCTTCATAGAAGGACGAAAACTCACCTATGTGATTCATGAGGATCAAAGAATTTCTGGGCCAAATTTGTCAGAATTCCGATGTAAACTGGGTTTGTATAAGGAACAAAAGCACACATACATACATCCATTCTTATATGTATAGATTTGTTAATTTTTTTAAAAACATCTCACTTTCGTTTAAAGTCAGAGGGCTGTGGAAACTGCCAATAAATTGAGTCAGGACCATCTTGACTAGTGAATGCTGCTCGAACAGTGTGCCACCGAAACAATCAACTCTTCCACTGCGACATCATGCGTCTTATTTCTTAAAAAAAGACTTGGAATTTCAATATCTTTTTCGTACAACTTTGTCAGCGCCTTTGTAATGTATTGCATTATTATGGCTCTTTCATTGTTTAATTATTTTTGAATGTTTCACTGTTAAAATGGTTATTTAAAATTATTCGAAGCCTAAATAAAATCAAGAGATTTTGATGCTTAAATGCAATCGATGTTGGTATACGGGAAAGAAAACTTGTTTAGTATTGATCGTATTTTTGTTTTCTTTTAAACATTCCCCCTTATTTCAAGGAAATACAAATATCTCTTAAATACGTGAATCGGTTTTAAAGTTGTTTTTCATAACTTGATCGATTTGGTCAACATTATTGTCCTCAAAGCGACTTGGACGGAATCGAACTTAATCTGGTCAAAAAATAATGCTTAATGTAATAGAATTTGGAAGGAAAAAAATGAAGAAGAGAAAACCAAGTTATTTCAAAACCAACTCGATCCTAATTATTTTTATTCCTAAAAAATAAATAATGCGTTTAAATTAAAAAACTAAAACAAGAATCAAGTCTTACCCTGAATTTATTTTAAAGGAAAAAAAAAAAATCTTCGGAAAACTTAAGTGGGCAGAAACGTTTTTTTTTGACTCTCCCGTAAAATTTATTAAAATGGATTGCGCCGATCTTCATACTAAACGTTTCAAATTCTATTTCTTACTTTTGAGTAACTGTTCAATACTTTAGGAGATTCTTACTGTTTCATACTGATAGATGCAAGAATATTTTTAAAATAAGAACGGTGCTATTAAAACTGGGGAAATTGTGGATCACAACAGCCTGAATGACAATATTCAGGTTCGAATGGACTAGTTTTTTAGGAGTAAAATATAGTGTTGGCCAAAAAAGCAGAGCATTGCACGAAATAAATTCGTTTTTGGAAAGGGAAAAGATCAAAGGCAATGCGATTCCTTTCTGCTACCTCGGCATTTTTCTCCTTTTTTGTAAGACGACTTTCGATTGCTACTTTTGCACTTAAAGCCGATATTTCACCTCATGTTTTTTTCTAACTTTTATCAAAAAAACTTAACTGCTTGTTCTCCTAGCATTCTTCCTTCCTTTTTTTTTTCTATTTCGAAATTTTTTTTACACTAAACTTCGTTTGATCTATTGCGATACCGGATAAAAACTGGAATTTTTTTTTTTTACTACGGTGTTTTCTGTTTTGAAAATTCTTTGAGACTATTCCATATTAAAGAGATACTTATACTCGGATCGTTTATTGTAAAAGTTCTCCTGAAAAATACTTATAACTGTTAAAATCTGACAAATAAAAGCCTAATAATTCAGAAAATTAAATCTAGTTATCTGTTCCACAATTAAAACTTTTTTTTTTTAAATATACTGGCATATGTGAGCAGTTCTGAAATTATGTATCCATTTCTTACTATATTATGAAAATTTGCTGATGCCGTCGCATCAGCCAAACAAATCGATGAAACGTCCTGACGTTAAATATAGGTATTGTTTTAATTACCTATTTAATAAAGGTATTGTTTAATTTCAACTTTCTAGGACATACCGTTTTTGAGTTATGCGACATACATACGCACATACGTACATCCGCACATAACACAGTTATGTTTCTAATTAACACAGTTATGTTAAATTTAACAGTTATGTTTTTAATTGAAAACTCACCTATGTTTAAACAAATTAAACAATTATTAAAATTAATAATTTTAAGTTATTTAAAACAATTATTATTGCTCTTATTAGCTTGGAAATTTCGAACAAATTTCGTCACTTGCAGAAAAATAAGGGCTTTTGATTGATTCCATAATTTCTCACCTGTATAAGTATTTTCACCCGTATATTACCGGATATATGTGAAAATTTGGCAGAAAATTGGAATAAACTAATTGTTATGTAATAACGAATCACAATCTGATTTTAGAATATTGATTAGTCATTAGGTACGTGGCCGCTTTTTAAATTTTGAATGATTTCGAGTACATGAAGTGGGTGAAAATTGAGCTAGAACAATCCAAAAATGAGGCAAACAAGCGGATACTTCATTCATTGGGAGGTTTAAAGCGATCGCCAAATTTTGGGCAACAATCGTTTTATTCTGTCGTACCAGCTAAGCTGAAATACATCAGCTGTTAATCTTTGGCTTGAAAAAAAAGGTGGCTACCTCAGTGAAAGTTGCCAAGAATCTCAGTTGTCAAAATCTTCCCGTAGATAACCAAGGAAAAACCAAAATGTCTTCATGCTAACTTCAAATTATTCTAAAAGAGCGAATGACAAATTGTAACAACTCACCAACTGAATGATAGAGAAATATTTTTGAAATACAACTCAAGTATGTGAGTTTTGTCATGTTTGCTTTAAAATCCCGAACAGTTGTCTGCTTTTTTTTTTTTCTTTGGTTGAGTATCAATTCTCTCTGTGTTAGAGATCAATCAGGGCTGAAATATTTTAGCATCGACAGAGCGAGAAAAGCAATCCGATGGAAAATGCGAAAGCAGTTACATTTCTTAAAAGGTTGGCGTGTTTTGTTGATAATTATTATTACTCGTATTATTTTTGCACTGACGAAAGGATGACATGAATTTGTTTTTACAGAAAAAAACTGGATACATGGTTTATATTTTATACTATATCGAGAGCGCTGAATCTGATGGTGTGGGTTCGATTTTTCACAACTTTCCCGTTTTAGATACACGCGATTAAAATATTAGCATGTAATGGTATATTTCAAATGCCTTAGTCTCCAGTAGTTAGCTATGCAACGTTAATGAGACTTTCTGGCAGTCATTGGCCATTTTTTTTTAAATAGCGTTGTTCGGCTTTGCCCGATCCACCTTGAAAATAAAAATTGTGTCGAGTAGCGTATATTCAACAATCAGGCTTAAATAAATAAATAAAAAAAAAAACATCACGCTAAATTTCCCTCCCAAACAATGACGACAGATATTAAAATACTTTTTAGAAATTAAATCGAGAAAGATGGATTTAAAAAGGCTTGTAACTTTTTTTCCTTTCGAGATAGAAGTTTAGTTATTTCGACCACAGGTCGAGATGGATCTGGAGTAAAAAATATCGCTTTTTCCAATGGTGTCAAAGAGAAAACTGTAGGACAGTTCCTTCACTTTTTTTTGGATAGATTTAATAAAGAAAGTAGTGCCAAAATTTCAGCTAAGCCTAAAAAAATTCGAGCTACAAACGCAAATAACTTCCGCCGTAATTAAGTTAGAGCATTGAAACAAATTGCGTAGAACGCGGGAAAATTCTACCCTTTCCAACGATATGTAATATGAATATGTGCAATATGTGCAAGAAATTTTTCAAACCCTCCCATATTTGGGAATTTATGTGAAAATTGGGCCTTAAATTGGAATAAGAACAGAGCTACTCATCGAATATTTTTGGAACCGGTCCGAAACCTTTCTGGTGCTAAAAGAAAGACACAGTGAAAATTTCAGCAAAATCGGCCGGGGAGTTCTCGAGTTTCACGCGTTTACACAAACAGACGCTTTTTAAAGACTTCATATAGAGAAAAATTTCTGAATCTAGCCCGATGCAAGGAGATTTACGTCGCTGAAATATACCAGTATATGCTATATTTCAATCACGTATATCTCAAAAACGGGAATAGTGCGAAAACTTAGACTCATACTGCTAGATTCAGAAGTCTCGATGTATATAAGTAAAATATTTCAAATCATTCTCTGGAAAACAAATTCATATCGTCCTCTTAAGATGTTCTTGACGTCATAGACCATTTACAGAAATGCAATAAATGTTAATATATATCACGGTAGCGTTTGATCTGAAAATTTTAATTCGGTAACGTGCTCTTTCTGATTAATTTGACTAGAACCAGTTAAAATGTTTCTATAAAGCATAAATTTTACTACGTAACGACTGTTCTATTGTTTGATAAATGGCATACGACAAAATCCGAAGACCGTTTGCCGAATCAGTTTGACATTTTTATGCATTGGAGTCTTGAAATCTTTTTTTCAAATTTTAGATTGTTTCTGACAACAAACAATAAAATATACTTGTTAGTTAGTAAAAATACTATATTGTTGTGTTTCGAACCTAATGGTTCTCGGCACGTGATTGCGAGAGAAAAATATTTGATATTCATGATTTTTTTATTGCTTTGATAAAAAGACTGCATACAAACGATAAAGAAGTCATCAAAGAAAAATTTCTTGTTTTCTGGCGAAAAACGGAAAGTACTTATGATAAAAAGTTGGTAAATGCTTCAAAAGATTGCGCGTTTAAAAAAAATAGGGAAAATTTATAAAATATCCATGCACGGGGGTAAAATTCGCTTTCTATAGAAAAAGCATTATAGGAAAACAAAAAACTTGTGATTTGAAAATTTTTTAAAAACTTTTTTCACTCACTTATACAATTCTCACTATCTTTTTTTTCGTTTGAAGAAGGAGTTTCGGAGCTTCAAAAGAAGCAAAACTGGCGAAACAAAATATTTTGTTTTTAGTTTTGCTTTCACACTTACGAAAACTCCATTTTTTACGTTAGCTACCTTTTTACTTTTGTTAAACGCAATGTTTTCAGCCTGATTGCATCCTACGCCAGGGGTTCTCAAACTGGGTGCTGTGGCACTTTGGGGTGCCGTAGGAAGAGGTGAGGGGTGTCGCGATGCGTCCTTGGTATCAATATATATGTAAGGTGAGTAAGTTAAATAATGCCCGGTTGACAAGTAAGGAATTCCTCCATTTTTTGATACCGAAAACAAAAATTCACTAGATCTTCTTTCATCGTCACCAACAAGCCATTTTTAACGACCAGTTAACAGTGTAACGGTGCAGCAAGCGTTGTTGCAGAAGAGTGATGTCAAAACAAACTGATCTTATTCTACGGTAAATTTTGTTTCTACGTGGTTCCCTGAGCTTTAACTAGAATAAACAAAAGTTGCAGACTGTTCTTGAAAACCTAAATGGGGTCGTTTCCAAAACTTTTAAAGTATTTTTTTCTGAAAAAGAGCATGCTTAAAAACTTAGGATCTGACCATTTTAAAAATAATTTGTTTAAGTTTAATATTTTTAAAAAAATACTTAAATTGGTATGCTTTCATTGTTTATACTTCTGCCAATGACATCATAAATGATGAAATGCCATTCAGTGTTGCCATTCACAGAACAAAATACTTAATTCGCATCTTTACTCACGTGTATTGGCAACGATATGGTTGATAGCAAGCGTAGAGCGCAGTTTTAATTCGCTTCTTATTATCATAACGTGGAAATGCGTTAGAAAGATGCGCCAAAGAGCATCATTTGTGACGTCATCAAAACCACGCCTTGTTTGAAAAATCGGACATAAAAAAAAAAAAAAAATTAAAAAATAACTGTTGGGAAAATGAAAGTATTTTCTGGGTCTATGTTATTTTTTTTTGCTTTTTCTATCAATTTCAGTGACAAAAAGTGCTACTTTCGGCTGAAGGAAGCAACCCTATTATGTAGTTGATAAATTCAAAAAAAAAAAAAAAAAAAAAAAATGTCGTTGAGCGAAAAATGTCATTTTTTTCCGAAATTTGATAGCATAGAAAAATAGATTGTATAGATAGGACTATAGTTCGTCTTATTTACTCTTAACCTAATAACATAACACCGGAGTATTTGGGAGGAGGATATGATCCCGTGCTGCATATGCTGCACATATGTGCACGAACTTTGAGCATGTATGCGGATAAATCCCTGAAAATGACGACTTATTAGTTGTTTACGTAATAGAGATGAGCTAGGGTGCCGTGAGAAAACTCTAATCTTCAAATGGTGCCGCAAGTCGAAAAAGTTTGAGAGCACCTGTCCTGTACTATACTGTCAAAGCTGACGCTAGTTTTGTTTTTTAAACGAAGTTTAACTCATGGAGTAGTCTTACACAAATGAAAGCTAGAAAGCTTTGTTGATAACACATCGGGGTATGGATTATCATGTATTGGGCCATTCCATGTGACGGAATGGGACATTTTGAGTAGTTTTGTCACAAGATTTTGTTTCATAAATACAAGTAATACTAACTAGAAATTTTATTTTTGATAGCAACAGTAAAGATTTGCCATAAGAACATCCCAAGTTAGTCGGTTTGAAGAAGATAATTGAACGACATGAAATAAAATGCCCGTGACGGAACGAGACCCGTATACGAGTCCCGTGCCGTCACGGACATTTATTTTGCGTTTTCATCAATTATTTTCTTTAAAAACATAAGTTTAATGTTCCTAATGAATTCCTATGACAAATTCTTACTGTTGATGTCAAAATTAAAATTTTCAGCCTGTTTTATTTGTATTTATAGCAAAAAAAAAAAAAAAAATACTGAAAAATGTCCCGTTCCACCGAATGGAATGGCCCTACAGTTTGGAAGTGTTTCTTCCTTTTTATGCAAAAAAAAAAAAAAAAAAAAAAAAAAAATTGAATTTTGACATCGGGAACACAATGTTTTTCGCAATCACGTGTTTGTTTGTGTCTGTGTGCAGGCATGAGTGTGTGGTTATGTGTGTATATATATGTGTATGTTTGTGTAGGTGTGTGTGTGTGTGTGTGCGTTTGTTTGTGTGTGTGTGTGTGTGTGTGCGTTTGTGTGTGTAGGTGTGTGTGTGTAGGTGTGTGTGTGTAGGTGTGTGTGTGTAGTTGTGTGTGTATGCGCATGTATGCTGGACATGGACGCAACCTGGAGACTTTGCTCCATGAGAGGAGCAGCATTTTGTGGCCGGTCGACGGTGGTGCTGCAGAGAGAGGCGGGGGAAAAAAAATAGGAATTCAAATTAGTCATATGAGAACAATAAGCAATGTGATTGCTCAAAAAAAAAAAAAAGCTACAAACTGTTAAAATGTGAGTGATGCCGTTTAAAACAGAGCAATTGTGTTTAAAGGTTACCCCGAAAGATTGCTGAAATTGCTTCGATAAACATTCAGAATAGAAAGTATAATGTAATGTATTTGAGTTGTGTATTTGGCATATATCTATAATTTACATAATATTTTTGTGCACAAGACAATTTCTTAAGATATCAGTGTTCTTACTTTTAGCGTGGACATGACATCTCTCTGATCGTATTTACTTAATTCTTTTTCCATCTTGTCACTGCGCTTTTGCTTGAGCTGAAACTCTTTAAATCTAACTTCATGGTGTCTAAAATTGAAACACACTATTTCTTTTTGCGAAATTCCCTCTCATCACAAAATTATGAAAATGTTATGAATTAAATTATTTCGTCAAACGTACATGTATGAGAACATGCACCTGTTTGAAAAATCTTTCTAATTTATGCATTATTTTTTAAAGGAGATGCTTTAGCTTAAAATATAAATTACAAATTTTTTAAATGCGTAACGTAGCTTGCAACACGCTTATAAAATAATTGCTTCTAATTCAATAAATTAGGAAAATCTTATTTTGATAAATAGAATATTAGTAAAGAATGACTCATGTTTACATCAAAGCTAATAATTTTTTTCTTTTGATATTAATTCCATTACGTTTTCTAATTTCATAATAGGCTATTTTCTTTTATAAGCACATAATGAGTAAATTTGGAACTCAGTAGATAATCCTATAATTACTAATTGCGAATGAATATGTTTTGCACCGAAAGCGAATGGTTTAAAATTGGCATTTAAAATCATGTTTTTCCACAAAAGTAATTGCTACAATATCAATTCACTTGTATTAATTAGCGACTTTGGAAAAATATGCAAATTATGAGCAATTTCTCTTTATTTCATTCAGCAAAGATTTACATTGGCTAAAATAATTTATCGTAAAATCATATGTTTCTTCAGCCAGCGCAAAACAAAGGAAATTTCTAATAATTAAAAACATTAATTACATGTCATTAATTTTTGCGTATTAAAGACAAAGAGCAACTTTGGTGATGTGTGAATATTTCGTCAATTGTTCTTTTGTTCAGATATTGTTATTTGTTGTAAAAGGGGGGGGAGGGTTATGAAAACATGTTTTCGAAGATAAATTCAATTTTCTAAAATGGAAACTTGTTTAACTAAGTAGCTATTATTATAAATTATAAACTATTTGCTTTAAACGATAGCTATAATCATTTATGTATTTAACAATGCAGGGAGTGCATTAACTGTTCATAAAATAAATAATTGAAAATCTGTTTTCCTTATAATCTTTGTTCAAGACGGAAGAGTAGAAAAATTATTTTTTGACATTTAGAATAATGATATTGCTTGCAAAAAATGAGTGCGAAAACTCATTACAAAATTATTTAACCCTTGAGTATGCTATTGTTGACCAAAGTGAAAAGTGCTCAAAATTAAAAATTTGTTGCTCAATAGTATGTAAGTTAATCTTTTGTGAGGAAGCGAAAGCAAAAAAAAAAAAAAAAAAAAAAAAAAAAAAAAAAAAAAAAAAAAAAAAAAAAAAATGCGGAATAATTGTGTGTATAAAATAAATAAAATTGAGAAAAAGTATAAGAATGTAAGTAATGCATTAAATTTAAAAAGAGCTTTTAATGAAAAGTTTAGTATCAAAACGAGCTCGGTAAACATTTTACAGCAGAAACAAAACATTTTCGTGCTCTGTAACACTTAATTTTCCCCATTTCTATTTTGTTAAAATACCATGGTACGATGAACGATTTTATTTCTTCTTTCTTTTTAAAATTAGAAGTAGGAATCTGCCGATTAATCGGCTATGATCGGCCGCATTGCCGATTAATCGACGGAATTTTTTTTCTCCAAAATACATTTTTTTTAAAAGTACCTTCGACAAAAAACTATGATGAACACATTTGATAACAATAAATAAATGTAATATTCTACAAACATTACTATAATATGTAGTATGAAAGTGTACAGAGCAGAAAAAAAAATAGCTTAGAAAGTGCGTAAAACTGGATGAAATATTAAAGGATCATTTTCTAAATTTGTATTATGACACCTTCCTTCCAGCTTTCGATGAGACAATTTTTTTTTCAGTTATTTTGTTCTTTCTACGTATACATATGATGAAATCATACATTTTACAACTTACTCTTTAAATTATTAGTTTTTGATTCAACAAAAAATTAATTATTGTTAAATTTCATTCGGTAAAAAAAAATTATTTATGTACTTTATTTTTTTTTACTAACTGATGGTTGAAGTAATTTTTTAATTTATTTTTAATTTTAAATAAATATACACTTCTATACAACGTTGCAGCATTTTTCAAGTGGCAATATTTTTCTCCTAAATTACTCCTAAATTAACCTACTGACCACGGGCTACCCACTAATATTTTAAAGCTTTCATGTCTAGGTTATATAATGTAATTTTATTAACAACAATTTGAAAATTTGCTCAAAAAAATTGTATGAAATTTGAAATTATTTTGGGAACATTAGGAAAATGGGAAAAATAAATCGTCTCATACAGAAATAAACGATTAACTATTTCTTCAGTCGAAATTATAAGGGAATATAAAGACGTCACGAAAAAATTGAAATTAATTTATGAGTGATTAAAACAGAAATTTAAGTGTTTATTGAGTTTTAATGTAGTTGGAGGCTAAATATGATTCAAATAAGTAATTCAGCCTGAAGTTATTTGTATTTTTCTAAAATTCCGCTCATTTAAGCAACTATTCGGCATTTGGAAAATTAAAAAAAAAAAAGTTCATAGAAGCAGTAAACGGCTCTGCATAAAGAATGAACGCAATATGAGTCTTTCTGATTTATTGCGTTGAATGTTGAGAACGATATATAAATCATGTTTCGATTTGAATACATTTAAGAGAAAAAAGTAAAGCCTATTTTACTTGGTAGCATTTCTTTGCATTGCTACAATGTCAAAATGCTTTGCATTTCTTATTGTCATGCAAACAAATGTTTTCATCTGCTGTGATAATAAAATATTCAAGCAACGTCAATGGAATTTCGTTCTTTTGCGGAATACAAGCTGGATTTAGGACTTGAGGCTATTAATTTTGGCAGCAAATATTTTATTTCTTTTCTTTCGGTCAAAGCAGAGCATTTATACATCGGTTTGCATTATGTTTTTAGTAAATCGCTTTCGATTTTGAACTTTAAGCATTATCATCGATTTGGAGGAAATTGTTTGACTTTGGCTTCTCAAATGCAACATTTGCAAGCAGTAGCATGCTCGCTAAAGTTATTATTATATTAAAGTTATTATTCTAGCCAGATTTTTAGCCAGAAAGTGGCAGGAAATCTGGGACACTGAAAAAACTGGTAGGGATGTTCATGAGATCCTGCCAAACGTTAAACTAAAACCACGCTGCAAACATCCAATGAAAGTACAATTTCTCAGTACACATGGATCATTTCTACTATCCTATCTTCCTATCTACTATCGACATCAGTTCAAGATAAATAGTTCCCCATTGTGCGTATGCAGTTAACCTGGAAACTCCTGAACATTACATATTCAACTGTCTTCTGAGAACTAGCTCTTTCCATTGCGTTTACAATTTCAACTTTCTTTTTCTAAAAATATTGCACATACTCTATTTAATCCAGTTTCGCGCAAGAATTTCTTAAAATAAAGTCCCTACTCATTTCACAAGCAGATTACTTCAAATTTCCGGCTTAAAAACTTTCAAAGAAATTTTATTGCAGTTTATATTGTATTTCCAGCCAACCAGATTTTTCCAACTTCTATTTCGCTTGATTACTGTGTTTTTAAAGGTTTTATGTTTTTTGTACGTGTCTATGTATTTATTATGTACTAGTGTTAGCCGCACGGCTTTGCCCGTAATAGAAAAATTAAAGTCTTTTGGTTCGCCTGTTTATTTACAAATAATGTATGGTGAATTTTCTCGCCAATTGGCTTGTACCCATGTTACGGTTCCACGTTATGATAATTTCGTACCTCGCCAACTGGCTTGTGCCCATGTTACGGTTTCACGTTATGATAATTTCGTAATTTACCCTTCCATCTTATGATAGTTTTGTTCTTAACATTGGAATAGAGTATTGGATAGTCTAGGCGCTATGCGCGTCACAGAGATCCAGACATCCTACAGACATCCAGACATCCTCTGGACAGAGAGACTTTCAGCTTTATTATAAGTAAAGAAAGAAGATAAAGATTAGTATGTATCAAAATTGTTCAAGCGAGTGCTTTGTTGCTCGTTACCTATTCTGCTCCCCTTAATCACCACATTCGGTTAAACCCTCGCCAGGGTTGGTACGGTGGTGATTGGCGGGGTTTAAATAAATAAATATTATTATTTCAGCAGTTTTAATATTAGTTATTATACACTGAACAATCACAGATTTCAAAAAATCAGTAATCCAACGTCAGAAAGCACAAATATTGCAAAATATTGCAGACACGTGTTTCGGTGTTATAAGGAAAACCTTTTTCAATGCAAAAAAATGAGCTTCTGGATGAAAAGTCATCCGAGAAAAGCAACACGGTGGAACAGGAGATAGTATAAATATCAAAAACTAGAAATTAAACAAAACAAAAAAGATAAAATGACACCTGGAGGCAAAATTTATTATATAATTCCATCAGGAAAAAAACCGTTAAGTAATAAATTTTCCAAGAAAACCCATAAACAATGCAAAAAGTCCAAAAATGAAACCACTCTGAATAAATTAGCAATAAATTTACCAGCGGGAAAAACTATGTATGAAAGCAATGTATCAAATGGAGAAATGCATTTAAGAACAAAGTGAAGGATAAACATATTGGAATTAGTTAATCACAAAACGAAATAAGAAAGCAAAAAATGAAAAAATATAAAAGTAAGAAATGTACGACGTTTACATAAAAAATAATATAAAAACTAAACCAATTTTAACAAAGGAGTCCACACAGAAGAAAAATAGGGAATTGCAGTAAGATCATTGACTAAATTAGAACGGTTCCTCAGGATGTGGAAAGATTCCCAAAAATCAAGATCCAACGAATTGGGGCATTTTTGGATAATTTGATAAGAGTTAAAATCAAAAGAATGATTTGATTCCCAACAGTGTTGGGCAATACTGGATTTATTCAGCTGTTGTTTCCTCACATAGTTTTGATGTTCTTTTAACCGAAATTTCAAAGAACGGCGGGTCTGTCCGATGTATCCGAGTCCGCAATTGCAAACAATTTTATAGATCCCACAACAATTAAGAGGATGAATAGGATCTTTAAGAGAAGAGAAAGAAAGTTTATTAATAGGAGAAAATACCACTTGGAATTGGAATCGCTTCAGAATTTTAGCAACCTGAAAACTAATACCGGGGAAGAGAGGCAGAACAACTAAATTCTTAGTGTTAAAAGTTCTATTAAGAGCAATATTTTGAGATTTTTTGCAAAGTTTTTTATAAATGGAATCAACTAAGGTGGGCGGATAGTCTCTATCAACAGCCACAGCTCTTAAATAGTTGAGTTCCACATTAAGAAGCTCAGGTGAAGAACAAATATTCATTGCACGATAAACAAATGTGTTGAAAGCCGAATATTTTTGATTAGGAGGGTGAGACGATAATCTATGTGGGGGTAATGAAACAGCAAAAGGTTTGCGATAAACTGTAGTTTCAAAACCGGACTCAGTTCGAGAAACGAGAACATCCAGAAATGGAAGGCAATTATTCTGTTCTTTTTCACAAGAGGATTGAATATGAGGATCAATGGAATTTAAAATAGATAAAGCATCATCAATGCTTAGTTGATCGTGATTCATAAGAACAAAACAGTCATCAACATAGCGAACATAGAATTGAAACTAGTTTCTGAAACAACTTGAGCTCAAAGTAATGCATGTAAATATCACTAAGGATGGGGCTAAGTGGGTTTCCCATTGCCAAACCATCCGACATTGTATAAAATTTAGCATTAAAAACAAAGGAACATTGCTTTAGACAAGTATGAGTAAGGAAAACTAAATCCTCAATTTCCTTAGAAGTAAAATGAAATTCAGACAGTCTACTCTGAAGGCATAACAATGAACCCTCGACCGGAACGTTCGTAAATAATGAGTTCACTTTAAAAGAAGCCATAAAAGAATTATTTGGAACGCAATTCTGATTTTTTTTGACAAAATCGATAGAGTTTTTTTACAGTGAATACATTATGACTCATAAGAGGAGAAAACACAGAGACTAAATATCTTGCAAGTTTATAAGAAGCCGCACCAATATTGGAAACAATCGGCCTGAAAGGAATGCCAGCTTTATGTACCTTAGGTAAAGCATAAAATCTAGCGCAATTAGCAATAGAAGGAATAACAGAGTGTTTAACATTTAATGGAATAGACTGAACAGACTTGACAGCAGAAGAAATAGCCTTTAACTCATTTTCACTCGGATCTTTAGAAATCTCTAAGTATGGACCAGAAGAAATCAAATCATTAGTTTTGTCAACATAAGATGATTTGTCAAGAACAACAATTTGACCACCCTTTTCAGCTTTGGTAACAACAATATCTGAATTAGAAATTAAATTCTTTACAGTACGACTAACAGTATTAGTAAAGACGGGATTGTAAATTCTAGAATTAAAGTTCACATTAGAAGCAATAAGATGCCTAACGCAATCTTTTTGATTGGATGATAAGGCACTAAATTTAAAAGCTTTCTCAATAGGAGCAATAAGCTTAGAAAAAGAAGGTTTGCTGGCCAGAGCAAAGTTATCATTGCATTTCAGAGCATTAATTTGAGAATTGTTTAAAGGAACACTTGAAATATTAACAACATTTTTATTTACCACTGGTAAATTTTCCGAATGAACAACTTTCAAATTTCTACAAAGTTTAGCTAAATGCTTTTTCAAAACAACTTGATGATTCTCCGAAGAACGAAGGGTTCTAGACCAAGAAGTTCTATCAACATAATCAAAGTCAGAAATAGAATTTGAAATAGAGAGATGCAAATCATGGAGCTACGAGAGGCGTTTCCTAGTTTCTTGGATCAAAGCTCTAAGTAGAGCCAATTTCGACCGAAAAATAACTTAATCAATTTTTACAGACCGTGGTAAGTTACATTTCAAAGAAATAAAATTCGGAATAACTTTCCTGCGCCTACATTCTTGAAGAAATTTTAAGTGGTTCAAAAAGCGAAACTTCTTAATACGAAGATAGCAAAACCTATTAATTTGAGACATTCCAAAAACAAAATATCAAAGCACATAAAAACAAATTATTATCAAAAATACAAATCAAATTAAAACAGTAACAAGGCAAAATAAGAAAAATGAAGCAAACGTCAAAAACTACCAGATATAACAAATACAACCAAAAATTCAAGGCAAGAAGAGAGAAAAAAGAAAGTAGAATGCAAACGTATGGCCCGTTTAAGCCAACTGAATAACGAATAAATACTTTTGTGCTGAAAATTCAAAAAATCAGTAATCCAACGTCAGAAAGCACAAATATTGCAAAATATTGCAGACACAGACATATTCAGCACAAAGGTATTTATCCCTTTGTTTTGAAATTTACGATAAACTTGACTAAATTTGATCTTGTTAGTTTCTCTTATTCGTTTTCGCTTTAAAAAAAAAAATCTTTACAATTATATCTATGTAAATATCTGAAATTATGTTTCAAGTGATTAAGCTTTACCTCTATGCAAAATTTTAAGGCACTATATAATTTCCAAATATTATCTTTCAAGTACTATAAAACCAACTAGCGGGACAAAACTATAAATCAATACTGGTGACTAAAAATTCCCATTTGTTATGCCAAAAAGAAAAGTTTTTGTCAAAATTTAGTACAGTTGAGACAAATATATATATATTTTAAATCGTAAATTATTACTGTAGTCAATGGTTGGAATAAATTTTTCACAGGACAAATGCATTCAAAATTACACCCAAAATTAACTTTCACAAAAAGGAATTTGACTGATCAAGGAAATGGAGAAAATAAAAACATGGTGCACAAAAGCCCACGAAAATACGATTCATCTCACTATCTAGTACTGATAGCATCATTTTACAATCTTTCCGCTACCTTTGTGTAATGATATTCTATTAGTTCGTGCTTTTGAAGCCAAATTTTTACATTAATATATGTGATTTTGGTTCTGTATCATGAAAAAGGAAATATCCAGTTCAATTGAAATTTTTTTAGTTGAAACTATTTATTACTTTCGGCTAGTACCGAAAATACCGGTATTTTACCTCAGCAAATACCGGTATTACGAAACTGCAAATTTGCTCAAAATACCTGTATTTGGTATACCGGTATTGCAATCACTAATGGCAACTACATATAGCTCAGTTAAAGCAACAAATCACGATGTTTCGTTTATTATTGATTTGGTAAGTTGCAGAACATTTTATTCAAAGGCACGAGTTCAAGAGGGAAGGGAGCAGGCTGTAAACAGAAGAGGATTTTCGCCCCTTCTTCTTTGTCACATTTTCCATGTATCAACTTTTGGAGAGGGAGAGAATTGAAGAGACTATGTTCATTCACAACACACACAAACTAATTTATTTTCTACACACGGAAACAGTATACATGATGGGCAGCCAATTTGCCCTTTTTCCCGAATAGCGGTCAAGAGATATGCCATAAATTTATCCCGCTATTCGGTCAGGATATTTTTTTTTTGCAGTCATGCCTTCATAACTGCCTATAGCCATATGACACAGGCCCTCTCATGCATCTGCGCAGTAGGCATTCGCGTAAAGCCCCATTGCGCAATTATCGATATTATTAATCTTGGGATCCCTGTCAAGTGTTACGAATGTAACCACGTGGAGCATATAATTTCTTACATAAACCGTTATGCTCCTTTGAGGTAGCTACAGTATACAGTAAAACCTGTCTACAACGATACTGTTGGGACCTAAAAAAATATCGTAATAGACATTTTGATTATTCATGCTGACATTTTGATGGGGCCAAAAAAAAAAAAAAGTTATAGACAGGTTATTGTTATAGACAGTATCGTTATGCACAGTTTTCACTGTAATAGGTCGACCGTGGTAGTACGACAAGTCACAAATAAGTTACTGAGATCTGCGAGTCACAACGTCCACAGTCAGGCGACACAGTTCTGACATCTCAGATTAATTAATCTTTAAAACATTTGCGAAAAGTTTCATGTGCCGTTATGTCACTGCGACGTCGCCGCAGCAATTTGTGACAAGTAACTTTGTCATATTATGAAGATGTCACTGCAACGTCATTTTGGGACGTACCGTGGACCGACATTCGCTAATTACTGCAAAATGTTTTAAACTTTACAGTGAAGTTTCGTGACTGTCACCCAATCAGGTCCCATGTGTGGCAGTCACGCGACTTTCTCTTTCCGAGTCCCATTTAAGGACTGTGTTGCTAAATATTGGTAGAGTATTAGATTTTACATTTTACGTTTCATTAATACGTTTTAAAATATAAAACTTAAATGCAAAATTTTGCGCTCACATTGAATTTACGCAAATGTATGAATTTTCTACTGGATTAGGGTGTATGTCGTTTTTAATTATAGAGTAAAATATTGTTACAAATTCTGTAAATAGTAATTATTGTTGTAATCTGGCTAAATTAGTCGTTTGTTCCATTATTTTGCATCTAAAATTATCTTAGTAACGTAACCTGTAAATAGCTTCTTGTAATGTACATACAACCCCTAACATTCGACTGAAGTATATAGGCCCCCCCCCCCATTTCTGAATGATAAGATTTGTGAATCGAATAAAAAGAAAATACGAAAAGCATTTCGAATTTTGTCGAACTTTCCAAAGCAGTATAAAAAGCCGGGTGGCATTTGAAGGAGAGTCAGTTATGTTTTTAGCTATCTGAGATTCGTCTGAGCGTTGCTCTGTTTATTGTGAGGCATTTCGCTGTGTTTTTGCGTATTTGGAATCAAATACGTGTGCCATTGTTGACTATAAGGTATTAATTGATTTTTGCCTAATTGCTATGGTGAATTCAGCAGTTGTTAACGATATTTCTTGTACATAGTTGTAAATAAATCTCCAGTGTTTTTCTCAAGAACTGTGTCGGCATTTAAGAAAGTTTGAAGTTGGCACCGAAAGCGTAACAATATCATTATAGTAGCTTCTCGTTATATCGTACTTGTCGGAAAGTAACAGAAAGTCGTGATACATTCGAAAACGTGGAATAATCGAGGTTATAAAAATTAGCGCATCAATTAACGATTAACGTACAAATTAATGACATGTGCACCCAAAAGAGGATTAGTTTATCATAATATTAGGACGATGTTCAAAAGGAAAACAAAAGAAAATGTTCTTATCATTTGATCGTTTCAAATAAAAATATAATTAAAACATTTTCTATTGGAACATGAATTAAAAGTTGCAGCATAAACTGCAATGGATACAGATGTACGGATGTACGAGTTTTGTTCATTGATTTAAAAAAGAAGAAAATAATTTTTTGAGAAATATGACGTTTTTTTACTTCCTTTTACAAAAAAGGAAGTATTATATTCGCGAAAAAATTTTCACTCAAAAATCGACCTTAATTTCCGTTTTACTCACCCCTGAATGAATATTGAGTTTTTTTTCGACTCGACCACAAGTGGATAATACCTAAGAACATATAGACACTCGAAATATCCATAATGACGATTCCCGTGTTGAAATTGCAACGAATTTTCTCGTGACGTCTATATGTACGTATGTATGTGCGGATGTATGTCGCATAACTCAAGAACGGTAAGTCCTAGAAAGTTGAAATTTGGTACGTAGACTCCTAGTGGGATATAGTTGTGCACCTCCCCTTTTGGTTTCATTCGGGTGTTTCTAACGGGGTCTTTTGCCCCTTTCTGGATGGAAATAATTGTTAATTTCGATGTAAATTCAAGTGGTGTTATAATATGGCGGACACTTGGCGATGTATTGCCAGTCTTTTGGTCGCCAAGTTTTTTTTACCAACTAGGCGACAAATTTGGCGATTTTTTTAAAAATCTGTTTCAAATTGGCTACTGTTGGTGATATTTAGAGAAAACTATTGAATCACATTAAAATTGCCAGTAATGGGGAAATGACATTAAATTGGAGTAAAAGGAAGTCATGTGATGCACACATCAGCTCGTTTTTTTCTGTGATGTTGAATGGGAGTAAAATTTTTTTTTTTTCAAATATAATTTCTTGGGAGACAGAGGAAAAGCGCAATATATCCGAACGAGCGATATAACAAGGCGCGCTGTAAAGAGGGGTTACTGTAATACTGCGAATGCCAATACAGAGAAATAAAATTTCAGCGAAATAAATGTTCAGTCCTTTTTTAATTGCCATTAAATTGTTGGAATTCCAATACAGCAAAAATTCCGTCAAAAGGAACTACTTTGCGGTCCTTTGATCGGTTTATACATGCGTTGTTAACTACTATGTGTAAACATACAAGATCGTACGATGGGGTCGTTTCCGAAATTCTAAAAGTGTTTTTTTCTGAAAGCGCATGCTTAAAAATATAGTCAAATTATTTAAAAAATATTAGATCCTAAGTTTAATATTAAAAATTTTTTTTTTTAATCGGTGCGCTTTCGTTTTTTACGCTTTTGCCGATGTCAATAACAAATGATGAAATGCTATTCAGTGATGTTATTCGCAGAGCACAATATTGAATTCGCATCTTTACTCGCGGGTATTGGCAACGATATGGTTGATAGAAAGCGTGCAGTGTAATATTTATTTCGCTTCTTGATTATCATAACGTGGAAACGCGGTAGACAGGTGTGCTAAAGTACACTCCTGTTTGTGAAAATTGCAACACCATGAAGGAAGCATCATAGTTGAATGAAATTTAATACACAGTTGAGTGGTAATGGTACAAATAAAGGATTACATTTTCCAACCAAACAAACAATAAAAAGAGATAGAAATTAGTATTTTGTGTGGCCACCACGTGCCGCAATAAAAGCTGCTACACGACTCGGTATGGAGTGAAACAAAGTTTGAATATCTGCCTGCAGAAGAGTATTCCATATTGTTTCTATGCGCAACCAAAGTTTGTCTGTCGAAGCAACAGGACGAAGATCACGAGCGAGACGACGCCCAACGAAATCCCACACATGTTCAATCGGTGACATATCCGAGGAATATGCAGGCCAAGGAAGAAGCTATACCTGCTGCTAATCAAGGTAGGATTTCACAGTCCTGGTGACACGTGGACGGGCATTATCCTGCTGGAATACAGCCCCCGGCAATCCTTGCAGGAAATGAATAGCTTGGGGCTGTAAAACTTCGTTTATGTATCAGGTACTGTTCAAATTGCCCACAATTCGTAGCAATTGTG
Organism: Uloborus diversus; assembly: GCF_026930045.1. NCBI lineage: Eukaryota > Metazoa > Arthropoda > Arachnida > Araneae > Uloboridae > Uloborus > Uloborus diversus. Next base: position 97,094,635 of record NC_072735.1, read on the forward strand.
ATCGTCCATGATATGCACCCCAGACCGTAACTCCGGGTGTTCGTTCACTGTGGCGTTCGATAATGCACTCCGGAATGTGCCGTTCACCGGCATAGCGTCTGACACGAATTCAGCCAACATGGGGCCACAAATTGAAGCGGGATTCGTCAGAAAAGATGACCTGCTTCCAATCAGCACGTCAGCTCCTATGCACATTGTCTCATTGTAGTCGCAGGCGGCGATGGTTTTGGGTGAGGAATCCTGTATAAAGGAATCCTTGCGCGCAGCCCACGCTGCACCAGACGTCTCCGAATTGGTGAAGCACACAATGAAACACGTGTAGCTGTTGACCACTGTGCTGCCAATTGTCTAGAAGAAACTGTGCGGTCCCTCAACGCCATACACACCAGGTGTCTGTTATCGCGAGCTGATGTCACATTTCGGGATCCACTCCTGGATTTTCGAGCTGTTCGACCCTCGCCCATCCACTGCTTCCAAACACGCATGATTGTGCTGCTGTTACGCTGCACACAAGCGGCTACTGCACGATAAGACATTCAAGCTTCACGAAGGCCGACGATTCTGCCTCGTTCAAACTCTGAAATTCGCTCAAATTTCGATTCCTTTCGTCGAAGAGGCATAGTAAAGATTCAGTTAACGTTTACTCTAGCATATTACTACCGATAATCATACACGCCTTGCTACAGCCGTCTATTTATATTCGGTTCGATCCGCCGTTCAGAGGGCGCTGTTCAGCATACCCATGAGCTACCGGTGTGCAATCCTAATCATTTGCACATCATGCCCTACTTTACATTTCCTGCAATTTTCAGCTCACTCGCGTAAGTCCTTCGTGGTGTTGCAATTTTCACAAACAGGAGTATACATCATTTCTGACGTCATAAAGTCTTCGACTTATTTTCAAAATCGGACATTTAAAAAAAATAATTAAATAGGTTAATTATCTAACATTTCCGCACAAAGGTATGGATCAATTTAAAGAAAAAAGTTTTTTCAAAATTCCACTGGATAAATCCAAGGTGGGATTTTTCACCATGGCCAGAATGTTAAGTGGGACTGCTAGAATTGCCTACAAATGGATGTTTGTTTAGTCGGGTTGCTGAAAATATTGCGGTAATCACGGATTTCCGGTCCCTAGTTCGAACCCTGATTTACGTACAGCTTTCGTTATGAAATCTTTTGTCAAAAGCTGTTTGCTTTCTTCGTATGCTATTAAGATACAACACGCGAGCAGCAGATTGCACACTGCACATTAAATCGGTTTTTCACAAAACCGATTGTTTTGCAAAATATTACAAAACAATATTTTGAAGCACATATCTTTCCTTAAAAAGATTTGCAACACAGGAGTGATCATGTACAAAAGAAATACAACAAGGCTTGTTTTAAAGAGTGAGATAAAAAGATAGAAAATAACAGTGAAGAGTATTTCCTAAAAATATACTTGTATAGCATATCTCCTTTTTAAAAAAATTCCCTGCGGAATTTTTTCTCCATTTTCATTTTTTCTCTTAAAAATCTTAACTTGAGATATTCAACTTTTACGTTTTAAAGGTTTAAACTCCCTGTATATCGATCTCTGAAACCGAAACAAAAGACCCTTTGAACAAACCATTTCCGATTTTATAATTGCTCTTTTTCTGTCGTCACGTTGTCACTCAAGGCAAAAGACAAAAAGATCGCACTGATTAGTTCCTATAAGGAAATGGCCGAGCTCTAAGATAGTTCTTTTTTTTCTCCGTCCCTATTGGTGTGTATGTGTGTGTTCAACAAAGAAGATTCTTGATCGTTAGATTACTTATTGTTTACCCTAATCTTAAAGTCAGAATGCTCTTTACGTTACAATAAGTAGAGGGCGTTTTTTTGAGTGTTTGTTTTGATCATCTTTTCGAACACATTGATCTTCCAGGAATTGGGAGTTTCTTTTGTTCTTTTAGTGCAGACAAAAAGCATTAACGACAGATTTGGGATAGCTGCAGCAAAAATGTTATGTTGTAAGTTGTGCATAAATAATGTAGCTAATTATAGTTAGTATAAGTAAAACGGTTTCAGTTACAAGTCAAGAGTTTTAAAATATTTAAACTATTATTCATTCTTACACACACCCAAATTCCTCATTTTAATGTGTCGATAGATATACTACATTTTTTTTACCGTGAAAAAAAAGAAAACGAGTAAAACATGGAACGTGAAACACGTACGCAAATTCCTCATTTTAATCTGTCTGTCCATAATCAACCTTTTTTTTACTGTGTAAAAAGAGCAAATAAGTGAAACAATAAACGTTTGTACGTGATACACGCACATACATATAAAAATTATTTGTTTTAATATGTCTGTAGATTAACAATCCTTTTTTACAGTGTAAAAACAATAAACAAGTAAAGCATTGAGCGTTATAACACACACAAATTCCTCATTTTAATTTGTCTGTAGTTAAACATTTTTTTTTACCGTGTGAAAAGAGCAAACAAGTAAAACATTAAACGTGACACACATACATTGATGATTTTCTATCATCATAAGAAAAGGTTGAATGAATTGTGTAAATTTGTTCATTGAATATGTGTAAAAATCCAAACCGGGCTACTTGGTTTGGCGTAAATAATCTACAATCTTTGTTTGGTACCTTCATTGTAACACGCGTTTCATGTATTTGGAACATAAATAGTTTTTACTCTGACCTGATTTCATCAAAAACGACTTATTAAGTTGCAAATTTAAAAATGAAGTTTCAAAGCAGTTTTTCGATTTATTTCTTGAACACGTATAGGGAAAGTTATGCCAAAAACAAACTAATTTTTAATTTCATTTTAAATATGTACCTTAACAATTTTATTAGGAAAGCAAAACCTTTTTGTTTCAAATTAATGTAATTTATTGATTCCTGAATTCATGTTTTAGAATGTTTTTAATGGGCTATAAAACATTCATTACGACGAATAAAAACACTCTCAACTCAGTCAGTGCCTGTTAAAATTATTTAATATAGGAGTCTTTTATTCAGTAAAATTGTATTGCGGTTGTTTCCTTCAGTCAAAAGTAAAATTTTTAGTCACTGAAATTGATTTAAAAAAAAAAAAAAAAAAAAAAAACATGGATTCAGAAAATATTTTTATTTTCCCAACAGTTATTTTTTAATTCATTTTTTAAGGTGTCCGATTTTTCAAACAAGGCGTGGTCTTGATGACGTCACAAACGATGTACTTTTGGCGCATCTGGCTGCCGCGATTCCACGTAATGATAATCAAGAAGCGAATTAAATATTGCACTCTACACTTGCTATCAACCCTATCGTTGGCAGTAGACGTGAATGAAGAAGCGAATTAATTATTGTGGTCTGGCAATGGCAACACAAAATGGCATTTCATCATTTGTGATCACATCGGTGGAAGCGTAAACAATGAAAGCGCACCAATTAAAGTAATTTTTTTAAAATATTAAACTTCTTCAAATTATTTTAAAAAATGGCCCGATTCTATGTTTTTAAACACGCTCTTTCAGAAAAAAATACTCTTGTAAAATTTTGGGAACGATCCCATTATATTATTGGAACTTAAGAGGAAGGAAAATTCTAACTTACTGTTAAAGGAACATAGTTTGAGTACTGATTTAATGAAGTATCTTGGAGCAGAGTCAGAATGTCCCATCTGCCAGCTTAGAAGAAAGGGAGCAAAAAAACTTAAATTTTTGTATAGATAAATTATTATTTTTAAACTGCGCTTGCTTTTTCATCGGTATCGTATTCATACCATATAGCTAAACCAATACTCAGAATCATTAGTTAGCGTTTTGTTTTTAACCGTTAGAGCGATTTACACCTTTGGTAAGCAACTGTTAACCTTTTTTCTCTGCAAATGATAAATATTTTCTCATACACTTGATTTTTATTTTTCGCTTACAATATTTACACCGTTTTGATGGTTTTGCGCTTTAAAAGATTTATGCAATGTCGAACAGCTTCGAAATTAAAGCCGACATTTATTTACAGTAACTTTGAAACCTTGGTTCATCTAAAAGGTACCAGTTACCAGTGCAATGGGGTGTATCTTATTTTCTTCTAGTGTTGAATGCAATTAAAAGATATGACTCATGTCTTCGAGGCACAATATTTGATTTAAAACTGAAAGTCCCAGGTTTTAATCTTGACATTGCAGTCACTGCTTTCAGAAGCATATAGGTCAAGTGGTTGGTATGACGTGTTTAATCTTCATCGCGTCACTTTATATCTTTTCCTGGTTTCTCAGATTTACTATGCAATAAAACGTGTAAGGTTGATCCCCCTGTCTTAAGTTGACCGGTTTTTGCCCGGTACAGAATTAGTTCTGTATCACATATATAAACCTCTATAAGTTTACCACCTTTCTAAGTTGAACACTGAACTACTGTACTCCAAGTGGCCAACTTACGCAGGTTTTGACTGCTATACAAAAATGTCGCGAAGCCACCATTAGGAGTCGTTCACAAAGATGATTTATCCACAAGGTGAACTGGGCACAGAGACTATAATCCAACCCGGTTCACAATCGTTGAGGCAATTTTGACTGAGCGGTAAAACATTGGAATCTCACATCACAAGTCAGTAGAGAAAAGCCCTCTAGAAGCCTTATGGACGCCTTCAACCCAACCATTCGTACTCGCATTGGTACGCTACAACCTGCGATGTAATGCGAAAATGTAGCAAAGAAAAAATTGCTTTGCAAAAAATAGTAATCTTTGACGCTTTTGATCCACAATATTTAAACAAACAAACAAAATAAAGTTTGTAGGAAGTGACTTTCAACTTCTTTTTTTTATATACTAAAAATTTAATTTCTTTTTAAATTCTAAATGCTCAAGTTTCTTACAAAACTACATCACAAGTTTTTTTTCTGCATTATTCCCTTTTAGTACGATCGAAATAAAATTTATACAACAAAATACTAAACTTTTATCTGCACTGCAGTGAATAGATTATTGCTATTAGAAAAACTAAAAGTTCTCTCTTGAAAAGAAATCTTTTGGATAAATCTAGGCTTACAAGCGATTTATGCAATATGATATTTAATATCTTCTTTCAAGTTTTGCGAAATAACTGAAACAGTTATTGAAAAATATATAGATTATATTTTTTGTTTTCCAGAAGTCGTTTTTTTTTTCTCTGAGTTTTTAAAGATAAAATCCTTTTGCTTGAATTTTCATCTTCTTTTAAAAGTGAGATTCGATCGTGTAGCTGGACTGACATGCAATATATTTAAGAATGATGGATGCGTTGAATGATCGAAGAATAAATATCTCAAGAAAAATTATACAAAAAAAAAAAAAAAAAAGGCGTTATAATATTTTTATGAATATTTAACATCGAGATTTGTTTAACCTTATCGGATGGAAAATTTCTGTTTAAAACATATGTTATTATCGAGATTTACTGTAAAGAAGACAAATTGCAGGGCAAATGAGTTAATTACTATCTCTTCATATTAACATATGCTTTGAATTATATGCTCTGACATTTGCAGCACAGTAAAGTTTCAGCTTAACTTCATTCTTTTGTCCAGCAAGAGTTTGATTCTGGTACGGGTTTGGAAGCTTATAGATGATTTACGACATATTAAAAAAAATAATATTGTGTAATTTTTAACATGATAGGGTAGACCGACCAGTGAGTGAACACTACCCAGTAAATGAACATTGCGTCATTTAAAAAAAAAAAAGCTTCCAAAATTTTTTTCTGAATAAATTCACTACAAAAGCGTTCTTTATTGATATTCTAAGCTATCTGACACCTGATTGGTTACTTTGGATTCCTTTTTTTTCCAGGAAAAAAATTGAAAATTTTGCAGCCGTGAATCGTTCTTTCTCTCTTTCAAAATAATAAGGTTGGTTTCGTGCTAGCAATTATTTTGATATGTATTATTTTTATCGATAAATTTTATTTTTTAACTCGACGAAAGAAATATAAGTATACGTATTTAGGCTATGTATTTAAATTTTTTCAGTCAATGCAGAATGCGTAGATTTTCAGGTAGAGGGATGTTCAGTCACTGGGTACGAAAAATTGCGAAAACCCAGTGAATGAACAACGGCAAAATTTCTTTTGATTTAAAAAGAAATTTGAAGTTTCTTTGAGATATTTTCATTTTCGCATTTTTTTTGTAATGCAGATAGTTTTATATGCTTATTTTTTATGTATTTCATTATATATTTTATAATTTCTTTATTTTTGTCTTCGAAACAATGCACTTTTTACAGAGTTTGGTCTTTTATCTATCTATATCTCTATTTGTATATTAACCTACCTACCTACATCTATCTTTCTATATCTTTATCTCTCTTGATAGATGGACAGGTAGATAGAGAGATAGAGAAATAGAAATATATATACAAAGAGAGAGAATAGATAGGTAGATACGTATGTATGTTTGTATATAGATAGATAGATAAATAGATAGCGGAAGATATGTAGATAGATATATAAAAAATAAGCGGTAAATAGATATATAGGTAGATAAATAGATAGATATATAAAAATAAGAGGTAAATATATATATAGGTAGATAATTATAGAGATATAATAGGTAGTTAGATAGATAGATCGATAGATTTATTGATAGACAAATAGATAGGTTGTGGTTAATAGATAGATAGGTAGATAGAGAGACTAATATAGAGATAGATAACTAGGTAGAGAGAATGATATAGGTTGGATAGTAGATATATAGACAGGTAGATATACCCTATATTTATAGATCGGTAGATATATTGATAAGGAGATATTTAGATAGATAGGTAGATAGATAGACAGGTAAAAAAGCAGGTAGATAGATATATAAATACAGGGTGCGGAGAAAGTTTCAACAATTTTATTAGATATTTCAATAGGCTGTAACTAACACATAATTCAACAAATCAACAAGTTAAAGCAATAAAAACTCTTTATTGAAACAATACTAATAACATCAAACAAAAAAATTATAACAATTGTTCAAAATTGGCTCCTTGGGCTTCAATACATTTACGGAGTCGCAGTCTGAAATTGCCGACGATGCTCGCGCACGCATCCACCGTTATCTCATTCCAGGCACGCCTCAGAGCTGTTTTGAGCAGTCGACCGTAGCGTATCGCTTTCCCGAGATTTTTTCCTCCGATTGACCACACCGAATAATCTATCGGATTGAGGTCCGGTGAGTTAGGGAGCCAAACATCCGTGCCCCAAAAACCTGGAAACAGATCTTCGCAGATGGCAATCGTCGATCTGGCCGAATGCGCAGGAGCCCAGTCTTGTTGGAGTGTGAATCCATCTTGGCCAAAGTGTTCTGTTGCCCATGGCCTCAGTATATCGCACAGAACCCGAAACTGATAGCTCGCAGCATTAATTTTGACGTTTCTGTCAATGAAAACAAGCGAGTCTACCCAGTGGCACAAATGCCAGCCCAGACCATTACGGAGCCTGGAAAGTGACTGTGTCCGATGATTTTTGCATCAGCGATCTTCTTCTGACCCTTCTTAAGCAGTTGGCGATGATTTTGATGGTTATGTGTGGGCTCGATGATGAAGATCTTCTCATCTCCGTCGAGCTTTTATCAATATTTTCTACTTCATTGTGTCAATGAGGAAGTGGAGGCGATTGATCTTGTAAGAACGAAGTCTCAACTTGTTTTTAACAATGGTTCGGACGCTTTTTTAGCTGACCTTCAGTTCTTTGGCCATCTTTCGCATTGAGCGCTCTGGATTGCGACGGATGCGACAGCGGATCTTCTGCACATTCGCTGGAGTCGTTGCAGTGGTTGGACGACCACTCCGTGGACGGTCGGCAGCCCCTCCAGTCTCCTTGTAGCGTTTCACAGCGTCATAGACCGTTTTACTCTTGAATCCAGTCGTTTGAATAATAGCGATTGTTTTCATTCCCTTCTTGTGTAATCCAACGAGAGTAACACGCACATTTTCACGATTCATAGTTCACTAACTCAATGAACTAACAAAGAACAAATGATTAAACCTTAAAGACGTCTAATGCCAATAAACGTTATGTGCCAAATAAATCGCCAACATACGATTTTAACGCTAAAAAAACTTTTAAACAAAATTGTGAGAACTTCCTCCGCACCCTGTAGATTGATTAGGATAAAAGATTGGTAGATGTTTAGATGTACAGACAGATAAATAGGTAGATAGTTAGGTAGATAGATAGATAGATAGATAGATAAGTATATAGATAAATAGATAGATATATAGATAGATTAGTAGATCGGTAGATAAATATATATATAGCTATATATAGATAAATAGATAGATAGAAAAACAGATAGATATAGATAGTTATATAAATAGATAGATAAATAGATATAGATAGTTATATAGATAGATAGATAGATAGATTTAAAAGAAACTTAGTTTCTTTTTGAATCAAAATTTATCATGTTCATTCACTGGACCAATTTGTGTTCATTTACTGGTTCGAGGTGTTCATTCACTGGGTCGTTGTGCCATTTTTTCATTAAACACCTAAAAAAGTCGGAAGCGGTACCATTTAAGTTCCCGTGATTTTTTAGAGATATTTACATAAATCAATTAAAGTGTTTTAACTATTACGATCTTTATAGTATAGAATTTAAAATTACTAGGATTTTTAAAAAATGAAATTGTGCTTAACTGTTCATTCACTGGTCGGTCTACCCTAATCAAAGTAAAACTGTAATATTATTCGTTTATTGGTGTGGTGAAATTGAAATAATTTAATATTTATTTAATTTCTTTTCTGAGGAAAACATATTTTGAAAATGTACCTTAAATCTTGTTCTGAATATCTCCCCGTTTTTCTACTTAAAATCAGCCTGATAGTATAAATTTAAGTTAGAGCCTGAAAAAAATCAATAAATACTGGGTGCATTGCGCATATAATATTGTACTAGTGACATTCATCATCTGTACGACATAATTCATACGTGCATTTAATGTCAAAATTATTGCTGCTGCTGTTAAAGTACCCTAGTTTTGAGCATGGAATATGTATGCATAGGACAGTTTTATTATGCAAGTTATGATACTGAACTTAAATGAAATAAATAAGTTACATAGATAAATGAGCAGTCTGAATTTTGTTCTTAAAAATGAACTAGTTCTGAATGTTACGATTTAAGAAAAACAAAAACTGAGAAAGTTTTTCCTTTTCATTTTTCTAAAAAAATCTACAATACACACACACACACACACACACACATATATATATATACATATATATATATATATATATATATATATATATATATATATATATATATATATATATATATATATATAAATCATGGATTCAATACTGTTTCGAATACCGCTTAAGAAATTTTGGAAAAAGGGGCGATTTTTTGAGCGAGGAAAAAATGTGAAGGGCTAGCTTTGACGATCCCGAATTTCTTTTCTATTCGATCTTAGAAAGCAGAGGGTGGAGGGAGACATCATCGGGAATGAATTTGCAGTATCTTCTATCTTTATGGAAGTTGCGAATGTAAATTCGATGGGAAAGCCAAGCTGACGTTTTGTAGACTTCAGCAAGATTGATGAGTTCCGTGCTCGATGTTAGGATCCTTCCTAACAACAAAAATATGCCGAGACATGATCTGCATCACTACTGAAGTTGTCTTTTCTGCTTTCTTCCTTTCCTTTTTTCTTTCTCTTACTGTTTTCTCTGGGCACTTTTTCCCTTATAAAAGGAAGCATACTTTGTGAATTTAATTTTTAATTTTACTTCTCTTGGGAAAAAAAAAAGGCAATACAGTTGCAATCTTTCTTGCAGCGATTCTTCTTTTCAAGAAAGTGATGTGAGAAATATTTGAGTGCTTTCTTTTTAAATGTGTGTATGCCAAGTGTTTTTTTTTTCTTAAAATTTCGTTTCCAGCTACTTTGCACTCCATCTTAACTTAAGTTTTAAATTGATCTGAGTGTGTATCTTTATATACTCGTATATATATATATATATATATATATATATATATATATATATATATATATATATATATATATATATATATTTATTAGGGTGGTCCTTATTTATGTGGGAAAATATTTTTTTCTGAATTCAACAAGTAACGCCCCCTAGTTTTGTGACACTATAGTAAAAAGTAATCTGTGCAAAATTTGAACTCGATCGGTTAATAATAACACGTGCCCCTAGAGCGTTGAACTTTAACACTTTTATTAATTTTCACACAAATCGAGTTTTTACTCTAGACCCCGTACATCGTTTCTCCTAGGTTTGCAAAATATTTTTACAGCGAGGTAGCACTAAAATTAATCTTTTTAATTACTTCATATCATCGAAAGATTTTACATTGAATACACCGCAAATAATCAAACACTTTTTGAACAATATTTGCACACGTACACTTGTCCCCTTTTTTAGAACACTTTTTCCTGTCAGTTTTCAAAACACTTCTTGAAACACTGTTCGGAATATGCATATCCTTTTTAGCTCACTTTTTGGACATTTCATGGATAGTGTAAAAGAATGGTTTTTGAACACTTGCGCTAAACATTTTGTGGCACACGTTTTAGTACAGTTTTTAGGATATTTTTCGGAACAATTACCGATCACTAATATCCACCCGGAATGTGTGCTACCCAAGTATAAAAGAAGCTTATAGAAAGAAAAAATACTCACTAAATTCATTTTTGTTGAGACTGCAGGCTTGAAGATGGGTTTAGGCTTTGAGTGAAGATGATTATTAATCTGAATTATTAGTATGAAAATTTAAAATGTAATGGCATCTCAAAACCAATTGAATAGTTTACAGGGAAATGACAAACGCGCAAAAAATGCAGCAGGAAATTGTAGTATAAATCATATTTACTACAGAAATGACAACTAAATTCGAAATATAAATTTCCATAAGTAAGTTTTCAAAGCCAATCCATAATGTAAAAAGTAAAGAAAAATGTGTCAAAAAACAAATGGTTATATAAATTAATTTAAAGAAAAAATAATTCCTCAAGGACAAAAACTTTTTTATTACTGTCTATAAATCTAATTTGTTTACGTTCCTACTACTTAGCTACTCAGTAATGCAATAAAATTCTCTAATAACTAATCATTTCTGTGAAACAACACTGCAAAGATGGAATCACCAATTAGTTAGTATTTGGTTTTTCTTCCTTATGCAAAGTACAGGAGTAAATGCATTAAATAAGAAAAAAAATCATTTGAATTAGGCCAAAAAATTCCATTTAACTCATTCCCAGATGTATACTTAGTGTTTTCGACCCGTCTGCAAGTGCATATGAATGTACGGGCAATAAAAATGCCCGTTTTTGATAATTACTGAATTCATTATCACGAGTTTTCTCGTGACGTCAGTAAGTACGTATGTATCAGAGGTGAATTTGTAAATGTTACAGTACCAGAAACCCTAATGATAAATGATTGAATAACGATTTTTGGCCAGTTTTGTGTGGAAGCGAAATTATTTTTCTTGAAAAGTAACGGCGTTGCAGTAAGACCAAGCACGAATTCACCCCTGGTTTTAACGTATCTCGCACAACTGAAATACTGTATGCCGTAATAAGTTAAAATTTTGTATGTAGACTGAGTGGAGTCTGGTTGTGCATCTCCGTTTTTGGTGTGCACAGAGGTTCCAAAAGAAGCGTTTACACTTTTCCTTTTTTGAACCAAATCGGTGTAGTTTTCAATGACGACTAAGAAGCATATTTTTCTCGATTATGTTCGATTTGATCGAATTCTATGTACCAGTCACGTAGCGAGACATTTTCTTCTGGGTAGAGTAAAGGAAATTTCTGGCTTCACTTTTGGTTGATAAAATTCGTTCGAATCGAATCATCAATTATGTTAGGTTGAATGTGCCTCTGAAGTGATGTTATGCATGGACGCGCACTTGGTGAAAAACTGAGCTACAAATATTTCATTAGTTACTACTTCTAAATTGTTATTTCAGTATGATATTTTGAAAAAATTACTTCTGGAATAAAATTTTTTGAAAATCCAATTATTAGGTTGATTAAAAGTTATTAAATGTAACTTGCTTTCTATTAAAGGCACATTCAACTCGATTGTGTTCAATTCGATGGAATGCTACCTACCAGTAGCGTAGTGAGAAATTTCAACTGGATGAGGCACTGCAAATTTTTGGCTGTGTTATTGGTAGATACAATCTTATTCGATTGGATCGAATTATGTTTGAGTTGAATGGGCCACTTCAACTAAAAAAGTTTCAGTTGTACTTGATTTTTTGCAATAGTGCGATTTTCTTTAAATAAAAACACTAGTTCACAGAAATTCCTGGTCAAACTCGCTTAATTATACTTTGAAATACAGAGTGCTGTTTAAAAAGTTAAATTGTCTCAAGGAAGAAATAAGTTCCCTAACGCTGCTAAAAATTAAAACACGTATTTAATTTACATTTTAAACTGACACTTAGAATCTCTGAACTGCTATTTTGCAGTTTACTAAACACATCTTGCCATAAAATAAAATATTTTTAAAGTTAACCTAATTGACATTTAAAATTTACATCACATTGCCGAAAGTAGTATTGCGGAATCCTTATCGTCTTTGGGCAAAAGTTTAATTAATTGAGTGTTGGTCAACTTTGACTTATTTTGTTTCAGTCGAACGTTTAATTAAATTTAGTGTGGTAGGTTCATTGTTTCAAAGCTTTTCAAAATACGAAAAAAAAAAAAAAAAAAAAAAAAAGAAATTCAGTCTCAAATATCTGGAAATTTAAATACAAATGACGTCAGGAAAAAGTCTTACATAACTGAAGCTTGAACAGAAGTATGTTCATTTCTTTTCAATAAAAGGAAATCTTGAAACGCATCTGCAGAAATCGTTTGCAGTTTTACTACTCAACGGTCATTTAACTCAATATTTTTTTAATTAATTTATTTGACACATATACAGATTTTAAAATTTTCATCACATTGCTGGACAGTTTTATTGCAGACTCCTCGTTTTTACATGCAAGTCGATTCTACTGTAAAATTCCATAAAAATTTAATTTATAAAAACTATTTTTTAAAATTTATAAACTTCATCAATTAAACACAAATAATACATGTCCCCTTTAACACTCAATTCTCTTGGATAATATTTTTCTAGAATTAGACCCCCCCCCTCCTTTCCCTTTTATCATCAAATATAGCTGAAATGTTTTTAAGATATTTTTTTTTTAATTTACGGCGAGATTCTCCGAGTCTCCTTCCTCTAACGTCTTTAAGTTCAGCTTAAAACTATACTTTCAAAATTAAAATTTTGAAACATTGAGATTGGATATCCCCTTGAGTCCCCTAAAAATGTTCTTAATTCTTCACCTCTGAATCGTTTTCGGAGGGGATCACTCATGGAAACTCTTACCCTTATAGTTTACTAAAGACCAATCTAAAATTGCAATTTTAAAACTGTAGTTTAATTCATTTTTCTAGACCCCCCTCCCTCGTTTTCTCACCTTTTCGTCACCCAAAGACACCTTAAACATTATTTGAAAAACATCAGCTTCAACAAATATCTCGGGAAGGTATCCCTACACCTTTTTTCCGAACATTAAAAATATGGCCTAAAATTGCGTTATTAAAGGTAAAATTAGAATTTTTTTAAATTAAAAGCCCTGAAAATTCCGAGTATTCCAGTATGTTGCCCCCTGAGATTCTCTTTTATAGTGTTAAATAGTTTGCATGAAATATATGTATAATATTGAAATATTTCTTTCATATCTGCAACAGAATGAACTTTTTACTTATCCAATACTTAAACGTTTTTCTTCAAAATTTTCATCATGTTATTTAATTTTATTTCATCAAGTTGTACATTTTTCTTAAATAGGACATGGTCCACAATTATCTTTTAAACCAGTGGTTTTAAACCTTTTGTTTCCCAGTCCAATTTTGAACAATTCCAGGCCCGATATATGTACTGAGACACACATACATTTATACAAGCTATATTAGCTTTAGTAGTTTCAGAAATCAAATCAAGATAGCTGATATAACTTTTTGCATACATTTTGAACTCAGAGTAGAAATTTTAAACATAATTTTTTTGCTTTACTATGCATTTGGGTTAAATTTAAATGGTGAGACTCAAATTTCATACATTTATAAAGTGTAACAAATAACAATAAAGGTTAGTGATCCTTGTTCCAAGCATAATATATGGGGGGGGGGGTCAAACATCTGGATTACAATTGTATAATTTTAAAATTTAGTTATTTAAATTCTTCTACAACTTAAACAGTATGATGAATAAAAGTTTATTTAAAACAAAATGTGAATGCTCAGAGATGTACAAGCGCTTAATGTACAAATGCTAATGCATAATGTACACAAAATATAAAGCTCAACGATCTGCGAGTGCTAAGTCAATTTTCAAATGTTTACGCATCATGTAAAGAATAATAATGGAAATAAGTAACTTGCATTGAATTATTCCAAACCAGACCAAAACAGTTACAGATGAAAATTCTGAAATCGACATCAATGTTTACTAATACTTTCTGCGTAGCTTCGCAGAATTTGGCACACGTGATGAAATACGTCACAATTTCGTAGCAAAAAGTTCTTTCAATTAAGTTTATGAGTGAGGGTATTGAAAAAATGTAACAAAATTTACAGTAAAAATAACGTCATTAATTTAATAGTGTATACATACAGTATATAGTACAAACAACCAATCTTCATCTAGCCATTCTCATTGCAGCTTTCTCAATGTATTTCAATCGTGTGCATTTTCTTCCGAGTCTTGGACTGTCTGTAAACTAAATAGCTTTTGTGACTCAAATTTGGTAAATTGATTGTGAAATTCTTCGATTAATTGTGCTCCTCTTTCAGTTGTATCGTTCACAACTTTCAGTATTTTAACGGTACCTCATCCCTTTAAATAGCTTCCTTCATTTTGCCACAAAACAGCATCATATAGGAAAACATCTTTTGATGTTTGTAACTTATCAAACCGTTTTGTTGACTTGCAATTGATTCTATAAAGAGGAAGATCTTTGCTAAGGGAAGTATTCAATATCATCTACTGTTATATGAAAATTTTTATACTGTCATCATACACGTCTTCCTTATCAACAAGCATTTTTTGGAGTAGTCTTTTCCTATCTTCAAAGTTAATTAATTCCTTCATCTAATACGGACAAAGCTACTAATTCATCCCCTAAATACCATAAGTGATTTATGAATTTTCCAATCACTGCTTCTGCTGCATGTTTGTCATCATTTTGTACGCTGCTAGTTTTTTTAGACACATTATATTATTTAAAGGAGCCTAAATTGGGTTGCTGCGAAAAATCATATCTTCATACAGCATTTAACTGTAAAACAGCATTTATGGGCTTTCTCTTCTTGTAAGGTCAATTTAAATTGTTTCCAGTTTATCGGCGTTTTTTTTCAGTTACATCTGGATTTAGCTTTGTATCCCAGTGAATAACTAAAAAATCAAAATTTAAATTCATGAAATTTGATTTTAACTCTCGATGATTTTCTCTTGCTCTCTTAAGGGATGTCCAATTGATCACAAGGTCATTTGGATTTAAATTAACTGCATCTACATAGGCTGTTAATAAATGAACAGCATCTTTGTCCCTAATACGGCATTTGTCTAACAGTGATGAAAGGCGAGCCGATATCAATGGTTGTTAAACTTTTTTTCGTTGTAGTAGAACAGATATAGAAAAAAGTTTCAACAAGTTAGGATAGATACCCATTTCGGTTTCTAAATCTTGTGAATTGCAAGAAGAATTTGATGATAATAAAGGTATATGTACTGAAATAGAAGAAAATTAATTTAAAGTATAAATTTTTACATTATTCCGATAATTTTTTAGGATAATTTTTTAATTTATATTTTAGGTATGGAAAATACAGTATATTTTTATGTTAGAGTAATCGATTTTTTTTCAAAATTTATACATAAACAATTAAAAATTGCATAAACATTTAAGTATATTTATAACTAAAGAACAGCGAATTAAAATATAATTGCCAGTATTATATTTATAGTACTGAAATCTAGCGATCCTATTTGCCATACCCATAACATACACAGGGATTTTTTTTAAAGCAGCACCCCCAAAGCCTGGAGGAGGCAATTTGTTATCCATCAAAGATCATTCATTAATGGCCTAGGCCATTCATTAATGGCCTTTAGAATCCCTTGTGTCTATATTGGTTGAAAGAAATGTTCCCCTGCCGTTTGGTTTGAACCGAGCGCAAAATAGCGGTATGACTGACCCACGGCCATTGGTGTACATGAAGCCTCTGTAACATGTAAAATTTTACACAATGAAAGTGAGAGAGTGGTCAGTCTGAAAGTAGCAACATCTATTCAGGTTCAAAATTACTTTAAATATGAAACTAAGGAAAACTTTCACATAAAAATGAAAAAATCCGCAATTTTTTCTTTGAAACTCAAAATTGGGGGCCCTAGGGGCACGGGTTAATATTCATGGATTGACTTAAAATTTTGCAAGGATCATTTATTTGTACAATGGAACAAATTAAGGGGGCGTCGCGTAAAATATCTACAACTTCAAAAATAAGGACCACCCCAATATATATATATATATATATATATATATATATATATATATATATATATATATATATATATATATATATATATATATATATATATGTGGGTGTGTGTGGGAAAATTTTATAAAAAGAAATAAATACCCAAAATTTAACGGAGCGAAAAAGGATTAGCAAAGTTACAACTATTAATTCATATATGAATAGCAATACTGCGCCGGGCATATAAAGAGAGTGTTTATAAAGTTTTTCCTTTTCATTTTTCTGCACTTGTTGCACTTCAGCAGGTTGTTCGCGATCTGTTTTTGTTAGTATTTATTGAAAGTGGGAAAACGTCGATGAAACCAGCAGCAGACGCCAAGGTGTTGGATGTCTACGCACGCGTCATCAAAGAAAAAAGACTCTTCCGCTTGGTAAAGAAATTTCAATACCAAACCGTGGCGCAGTTGACAACTTTATACAAAGCAGGTTAAAGTGCAAGTGTTTTGGAGCACATAGTTCAGCGGACACTGCTGGCTATGGGACTGTGTGCAACAGGATAAAAACTCATATGTCTCTGTTGGCCAAGTGTCATTGCGACTACGCGAACAGCGGTTTCAAAAACATTGAGACTCGACCATGGATAAGAAGAAGAAAGTTGACTGTTGCAATTAATTGCGTTTACTCATTCATAGCGTCGAGGAGTTGCTCCCCTTTTGTACAGTAGAATATACACAGGATAGTGTCGGCAGTAATATGTGTCGGGGAACGTTCTCATGAGCGGTATTAGGACCCTTAGTTTTGGCAGAATCGATTATGAAAGCTGTGTACTATCTGAACATAACTGCAGATCAGTTGCACTCTTACAAGGTGCTTGTCTTCCCGTCTGGAAATGCAGTCTTCCATGAAGACAAAGTCCGTTGTCACAAGGCTCACATTCTGTTAGAGTGGTTCGAGGGGTAAAGTAATGAATTCCAATTAATGGCTTGGCCAAGTTATTTTTGCGACTAAATCCGCTACAGTATGTTATGCAATTCAGAGGCCAAACTCCATTAGCTCAGAATAACTGGAACAAGCCTGATTGCTGTTTAGACATTTGGTAAACCGCTCTTCTGTCATCTACCAAGAGAGAAAAATTCACTTCAGCGCCCATGTCAAACAAATTGGCTCTAATTTGAACGATAAAAGTGGGGCATCGCATTATTGAGCTGGTGGTCATGAGGCTTTGGTACTTCACTGTAGGTCGGTCAAGTTGAGCATAGACAAGCTGTATGTTATCCAGTTCCGAAAAGGAAGCACTAGAGCGCTAATCTACGTGGAATAACATGTACAAAGTTGCATTTGAATCCAGCAGAATCTGCACGTGAGTTTATCATTGTTGCTAACTTTTTTTGAAACTTTTAACACGTTTTTAATACTCATTCCGCATTAGAAACTGACTGAAGATTTGAAATCCTATTTTAAAACGGCGAAGTAAAGATGAAGATTGAAAAGATAAGTTTTTGAATTTTTAATGAAGCGTGTTTTTTTCAGAGAAAACGAAGCAATTTTTACTGTCAGAAAATGAAATACTATAGAATAGTTCAGATTTTGATCTCCATCTGTACTCATATTCTGTTTTTCCTTATTACTGCTTCAATCATTCTCTGAGATAGACAAATATGTCCATGTGAAATGGCTCCAAATAATAGAATAATGATTTCGAGCAAATCAATGCGTCTAAAAGGGAAGAACGTTATGAGAAGGAAAGAACAACATTGTTGTTTTGATAAATAGCAGATTGATGTAAGATTAATTTAATGCCTCTTATCTTACTTCACGAAAAAAAGGAAAGCGATTAAATTGTTTTAGCATGAGATTGTCTTCCATTCAATTTGAAAGATAGTTAATTAAAAGATAGTTAACTTTTAGAAAATCATAAGGGCTTGTTTTTTACATATTATATTACGAAACGCATTTTTTAATCCAAATATTTTATTCAAGCATCAATATTAAGACACTTTTTATAGGTAATTAAACTGAGGCGATTTTGTATCGTGGCGGGATACTAGATACTTTTTATATCTTTCAAACGTACGCCACACTGAATTATTTATAGATCATTCTCATTGTGAAAAGGGAGGGGAGGGGGGGGGGGTGAAAACGTGTGCACTCATGGCCAAGTAGGTGGTGGTAAGGGGTGAATACTGGTGGCGAGGATTGTAAGGTGTTCAACTTGTTAATGCAAGAGAAAGTAGTTGATGAAAGTGAATAAATAAAACTTTGCGTGGTGTTAAAGAATTGTCACAAACAATACGTGTTTGGATAAGTAATTTGCAACAACTAGGGGCAACAGTCCTCTGCTCGCTGCTGCTCACAAACCCTCAAAGATTGCTTCGCAATCTTATTTGGTTCCTGAAGATTTAAAGAGCCTGTTAAGAAGAATCTGATTAAAATGCACGTTAGTTATCTGAAAGATATAATTGGCTCAAAAGAATAAAAGCATTTATGTATTATTTCGAACATTTTTTGAATACACAATAGTAGTAGAAAGAATTCAATAACATTTAAATTTCGTGATTTCGTTTACTTTAGCCGCTTTCCTTCATCTCTGTAGAGAAACTATTTTTTTAGTTAGCTTATCACAATATTTTCGCGCAAATGTTAATCAGTGTGGCTCAGTTGGCAGCGCGCGGAGCTTCGAGCAGGTAGGAGCCAGGATCTGGTCCCGGCTGTGACAATCCAGTGTTTGGACTTTTAAATTGCTTTTATTTACACCATGTTCAAAATGTTCTGTAAGTTTCTTTCACTTTCTAACGGAATGTTCTAGAATGTTCTACGTTCATATAAAAGCGGGAACCTCACGTATTGTGAGCAGTTCTCTAGTTCTTCCATGCTGCGAGTTGCGGCAAGCTAATAAAATATCTAGTTTAGTTAAACGTCCTCTGTGATTATTTGAATCATCGTGAGAGATTTGGTGGAAGCGCCGGGTAACGGTTTGATAAACGTGGATACCAACAACGCCCTTCGTAGAAGCCTTCGTTTAAAAGGAATACCTCCTGAATTTGAACTCCATTTGCCTAAAAGTAAGAAAATGGCGGGAGAGACCACTACGCCAGTCATCGTGTCGCCTAATTTCCAGCAACAAAGGAATCCGTCGACCTTTCGAGGAGAGGCTGGAGAAGACCCTATGAAGTGGCTTAAAGAATACGATAGGGTAGCTAAGTTTAACAGATGGGATGATATGATGTGTTTAGCCAATGTTTATTTCTTTCTCGATGGTACGGCAAAGCAATGGTTTATAAACAACGAAGATGTTTTAAATTCGTGGCAGGTATTTCAAACAGGATTAACTGGTCTCTTTGGTGATAAGCAAAAATATGCCAATAAGAGTCGGAAGAGCAACTGAAGAACAGAGCGCAGCACTCAGGAGAAGCTACACAATCTTACATACAGAGTGTTCTCGGGCTTTGCCAGGAAGTTAATCCCTCGATGCTCGACAGTGAAAAAGTGTCACATCTAATTAAGGGAATAGCAGAGGACATTTATCAGAGCTTATTAACAAAAGAAATTTCCACGAATGAGGATTTCATTAAATGGTGCAGCTACATCGAGGATATGAAGCAAAAGAGGGTTGGACGACGAAAATTTGAAAGGCTTCCAAATGTCGTACCAGTTGCATCTATAGAGGACGAGTTAGAACTGGAGTCCCGTATACGCAGAATTGTCCAAGAAGAAGTTCGACGGTTCATTAATGGAACTGAAGAGCCCATAAAAGTCTACTCTCAATCTCTGGAGGAAATAGTCCAAGATGAAGTTGAAAAGGCTTTGGCACCTATATCGTAGAAACGAACGGAAACCCGACGACGACCAACTTATACGGTGGCAAGTAGATCTGGAGTTTCTGACCAACGCCCGGCAGTGCAGCCAAGAAAAACTGATGTTTGGAGAACAAGCGACAACAGACCACTGTGTTTCCATTGTGGAAGACCTGGACATGTTGTACGCTATTGCCGAGAGAGAAATGCTGCTTTTGACAACTATAGAACACGCCGACAACACGACAACGAATTGAACGTCCACAATCTCCCACGTGTAAACTTCCCACGTCGATCAACGCCTAGTCCAACTCGAAGCCGATCCCCAACACGCCGTTACAGATCACCGTCCCCATATCGCCGATCCAGTCAATCTCCTAGCCGTAGAAATGAGGAAAACTAGTTGATGTGTCCTTCGTTGGGGGTGAAGCTACTTGCTCGAAAAATCCTTCAACAGCCGCCAAAATGTCAGGTAATATTTTGAAAGTAACTGTTGACAACCAACCAGTATGTGCTCTTATTGATTCCGAGGCTTCATTCTCCATCATCTCAGAGAAATTTCGCCGTCAACTAAGAAAAGTTATGCTGCCTGTAAAACAGAACGTCGTTTTAAAAGTCGCTAGTGGAGATTATGAGCATCCGTTAGGTAATTGTATTCTCCGGATCGGCGTAGAAGACCAACTGATTCCGTTTGATTTTACGGTGTTACGTCATTGTAGTCATGACCTTATCCTTGGATGGGACTTTCTAGAAACCTCCCAAGCCGTGATCGACTGTGGTCGAAGTGAGTTATTTTTGGACGACGCTTGCCACAAACTCTGCGCACGGGATACGTGGAAATTGTGTGCTTTAGAAGACTGTATACTTCAACCCCATTCTATGACTAAAATACCAGTATCAGGCTATCAAGTTGAAAGAAATCTAAGCATAATAGTAGAAGGCAATAAAAATTTGCTCTTCGACCGTGATATTGCTATACCGTCAATGATAACTTTCCTCCATAATGGCAGAGGTGAAATTTGGGTTGCCAACATGAAGTCCGAAAAACGAATAATTCCCCAAGGAATGTGCATAGGTCGAGCCGAGTTCCTAAATGAAGAAAATTTGTGTTCGATTGCTGCCGCTTCGGAAAAAAATGGTTGACCTTAATTTAATATCGGAACCCCTCGTAACCCTTCAGCAATGATATCGCCCGATTTAAGCGTCGACCGAAAACAAAAGCTGGTAGAATTGCTCCGAACATTTTCTGAAGTTTTCTTGAAATCTGACAAGTCAACAGCCACACGCACGAATGTAAAGCACAGGATTAACACTGGTGAACACGTACCTATCAAACAAAGAGCTTACCGCGTCTCTCCGACCGAAAGAAGCATCATTCGAGAAGAAGTTGGCAAAATGTTTGATAAAGGCATCATCCAGTCTTCTGAAAGCCCCTGGTCATCACCCGTCGTACTCGTAAGAAAAAAAGATTTGAGCTGGCGTTTTTGTGTCGATTATCGCAAACTGAATAACATTACAAAAAAGGACGTCCATCCGCTGCCTCGGATAGATGATACACTGGACTGTCTGAGGGGCGCTGTTTTTCTCTTACATGGACCTTTGTTCTGGATACTGGCAGATAGAAGTCGATGAAGCGGATCGTGAAAAGACAGCATTCATTGCTCCAGAAGTCTTGTACGAATTTAAAGTTATGCCGTTTGGACTCTGTAATGCGCCTGCGACCTTCGAAAGAATGATGGATAATTTGTAGCGCCATTTGAAATGGACTATGTGTCTTTGTTACCTGGACGACATAATAGTGTTCTCGGAGACTTTTGAAGACCACATTAACCGGTTAAGTACTGTTCTGAAATGTATTCAAGAAGCTGGTATTGTACTAAATCCAAAAAAATGCCTCTTTGCTGCTAAAGAAGTAAAAATACTGGGCCATCTGGTATCTAGTGCCGGCGTCAGACCAGACCCTGATAAAGTGAAAGCTGTAAACAATTTTCCATTTCCAAAGAATGTTCATGACGTACGCAGTTTCCTTGACTTTGCTCATACTTCCGTAGATTTATTAAAGGATTTTGTTACGTCGCCGAGCCCTTGCAGCTACTGTTAAAAGGCAACGTGAAATTTTGTTGGGGTTCTAAAGAGAGTGAAGCTTTTGATAACCTTAAGAAAGCACTTACTTCTAATCCAGTATTGGGACTGTACGATGAAAAATATTCTACGGAGATTCATACTGATGCCAGTGGTTATGGCCTTGGAGCAGTTCTGGTACAGGTTCAGGATGCAGTCGAAAAAGTTATAGCATACGCTTCTCGAACCTTGACAAAAGCGGAAAGGAATTACTCTACAACTGAAAGAGAATGCCTTACCATTGTATGGGCAATTAACAAATTCCGACCCTACCTATTCGGAAAGCATTTTTCTGTGGTAACGGACCATCATTCATTGTGTTGGCTCATGAGCCTCAAGGATCCTTCAGGAAGACTCCCAAGATGGGCACTTCGATTGCAAGAACATGATTTTCCTGTAAAATACAAAAGCGGTAAGAAGCACAGAGACGCCGACGCTCTTTCGAGAAATCCAGTTGAAGATAGAATTGAGGGGACAGAAAATTTTTTGGCTGTTACTTCGAGTACGAACCTTGCCATCGAACAGAAAAAATACCCAAACCTTGCAAAAATAAATCTTTCCAAGACCCGCCTCTCTATGGATAACAACGAATTCGCTTTAGTCGACGGAGTTTTGTGTAGAAAGAATTTTGATCCTACTGGAAAGAAGTGGTTACCAGTCATTCCCAAGCATCTGCGGACGGATATACTTAGTCATTTTCATGACGCTCCTACTGCCGGACATCTTGGTTTTGCAAAAACGTGCGACAGAATTAGCAAAAGATTTTATTGGCCAGGGACATACCGAAGCATAGTACGATATGTCATGCATTGCCGAGAATGCCAACGGAGAAAAGCCGTGCCTCAACAACCACCTGGACGCCTTATTTCCATTCCCCCAGCAATAGCCCCCTTCCATCGCATTGGGATTGACCTTCTGGGACGATTTCCAAAATCCGCTGACGGAAACAAGTGGATTCTAGTCTGTACGGATTACTTGACACGTTTTGCCGTAACTAAATCTTTACCAACTGCTGAAGCAGAATAAATAGCAAAATTCGTGCTCGAAGAAATTCTTTTGCGGCATGGAGCTCTTCGAGTAATTATCACTGATCGGGAAAAGTCTTTCAATCCAAACTTGTTTCATCTCTAGCCAAATTGTGTAACATCGATCATCGTATGACAACAGCATATCATCCTCAAACCAATGGATTGACCGAACGCTTCAATAAAACATTGGCCGACATGTTATCCATGTATGTTGATATAGAGCAGAAGAACTGGGATGAAATCTTACCATTCGTGACATTTGCTTACAACACGGCTAAACAGGAGACGACAGGTTTTACCCCTTTTTACTTACTTCATGGTCGTGAAGCTGAGACAACGCTGGATACAATGTTACCATTCTGTCCAGATGAAGTGGACGACAACTACCTTTCTGAAATGATTGTCAGGGCTAAAGAAGCAAGACAGTTAGCTAGAATACGAACTCTGAAAGCTCAAGATAAAGACAGTCGACGTTACGACTCTAAACATCGAATGGTAATGTATTCCCCAGGAGATCTCGTTTTGGTTTATACCCCAATTAGAAAAGTTGGTCTTTCCGAAAAGCTCTTAAGAAAGTACTTTGGTCCCTATCAAGTTTTAAGTCGTTTATCAGATGTGACTTACGAAGTGCAAGATTTTGATCCTGCATCGCGGAGAAGAAAAAAAGAGATGTCGTTCATGTACTACGGATGAAACAATTTCATGACTCAGACCAGCAAATTGAAAACAGCAACCAAGATGTTCCTCCTTTGGACAAAAGAGATACATCCAAAGGACCTCTGACCCGTTCCAGAACTAAGATTCGTCAACCAGAACAGCTAGACAGCGAGGCGCAGTCTTTTGAAGAGGAGAGTAATGCCTCGCAAACGTTAATCAGTGTGGCTCAGTTGGCAGCGCGCGGGGCTTCGAGCAGGTAGGAGCCAGGATCTGGTCCCGGCTGTGACAATCCAGTGTTTGGACTTTTAAATTGCTTTTATTTACACCGTGTTCAAAATGTTCTGTAAGTTTCTTTCACTTTCTAACGGAATGTTCTACGTTCATATAAAAGCGGGAACCTCACGAGTTGTGAGCAGTTCTCTAGTTCTTCCATGCTGCGAGTTTCGGCAAGCTAATAAAATATCTAGTTTAGTTAAACGTCTTCTGTGATTATTTGAATCATCGTGACAATATAATCAAGGGGAACGTTGACTATATAATTAAAAAAAAATAACTTTTTTACATTTTTCATCCCCGCTCCTCCTCCGAAAAGAAAAAAGAAAAAAAAAAAAAAAAAATAAGGCGACGAAGTATAAAATTACAAATACAGAAAAATTATAAATACAGAATTCAGTGAAAAAACTAGTCTTCTTTTTAGGCCTCAAAAGTAAAAAAGAAAAATATGGACTTCTAAAAGATTTTAATCACTATACAAACCTGAATTCGGCATTTATCGCACTAACGAAAGAACTTGTGCTGAAGTTAAATTCTTTAGTTACGGGCCAGATTAGATGTCAGAATATGAGGTTATTTATTTCTTTAGGGTTCAGTTAACAAAGTTAAGTTAAAAATCGGGGGGGGGGGGGAGAAACGAGATTTTCGTCCTCTTTTCGGGAAGAAAAAAATGTCGGAAATGTATCTCCCGAAATATGGTGACCCCCCAAATTTGAGCCTCGTTTCTCGTACAAATTTATCGATTAACGCGTTAACATATGCGGTAATGATTTCAAGTCAAGAGCGTAAAATACTTAAAACTCTCAACGAGGTGGTTGTTTGATAAGTGTCTGCCATGCATGCTGGGAAAAATTCGACCCAAAATTCGGCATGCTCCAAAATCCAAAATTGGTGTTGGTCCCGCTGCTGCCTGACTTCGGGCCCTATGCTGTATTTACTTTTAACTATGCAGTAAAAACTAGATAAATGAAAGTTAGGTTTTTTCGTCTTCTTTTCCAAAAAACATCGGACATACATTGGCATTTAGATGTTTTTTAAGGCCGATTGGCTGATGTGTTCTCCATGTTAGCATCGACCGCCGATGTCGATGGCTAAATTTTTGAACCACCGGCGCCGATGCATCGGTCAAGTCCTAAAAAATAATTCCATTTTTTGTAATGTTTTTTAACATAGCTGTTTTGTACTGGAATTGTAGCTCAGAATCTACCGTAATATGTGTAACTCAAAATCATCAAAAATATGAAACTTCTAATGCACTTTTTGAAACCAAAGGGCATCTTTTTAAAATGTATGAATTTTTATCTGCATAAATTAAAGAAATAACTCAGAACTGAAAAGTAAAGCATTACTTCCAGGATATTCGATTTGTATTTAGATTGAGTCACGAATCTCCCATGGAAGAGGAAAATAATTTCACATTTCATACACGTGCCTAAAAATACTTCTTCTCTCTCCTGAATTTAACACGTGTAGGCTTGAAACCTGATCTTCAAGATGCTCTTTTATCTAAATTCAATTCATCTGAGGCAGCCAAAGCTTTTAAATTAAGAAAGAAAGAGTTCGCTGAGAAAATATTACGGTAAAAAGCTTTCGAATTCGAAACTGCCATGTGATCTGAAGCAGCCAATTTCAAAAGCGCTATGCCTTCTCTGTTTTTAGTGAAATATGATCCTGCCTTTTTTCTTGTTTACATTGTTATTGGGTATCCTTTTCGTGCATTTTAAATTATAGCATTAAATTTGATTCTAAAAATAAGCATCTGTTCAAGCTTTTGGGATTGCAATCGTATAAAAGAGAATGCAAATGCTGCTTTTTTATTTTGCATTTTCGGAGGAGATAATTTCTACTTACGTAAATTTAATGCAGATGCAAGACGTGATTATGGAGTGGAAAAAATATTTGATGAAAACCAAGAAGGAAAACGTTGTTTTTTATAGTATAATATCGTACCTTTTTTATTTTGAAAGGAATTATCGTTGTGAAAATTTCAGTTCGCTTTGAAGTTAATATCTGTAACCGAGTCTATTTTGAATTTTTTGTTTTATAAAAGTTTGATTTATAACAAGGTAAATTTACAGAAAATAAACGAGAATGTTTGAATTTTTTTATTTCATTAAAGTTTGAATTTCACCAAGGTAAGTTTGCAAACCATAGCCGAGTATGTTTTGAATTTTTGTTTTACAATAATTTTATTAAAAATAGGGTAAACTAGTAAACTATACCCAAGTATACTTTGTGTTATTAGTTTAATAAAAACAGGGAAAATTTGAAAATCATAACCGAGTAAGCTTTTAATTTTTACTTTCTTCTATATCCAATATATAGAAGAAAGTTGGATTCGTGCAAATTTTCAATTTCGAATTTTAACGGATTCGAACGTTTTGAGGTGTGTTGAGTCCATTTCGACCATTTTTGGAAAATGTGTGTATGTGTGTCACGTATGTGTGTGACCAGTTTTTGTGGCCGCTCTACAGCAAAACCTACCGCATGAAATCGTACGAAATTGGGTACACATTATGTGCTGCTATGTGAACTTGTGCCCATCGGTTTTTGGCGCGAAGTCCTCCAAGGGGGGTGGAGCTATGGGACGTTTCTTGAATTATGTGTGCCTGCTATTCCCCAAGAAGTAACTGGCGGATTCAAACAAAATTTGTCCATATATTGCTCCTAACAGGTACAGGTGCAGATTCAATTTTTGTGCCAGTATCTCAAGAAATAATGAACGGAATCAAACAAAAATTTATCTACAAGTAGCCCTTAGAGGGTATAAGAGCTGATTCTATTTTGGCGTCAACAGTTGAAAAGGGGGTAGCGCAATCGAACGTTATTTTTTTCCATTGTGAGTGCCATATCTCAAGAAGTAATGCTACGTTCTGGATGAAATTTGGAATAAATGTGAATCCATATGTAAACAGGCGTTGGTTCAATTTTGGAGCGAATCGCTGCGT
The DNA here is from genome assembly GCF_026930045.1 of Uloborus diversus. Classification (NCBI taxonomy): domain Eukaryota; kingdom Metazoa; phylum Arthropoda; class Arachnida; order Araneae; family Uloboridae; genus Uloborus; species Uloborus diversus. Next base: position 97,121,950 of record NC_072735.1, read on the forward strand.
GGGGGACTGATTTTTTTCTTTTTTGTGAATAAAAATAGCTTTATAACTGCAACAATAAGAAAGATAAATCGTAATAGACTGTCTTCTGCTTATTTAGCGTGATTTTAATTGTTGGAAAATAACCAGAAAATCGCAATGAATTAAACTTTTTAACTGTTGCCATCTTGTGTTTGTTAACAAATGAATGTTTGTAATTATTTTCAGCAAGGCTTTTAAAATAATTTTCAATTTTCATTCTTCGCTTTGCCACTGAGATAAATCGGGAATTTGGATGGTCTTCAAGTTTTGGCGTGTGTAATTTTGTTTTTGTTGGGAATATTGTTTCCTCGTCAAGCATGGGGTTGGATTAGAATTACAAGAAAGATGTAGAAGAAAGTTTCTTGATAGCTACAACATACTACTTTGTTTCGTAAAAGTTTAAAGAACAGGATGAAGTTACAAATTATAACTGAGTATATTTTGAATTTTTAATCAAAAGTTTGAGTTAGATCTATGTACGAGTACATTTTCCCTTCATGTTTTAGAAGAACTTCAAGAAAAAATTAGCTTTGGGAAAAATTTTGAAATTCCACTGTGATGCAGTAATGAGATAGTCAATACCTTGTTCATGTACATTTAATACTGTTACTGCTGTAAAAAACAATAAAATGCTTTACTATAACAGAAATTTGAAATTCGACTAAAAACAAAAGGTCAGATAAAAAAAGTTTTTTTTCACGAGGAGTAATAAGAATTGAAACTCGGAAAAACTGTCATGTCTAACAGTAGCAGCAGTAACACAGATAAAAAGATTGTTTTTTTTATAAGAAAAGCTCCACAACTGTTTACATTTATAATATGACCTTTTAAAGATTGCCGAAAAATAATTTTTTTTTTGAAACTTCATGCATCGTTTGTAAAACTTGTAGAGCATTTGAACATCAGGTACATAAGAAAATCAAGATGAATATATTGAAAACATTAAATAATCCTTGATTTCGTAATGAGTAGGATTTTTCAGTGTAAGTCTTTTGGTTAATTAATTTCATTTTGTGTTACGACTTGAACCTATGTGAACACTCATCTAGCTCAACTCTCTTTTACACACTGTAGCAATATACAAAATTTAACATGCATCAATTTTATTTTGTTTTGTTTTATTACTTAGTATAATTAGTATATATTAGTCAGTAGTTTTATTTTGCGTTGGGACTTGAACCTATGACCAGTAATCTAGTTTAACTCTCTTTTACATTATGTAGCAATATACAAAATGTAACTTGCAAAACTATTGTTACGAACGTACCTGTATTAACTTCACTAATTACCATTTCTTCAATCAGAGTTCTATTGTGCTAGGTGTTTTAATTGCAAATTTTATCAATCCAAGGATTTGTTTTGTGCAATTTGCATTCGTTTATCATTTACTTCTGAGGGATTGAAAGAGAGTCAGTCTAAGGATAACGCTCTGTACGTTACATTACGTTCGCATCATTAACGTACTTTATGTACAGAACCCTGTTATTGTTCTTTTTCCTCCGCACTTTTAATAAATTTTCTAAACTTTTAATTTTTCCAAATGAAAAGTAATTCGAACCATTTCGGACCAATCTCCGAAGAAAGATGAAAAATATGATTAAATAAAAATCAATAAAATAGATTCTGACTATACTGATTGAAGGAACATGCTAATACATCGTTGCAAGTACAGAGAAAAATAGAAATAGAGTGAGATATAATAAAAGCAAGGAAAAAAAACGATGTTCTTTTCTAAATGCACCGCACATGCGGGCTTATTTTTGTTGGTGCAGGGAGATTTGTGAGCTGATTACAGAAATCATCAATCTTTCTAAAGTCTACTGCATGTCGGTCTAGATTTACGATCGAATCTATACGTTTTCCTCCAAGAAGAGAAACGCTGGAGTTTGTTCAAACATATTTCTTGTTCTCTCTCCGCTGTAAAAAAGAACGTGAATAAATAATGGGAAATAAAATGACTTTATTACGTTTTTCGCTTACGGATTATTCAATTTTTTTTTTGGTTTGAAAGAAGATATCCATTACCAAGCTGTGTTTAAAGAGAAATTATTTCCAGAGAGAATTGTTTTTGGTAGTGGAGAGATAGTTATGGTAAACAAAATTTTGAATTATTTAAATGTTAAGCATATAATAACTTTTTTTTAAGCCATTAAATTAGCCTTATAATTACCAACTTGATCATAGATTGATTTTATTTTAAGTGATTGATGTCGTGAATTTTGAACCAACACTTCGGTAAAAAAAAGAGTAACGTCGAGTATTTTTAGTTTTTTGGAAGAGTTTTTCAAATGGTAGATTAAATGACTAATTTTGGGGCATGGTAAAGGTTTTATTTGTTGATTCGGATTGTTGTTGAATTGTGTGTCGGCTCTAGCTCACGGAAAGAACTACTTCTTACAATGTTAGAACTTAGAAATTGTATTTGTAGCTGTGGAAAATTTCATTAATTCTCAAGTAGTTTTTACTCCTTCTGAATAAATTGGAAAAAACTGGTTCCATCAGTTATGTTCACACTCGTTGGGTTTTGGGCATACTAAAAACTGGAAATGATCATGCTAGCTGAACTAATTTTTTTTCCAGGAAATGCAAAGAAATATATTTAATAATATTAAAATACTTATTTTTCTTCAATATAGAGAAATTTCAACTTATCAATTCGAGCAACAAAGAAATAAAAAGTAATATATTGCACTGATAAATCGCTTTTGAAAGGTTCGTCTGAACAACAACAAAAACAAATAAATTAATAAAATAAATATAATTTTTTTATTGCTGTTTTTTAATTAATGTTTGCCAAATTTAGCTTACATTTTATCATCAATTCTAAATAATAATTTGGAATAAGAACATCCAGAAAATCAATTATGGTCATATGCATCCATAACTAAAATACTGACCTTTTCTTGACTAATTATTGGGAAATTAACGTGAAAGGATCTTAAGTATCTTAATTAATGCCAAAAATGTACCTGTACTATGCAAAAAAAGAAAAAAAATCTAAGGAATGAGTACGTATCAATGTAGCTGCCATCTGATGAAACAACAATGTCAGGTCCTTAAGAAGAAACCTTTCAGAAATCTAAATGCAGAGACATCTCACTGTTGGTGACGACGAAATATGCATTGTACTGTCAAAAAAAAGAAGACATGTTTTCAAAAAATGTGGTGGAGCTTTATTGATGACATTTTGAGAATCTACTAACGGTGTTCCTAAAAATCGTCTTCAAATATGACTTTGAAGATACAAGACAAACTCGGCCATTACTTTTTGGGTGCCCATAACTAGTCATTTACCTGATTGACCAATTAGGAGGAGAAAGCTTTACATTGGAAAGATTTCAGACGGTAAAGCAGTAGTCAGAGAAAGACTCCCATTTTGAGAGAAAATCATGCGAATTAATAATTCAGGCCTTCCTTGTACCATATGTCTGCAGAATGCGATTTCTTTTTCAGGGATGTTCACGGCGCAGGCTGCGCCATTGAAAGTTTTGGGAAGGGGGGTAATTTGACTGGGTTTTTGATGTCTTTTTATGACGTTGGGGTTTTACCGGGGGATAGGGATGTTGGAGATTTTCCCCAAAATTTGAGGGTATGTGCCATCACCCTTGGGAAGCATGGGCACCCCTGTGGTGTGCCGTGCATATTACGTCTTTTTAAAATCTAAGCCTTTCGTTGCACTTAGGAAGTTTTGAATTGTTTCCGAAATTATAAAAATTTTCACATTGAAGAATCCCTGAAAACCTACGAAAGATCAAATGAACAAAAAGCATAACCATGTGAAAAAATGCATACACGTGTCACAACAAATATGCATGCAGGTTTTGGTGCTTTAAATAACATTTGTTTGATCACTTTTTTTTGTTTCCTTATAAAAGCGCGTCCTTTATTACCTTAATATAATTTTCTTTAGCTATAAAAGTTTGATTTTTTTTTGTCTTTGTGAGATCGTTAGAAAGAGTCTTTATGCATGACTATTTTCAATGAAAAATTATTGGGCAGAACCTTTTCAAGAAAAAACAAACATATTTAGAAAAAATATTGGTTTTGCTTAGATAATTGATCGTGCATCCTTTTGCTGCAAGGAATGTGAAAAAAAGTATAATCACACACATTCAGAAATTTTCGTACTACGCTTAAGCTTTAGTAAATTTAAGGTTTTGCAAAAAAAAAGTTTATTGATTTATTTAAAGAAAGTGACTCATGCGTAAGATCCGATAAGAAAACAAGAATCCTTTTGAATTAAAAGACCGGATGTGTTAAAAAAATTCCACACAAGATAGTAGAAAACTGGCATGTATCTTTAATCTTTTATATCTTTTTGTTTTAAGGTTTTAATGATAGTGTTGAGCAATTACACATGAAAAACTTTATTAGGTAGAACAATCACACCATACTTATTTTTTTATAGCAAGAACCTCTTTTTAAAACTCATTGAGAAGCATTGGCTGCTCCATTAAAAAATTAAAATAGCAGTAAAAGTTTAAAAGTAATGAGCTAGTTTATAATATAAAGAAAATGTAAAACTTGTTGCGTGTTTACTCATATTTCTTTTAAACATTCCACATTTATTTTTATGCTCGTGATTTTGCAGTGCCAGTTCAATGACACTTCAAAATTTCTAAGTAGTGACACCGAACTAATTAAATTAGGAAACAAAAGGTCATACGGAGTAGCTAACTCTACTTGATTCTTCATGTGAACATAATTTGAAAGTTATATTTGCCACAGTTGCTAGTTCTGTATGTTTTTCAATCGCACTGAAATTAGACGAATTTTAAAATAAAAGTCTAAATTGAGGAACTTAAGTAAAAACTGAAAAACCAGTCCTGTTCCTCTCGCCTCGCCCCTAAACATATCATCAAAAATATTTTGCTTGTACTGTAGTATTTGAAAATAAATCAGTCAAAAGTAGTATTTCATAAAACCTTTATTTTCTCCATATACACAGAGAAAGTTTTAGCGTAACTCTTCGCAGAAAGATCCTAAATTTAGGGGCATATAGGCAATCCTAGTGATCCAACATTTATACATATAGCTAATGTTATGAAGAAATTCTTTTTGGGAGAAAACTACTTCTCGTTATGCACCTCCCTCCCCATCCGCCGATTGAAAATTAAGATATGTTTGCGCTAATGCCAGAATTTTCTCCTTTTTCCTAGCACTAGTGCTAGAGAAAACTATGACACTATTAAAATGAAAACCAATGAAGTTTAGAGAGAGAAAAAAGTTTTGAAAACTACGGCTAATGCTTTACACGAATGAAATGCGTAAAAAAGTACATGGAACATTGCTTACCCTACAAACTTGCATTGTATTGCAATTAAGTGAATATGCCGATCATTTCTGTCTGAAATGAAGAGAAAGTGGTTTATGAATCAAATATCTATAAAAACATACACTTTTTACTTTTACATAGTTTATTTGTACCTTTCGACAAGTTTAGGCTTAAAATGCAGTGTTTTGCATCTATAATTTTATTTTTGTTCAGGATGATTGCATAAAAAATTTCAACTTGCTATAAGGTTTTCTTTTAAGACGCTATAAGATGGATGCGTCAAATAAGGCTATGTAGTAGACTAATAACCCCAACCCCTAATTTTTCTTTTTAAGGTAAAAAAAGTTCGCTAGATCGTGATTTCATCATTATTCGAATGCCTAACTGATGACAAAGCGTTATCAACAAACAGTTGGTTATCAACGAGCAAAATTGTATCAACACTTATTACAAAAGTCTAGTGAAAATTGCCTCATTTTATCTCACAGTAAATTTTTTACTTCCTTTTACAAAAAAGGAAGTATTGTTTTCGCGAATAAAATTTCAATCAAAATTCGCCCTAATTTCCATTTTGCTCACCCCGAATTAATGTTGAGTTTTTTTTTTTCAACCCGACCACACGCGGATAGGTGCCTAAGAACGTATAAACACCCGAAATAGCCTTTTTGACATTCCCCTAGTTAATTACAACGACTTTTCTCGTGACGTCTGTATATACGTATGTATCTACAGGGTCCATTATGAAAGTAATGAGCATTTACTGGCAAAATATATTTATTGATCGTAATTTGTACAAATGTTCAATATTCTTCAAAATACATTCCTCCTGCATCAATACACTTGCGGAGACGTGTTTGCTACGATTGAAAGGCACCCTGAAACTCTTCAAAGGGAATGCCTCTCAAGAACGTTGTAACATGGTGTTGGATGTTTCCCAAGGTTCCCCAATGTTTTCCTTTCTTCTCTCTCTCTCTCTCTTGAGTCACGGAAACAAAAAGATGTCACATGAAGCTAAGTAGGGACTGTAAGGTGGTGAGGGATCACCGGGGGGGGGGGACATCCATAACGGGGGATCGTCGGCGACCTCCTCCCTGGCTCTCTTTGAATGCCTTGTGCCACTTCCCAGACTGTGATCTTGTAATGCAATCATCCTTGAAGGCTTCTTGCAGCATCTGGAATGTTTCGGTTGCATTTTTTCCAAACCTCACGCAAAACTTTATGGCGTATCATTGTTCAAGCGAACGCTCCATTGCGTTATGTTACAAAAGTTGAAAACATACTTCAAGCGGAGGCACTTATCTCCGCTCACACTGCTCGAAAGCAACTGACGACGGGATGCATTGAAAGGGCACATCCCGCACCACATTTCCCAGCCGGTTTTACCGTGCTGCCATCTATCGTCGCGTCACAATAACATTATGCGTAGTGTTTTTCCCCTAGTGTTTTTCCCCTAGTTTTCCCCTGCTTATTACTTTCATAATGGACCCTGTATGTGCGGATGTGCGTATGTATGCCGCATAACTCAAAAACGGTATGTCCTAGAAAGTTGAAATTTGCTACGTAGACTCCTAGTGGGGTCTAGTGGTGCACCTCCCCTTTTAGTTGCATTCGGGTGTTTTTAAAGGGGTCTTTTGCCCCTTTTTTCGGGGGAAATCATTGTTAATTTCGATGTATACTCAAGTGGTGTTGTAATTTGGCGAACACTTGGCGATATATCACCAGTCTTTTGGTCGCCAAGTTTTGTCGCCAGCTTCGCTACCAATTTGGGGATTTTTTTTCTTTTTTAATCTGGTCTTAATTTGGCCACTGGTGGTGATATTTTGATAGTAAACGATTGAATCCCATTAAAACTGCCAATAATGGGAAAATGACATTAAATGTGGAGTAAAAGAAAGTCATTTGATGCACACTTCAGCTCGTTTTCTTTGTAGTTCACTACAGGTATAAAAGTTAGACTTTCTAGAGCAATTAACTTTTTATGTACTAATTTATGCAGTTGACGAATTCAAAAGGAAAAATGTTGTTGCATGCAGTCATTTTTTCCTGTGATTTGATGACCCTGGAAATATACACTGTAACCCAATAAGGCCATGTTTGGCATTATTAGGACATTAGTGTCGTTATGAAGACACAGAAGAATCATGTGGAGGATTTGATGACGCGCTGCATATGCTGCGAATATGTTCACAACCTGTGACCAAGAGTGACCAAAAACAGACAGGACCAAAAAAGTACCAAGGCCCAGAATGTGACAACTGATCTTTTTTCTTTTTATTGAAGTTAATCCAGAATTTTTGGGGATATTTTTGTGTTTATAAAATGCAGTTCAATATGTTTTTATATTCTCAACATAAAATGCTTCAAGTTTTTTTTAGATCGACCGTTTTTTTTTCTTTTTGGTGGATTTTCAGAGCTGGCTTAATAAGGATCCGTGTTTTTAATTAGTCTAATTTGACAGTAGTTGTTAAAGTTCTGACAAACTAACTCAAACTTAAATTATCAGATAAAGTGTTTTTCCCCTAGTTTTTATGTCGTTTGATTAACGTACAAAACTTGGAACCAACTGAATCACAATTGACCGAGATAACGAGCACTTAACCTTAGACTGACCTCTTTTGATGCCTTATACTAAAAAATCCCTTCCCCGAAATCAAGTTCAAAAACACAAATGCATGTGTTCAAAGAAGAAAAAAGGACAATAATAACTGAAATTTAAAAGTTTAAAAGTTACAATGTTTTTAAAACGCGAAATAAAAAGGATAAAATAACTTCTTTAAGCTTGATGTAGGTTTAAAACCACATTCAGTTTCAAAATTCCTTACAGATTGTCTGGAAAATTTGTTTGTGAGTTTTTTTATAGTTGTAAAACTACTTGTAAGACAGACAATTGATTGTACAACAGACAATTGATGCATTTATAATTTAACTATCAACTCTATCTCTCTGCAAATAGTATAAACTGAGTGGGACGCTTTTTTTTCATTGATAACCTTTCTTTACACTTATAGTTATATATTGTACATGTACCCCATGTTTTTCATTTTAAAGCTTACAAGTATTTTCTTAGCTATTAAAAACTGACAATCAAACATTTTCCTGACAATCTGTACGAAAATCTGAAACTGTATGGGGCTATAAATGTACATGAAAGTTTGCGAGATTATTTTATGTCTTTTAGTTCATTTTAAAAATATGCAAAAATATCGATTAAAATTGGAATGAACTTATAATTAATGGTTAATTAATTAGGTTGATTATAAAATATTGCGTTGTCATGAAGTCTGAGGCTACATACAAAATTTCAAAAGAATCCGATCATAGGAAGTGGGGAACCTAGTAAAGTTAATATTGTTCTCATTTAGTCACATTTAAGTTCAACAAGTTGTCCTTAAAGTATTATATGGTTTTAGTAGTAACATCATAGTTTTCATCTTCTCCTCGCATGACATTTTCATCTGCAAAAAAAAAAAAAAAAAAAAAAAAAAAAAAAAAACCGTTTTCGTTTAATCAATAAGTCTAGAATGATGAAAGTTAAAGAGGAGACACTTTTAAACTCTTTAATAAAATTGTATTCTAAAATTACCGAAATCGAAAATTTTTTTGAAATAAAATATGTTACTTCTAAAAGAACACACTAAACAGAGATTAGTGAAGCAAAATACTGTTTTGAGTATGTTTTATAGATTTAAGAAAACCCACATTTCAGAATAATGAAGTAGAAAAAAAAGTTAAAATTAAGTTTGAGAAAACAAATATCATAGGTTCCATCAACTACTAACTTAAAAAATAGCATTATAAGAGTTATTTTTACAAACGTTAAACATAGTAATTTATTTTTTCCAAACTTCTAAACTTGCGAAGAGGTATCTAGGTTAAGCCACATAAGTTTTGGAAGTAGGAAGAAAAAAGTGTAGTAAAATTAATATCCTACTAAAATATGGCTCATAACGAGAAGTTATGATTGATGCAGAGTAAATGTCCTGTTTCTTAAATTAAATTTTCGGTTGAACGGTTAAAGATTACTTTTGCCCGAGGCACAATTTTCTACAGCTATAAATTATGTTCCTACCTGCTTTCTTTTTTATGTTCAAAAATATTTTTGCTTATTTGTAGTGTTAAATAAATTATAAATTATAAATTGTTTTAAAATTCAGTTCTTTTACTTTATTTTTCTTTTTTAGCAAACTGTTGTTATATATATATATATATATATATATATATACATACATACATGGTGTCCTGAAATAGATTGTTTTCCAAAATTTTAGCAGGACAACGAGTATTGATAAAGAACAAATTCCTGCAGAGCATTTATTTAATTGGATTTCATGAGAAGAATCTCAATTCACCAATATGTTTTCTCCGATTGCGACATGTGACTGTAGCCGACCGTAGTCATTTGGAAAATATTGTTATGTAATTTGTTCAATAAATTTTTTTTTTCGAAAAAGTATGATGTAATTTTCTATTTTTCTTTGATTGAAAGGCCTTACTATCTGCGACGCCATCTGTTGGGAAAAATTTCAACTAAACTGGGAAGGAAATATTTACTGAAAGCCATATAAATTTTCTGCTGGAATTATTTTTTTATCATTCACCGTTTTACTGTTACAAATTTTTGAAAACACTCTGTCTATTTCAGGAAACCCTGTATACGTTACTCATATATAAATCATTGATACTTGGTTACACAAAATTAAATGGACAATCAATAAAAAAAATGATTAGTTTTAACTATTATTATATAAGTGACTTTGTTCGTTTTGTATGTTAGTTGCCATTTCACACCTCAACTGATTATCACTAAATTTTATATGCACATTGTTAGGGGTGCTGGGGTACTTTTCATTTAGAAAAAAAAGTATTGCATGATTTTAATTCCAACTTTAAAGAAAATCACAAATTTGAGAGTATCTCATCAAAAACATACCTTTTTTTCAATTTTTGCTGCATATCACAGCTTTTGAGATATTGCAGAAGATGAACTTCACCCGAAGTTCGAGGGATAGTTAGAACAACTCCCAATTCGTCATTTTAAGTTATTTTCACATTTTAAACGAGGATTAACTTGATTTTTAAACACTTATATCTACAGTTTACGTCAGATCTCGGCCAAATTTGGCAGGAAGGTACTTTTGCTCCCTAGAATAGACGTAAGGTGATTTTTGAACACAAAAAAAGGTAACGAACCGTTCGAAGTTGAATTTCAGGAAACGAAAATGGTATTAAATGGCTTCTTCAAAAGCCTGCGAAAAATACTTCGGAATATTTTTTTTTCTCCGCGTTTGAAACCACTAAGTCCCTCAAGTCATTCACAAAAAAGTTATAAAAGCATTTTTTAGTAAGGAAAAATCAATTTTAAATTAAAAATTTATCGTCTGCAGCGAGGTCAGTTTTATTTAGCGTGAATAAAATCCTTGAAGAAAAATCTGTTGCCATTTGTTTTCTCGAGTGTGAACAGACAAAATTCTTGCTTTTGCTTTGAGACTTTTTCTGCAATCAAGAGATTTACAATTTTTCCCCTTTTATTTATTTTCCAGCGGTTTACTAATTGTTTTGTACTGCGGCAGCAAATAATCACAGTTTTCAGTATTAAAAAAGGAGACTTTTAGATTTGCCTTCAAAATTGTTTAAGAATGGTTGACGTTAGGTATAGATTTTGAGGGACTGACGTCGTTATTGTAATGGTGATTTTAGAGAATTTATTCAAAGGGAAATTTTTTGAAGCTATTGTTTCAATTCTGAAGGGGATTAAAAGAGAGAGCGTTGATGTTATTTGGAAGTTTCTTTCGGTTTTTAGCACTATATCCATTATCCAGATATTTTTAGAGGAACTGTTGACGTTATTTGAAAACTGTAATCCATGTTCTAACAGAAATATTTAGAAACAGATGCTCTTATCATAATAAATAATTTTTAGGAATGTTTTTCTTTTTCCAATGCACAGTTTGAGCGACTGTTTGGAATTTTTAGGGGCTGTGGTCCTTCTTGATACTCACTCAATAAAGCATTTTTAGGGAGTTATGTCGGGATTGTACTGGGGATTTCCAGGGCCGTTGTCCAAATTGTAATGAGGTTTCGAAGGGACTGTTGACGCTATCGTGGGATTGTTGTCCTAATTCAAATGATCCTTTTACCTATTTATCCTTATTCATTCTGGTATTTTAATTTTATGGGAGCATAAACTTTATTTACGACGTTTACCGATTTGAATCAGAATTTTCAAGGACTAAGGTCTAAATTTTATTGGGAATTTTCGGAACTATCGTCATTATTGCCGACGGAAAATGTTTACTTACCTTTTTTTTTCGCTTTTTTAACACTGATTGTTGAATCTTGACATAGTAAGATAGTATTATAGAACAGGCCCTGCAAAGCTTTGGGCTCATATAATGTAGGGGGCTAGTATATATATATATATATATATATATATATATATATATATATATATATATATATATATATATATATATATATATATATATATATATATATATATATATATATATATATTACAGAACTTTTGAAAAACTAAATTAGTAGCAGAGTTTTATCCGGGAGGGATGAGGAATAAAACGGCACATTTAATTACGAATGCAAAAGACGCAATGAATAATTTACGTTTAAATTCTGTATTTCAGAGCCAGACTAACGTTCAGAAATTACGATTTTACCTTTATAAGTGCATTGTATGTAGAAGCCTATTCCGCATCCAGCCATGTGAGCGTAATTCGTAGAGACGAAATCCTTTTAAATTTTTTACCAGGGTTAGAAGAGCGCGCGTCCCATCCTTTGCATGAACGCCAAAAAAAGGTTTTCCTCTGTCCTGTAAAATTACCATATTGTTTAATGTTTCATATGTTCTTCCGCCTCTTAGGTACAGAATTTACAGTAGGGAAAGTAACACTTTTCTTTGAAAAAAAAATAAATAATAGATTTAAAGTTTTTTTTTTGTTTAACAATAACTATAGTAAGATTATTTTGCTTATTTTCAAACAGACATTGAGAATTTTATTAGAAAAGCAATATTATCTAAATGGTTTTAATATTACATTATCTGTAATGCTTGAAAAATTTTCTGTGATTACAAAAAAAGAAAAAAAATCGTTGGTTTTGGACAATGCTTTCGTAGCGTCGTAGTTCAAAGCTGTAGTTCGTAGAAACTAAGATTTTTTCGTAACAGTTGGCCTCTCTTTATAATATATATATATATATATATATATATATATATATATATATATATATATATATATATATATATATATATATATATATATATATATATATATATATATATATATATAAAGAAGGGCGTAGAAAAAAGTGAAGTTTATTGATGCTATTGCATTTAATTTTTTTTGCATTGATCATACCATTTTGTTTTAAATATAGCCGTCATACCCCATTAACATCCGATACCTAATATTTAAAGAGAAGAAACATAAATGATTCGAATATTTCCAAAACGATTCGGTAAAAGCTGAATGGTATGAAATATGTACAAACGGGAGTTTCGAGAGAGTGATTTCTTCGATGAGTTTTGCACTGTACCAGCTGAGCTTTTCCGAAATCACATTACTTATCTACCAAAAGTCTTTACAGAAATTTCAACTTGTCATAAGAAGTATGTTCCATTTTTGTGAAATATGGCAGAAGACAAATTTGTAGAAATGAAACGTAATTTTTCATCTCGAGGAGTACCCATTAGAAAACTGAATAACGAGATAGTTTGTCTCAATGTTAGGCTAATTTGTTCTTAGTTAATAAGGAAAGTTTAAATGATTTTCGTTTTTGTTAAGATAAATTTATGCTTGATTAAGAAGCAACAAAACATCTTCTTAGTAAGTATTTAAAGTATTGTATGTTTAGCTATTACTGTGCTGTGAAAGTTTTACAAAATAGAGTTACTTCGCTAAATTAATTTATCTACAATACTGTGGTGCTTGAGAAACAGTAAAATTTGAAAAAAAAAAAAAAGTGTAGAGTGGTAGGAAAAGGTCAACCGGCCCTGATTTCTAATATTTCATGGAATAGGGGTTCGCGATTTAGGTCGTCTCTGGACGGAAAAACTTGGATGTCAGTATATTGCATGTAGCGGCGGTAACTTACTGATTAATACCCAAGCTTTGCCTTCAATTTACGAGTTGAACCTCACCATGTCCGCGGACTCTCGCTGGTGAGATAAATGTTCTTTATCTATCAGTTTGTTGGCACTCTAAGCTTCAATGAGATGACACCTACCTTCAGCTCGATTGTTCACTATTCTAGACTGATGAGTCAAAACAAGAGCAAAATTGCAGTCCCTGGATTGGTTAAACCATGCCATTGGTATAGTGCATGAAGCCTGCAAGTAACTGTTTCATCCCTTATCCGGTTACTCCTTTTTCAGTATGCATTGTGTATATTTTTAGGATTTTATGAGAAAACATGCAAGTGAGAGGGGCAAGACCGAGCTATTGTTAATTTTGGCTCATGAGTTATGGGAAATTAGCCGTTTATTGCTTGGTTACAGTAAATGCAATAAAATATGTTCTACAAGGAACATACTTTCAAACAGAAACACGACAGCCTTTGTTTGAAAACGAAACGTGATTTATAATACGTTAAGAACTCTTAAAAATTTTCTGGAAAAATATGTAACTTTTTTTTTGCAACTGACATGAATGAATTTTCATTTCACACACATTCAAAACCTTTTCGCGTAACAAATCCAAAAAGACGCTATTTGTCGTGTAAATTTGCAACATGTAGAAGTGTAACAAATTGTGGGGCGACGTCAGTCGTCTACTCGAGATGGCTTCTGTTTTCACCAGGCGACTGACATCTAGTCGCCTTTTAAGTTAGCTTTGTGGGTTGTGGCATGTGCATTGTACATTGTAAAAGCATTTCCTCAAATCAGGCCAACTCTCAATATGCGTCTTTTTAAAATGCGAGAGGTTTCTCTTTTGAGAAGTAGTCGGAGCGAAATATTTTTACTCTTAATCACGGAAAATTGGAAATTAAACGAATTTAATGCTGCGTTGAAATTTTACTAGCTTATTTAAAAAATTAGTGTTAGTACATGTACTGCTGTTCCGAGTCGCTATGAATTTGTTTTTTGGAGGCATGTCTAGTGTAGGTTTGATGAAATTACAGTTTATATCTATAACTTTATTAATATAAAAGTTCTTTTCTTTTTTTAAATGCTAAACAAACTTCGTGTCGATTTTTAATTTTTAATGAATCAAATTTTCTTTAAGAGCTTATGCCCGTTCAGAGTCAGAGACTTGTTGCTGACTTACTTTTACCCTTCTTGTGAGAGCCTTTCCTCTGACCCTATTTATGTGGGGACCACAATCAATTAGATTATTTAACTATAGAATAATATTATTTTCCAAATGTATGCGTTTTATATGTAAAAAGAATTGTTCTTCATAAAGTCTACAGTATAAAATTTTGCTTCTTAATCAATAACTAAATCAAAATTACCAATTTGCGAAGAAACTTCAAAAGGTGAATGTTATCTAAAGACAATTTTCTTTTAAAGCACAAACAAAACGAAATTGAAAAAAATATAACTTGCAATCATAGTTGTTTTTCTCTTGAGTAAAGTTTATTAGTCAACTTAAGCACATCCTGTTTGAAAAACTCGAAGTCCTTTTGGAGATAATTGCGAAAGTTTAAAAATTCCCCATTCCTTTCACGATAAATAATCAATTAACAAACTTCAGTTCAAACAATGACACCAAACGAACTTGCTTCTTTCATTGCTCAAAACGTTTGCGTGAATAAACTTATTATAGTCTGATGAAGTCAAAGTAATGAAACATAAATAAAAGCTAATTAAATGGGTTAATGATTAGGTTATAGCGTCAAAAAAAGCTCGTAATTGTATTTTCGCATAAATATTGTTCCACTATTTTTCATTTTTTTGTGATTAATGATGAGTTTGAGGATTAAAAAATGGACTTTTACGCGTTTTTCCAGCAACTGTTCCTCTTTATGGTACAATAAAAATGTGAAAAAGTTGATGCACACAAATCTTTATGCCAATTAAGTCTCTCTAAATATTTATGTTTGCATTATGTTTCATTTGGGTAAGACAATCAAAACTTAATATCTTCTTTTCTAATCAGTATTCACACACATTAATGTTTCTTAATACTAACAAATTGCTAAGCACGTATATTATATTACTAAGGTGTTAATATTTACTTCGGATTAAAAAAGTATAGTTATCATCGTGAAAAAAGTATCTGGATGAAATCCAGACTCTTAAGTGTCTCATAAGTTGTTGTGTCAACTTATGCAAAAGTTGTCTGGTGTGTTCTTTGGCTATAATGTCATTGCAGTAGTATTCTCTGCTGGTCTAAAGTAGGCTTGTAATATATTGTAAAAAATATCGTCGGCTATTGAAAAGTATTTTTTTTAAACAAATATATCTGCAAAAAAAAATAAAGTTATTTTTATATCGACCTTTCGGTGCAAAATAAAGTATCAGGGCATGACCATCTTTTGAATGCTTGATTTTTTTCTCCTTTCTTCTAAAATCAGGAATTGTAAATTTTCGTTTTCATTTCAAGTGTTTACAGCCCATATTCTTTGTTCTATTTGATATTTTGTATTGACGATCTTTATTGGTTTTAATATTTTTCTTATTTTTTTCCATTTATCTCGTTTTCTTAAGTCATTCTAAATATCTTCATATTTTTTTTTTTTGCACCAAAAAATTCCTAATCTTATACCTTGCTTTTATTTACACTGTAGCAATAAATAAATAAATAAATAAATGAAAAATAAAATATTATTTTTAAAACTCGAAGGAAGATTTCATGTACACAGCTTTTTGCTTATTTTAATCCCTACAAAGTTTTATTTTCTCCAGTTTACTTTTTATTAGCTAGCCCATATAAAGTCCTTAATTTTTTTTGTCTTAATGTTTTTAGTTTATTTTCATTAAATTAGTTTCTAAAGTGGTATCAAGGGCAATTAGTTTATTTTCTACGAACATGAATATTTACTACCAAGTTTTTTTATTTTTGTAAAAATGTACGCGTTTTGAAAAAAAAAGGCTGTACATAAAAAAATCTTCGTACTGGAGAAAGTTTTTCTGTTTATCTTCTCTATATTCGTCAAATTACTACAAAAAAAGTTAACTTGAATCCAAACAACTTTGTAGAAGTAGTTACGTGGTAATACACTTCAGAAATTGACACTGTAGGCACCTTTAGTGTATTCAGCTAGAAGCGGATGCCCGAATGAAAGATATAGTAACCAGTAATGGAACCTACTCAAATATTTACAAAAGTGCTGATTTCGTCTCGCGAATAAAAAAAGTAAATGGAAAAAAAAGCGCACAAAGATATCTGTTTAAAGACATGCATCAATAAATACCAAAAGAAACAAATCTTTACAATACCCAACTTCACGCATTTTTTATCTCTTACTTACAGTAACATAAAATAAGGAGAAAAAAAGAACGCAATTAGAAAATCGAAAACGGTTTGTTCAGCCTAGCTTATGTTTTGAACGGATAAATCGAAAACTTTACAGGCTGATGCTTTTTGAATGTGGAAGTTAATTACTTTGACAGAGAGCTTTAGAAAAAGGAATTAAATAGGTTTGCCAGTGAAAACGTTAGTTTAATGAAGAAAGATTTCAAAAATAATTCGTAGAATGTGTTTCTTTCTTTTTTATTTGCATCAAACTGAAGTGCTTCTAGGAAGGAATCTTATCAACGAAGTATAGTTGAATATTTGACGGGAAAAAAGTATTTAGTGTGCTGTAAAGAAGGTGACTCATCGTTTACGGGGAAATATATTTTTATGTTAGTGATCAAAATACATCGCGAGCTACAGTAGTTATGCCTTTAGAGGTAGACATCAAAATATTTTCTTTCACTTTGAAACCAAAATCAGTGTTGTGTTCTGCCGTGATATGATTAACTAAAAATCGAAGAAAGTGGAAAGGGATTTAGAAATACTTAAAGTTTTGTTTTACAAGGAATGCAATTTTAGTAATGTTTTTACAAATGTTTAACGTTACGAAACATGAATCAGTGTTTAGAA
This sequence comes from Uloborus diversus, assembly GCF_026930045.1. Lineage (NCBI taxonomy): Eukaryota > Metazoa > Arthropoda > Arachnida > Araneae > Uloboridae > Uloborus > Uloborus diversus. The sequence continues at coordinate 97,139,290 of NC_072735.1, forward strand.
TTTTATAAAGTTTCATAATTTGATTCAAGTTCTAAAAACAAAATGAAAAAAATGTCTTTTTATACAAAAAAAGAGATGTTTTGTAAACTTTGAGAGAATTTCAACAATAAATTAAGATAATCTACAGAAATAGCATTATCTTAAGTTTAAAGATACCTACAGTTGAGACTTTAATGCAACAAAAAGCACTTTTTGAGCGTAATTTCTGCAATTGAATACGTATTTATCAGATTATAAGAAATTTAAAAAATAATATCACAATAAATTCCACAGGACATTTTTTTAGTCAAGTCGAAATCAGGGTCATGTAGATCCCAGCTTCAACTGTTGAGTTAGTTCTTCTGATGGAACAATAGCATAAAGGTGTGATGTTGAAGAGTCACATTACTCTTCAACATCATTCGTATAGTATATTCTTCCACGAGAGATAAGCGATCACTTCCCCGGAACCGATTTTGTTTTCAGTTATAATTTTCACTGTGTCCCCTCCTTGCATTCCTCATAACATAACATAAACATAATAATGTGTTTAGAGTATTATGTAACCCAGAGCGATCATCTTATGATCACTTCAATAATTTTTTAAGCAATCACAAATTGCTTATTGTTCTCACTTGACAGTTTTAGATGTCCGTCCGTCCGTCTTTTGATTTTTGAAAAGACACCACCTCGACCACCCTCTCTCGCTGCTGTTCCTCCAACGAGCACCATCTCAAGGAGGCATCTTAAAAATCTACATTTAAAACTACCCATATTTCTTTTTATTTTAAGTAATAGATTCCCATTACACTCAAACCTGTTTTGTTCTGTAACATAGCTCACCATTTATATCTTTTTGAGACTAACAATGTAGGATATAATTTGTTGGAAAGCAAAGTAAATGATAAAAGTGTATGCAACAAGATATTTGGAGAGTTTTGCAAGAATTGAGATTTCTAAAACTGATGTCCTGCACGTGACATGTGTGCTTCACTAAAAAAAAAAAAGAGCAATGAAAAAAGTAATTAAGAAATCCATTTCTCTTAACAAGTCACTGAAGTCAAGTACTTTCACTAGATCAGCTAACTATGCTTTTAGCCCTAAATCATTTCTATGCATATAAACATGTTAGTAAAACGTTTGTTTTACTGTCAGACACGTGACGGTAAAATTAACATCTCCATAGTCAATTAAAAATTCAAGTTTTAACATACTACTAACTGTGTCGCCCGGCTTTACACGGTCATCCTCGAAAATAAGAGTTATGTCAAGTGACGCGTGTTCAACAATCAGGCTTAAAAAAAGAAAAAAAAAAAAAAAAAACAGTAAAATTTTGCGATAGATTCCGGAAAAATAACCAAAAAGAAAACATTCATTTTCAGTTCCCCGATTTCAGGAAAAGCCTCAAAACAAAAGTTAAAATTTTATTTCATATTCGAGAAAAAAATGGCAACAGATATTTTTTTCTCAATGCTTTTCTTCACGCTACAAATTTTAATAAAAGCATTGTTACCGAAAGTTGAGATGAAGCACTAAATAATATTTTGAATACAGTAGACCCTCACGCGGGGGTTACGTTCCACGGAAATGCCGCATAAATCAAAACCGCGTAAATTGAGACCTAAAAGTAGTGTTAAAATAGGGGTTAGGTTCCGTAGATTTAAAAAATAAATCATTCAATTAATGAATAAATGTATAATAAGTTTGATGTGTACTTATATCGATTTCTATGCACAACATGCATGAAAAACACAAATTAATTTAGTGTTTATGAAAAGGATTTGGCTATGATAGTCTTTTGGCAGTCAAGAAGTTTTCTCTGTAGTTGTTTGCAGAGTATTAACGCATCCATGATCATTTTCATGGTAAAATCTTCCTTCCATGATAGAATCTTCCTTCATTAACAAATCAGAAAGATCATTTCTATTGTCAGGAAATGGCTCAAAATTTTCAATGTGAACGTTTTTGGTTGTGTGTCACCGATATCGGTATCCTTGTTGGGTTTGTCCTCCTTTGTCACTCCTAAAAGCTCTTCTTCCAGTGAGTTCTGAACTGTGTGAGTTTGATAACTTTACTTCTGGAAAGAGCTCTGGAACCAATCGCATTAAATGTCTCCAGTGGCCCAAGCTCGACTATTAGCACGCCAAAATGCAGTTTTTTGCGTGTAATCTGCAATATTTAGGAGTTTGGATTTTGAAAGGGGGGGGAAATGTAATCTGCTTGCATTGCTCCAACCGCGTAAAACTGAAACTCATCCGCGTAAAATAAAATAACGGTGTCAAATCTTATACCGCGTATAATCGAAACCACGTGAAATAAACCCGTGTAAAATGAGGGCCTACTCTATAGGAAAGCCTTCGAAAAATAGGGATTTCATAACGAAATCTAAGTTTCATAATTAATAGATTTTAATTGATATCTTCGTTTATTATTATCGGAGGATTATATTAAATAGCCAAACATAAAGACGGGAAAATTAGGAATCTATCGATACCTGGCTTGATGGTCAGCTCATTAGCGTTCGGGAGAAGTAACATACATACATAGGTACATACGTTTTTAATTATATAAGATGATATAAGAATATTTTTAATTATATAAGTTTTTAATTATATAAGATGTTTCAAGAAACAAAATATTTGGAAAGCATTGAACTAGGAAAAATATTATTTGCAGTGTATTCATCAAATCTCTGCGGGTAAATTTTACTTTCGAAGGGTGTTGAAAAATACTCTAATAAACTCAAAATTAATTTGCTTTTCGCGTAATACCGTTGAAAAAGTCCTTTATACCCGAACACTATTTAGAGAAAAATTTAAGAAGAAATGAGCCAGAGAGCCTTCCACCGATGTGAGAAATAGGGTTATAATAAAAAGAAGTAATAATGGAAGGTAAGAGAGAAATAAAGTAATTTATGAACTTGGAAAGTATTGCCGGAAGCGAAAGTAATCTGGGCTCTTTAAACTGGAAATTCAATTTACAGAACTAGACTTAAACGCTGGATAACTTGTCATTGCGCCTTTCGGACCATTTTCGAAAAGGGTAGAGGAATTCGATTTTGGATATTTATATTTTCTTTCTTCTATCTGCACGTTGCACGACAAGGGAGTGGTTTTAAAATACTTTTTCCAATCGCCCGAAAATAAGTTATTTTCGGTAAAGTACATGAGATGTTAAAGTTGTATTTGTAAATATGTCTTTATTTAGAGAACAATAAAAGGAAAAAAAAGGAAAATAATAGTAATTAATGTCTTAAGATCACATGTGTAATGTCCCTAGAAACAGTAATAGTTATAATGTTTTTAATTGAAAAAAATCAATTTTTTTGTTTTGTATAACTGTAAGTTTACGAATCAATGTATAATATGTGCATGTGCATATTTTAAAGCCTTATATGTAAGTGCAGTCAAACGTTTTAGAACATGCTATGCAAGTTCGTTTCTAGCCATTTTTAAACTAAGAGTACTGAATACAGAGCATCAATATTCATGAGCGTTTAGATAAGTTAAGAATTACGAATAACAAAAAAAATAAACTATGTACAATAAAATTTTTTTTACACGCTGAACATTAAATAAGCATGAATGTCGAAGATAATTTGTCATATACCAACCAACGAAGAAAAAACCAAAAGAAAGCCAGATTCTTAATGAATTTCAGCTACCATAATATTGATATTCATGGTTTATACAAAAAAAAAAAAAAAAAAAAAAAAAAACATATCACTCTATCGCAATGGAAAGATAAAACACATTACCAGCAGAAATAAATTTTAGAGATATTTTAAGAAATTTTGCATTCTATACTTTAAATTGGGAAATGTTGGAATTTGACTGTTTTTTCGTGCTTTATTTCCAGTGTTAACCAAATAAACAAGCTTGTACAGTAAAAGTCAAGTACAAAAGATGACAAAAGTTTTTTTTAAAAAAAGCTTATAGTTACTGCGCTTTAGCTTCCTACGGCAGTATATCACAATAATGTTTCGACAGGCAATATTATCTTGAAAGTACGGCGTTTTTTAAATTACAGCCATAGATAGGCATAAACTCAAAGGTGCATAGATAAAAACTGTATTTCTTAAAATAGTAAATAAGTAATCCAAAAATACTGTTTACGATAACAACGTAATAGGCGTAAAATTTAATTGCAGAATGTTGAAAGCAATTCTCAATATCTAGTAGCTCTCGTCCTTAAAAGCAACCGAAAGCTTTGCATAGCGTGCCTTGTTTATCAGGCGTTAACAATTTCAAGACTTATTTAGTCCTTCGGAACTGTTGAGATATTTCGAAATAATTTAGCAGATGCAACAGTCGATAGGATCTAAATTCAGACCTTGTGCGTTTGATTCGCTAAAGATGGATGAAAAAGTGAAATACATGAGCGTAACCGTGCCTTTTAATTCATGGAGTGTAAATTTCATGGAGCGATTTATGGATAAATAAATGAAAACGTAGACTGAAAACGACACCAGCGTATTTAACTTAAGTACAAATATCTAAATCGAAAAATAAATGTCTGAGATAAATTTTAACTGAAAATAAAGCACTGAAAGCTTTAAAGATGTCTTTCTATTCTGCTATCGATCAAAGTCTGTTTACATGATATACATATCAAATGTTTCTTGCATGGAGAAAATTTCAAGGAATTTTCAGTTCAACACTCTAAAGGCAGTTTGAAGCTTCTAACTGTTTCAAAAGATAAGCAAGGAGGATGTTCTTTCAAAAGTATAAAGTTAAAATACAGGAAACAAACTTTAACCATTCCCTTTGAAGAAAGAAACTCATGATTCATGAAATCTGACGAAAGGTTATGTACTATTTGCCAAATGCTCCAGTTTTGAACTCGTCAGTACCAATTTCGACCACACATGATCAATTAGTCGCATATAATGAAAAACTGAGTCAGAAAATTATAAATCATAGGATGTTGTTTGCTGAAAATGTTAGAATTATGTCAGTTATATAATTCTAAATGTCAGTTAAAATATAGGATTAACTGATTATAAGAACTAAAACTGGAACATTTAACCCTTGATAACACGTTAGTTAAACAATGTTAAGAGCATTAAAGAGTTATTTACGCGCACAAAAATCTTGAATTTTGTAATTCTAAGAAACAAGAAGAAAAATTAATTTCCTTTTGATTATGGTGACAAAAAATGTCATCATGAATATTATATAGGGCGTCCAAAAAGTCCTTGACACATTTCAAAAGTTGGTACAAAAGCAGCAAATCGTTGTAGGAATATGCGGTTTGCTCTATAGTACTTCATAGGTTCAAGGATTTTTTTTTGACACCGTGGAAAAAATGAAAAAGGAAATAAAAGGGAAAAAAAAAGAGAAAAAAGTGGGTTGTTTCCAAAATTTTAAAATATTTTTTTCTTAAAGAGCATGCTTAAATACATAGAACTTAACCACTTTTTAAATAACTTTACAAAGTTTAATATTTTTTAGCAATTATTTTAGTCATTGAGTATATTTAAATTCAATGTTTACGCTTCTGCATATGACATCACACATGGTAAAATGCTTTTCACTGACGCCATTAGCGCACAGCACAAATTAGCATGTACCGGCAACGTGGTTGACAGCAAAGCGTAATCATTTAACGCGCCAAAGTACATCAATCATGACGTCATTAAGACCACACCGTCTTTCCAAAATTGAACATAAAAAAAAAAAAAAAAAAAAAAAAAACTGTTGTGAAAATAATTTTTTTTTTAGCTCCATGTTATTTTTTCTTGCTAATTCTATCTATTTCAGTGACTAAAAGTAATCTTTTGACTGATGGACCCCATTAGAGGCAATCGCTGTATCGTTATCACAGTAAGAAAAAAAAATTTTGAAAAAAAAAAAAAATAGAACCGACTTCAAAATTGCTCTAAAAAGTGAAAAATAATTTTATTCTTTAAACACCATCGATAATGCTTTTAAACATAATTTTTGAAGTTGGCGCAAAAACAAAACTAAAATCCAGTGTAACCATGCTTCGTTCATATTTTTTTTTCAGAAAAGCATCCAAACTTACGAACGAAACATTTATATCGTTATTCAAATATGCTGTCATGAATGCATAATGTATGTGATAGTGAAGAAACTGGGCCTGGTTAAATTTATAGTTGTATTTGAGTTATGGCTGTGAATGATTTTATCTATCGTTTTTGCGCCAACTTCAAAAATTATGTTTAAAAGCATTATCGATGGTGTTTAAAGAATAAAATTATTTTTCACTTTTTAGAGCAATTTTGAAGTCGGTTCTATTTTTTTTTTTTTTCAAATTTTTTTTTATTTCATTCTTTTTAGTGTAAATGTAGGTATTTCAGAAATAATAAGAAGTTACCATCACGAAACTTCACATTTTTTCTTAAAAATGCTCCATACTAAAAAAAACAAAAAAAAAACTATTGGCACGCGTTAAACTTTAAGCGATTGGCACTAAAAACTTATCTTTGTTCCTCTCTGGAAATCATGCGTAGTTAATTTAATTATAACCATTTAAGTATTACGTTTTTCCTAACTAATTTACATTTCACAGCATCTAAGTTGCTCATGATGCAATCCTGTATTTTCTTACTTAGCCCGGATCATCTGTTATCGGCATAGATGATAACGATAAAAATACTACAGAGTAGTTGAGTCAAACCTAATGGTAGCATTGTGAAGGCTAAGCAAATCCTAATCACTGCATCATCTCGCTTCCAGGTTAGGTTTACCCCTACTATGGAGCAATAGCGCTGAAGAAAGGAAGATTTTGATAATTCACATAGGGTTACTATAAATCAGCAGGGTTACTAAAATAAAATTATTTACGCCAAAAATGAGACGACAGCGCCAGATTCCCCATTATCGAAATGTCCCTTGAAGAAATTTGATGCTTGCTTCAGAGAAGCCTTCATTCAAAATTATCATTACAATTACTATTAATATTACTGTTATATGGCACCAAACTTTTATAACAATGAGTTTCCTATTGTCGCGTAGATGAAGATAGCAAAGACAATGTGAAAGCAAAATGAAGCGAATACTCGTTAGTCTCAACTCGAGATCTTTATTCAGAACCACGAATGAACGTTACATCTCCTTATATACAACTTGAGAAAGTGCTGGAACTTTCCAGACTTGGAAAGATACAGAAATTAATAGAAGATTCGAGAAAATACGGGAAACAGTAAAAACGAAATTTTAGTAAAATTCACTTTGTCCTAGTCGGGATTTGAACCCGGGTCGCTCGTGTGGGAGGCGAGAATTCTACCACTGAGCCACCGTTATCCACGGATGAAAAGTGCGAACTTCGCTACAAAAACATTTAATAGGGAAATTGCATAAAATTTACTGTTTTTTGCCCATAACTTTTTTTCTAAAGAACAAATATGATCAAACAAAGTAATGGGACCTAAGTTGAGCCATCCCCTATCCATTAAAAAAAGAATCATCAAAATCGGTTCACTAGGTGAGACGCTATGAGTGGACAAACAAAAAAAAAAACATACATACGGTATGAACTGATAACCGCCTCCTTTTTGAAGTCGGTTAAAAAAACAAACGTAATGTGATGTATTTAATCGTTTTATTAAGAGCACAATACGTTTCATTTTTTTTCCAGTAAGTTACATCCTATAGCCAGGGCTACAGCAGAAATACATGAAATACACCGCCAGCTCAGGCATTCCAGCCAAGGACTGCAGTTTTGTGCTTATTAGCACTCATCAGCTCGGCATAGGAAGTGACTGAGCTGGAGGTGGAACACGTCAGTCATTCGTCTTGTCAGGGCTAATTCTATATTAGCTAGCAGTTTGTTTGGTACTTTTGGCTTCCTTAAGCGGTTTTCCTTCTCCAGCTCAGTCATTTCCTATGTCGGGATGATGAGTGCTGTTAAGCATGAAACTGCCCTCCTCGGCTGGAATGACTAAGCTGGAGGTATATTTCATGTAATACCTTTCATTACCAGAGTTCAATGTGTGCACTGGATGATGCTCGAACCATACCTAAACGATACTCAAATTCACCCCATGTCCTCAAACGGTACAAACATTGAATTCTGGTAAAGGAAGGTGTTGCTTTCTGTTTTATTAAGATGATTCGCCACCTCATATGACGCTTACAGTTCTTTACTGTAAGGATACAACCGTCAATGTAAATTTTACCTGTGCATATACTTTTCCTTTTTTTTTTTACGATGTCATATTTTTTTTTGAACCGTGAAGTATTATGGCGCAAACCGCACATTCATACGACAATTTGTTGCTTTTCCAGGACATTTTAAAATGAGGCAAGGTCTTTTCGGACACCCTGTATTTTTCATGGTGAGTTTTCTGTGAGACAGAGATGAATTTGTTATTGTGATTTTATACATATTCTTCTAAAGTAGCTTAAAAAAAAAATGCTTTATCGCAACTTATTTTATTGCTTACTAGCTGTGTCACACGGCGAAGCACTGTCTACTTCGAAAACAAAAGTTATGTCAAGTGACGCGTATTAAACAATCAGGCTTGAACAAAAAAAATATCTGTAAAGCTTCCCGACTGATTGCGGAAAAATAACCAAAAACGAAAATTTTTAAATCCCCCGATTACAGAAAAAGCCTTAAAACCAAAGCCAGAATATCATTTGATCATTTTGGAGAAAAAAAATGGCAACAGATTCTTCTTCTCAACGATTTTCTTCACGCTACACATTTTAATAAACGCGTTGTTCAACAATTACCGTGAACAACAATGAATTTCTAATTGAAGGCTTACCTACATTTTAGCATGAAATTAGTTAAAAACAGTAATTCGCAACTCCAGCGCTCGAATACGCTACCTTGCGGTGATTTACAAAACTGCCGAAGAAACTAAAACATTACCACGTTGCGTTCCACGTGTGTCTATTGACGTAAACACAGGCAGTTTGTTCTGAGTATTTATTAACGCAATCGATGTGTCTTAGTTTGCTTTCAGCTACAGAAATTAATTAGTCTTTTAGTAGTATTCTCGAGCTTCTCAAAATAATGTTAGTTTTCTTTATTTCCTTCTAAAATATGAGTTGATAGAGAAATGGTGAAAGCGAAAACTCTGGATTAACAAACTTGGATAACGTTATACAAAGTAAAAATTTTTATTGTTTTGTATGAATTTGTAAGAATATGAGTTTTTTTAATCTTAAATTAATTTAACTAACCATATTTTACGGCAGCATTTAGTTGAAATGGACAGTATGCAAAATATTTTCTTGAATATATTATCGTAGAACAAAATGAAAAATGTTTAACCGAGAAAGAATTTACTTTATTCCTTTTATTCTCAGCTGAAAGGTTTCGGCCAGATCTTATTTTTGAAATTTGTCATAAAACGATGAGACAGAAAAAATACGCCACAAAAGTCATCGTACACTGAAATATTTTCGAATAAATTCATGATTAAAATTATCATATGTGTTTTTTTAATTATTTTTGCATTGTAATGACACTGTAAAGTCTTTTGCCTTTAATTTTTTGTTTATTTATTCCCTAATATTCTGCTTATTAATTTAAAATGACAGGTATGCGTAAAAACAACAAACACGATTCGAAATTTGATTTTTTTTCCCTCACAGTAAACATAAATTGGTTTGAAATGTCTCTAAAATAGTAAATTCATACCATTCTATAGTGAAGTGCTTGATGAAATGCTTTAAAGACAAGAATCGGATCGAAAACAAGGTAAGAAAAGGTCAACTGGCAAAATTAACAAAGCGTGATCGGAGGTTTACAGTTAAAAAAAATTTTGAAAAATACACATTTGAGAGCTCAAAAAGTTTCTGCAGAATTGAATGAAACATTTTACGTTTAATTTTTACCTAAAATTGTTCACCAAGTTCTCTGATTAGCTGGATTAAAGGGGACCTCTTCCCGCAGAAATTTTCTTGTTCATGCGAAAAACAGAAAGCTTACACTTTCCGTCGTAAAATCAATGATAAATAAGCTCAAAACGTTTTGGAACAACGTCTTACTTATAGATGAAAATAAACTCAATATTTTGGTTTAAGTTGTTGTATAATTGTCAATAGAAGAAAAAATGAGGAATTCCATCTTAAGAACTTAGCTGGATCAGTTAATCAGGACGGTGAAGGTGTTTTTGCATGAGGGTGCATAACAGCATCAGGACTTGGAAATTTGGAATTTTTTGATGAAATAATAAACCATGCCGTTCATTTAAATATTTCAAAAAGCAATTTTAAACTATTAGCCCAAAATTTGGCAATCGGAAACAACTTTGTTTTTTTATCAAGATAACGATAAGAAGCACACGTTTGTGTTTGGTGCCTCAAAAATTGTCCTTAAACTTAGAAATATCTCCTCAATTGTCAGATTTAAACTTAAAGGAACATATTTGGAAATATCTGGTGGCTAGATTACGAAAATACATCATTGAAACGAAAAGCGAACTAGAAACAGTAAGACTCGAAGTTCGGCTGAACACTTACCCAAAAATTGCATAAAAAAAGAAAGGAAAAACAATGAAATCTATTCCCAGACTTTTAAAAGCTGTTGTTGATACTGCATGATATTCTACTAAATAATAATTTTGTAAAAAGTAAGATTATTTACTATTTTTTTGACATTTTTTCAAAGTGTACGAAGACTTTTGTGACATAAAATTCCCGGCACTTTTTGGTTTTTTATTTTTTAAAAATTAAGTTTTAATTTTTCATTAAACATTTTCGTGTAGTTTTGTTAAAAATATATCATAGACCTTATAATTAAATACCTATTCAGAAATAATTATTCTAACCAATGCATAGGGGCCTATTTCATTGAAAGTCGTAGGTGTACGAACAACTTTTGGGAGTCACTGTAGTTTGCATTAATGTTTGACGTTTAGTAATGCTTCTTGAATTCTCATTTCTTTCTACGTGGGTCAGAATATCAACAAGACTTTGAAAATTAATTTAAAAAGAATAAAGCGAAAAAATCATGCATACGAACAAAATTTACTAGGCTTATTAGCATTTTTTTCGTTACCACGTGCGTTTGTTTTAGTTTTTTCGTCCGCCATTAGACAGTGACTGCAGTGCCCCCTATAGTTTGTTGGAGTTGCGAATAGTTCACTTTTTATTTATCTTGGAACATTCGAACAGATTTTATTTGATGCAGAAAAATCAGGAGTTTTTATGGATATTTTAATCTAATTTTTGCGAACATGTTTTCGCCCTCATAGTATAGAAAAACGCCATTTTCGGGTCCTGAAATTAAAACTCGAATGTTTCGGTTCTTTTTTTGGCATTAAACCCCCTCCGCCCCCAACGTTCTTTCTCGGGTGCCCAAGTACTTCACTGCCAAATGTGGTCTAGATCCCACGTAAACTGTGGATTTGTGTAGGGGATGTAACATATAAACATACATACATTTATATACACAAATATATGTTCTTTGCTTTATTTAAATGGATGTTATAGCATTTAGCATAAGAGATCCTTACACTCTATGTCAATGTGTTATGCCAAATTAAACGGACTGAACAATAGAAACCTTCGATTATTTAATATTCTGATATTATTTCACAAAATTAAAAAAAATCTGACAGTTTTTTAAATAAATGGCACAAAGTGCTTTCACGAATTTTCAATGTAAAAAAGGAACCTTGTTAATTTTTGCAGCTTGAAATAAAGCGACAGATAAAAGAGGGGAATTTTTTCCTTTTTCATCCCAGGAGAATATCTAATAAGCGTCTATCAAACTGTAAAATGGGCTGAAGTCGAAGAGAATAAACATTGGAAGAAAAAAAACTTCAGGTGACTTTTGAAGTAGTACCTCAAACACTAAGTGCTTTGATTTTTTTTCCGTTAGGAATTAAACATTTGAGAAAAGATATTTTGAGAATAAGGGACGACCTTATGTATATTTAATCACTAGTTCAATATTTTCTTTTGACTTCCTGAGTGTCAGGAGTGAATGCAATTAAAAAGTAATTATATAGTTCGTAAATAAAAGGTTTTTTTTCGGATTTGCATATCAATTGAAACGAAAAAGGGAAAATGAAAGAAATTGTTGCTTAGTGCTGATAACTTAAAATTAGGTGTAGTTATAATTTTATGCACAGTATAGTGGATTTTAAATCCTGATAAAAATATTATTACCAATAAGTGCAGCAACTTTGTCCCCTTTTTGATGATTTTTCAGCATATCTTCCGCGTTGTTTGAGATAATCGTGTAATTGATACACCTAATTGAGAAAAACATTTTCAAAATGTAACTCTGACTTAAACAATTCCAGAAAGCTAGAGTGCGGATGGAGATTTTTTTTGTGTGTGGCTGAATGTTGTATACTTTGTCTTACCACCTTTTTTCTCGTTCAAAATACATTTTAAGTTCGCCCTGTCGTAATATTGTGCTATCGGGGTATTAATAACAGAAACCTGCATCGAAAAAAATGATTATTTTTAAATTTCTTTCTAGTTTTTCGTAGAATGAAAAACTTTAATTGAAGACGAAACTTTTTATTTTCACCTTACAAAAAAAAAAAAAAAAAAAAAAAAAAAATGTCAAAAATTCACCAAACTAAATGGTTTATATTTATCAATTTTTGAACACAGTTAAAATTTTTTTTTTGGATCTATTTGAAATAATTTTTGCATATTTATTTATTTATACATTAACATTCTGAACTCAACCAGAAAAAAGATGGTCAGTCGAAGGCGTTAAAATTCTTTAAAAAAAATCAAAAGCAAGCAAAAAACATATATTTTCATGCCTTAACATTAGACAAAATCAATTGTCCCCAACTTTTGAAGATGTCTCCACGGGGCTTAACTTTTGTGTTAGTCGGTGGGAACTCCATCTTCCTTCTATCTCTCCTCCTGATGTTTGGAAAAGCTTAGACAAAAGTTTCCTAAACTATCAGACCATATATTAAGGGAAAACAACGAAAAAATAGATCCGGAAAGTTAAATATTTTTAAACAATGGTACATTTGCACAAAATAGATAGGTAAGTTCATTTCTGCCCTCGATTAGTTTAAAGTAAGTTCTTCATTGGAGCCCAATAGCTCCTCGCGCTTCCACCTTTCAGACCTGGGTTCAATTCCCGGTTTGGGCACGACAGACTCAGCCTTTCATTTCTTCAGTCTGTCTTAAAATGAGTTACCAAGCGTTCTTGGGAACTAAACCCTGCGGGTTCCACGTTCGGTTGGCCAACTAACTGGAACATCTGCCTTGCACCCCAGAGCCCTCGGTCAGGAAAACTGAGATACGCACAGTATGACCTAGCTCCCTTGGGCTGTTACGCCACTAAATTTAGTGTTAGTTTTAAAACTCAGTGCAGCTGATAAGTATCAAACTTTAATAGTAAGAGACTAGGCCAGAAAAAAAAACTTGAATGTTTCTGTTTTAATTTAATAAACTCAATAGAAATAAATATAACTGAAATAAACTACAGTACAGAGGCGTGAGGAACTATTGGAGTTTATTTTTAAATAATGGATTGACTCATGCAATGTTTAAGAAAGGAAATTTCCTTGTAAAGATAATGTATTGTTTGCTGACTATCTGCTTGCTCAACGTTCAAATTACGAGGTGGAAGCCTGGACCTTTTAAGACGTAAAAAAAGCAGTGACTATTTCCTTTCAGTTTTTTACTACCTTCCATACTGAGACGAAAAAAAATTCTTTGCACATTGGTGCAAACATACCCCCCCCCCCCCGAAAAAAAAAACTTTAAGAAGATTTCGGAATAGTAGTGCGAAAAGTGCAAGTGCTTGTTTAAATTTTAAGCTTTAAATTGAATATGCAATATGCATTTCTGATTGTATCAGAACAACGGATTTTGCCGTTTATTTTACACAGCACTAAGAATGTAGCTGATGAACATTTTTGGAACCCAAGGGTAGTTCTTACAATGAGTTCTCCTGTCCCTAATGAGCGGCAATAATGGAGTCATAAACGATATTGGAAATGAAATTAGTCAAATGAGCATGAAGGCTGGTAACTTCATGCTGTTTCGTCAATTATTCACGCCCAGTAATAAAAGCGGCGAAAATGCAAAGCCTTCTGCAATTGTAAATAAATGAGAACATTTATTTTACAATGGAGATAATTAAACAACTGTTATTTATTAGTTCATTCTCAAATCTCAAGCTATATATAGACGAATAAAAATGTTTTGAGATAATATTTTCGTTGTTGCCTCAACTTAATTTATTTGAATTCTTAGTTCAGACATGAATTATTTTCAACGATAAAATAAAATGCTTGTGGTTAATTACGTCGTTAAATCGAAGTTGAAAATTGAACATTATTGTAATAAAATTTCTGAAATAAGTGCAATGCGTGATAGAAAATGCACTTATAAATTATTAACAGTCAAATATATGAATTTATCACAATCAACAATCGATGTTGAGCTTTAATTTTTTTTTCTTGCATCTATTGGTTTTTATCTTTACTTTTTATTTCAATTCTTTCAAAAATAGGGTAAGGGCGAAAATAACACCGTGCTCATTCCGATAAATTTCTCATTTATAATAATTTCAGTTTAAAATGTAATTGTTCCAAAGTAATTACTTTTAAAAAATGTTACTCATCTCTCTCCTTTTTCATACGTATACACTAAAGGAATCCATTCTTATTCACTTCAACCGCCAACCTCTTCTCCTGATTCTCTTGCCAAGCAATTTTTACTTGCTAAACATCCGTCTTCGGCGGTCACCTTGCATTGTATCTGCTGTACTCAATTAATCTCCGGGTATATGCAGCAATGTCCGATTGGAGTTGATTGTAGATTTTTTTCTCACGGTCATAAGTGCCTTCAACACTTTTTTACATGCAGCACTGTGTATGTGCTAGCCCAGGGGTTTCGAAACTTTTCCGATTCTCGGCTTCCTTTGCAAAATTAGAGATTTCTCACGGCACTCTAGTCCATCTCTGGAATATTTAGTCAAAATCACTTAGGGGAGGTTGCCGTCAATGCACGTAATAGTTTCCGATTTTTTTAGAAAGGAAATCCAATTCAAATTTCGCTTTAATTATAGGCACAATTTCTCAGTATATTTCTCTTCTAATAATAGTATTAACTTTCATGATAAATATACAAGAGATAAAGAATGAAAATTAAAAATAAATATTTTAGCATGTGGTTCATTCGTTGCAACCGGTTGCTATGAATGCACCATCGAGTTTCCATCGATGGACCACATTCTCAAATTAAAAAAATCAATTCGTAACTAACAAATATTTATAAGAGGCAATCAATAAACACTACAAATTACAATAAGTTATAGAAAAAGAGATTTATTTTCTAAAATGTTTCATTTTCAGAGAAGAGGAACATAAAAAAATTCCATCATTCACCCAACACACAGCTGTTGTCATCACACCTCGTTCACCATTTGATATTTTCTCGACCTGTGCAACACCGTTCTTATCTAATATCTTTTCAACCTCTTTAGAAATGTTGCGTGTTTTGTAAATTCATTTTGAAGACTTTCGTTCGATGCAAGATTGTACTTGCTCTCTAAAACATCAAAGAAATTATTGTTTATTTTATTACTGAAACCAGAAGCTTAAGTCACAAATTACCAGACAATATAGTACTAACAGACATTTTGTCTTAATTAAATCTGTGCGAGATGTTATTTTTCCCATCCTCTTGAAAGGCCAATTCCCTCAATCTTTCGGAAGTAATTCCAAAAATATTTGCTCTACTTTTAAAATATGATTCACTAATTATATTCCTATTTCGGAGGGCTTATCTCTAAATTTCTAGCAAGCCACTAAAGTAACAACAAACCGGTTTTTATCTTCCATGCGACTGTTTAAAGTTACTTTCAGCTCTCTATATTGTCGGTAGACTTCGTTAAGATTCATGCCACCATTTCTGTGAACACTGTCGCACGTTACTCTCTCACTTGTCCACTGGCCATTACTAATTTTTGATTTTTCCTGGAAAAGGAAAAGCTTTGAAACTGCATTATTATGTTTTAATTTTTTTATTAATTATATATATATATATATATATATATATATATATATATATGTATATATATATATATAAACTAGACTTGAAATTCCTTTAAAGTAAAAAGAATTTTCAGGAATTACTGAAATACTTTTTTTTCATTATCATGTTTATTTCAAAAATATGAGCAATTTTCATAGGCACTGTCGAACCCGCTTATTAGAATATCGGTTAAAAGAATATCCCGCTTAATGTAATACATTTTCAATGTACCAAATCAATGTAATGCGTTATTTTGATCCCGGTTAATGGAATATCCCGCTTATTAGAATATTTTTTCGTGGCAAAATGGCTATTCCATTAAGTGGGTTTGACTGTAATTGAGCTGAAGTTACAACAGTATTTGCGATTTTCCAAGAAAGAACCACTTTGTCAGGTGGTCCATTCGTGAAAACATCTAACCGTCCAATGATAGCAACTGCGTCATTTTGAATATTCTTATAGATGTTAC
The DNA here is from genome assembly GCF_026930045.1 of Uloborus diversus. Lineage (NCBI taxonomy): Eukaryota > Metazoa > Arthropoda > Arachnida > Araneae > Uloboridae > Uloborus > Uloborus diversus. The sequence goes on from NC_072735.1 coordinate 97,155,688, forward strand.
TGCTGTGATGAAACATGAATTACGGGGAATTGTACTTCAAAAGGCACTCTTTTAAGTCAATGTTCACGTTTAATTGATCATTGAAATTCAAAGCATGTTATAACTAAATGAAAATCTCAATAATTAGTAAGAAAATGGTACAAATCTTATCTGACCGATTAACAATATGATGAAGTAATTCTAGCTACTTGACGGCTCTGCAGTAGACTGTTTTTAGACAAAGAAAGGTACTGAAATTGATTACGCGTCTGCACAAACTCTGGTACGGAAAATATTTTCGCGGTCTAGTCAGGGAACAGGTTCATTGACGGCAAACTCTTACCCCATATCGGGCCCGGATTTAGCGAAGAAGCCAGAAAAAAAATTTGTTGGCATAGTATTAAATATGTGGGAGCTTCACTCGTTTGTAACGAGCAAACCCTGCTTAAAGCAAGCAATATTTTTGTGCTTCAGTAAACTTCTATTGACGGCTAGCGTAGTTTATCCTTTCTTGGGAAAAATGCCTTTGATGTTTCAAAGTCAATTCAAAGCTAGAGATGAGTCATTAATCCTGAAAACAAGAGATGGTGCCTCCCCCCCCCCCCGGTGTTTCGAGAGAGATAGCTTGTGGAGTGAATTATTTCCTTAACTTAAACAAAAACCTCTATTTTTCGTGAAAACGAAAATGTAATTTACTTCTGAACTCACATGGCTGCTATTCTCTCGTCATAACGTATCAAACGCTTACCCTAAACCCTAGTTACGTCAGTAACAACAAAATTCAGTATCCGAGAAATTCTTTGCATGTATGAAGAAAGTTCCCAGTTTAAAAGTCACATTCTTCTAAACATTTGGATATTTTCTTACTTCTTTTATATTGTCTGGTCTTTTAACAGAAGATTCGTTCTAAGTAAAACAGTTCTTTCTCCTTCCAACGCTTTCTACTACAGATAAAAGTACCCATTTGAAATCTCAAAGTATTCGTTTTAATTAAATTTCTTTCCTTTAATTTCAATTGGACTATGAAAGATTCCTGAGATTCAATCAAAAGTAAAATGAGATTGACGATTCGAACACTTTGGTGCTTGAATGGAAAAAAAAAAGTTTCATCTATCTGAAAAAGGTATTAAAGTTTGAACTTGCAAACAAATCTTTTTTTTTTTCCATTTTCTTGAAATTACAGTTTAATTTTCATTTGAAACGATAATATTGTTAAAACGATGTGGTATATGCCCTGAGTCTTATATGCAATTTCATAAATTAAAAAATAGACAGCTTTAATTTAAGAAACGGAATTTAATAAAATGGTCGTTTGAAATATAAAACTTAAATTAGTTGGAATGTTTCGAAAGATTTGTTGAACTATATAAAATTAAACAAGAGAGTACTTGCTTAAAATCAAATTTCAAACGCATTTAATTAAAAAAAAAACAATCTGTAGTGAAAAGGGATATTTAACATATTACCCTTTTTGCTTAACTTAATAGGAGTCAGTGGTTTAAAACTATGATATTATCAGTAAAAGCTATTACAACCAAATTTGTAAAACTTAATGCAATGCAGGAGCAATTTTTGGAAAACTTTTTTTTTCGCAAAGTAGATTAATAAATATATAGCTAAAATGATAGAGTATCACAGGGAAGCAAGCGTATTTAATAGCAATCCACCAAAGTCTGAAGCCTTTTCTTGCTTGAACTTATGATGAATTTTGAACTTGAAATTGATACAGCGTTTGAAATAAGGCAAATTAGCAATTCACCAGGTGCGGTAAATGGTTCATGTTCAGAAGGTTTGAATAACAAAGGAAATTGATGTTGAAATTGTCACGGAACCAAAGGAAGCAAACTTCAAATGAAAACAAAGTACCTTTGATCTGTTATAACCAACACACTCATGTGTTTTTGACACTTCCGAGAACAATGTAGTTTTGACTTATGAGAGTCTTTTAGGCTCTGGGAAGGCTTTAATGTGGCTTTTTGACTGCGTAAATTAAGTAGACTGCCATAGGTTTTTCGTCCGGCCATTTTTTATTCAAATAAAAATTTAGAACTTTTTGCAATCAATTAAACCGAAACCATCTGGTCTTCGATTAAAAAAAAAAAAAAAAAAAAAAAAAAAAAAAAAAAAAAAACTTGTTAGACAAAAGTCTGATTAATTGAAGAGCTTGTTTCCAAAATGCGTTAAGTCAAAATGTTCAAAAATAGACTTTTTGATGGAAAAAATAGCAGCTCTCATGTCTAACAATGTATTTAAAAAACACAGATTTTTCAAATTGAAAAATCTGTGATTTTTCAATCTCATTGAAAAAGGAGGATGAAACTCCTGTTTCTTTTGAAAGGAATTAAGCCAAAAGTAAGTTTTGTGGCAAAAAATATTAAGTTTAGCTTAACAAATTGCAGCGTGCTTCGACATCACGCTTTCTCTCTCTCTTAGACACACACACACACACATACAGGTAAAAACTTAGGGAAAAAAATAATAAAACCACATCCTTACAAAACGTGAGATAATCTGAAGAATTGTTCAATATTCATAATTTATCATCTACACCAGTTCTAGGCAATGAAAATTGACATCCAGATCACATTAAGACAGTTACAGCAGTTTAGTGGGACCCGCTAGAGCTAGCTGGCAATCAACTTGATATTTTTGCAATAATTTACCGCCCTAAGCCAGGGCTAAGGCAGAAATACATAAAATACACCGCCAGCTTAGTTATTCCATCCGAGGACTGCAGTTTCGTGCTTTTTAGCGCGCAACCGCCCGGAATAGGAAGTAACTGAGCTAGAGGCGGAAAGCCACTTAACGAAGCCAAGGCAGCCAAACAAACTGGTAGCTAATGTAGAATTAGCACACCAGACAAGTGACCACAGCAATGGTGCGGTTCAGCTACCAGTTTATTTGGCTCTCTTGGCTCCTTTAAGTGGTATTCCGCCTTCAGCTCAGTTACATCCTATTCCGGGCTGTGAAGTGCTAAATATTACGAAACTGAAGTCCTCGGTAGGAATAACTGAGCTGCCTGTGTATTTTATGTATGAATCAATTTGAAAGTTTGAAAAGTAATAGCTTTGTCCCAATTTATTCAAACACTATAGAGCTTTCGATGTCATATTTTCCCTGAAGTAATGAACTATTGCAAGTTGATAAGTAGAATATTCCACGCACACACGTCAACAGTAATAAGAAAGCCTGTTTTAAGAGTGAAATCAGAAATAACGAGAAAAACGTGCTATTACTTTGACTTCACAACTTATTGAAAGGATTTATTAAATTAACTCTCAGCAATATTTGATGAGCGCATTCCATTTTCCGTTCTACGTTTTTTGCATCACCACCCTCATTATTCACTTTAATATTTTGCATCCTGTCAAAACCGAGACCGATATTTATGTCATTAACCTCCCGCAGTCCCTTTTTTTCTTCAATTTTGTTCCCTTTTGCCGAAGTGATGGGGGGTTGAACTTCCATGCAGTCAAGCTTTTGCGTCCATTTCATCTCCTTCATTAGGTCCTCTGCGCTTTTAGTCGTGAAAAATGGCTCGATTAAAGTTTTGAGAGTGGATTCGAAAAAGATAAGAGAAAATGTTATTTTCGGTGCATTTTACGTAATTAAATTTCATAAAAACAAAAAAACTATTAAAATTTTACAACTTTTCAAAACAATTTTCTAAGGAGCGCTTTGCAATAAAATACATTATTTCCCAGATATTTCTTATGCTAAAGCAGTCACTTTTTTTTCTTTTGAAAAATCTCGGCCAGAGCCCCCCCCCCCCACCATCAATCATTTTTTGATTTAAACACAATTTTTCCGTCAATTTTGTGAAGTTCAGGGTAGTTAACAAGAAGTTCCGTCTAGAACTAAACGAGCCTATTTTCCCATTTACCAACGCTGACTTTCTAGAATCGGATTACATTCACAAAATTAGCTAAAATCGCAAATTATTTCAAACATATTTTTTAAATATTTTAATCTGATTTCTAGAAATAAAATATGCCTCGCTCATCTAAAGAATTAGATTCTTGGAAAATAAATAAACGAACAAATAAAATAGCAGCACCTTTTAAACAAAGCAGCCAATACATTTTTTACATTATAAAAAATCTTTCAAAAATAAATAAATAAATAAAATTAAAAGTTCATTAAAATATATACATTATATCAAAAAAAAAAAATCGTTTGTTTTTACCCTGTTGCCAAAAAATAATTTTGAAAATGAATTAATATACTTTCAGAAATAAAAAAACAATAAAATGTCAACTTAAATAAAAAATAAATTTCGTTGTCGGAAAAAAAACCCGACTGCTCATATCTTTATGTAGAAACATAAAGTATACTCCGAATGTCTCTGCCAAAAACTGAATACACAAACTAAAACTTTAGAGTGAGAATAAAATAAATCACATTAAAAATAAGTATTTCACAGTAAAAACCATGGCTGTCTAGTCGGAGTCACAGTTAATTTGATTTTGGGACAAAAGAGTCAGAATTGAGAGTCGAAAGTTTTTAATTCAAAGACTCGGATTTGAAATCGGTCATTTTCTCTTAAAGTCCGCAACTCGGCCAATGTTTGCGAAGTCGGAGTTGGACTTTTTTTTTAAATACAGGAGTTGGAGTTGATTTTCCAAGAGTTGAAGTCAGTCATTTTTCCTCCGTGTATAAATGTTTGCCAAAGCTACGAAGTCAGGTTCGAAGTCGGAGAGTCGGAGTCCGACTAATTTTCGGGAACAGGAGTCGGAGTTGTGAGTTGGTCGTCAAGAGCTATTTCCAACAAAATTTGTTTGAAGTAAATCCGCCATCAAGTTCGGAGTGTGTTTTGACTTTCAGTTTCCTCGTAAGCGTGAATGTTAAATTTTTTTGAACTGTTCAAAATTGAACGAAAAATTCTTCAAATCAAAAAATGAAGTATGGGAATGAGGTGTCATCGCCTAGATCTTTCGAAAAAAAAAAACAATTGTTCGAATCGGACTTTTCACTCAAAAGTTATTAGGGTGAGGGGGAGGGGGCAGACAGACAGGCAAACATTCCCCCCCCCTTTCAATACCTTACTTTCCAATTTTTAATTTTTCTATATTTATTTCATTGTTATCTTTATTTTTGACTTTTTTTTTGTTTCTTGCGATATTTTTAAGATGCATTAAGCTTTCGTTCAATGCTTTTTTCGTCTTTCTCTGACTTTTACTGGGAAAGTACGCTAAAACTGGGGCATTTTTATTGAATCTTGAATGCATTGATAAATCGAAATTTTGAGAATTTTTTGAGTGATCATATATTTTTGGATAGTTTTATGGGGGAAAAATATTAAAAACAAAAGTTTATTTTTTGCTTCAATGGTTTAGAAGATCTAGCGTATTTTCTTGCGTCAAAATTAGTTTTTCCAAATCCTTGATGTTCTAATCAGAATTTTCTTTTTTTCTCTTTTTTTTGTCAAAAATCAGGGCTGAATTTCCGATGAATGTTGACACGGCTGTGCGATGATTTTCGGAATGGATATTCTATAGAATGGTCATATGACTGGTTGGACCAATTAAAAGGATAATAGAAATATCTTACACAAGGCTGAGATCAAAATGATATCAAAAGGCGATTTTCTTGATTACTCAATCAGCATGAAAACTCTTGGCACGTGTAAAATGCCGTTTTGTTTCGATCAAACAAGATGAGAAAGAGGTTTTAACCAAAAATGTGCATTCTTTTGCCCTTTTTTTTGAACAGTTAATCGAAAATTAAAATTAGCCCCCCCCCAATCGTAAACTACATTCTTCAATAAGAACAGTATCTGCAGTTCCCCCCCTTTTTTTGGCATTTTCGACATCTTTTGTACTTTAGCTTTTATTGTACAAGCTTGCTTAGTTGGTTTCTGCTGCCAATAAAGCTTAAAAAAAAAAAAAAAAAAAAAAGTCAAATCCCAGCATTTTCCGATTGTTAATCGATAATTCTGAACTCATTTCCTCCAATATCTCAAAACTTCATTTCTGCAGATACTGCCCATTGTCTTCCCACCACAGTATAAGCTTATTGTATTTAATTTCTGTTTTTCTGGATTTTTTTAGTTATCCTATCTGCTTGGAAAATTGTATATATATACTGTAATACACGTATACTTAAACCTTCACAAATATATTTCACGAATATCCTTTAATTAAAAATTCAAATTTTTGTAAATTGGTTTTGAAACCCCTTTTTACCTAAATGTGAAAAGATGTGCTCCATGCAATTAATTCTGTATTCATCTTTATTTATAGCAAGATGCTTTGTTAAAACATATGTTATTTTGGAGCGGGAGGTGTGAAATAACTTTTACTATTTATTTTTCAGTTAAGCAGTTTTTTTTCCTTTTTCACTTTTGAAGTACCTTTTCATACGAAAAAACAGAACGTGCATATACTCTATGTATTCTAATGTTTGATTTGAAGTTTGTGATCCTAATCTAAGCCTTAATTTATAATGAAATTAATACATTTCAAATTTTTTTCCGAAAAGTGAAAGAATTTAACGACATAAAATACAACCAAAAATGTACTGTAGTGTCAGCGCTAAACTACGAAAAACAATATCTGTTCAAAAACATTAATGGAAAACATAAATTACCAGGAAACTGAAACATGAAAAAAATATCAAACAGACACGACTTATAAACAAAATGCAATATGAAACAGTATACCATATTCGTATTGCATTCATATTACACTTTCATATGATTTAATATATTAGAGATAAACTGCAAAAAGAGTACTTAATAACAAAATATTGAGGATACACAAGTGAAGAGAGAGAATTATTGCGATGACAATAAAAAACAAAAGCAAAAAGCCTATGAAAACAAGACACAGTAAACAATAAGACAAAGCAAATTAATACCGAGGCAAGACGTAACACGAAAGGGAGAAACTTATAAGATTGCTTTTTGTGTACTGAAGGCCTAAGTTCGAAAAGATCATCTTAGCTCAATGATGAAATGCTAAAATTCCACGTTCATGAAATCAGTGTCCGTAGAGTGAAATGCGTCCTTAGTCGCCGTTCAATGATAAGTTGAGAAATCAAAAGGAGTTGTGGAATCAATATTAATGCAGTTTATGATGCATTCATTCTGAAGAGAAATTTATCTGATAGCGTCTTTGATAGGTTTACGTTGTTTTCAACAGTTGCTTTGATCAATTTGTAAATCATTTTGTTAGGCGAATGTATTCAGGAGCTAATTTTTTAACTATGATGAGGATATTTTTTTCTGTAAACATGAAAAATGAACTAATGTTACTAAAAAATATTTTTATTTTAATAAATGAGACAAAACGCACGACGCCGGTAGCATTTTTAGACGAAATTTAAAGATTAGGAGTTTATAGTGGTAATATAGAGTAAAGTAAAGTAGGGTAGATAGTAGAGTAAAGTGTATTAGAGTGCAAAAGAGTTTATTTCCTCAAACTAGAAGGATAATATTTCGACAAAATATCTGCATATTTGGTTGCTTCAAAAAGAAGAAAAGAGAAAAAAAAAATCAAGAGGAATTATACTGAAAGAGTGTCAAGCTTCCTATAATGAAGGTAACTGTTTTTTATATACATGTAACCGACATCCAAAAAGCCTGCATATTTGTTTGCTTTAGTACAAAAAAAAAAAAAAAAAAAGTAAATAAAAAAAGGGAGATGCTTAGGATAAAGCCTCCTTATATGAAGGTTTTTCCTAATATGGAGTTCTTATGCTTTTTCCATAAATGCATCAGACATCTACCGGATGATGTCAGAGTTAGTTGCATAACAGCACATGCTTTATGTTTTTGGCCCGAAGAAAATGGTCTCTGTGCAATTGTGGAGGTTATAGGTGTTTGCTTGTTTCATAGGTCCGACAATTTCTTCCAGTAATCACCTTACATCGTTCTTGTAGGTCGGAAATTTTTTAATTTTATAAGTTATTATTTCTTCTGTATTATCGATGCACATGAAGTATGTTGCTAAAATTAAGTACCCTGAACGCGGGCTACTTCGGTCGTAGCTTCTTTACCCCAAATTGAGAAAAAGACACAATATTCTCTGTAAACTTTTACGAAGCAATTTTGAACAATATTTTGACAGAATCCGTTAGAGAGCAGCCTCAAGGACTCTGTAATGTATACCAAGCACTGTAATAGCTCTCCACAAGGAGCAACACTATTGGTTTTGTGTTCCTTGTGCTAACATGTGTCTTTATAACCTCTCAGACTATTACATGTAGAAGTAGTTCTACATTAGGTAAGAGTTTGTTAATTACCTATTCATTACACTATTCAGTACTTTATTTAGTAGCATAATTCAACTGTACTTCTCATTTCTTTAATGGTTACTATTTAAAAATTCACAATAACACCATATCTCCTAATTTAAAAATTATGACCTATTGACTCAGCATGAAAACTTGCAAAAATCCACCAGAGAGTTTTCGAAAAGAGAAGAAAGCTCAAAGTAAAACTACAAACAAGAAAAACACAAGAAAACACAAGGAATTCGACGCAACGGATTACGAGAGAGCGATTATAGACTAAAATCCTTAGGGTTCAGTTACATGGCTTCTATAATGGAAGATGAAGAGGAACTAAAAATTGCCGAAGGTTTAGAAAACATTGACCCAGTTGCATCTACTTATGAACCTAAGGCCTACGGCTAAGAGGTGGGGTGCGTGCGGAGAAAAGTTGCATCTACTTCTTACAAAATTTGTTAAATTTGTTGGAAAGTTTATGAAATTTTGTTATTGTCAGGTTTCCAAGAATAGATGTTCATGTGAGAGAAGTCAGATCTAATGCTGAGAGCATGGAACGCATCAAAATTTTTGGAAGTGATCAGAAATTTTATGATCCATTGTGTGTTTTATGGATGATGATATCTTTATAAAATTATTCAACCTAAAACTGATGAAAATATGACTGTTCTTCATCGGTAATTTCTTCGACAAAAACTAGGTATGCACACATTTTTAAAAAAAATATAATTTTCCTTAAAACATACGTGTGACTCAAACTTCTTGTAAAAAGTGTTTTTCTCCCAAATAGTTTTTCCTATGAACATAAGTCTTTTTTTTGGATCTAGTCTACGATGATTTTAAATAGGGAAGACCACTTTGGGCCAAAGTAACCCAACCGCAAGGGTAGGGGCAGCTGCTGTACCCACGGCTAAAATTTACTTTTCAATTTTTGCTGGTCTGTGTGAATGAAATCGGTAAAATTTTTTGGCAGAGTCTACAACTTACCTAATTTGGCAATTTTTGTCAAGTGAAAATCTCAAAACTTTCAACTAAAAATTTTTTTTAAAATCATATTTTTTGTCTATGAGTACGACACAGCGTTCACCCCACGGACAGAGGCCTTTGTACCCATGGACACATAAAAAAAGTAAATAAATGGGTCTGAGGAACTCAATTATACTCAATAAATTTTCGTAAGCCATTTTATATTGAAATATTTCAAACATCCACTAAAAATAGCATTAAGCAAAAAATCCAACATAAATAAAACTTAGAGAATTAACAACCGAATTTCAGGTTAATTTTTACCTAAAGGTTTTTCTCCTACTTTAATTATCTTTAGTTTTTATCATCAGTGAACTCTTCAAAAAATAAATAAATAAATAAATAAATAAAATAAAATATTACTCTTAAGAGAGCCTAATATGTTTTTCAAGAAGAAGAAAAAAAAAAAAAAACTAGATACATGATTAGTATGGTTCTCTATGTACCTGTATAATGACTTCAATTTATATGAAAATTGAAACCTTTAACCAACTCATTACAAAAAAACTCAGTTTAGATTAAACTAGTAAAAGCCCAGAAAAGTCGACTTCAAATGAAAACACCTGGGATTGACGGTCTGTAGACCCTACAACAGGTGGGGGCTATTTTAACACTATATCTTCAAACCCTACTTCAAATTAATCATCATTGTTGAAAGTAAATTTCGGACCTTGATGACAAGGCACCATTTTGAGGTACTTCACATTGTAAGAAGACTGAGATGTTCCCCGAGGACGCTAAGAATTGCCGTCCAAGGATAGAAAGATGTGCCATTTTGGTTTTGCAAGCCAGTCACATCGACAGGACCAGTTTTTCACTGCGACAATACCCGAAATTTCTCGACCAATGTCCGTAAGTACAACCGTCGGTGGGTACAGCAGCTTCCCCTAACATTGGCTCAAATAAAAAAACAATTAAAAGGGGTAATAATACTTTGGAACAAAGTGATCAGTATTCTAAAAATTAAATTAAGAGAATTCTAGATGCGCAAAAAAAAAAAAAAAAAAAAGAAAGAAAAAAAAAGGATTCCACAGCTTAGAAATATGCATAGTTAAAAAGTTATTGAGAAAAGTTCGAAAATTTGGGCCCAAGTAGCCCGCATTTACGATACCTTTAATTCCAGTTTTTGTACCAGCGTATTTTTTTAAATAGTTTTTTTCATTTGAATACCTTCAAACACGCTTATTCAGTACCAGCAACCTGAGACAGTCGAAGTGTTTCAAAATGTTTCCCTACATGGATCTACACAGAATAGGAAATGTCAGTCTAACTTATGGCTTTTTGTAGCGACAGAAAAGTGTGAATGTTCCCCTAAAAAAACTTCTTTTGTACTGTCTGACCACGGATTGTATGGAAAGACAAACATCCGTTTTACAGCTGAAAATGGACAAATTTATGATTTTTTACAGATGTCAGCTTTTGCAGAAGCAAAGTCTCATTCAAATGAGCGGAATACGCGCATCACATTTTTACTTTTCCCCCCTTATTCACATAGATTCGTCTTATCTGGACGTTTGAAAATTCCATGCAATCCGTGGTTGAACTATAGCTACCTACTTTTACAGCCAAACGCTTCACGTGTGATTTTTCGCATTTTTTTTATTTGCTTACAAGCATAATTGAGGCAATGATAAGCAAAAGAATGTGGTAGAAGTCTCTTCTATGTTTTAGGGAAGAGGTCGAACTAGTATTCCTGGTAATTGCTGCCATACAACATGATTTAGAAAGAAAAATCAATGAAAGCCTATCCAGGATCTGAACTTAAAATGCGTTTTTCTCAAAGCTCTAAAATACCCTTTTCTTCTCACTGCCACAATAAATGCATTAAAAAAAATTAAAATGAGTTTGGCGAGACACGTAACATTAGGCAGGGGGTGATATTGAACGAGGTGTGCGATATGACACGAGGTGCGCTTCTTCAAAAGGAAGAAAGATGAAGTGAAAGCAAAGAGGAAATGCTGAATGTATATTGCGCTGAGTCATTTGCAACTGATCATGGGGGTAAACAGCGGATTTCAAATGTCAAAAATATGCTTCAAATAGGCTCATATAGACAGTGCTGGCAATCTTCACATATATACAATAGCGAATTCACTGATCGAGTAATGCTCTGACGTTATCAACCATGAAACTCGTGCCATAGCATGATAGTTTGATAACATTTTTTTTGTAATGTTTGACTTGTAGGGAAATGCTTTATTATGACAACGCTGAACTGGGACCAGTACCATAACTGTTTTACTGGTAAGACTGTAATTTTAGGAGAAGGAAGGAACGAAAAAGTGGTCATCAATTAATGATATCTACTGGAGTTTAGGGTCAATCAACTGGAGTTAGGGTTAAAATTTCATTTATCAAAATATCACAAAACAGCTCCTCAATTCAATTTTTTACTTTCTTTGATATTGGATTTTAAACTTGTGGCAAGTTTTAGTCATCGCTATTTTTTTCTTGCTTTTTCTTTTTTTTTTCAAACTTGCTAAGTTTTAAATCCAATATCAAAGAAAGTAAAAATTGTTTTCTAAATGAATTGAAGAACATGGGAAAATCCAACATCTATGTGGAACTGCTATGGAACTTGGTAACCGTTTAGATCTGAACTTTTGGTAACACCGTCTACCCCGAAAATCATTTCGACCGTACTTGGCTTCTTTTTTACATTTATGTTTTGTTGGGATATCATTAATTTTGAAAAGCTAAATCAAAGGTTATGTTCTAATTCAGACAGTTATAAATGCAAAAGTGTATACAAATGTATGATACAAGACCAAAGTACATTAGCTCTTGGTCTTTGGCGTCCTTAAATTTGTCGACAATTAGGAAAATTGTTGACTCATCTAAAAATCTGTCTGGAATTTCTTTATTGTTCGGGGGATTCTCATAACGTAGATCGTAAAATGTGCAGAATTGGCGAAAATATTTCTCAATTGTTGAAATTATTGCTGCCATTTTCGCTCCTCCCATAAAATTTTGCATTTAATTGAGATTTAAACTTTTATAAATTTTAAAGCTCGTTATTTTTGATTTTAAAGTCTTCGCTCTAAATTTGTATTTTTAATTATTTAATGGATCATTTTTCATTTGAGCGGAATTTAAAGTATCTTTTAAAGCCCCATTTTGGTCAGAAATTAAATTGTTAATTTAAAACTTCAACAATCTTGTTTTGGTAACGTTTGACGAGTCCATTTGTTTTGATTTATTTGGCGAAATTTTTGCAATCGCGCGGTAAAGTGATTACGCCGTGATGCTCATGAAAAATAGCGTAGTTTTTTGCTATTTTAATGTAGTTTTTTGACTCCTTAGATTTTTCTCTTTACATGTGCATGAAAATCTATCTTTATGCGAAATTTCAAGTATGTGAGACACTTGGAAGTTTGTAAACATTTTGATGAGTGAGTGAGTGAGTCAGTCAGTGTTAAAAATGACACTTTTCATATCTTAATAATTCCATAATTATAAGAGGTACATTCATGAAATTTATGGTTATAGGTCTGTTATGCAGCTCTATTAGACATACAAAATTTCAAGCACGTGTAGTTTTAATAGTTTTTGAGAAATGAGGGGGTTAAAAGTAGCTTAAAATGGTTCGTGTAAGGTACACACTGGCATGTGTGTACCTTACATGCATCTGATTTCTGAACTTGGCTAACACACTGCCGTGTGTCTAAATTTTATTTTTACTCTTGATTGAAATTTTGAACGTTTGTGAAACGATTTTGTTTTTCCGTAACTTAATAATCCCAGAATATTTTTGGCTCTTCATGTAAATAATTCATGAGTACCTCTACACTTTACTTTCGGTACGGATGTAGTAAATGTATTATTTCTCACAAATGATTATTAACTTAACTATGATTATTGAAATAATTACTCGTCTTTAAATTTAAATATATTTGTGACAACTCTTTGATACCATGTACAGTGTGTAGATATTTATTGTTTTATTCATTTTTAATATTATTTTGTAGAAAAAAAAAAAAAAAAAAAAACTCATCAGTACACAGAATTTTTTCACAAGTTTTTAAAGACCCCAAAGTTATTCTTATTATTTATTTTATTTATTTTTAAGAAAAGGATAAAAATTTCACAGGTTCGCAAAGTTTTTCATTTGCTTTTATCGGTCCGTGGGTCAAAAGAGGTTGAGAAACACTGAGTTAGAGCACGATCAGATTAATTAAAGCAATGAGCACTTCTTAACTATGTTGAAAACTCTGAAATGTGATCAAATGCTGTAATAACAAGTTTTAATCATTTCCAGTACTGAATTCAACGTGAAAAATGTCCAAAACGTAAAATATTGTGAATCAAAACTATTAAGAAAAAAAAAAAAAAAAAAACCATATACAACTGTATTTAAAAACGCACACAATACGGGAGAGGGGGGGGGGGAGGAGGAGGATCTACAGTAGAAATCAGTATAGGTGCCATTTTTCTCTCCGAAGGATCTTTCTTGTCACCCTCGCTGCCAATGTTTTAGAAGGTGCCTGTTTTTCATCCAAACAAGAGATGCCATTTCGGCTCCGTACTGGGTACCACTGGTGAACAAGCTTTTCACCAGTGAAAGGTGCCAAACGTAACCTATAGTTTTAACATTGTATTAATTCAGCACGGTTAATTATCCAATACTTTTGATAATATATCCCAAGTAAATGTTATGCAGTAATGGGGATGTTTCCTTCAGCCGTAAGTACGAGTTTTAGACACTGAAATTAGTTAAATAAGCGAAAATAAAAATAACATGGACACAGAAAATACTTTAATTTCCCAACATTAAATAATTTTTTAAAATGTCTGATTTGTAAACCGAAATGTTTCATCGTGTGACGTCACAAGTGATGAAAGCCATCTTGAGTCGGAGTGCGTGGTTGTCTTTTCTGGCAAGATATCGCCTTTTAATGATTTTTTTCCCCGCGAGCAATTTATTAGCGAAGCTAGTTAAATACAATATTCATTTAGTGAAGTTTGGCAGTGTCCTGAAACTTTATTCTGGTAACCTTAGCGATTTGCTCACTTGTGACGTCAGCTCAGAAAGTGGAAACAACTGCTGAATGTCATTTAAGAGTATTTTTTTGAGAGAGAAAATAACTCAAAATTAAAAAAAAAAAACTTACCCCATGTTTTTGACCATGCTCTTACAGAAATTTTTTTGAAAAATTTTAAACACCCAATTGTAATATTAAACGCAAAATTTAATATTAAGTATTTGCTTGTGCACGAAATTCTTCAAAATCTACTTAAAATTGTTCAACATTAAAGTCGTTTTGAACAATGAAGAGTAACGATAACTACTGCTTGCCGTGAATGAAATTCCTTGGATATAAAGTCAGAGTTAAACCCAGTCCTTATGTACACTGATTTCCTGTTTGCAATTTGCAACACATTAGTTAATATGTTATTTTATTTAAATTTTGCTTACGGTCATTAACAAATGAATTTAAGTAACTTTATTTTATGAAGCATTATTTAAATCAACTAATAAAAATTTCTGCGAAGTTTAAAAGTAAATATCTCTAGCTTCAAAAATTTTTCGAATCTTAATTACTTTTATCGAATGTAAAATGATATTTCAGGATATTAAGTATCTGTTGCTTGATTGTTAGGTGAATTATTTTAATCATTCGTTCATTATGACATCTTATTATTTTTACACTTTTCAACTATTCACGTGGAAAACAAATTTAATTTGTTATTCAAATTTCAATCTGTTAAAAATTTCTCCCTAAAGACTGAGAAGGAAATTTTTATCAAGAAATAATTCAGAGAAAAACTTCACTTTATCATGAGAAACAAATAAGCATGCTTTCCTGCTCACAAATAATCAGGTTATTGCGATAAATAGCATGTGAGATCATCAAGGAACATTTTTCGAAAAACTTCCGTACCCAAGCTTTCGAGAAAAATCAAAGAAGACATGTGTATGATGGCAGCCCTTTGTTGAAATGGCATTAATTATGAAAAAGAGTTGATAAGAAGGATACAGGGTTTACTTGTTTCTTGAGGTGATTGAGGTTTATCTCTTCTAATTAATCAACGGATCGATAGAGGTTTAGAAACAAACACTGTTGCCCCTTAATGAGACAAAGCACTAATTTCTCACTGTGCTTTAAGCAGGTAGTATGCTAAACGAGCAATCAATTTTTTTTCTTGTTCAAGTGCACTTCAAGAAGGACATTGTTAGATGCAGCTTTCAGTGTTCTTGAGTGAATGCATTGCTTTTATTGAACTAAGAGAGTATTTTGCTAATCAAAACTGCAGGCAAGATATAAAGTTTTGCACTGATAAAGAAGATTTACTTAAAAAAGAAAAACTAATTAAGATTTACACATAATTCGTGTTTTAAAATTTTTATCCTTATTTCTTCAAGTTTTCTCCCATTAGGGAACCATTGATCTCCAACTGGTTCCCTTAATTGCATGCAGGTGGCGCTAATATCGAAAACTAAAAATGGCGTCTGTGAAAGAAAAAAAAAAAACTGGCTGGGATTATTTTGAGGGGCACCCTCCCCTCCACCAGAACGCTTGGTTTTACCACACGTTGTGAATCCTAATGTAACGGTTATATCCATATGACAATTGTTATGACCGAATCCTAATCCCCTTCTCTCCAAAAGATAAATTACGGCTGCGCATAAAGTTTGTTGGAATTGGCGCCAAAACTTCATAGGCATCAACTCACATGGGAGCACATATGTTAACCAAATTAGTTTGATTCCGTGCTGTAGCTTTTGCTCTAGAGCGTCCGCAAAAAAAAAAAAAAAAAAAAAAAAAAAAAAAAAAAAAAAAACACGATCATTCACATACAGTCAGTTTCCGAAAATGGTCAAAATGGACTCAGCGCACCTCAAAACGTGCAAATCCGTCGAAATTCAAAAACTTTCACGAATATAAAAAATATACTTAGGAAATTTATGCACTCTTTCAAAGAGATTTTCGTTTTAACAGTTGCCTATTTTGAGTAGTTTCTGAAACCAAATTCTTCAAAATATGAGAAATGATTTGTTTAATATTTAATTGGAAGGAATTATTTAATGACCGTTGAACTGCGGTTATTTCGGGAAGTCTTCACTGATTCGCGACAGTTTGGTCCAATTGTTATGAATTTAGTTAAAAAACATTCCACGCAAATAAAGAAAAAAAGAGGAATTTCAACATATGTAAAGTTTATTATTGGTCAGACTTTTTCTTTAAGTTCCATGCAGCAACTAATCAAGCAAAAAACTTGCTCGTAGTTGCATTTTTTTTTGTAAATATTTTTCCATCCTTAACAAGTAACGTGATGCTAATAAAGCAACAGAAGAATTTTCTCTATTTTTTCTCTTTTAAAAAATTGATTAAGCTGCTTTTTAAGTAAAATTTAATGGGGTCAATCCCCTTTGTAGTTTTTCCCTTTTTTTTTTCCACTACAAGCATCCTCATTATTCACTTTGGTAATTCCCTGCGTGACACAAGTGGGACCAATATTTATGTCATTAAGTGTCTCAAACTCATTTTTGTTCGCGGGTTTTTTTTAAAGGGTGGGGAAACTTGATTAGCTGTCTTTCACTTCCTTCTTATCAAATCTGCTCCATTGATTAGTACACGGCTTTTGTATGAAAAATGGTGGAATGAGGTAAAGACTTAAACCAAAGTGAGACAATATTTTTTTTTTTGTTTTAGTTTTACTTAATACGACAGGAAATATGATATGAATTTTTTTTTTAAACGAAAAATCATTAGTTTATTTTATAAAAAATGAAAAGAAAAATTTCACTCACGGCCTCTCTCTGTCTGTACATGTGTGTATTAGGAGGGTTCAAAAATACAAGTAAAAAATATTTTTTCCTAGACAACGGGTCACCCCTCAGTATTTTTAAACTTGTGGTCCTTGTGGATAGTAATACAGTGAAATTCCGTTACAACGAATACCAACACAACGAAATTTCCGTTTCAACGAAATAAATTTTCGGTCCCGATACATATCCAATACATTGTTTGAATTCCGTTACAACGAAACTCCCATTACAACGAACAAAATTTGCGGTCCCTTGAATTTCGTTGTAAAGGGATTTCACTTCAAAGAAGTTTTAGCTTCCTATTTCAACTGAAAAAGTGTGCTCAACCCCCTTCCCCAAACCTAATTCGTATGGGGAAGGGGTTAGAAAATACATTAACTTGAAACAACAAGGCTACATATTATAACATACGCTAGGAATATGCATATACATTGCAATAAAATAATTATTCACAAGAAAAAAAAAAGGCCAGGGAAATTAAATGTTTCTGAACTCGTGGCATTTTCTATACTACGGTTGATGTTTAATTAAGGGGTCATTGAGTACCCTCTTAAAATTTTAGTAAGAAGCTAAACGTTTACAGCATAATACTATTAGTAAATCTAAAAAAAATAGGGAGTGGCTTGGACTGTAGCTGAAAAAAAATTCTTTGACCCACCTAAGTGTGTATGTGTGTGCAGGAAAGTTCTTTTTTTGTGTAACCCCCCCCTCTCGATTTTTTAAAAAGGTGCTTGTTTTAATTTTTAAAACAAATATTCACGCTAAATAAAAAATTATCAAACAAGCTTTGTGCTGCAATATGATTAAAATGAAAAACCGATGTAAATAAAGCACCAATTCTCAAGAAAATACAGCATATAACTATTTCAAGGCTACAATGGAGCCTTTTCGTGAGTGCAAGAAACTCACCGCGCAACAAGAAAGTCGTGAAAGAACTAAACGTCATCACGTGGACACTGGTACATATAGCAAAAGGGAAAACCAATAGGAATTCAAGGCAAGAGGTCACGATAACCAACCAAATGCGTTCTTGCATGACTTTCTTGTTGTATGGTGAGTTTTTTGTACTGATGAAGAACCTCCTTTTTAACTTTGTAGCCTTGAAATAGGTATATGCTGTATTTTCTGGAGAATTTGTGCTTTATTTAGGTTGGTTTTTCCCTTTATTTGAATATTCACGCGTTTATTTTGTTCTTAGAATGCTAAAAATGTATAATATCAGTTGTCCCATTGCCATTGTTATAGAAACGTAAAACTATACTTTTTTACTTCTTTTTAAGAAGTAAAGGAAGTATTGTATTCGCGAAAAAAAGTTTCACCCCAAAAACCGACCTTAATTTTCATTTTGCTCGCCCCCGAATCAGTATTGAATTTTTTTTTTCAATCCAACCACACGTGGATGTATGCTTAAGAACGTATAGACACCCCAGATATCCATTTTGACAATCCCCGAGTTAATTACTACGAGTTTTCTCGTGAAGTCTGTATGTACGTATGTATGAGCGTATTTTTGTATGTGCACATGTTTCTCGCATAACTCAAAAGCGGTAGGTCCTAGAAAGTTGAAGTTTGGTACGTAGACTCCTAGTGGAGTCGAGTAGAGCACCTCCTCTTTTGGTTGCATTTGGATTTCCCAAAGGAGGTCTTTTACACTTTTTTTGTCGGAAATCATTGTTCATTTCAATGCGAACTCAAGTGGTGTTATAATTTGGTAAACACTTGGCAATATATCGTCAAGCTTTTGGTCCAACTTGACGACATTTTTTTTTAAAATCTGGTTTTATTTTGGGTTACTATTGGCACTATTTAGAGAGTTAACCATTGAATCACATTAAAATATCCAATAATGGGAAAATTAATCCGTATAAAACGGTTTTTACTATCTTCTATATCTAATATATAGAAGAAAGTATTGGGTTCGTGTTTTGCTTCGGTTCGCAACAAACTTGGGGTAAAAATATTTTAAGTGTTTCTTTGCTTACTCCAAGGCACTATTATCATTAAATTGGTGTAAAAGAAAGTCATGTGATGCACACATCAGCTCGTTTTCAGCTGTAGTTCCCCAATTTGCAAATATATGCAAATGTTGACGAAAGACTTAAGGCTTAAAGACAGAATTAAAGGAAAAAAGCCGTCAACATTAAAGGAAAAAAGGTCGTACAATATTAGGCAGAAAGGAAGCTAGAGAATTATAAATAAAGGTTAAAGCTACGAATCTATGATTGGTTAGTTTTTGAAGAATGCTTTAAAAGTCTAAACTCCAAAATCTCATCTCATTTTTCGAAAATCTTTTTGAAGAAAACGCTAGAAAACCCCCACACATTAGCCTTTCTTTTTTCTCCTTCTGGAGCCATCTAAGGAGAAAAAAAAAAGAGAGAGAGAAAACTTGGGGAAAAAAAAATCCCTACAGTTACCTCCGAACTTTAATGAAGCAACGTCCCTCAAAAAATGATCGTCCCGTCGTCTCCCAATCACACACTGCTGACTGAGCTAAATCTTTTCTGGATGATTATGAGTTTGTGGGGTGCAGCGGCGTTTCCCTTTGAAGTCGCGTTCGGTGGGCATCAAAGGGGCTGAGCATGCTTTTGAAGCTGATAGGGTGTGTCTGTCTCAATAGCTTCTTTGACCGCCGGGTGGAGATGGCAATCTACATAGGGCCATTTAAGGAATGTGGAGGAATACAGCCCCCACCCCCTTCCCCCACTTTGATGTATCCCTTCTGGTGGGGGCTCTGGGATTTGCTGACTCTGCGGATGAGGCTCGAATTTTGTTATTCACTTGTCGGCGTTTCTTACTTAATTAGATTGCTTCAAAAAGTACTTCATATTTTTTCTTCACTTTTTTTTTTTGCAATCAATGATCTTTAAAAGATAGTGCTTCACGAGAAACAATAAAAAGAAATTGCAACTCAAAAAATTTGATTGAACTGTGATTGAAAAGTGATAACAAAGCAGAAAATTATCTTAAGTGATCATCATTACGTTTTAAAAGGCAGCTGAACAGCTCTTACTTGCACTACTTAGAAAAGTTTAAAAGTGCCTCTCGCGAAGTGTTTAAATCGTATTCATTTCTACTGAAAATCAAGAGGATAATGTGCAAAGAAATCCAATCTCATCGTGAAAAAGTACATTTTTGACGATTTTATAGAAATGGATGTCGTTATTCATTACTAAATAATTTTGAATAAAGATTCATTAGCATGCAATAATTGTATTTGGGGATAATCTGTTTTCTCTCCATCTTTTCTTTTTCTATTTTTAAAACCTTTTTTACAAGAATAAAAACTGGGTAATGGTGTTTTGACTCACAAAACTGAAAAATGTACTGCATCCATGTACTAATCCCTTTCCTTAAGTAAAATGTTTGTTTAAGTACGCATATATTAGTCACTAGTGGTACCCGCACGGTTTTGCTCGTAATAGAAAAATTAAAAGGTTTTTTGGTTTGCCTGTATATTTACAAATAATGTATGATGAATTTTTCTCGCCAGTTGGCTTGTATCCATGCTTCAGTTTCACGTTATGATAATTTCGTATCTCGCCAATTGGCTTGTGCTCATGTTACGGTTCCACGTAATGATAATTTCGTAATTTACTCATCCATCTTATGATAATTTTGTTCTTAAAATTTGAATAGAAAAAGAACCACACGGAATTTTCGAAAAATCGCTTCGAGGTGCACACTCTCATGCTACAAACTAACTTTTTGCCAAATTTTATGAAAATCGGCCGAACGGTTTAGGCACTATGCGCGTCACAGAGATCCAGACATCCTCCGGACATCCAGACGGAGAGACTTTCAGCTTTATTATTAGTACAGATGAGTAAACTGCTTGCTTTCCAACAAACCAGTTAAACATCATTAATAAAAAGGTTAACTATCATTAGTATACTGCCGTGTGCAGGTAAAGGGCAGTAATTGAAAAATTTTCATTTCTCAATTTTTTGCATTTTTGTCACCAGTTGTACGTTAGCTTTATTGTACAAATTTGCTTTTGTGGTTTCGCTAAAAAAAAAAGGCGCGAAAAAAGTCTAATTCCAACATTTCCCTATTGTTAGTATTGAACCCAACACATATTTCTTCAAATATCTTGAAAACTAATTTCTGCAGATACTGTCGTTTACCTGCACACGGCGGTATAAAGGTTGATTATATTCAACTCGTAGTCGCAATAGTATGGTTTGTAAATTATGCAAATGTCTTGTTTATTTTCTGCAATCTGTATTCGTCGCCTCAGAGCAACAGTAAGACATCTAATCCCAGGAATGATAAGATGTAATACTGTTGCTCTGGAGGCGACGATATTTTGAACTAACCAACTTTTAAGGCAATCTGATTGCTACCTATCTTTTCTTTTTTTCCTTTTTTAAACCTATGTGGTGAGAATAAAAATGCGAGAACGGTGTTGTGACGAATAAAATTGCAAAATGCATTGCACCCATAAATTTACGTGATAAAACTAATGGCCTTTCCATACGCAATTTCAGTGTGCAAAGAATAGTCATAAGTAAACTGCTTGCTTTCTAACAAATCAGAGAAGTCTCATTAATAAATAGAAATTTAATTCAACTGATAGCCACGGTAGAAGACTTGGTAAATTACGCAAATGTCTTAGCTTCTGCAGTATATATATTGTGAACTAACCGACGATTACATCAATCTGATTGTTACCAAAATATTTATGATAAACAGAACATAAAGTTCCTCCAAAAGAAAAAAATCTTGTTTGGATCGAATGTCATTTTAAATTATCCTTTTTTTCGAAGCGGAAATTTATTTAAAGGAAAAGTGATAATTTATGAACATCGAACTTTTGAGAGTTTGTTTATATTGTGCCCAAGTTTATCCCGGCGATAGAGAAAAAAACAGTATTTTAATCGACAACCTTTCATTTTGAGAGTGATATATCATGCGGTATTGACTTTTTCAAAGACAGGCGAGACTTCTTTCAGATTTTCATGAATTTTAAATCTTTATGCGAAACAAACTGTGATTTATTCTGATGCATATTGTGTCACGTAAAAAATATGCAGAACATATTTTTGGCGAAATACATCTTAGAAATAAAAGTATAAAGAAGAAAGCTAATAAAAGGAGTTTCAACAAACAGGAAAATATATATTATATATATATATATATATATATATATATTATTAAAAAAATATATATTCAAATATAAGCTCTGCTACCTATATTTTCAAAGTACAGTGCAGAACTCTAGTTCTTCGAATGAATTGGGACCGGACCCTATTTGGATAAACAAAACTCAGATCTTTGGATTTTTCTGAAAAAGGGGCTATTTTAACCAATTTCTGGGTGTACTTTGAAATTGAGAGGAAAAAACTATTTTTGAAGAAAAAGATCTTTTAACTACTGAAATAGAAAATTATGACTTTTCATGCTAAACGTACTTACAAGTGCAGTAAAACAGAACAGTAGTAAAAGCAGTTTAAGAGACTTCTTTAACAATAAATATAACGATTCCATTAGTGTTTTTCTGACGCTTTGGCGTATTAACTATACTGCGTATACATGAAATACACCGCCAGCTCAGTCAATTCCAGCCGAGGACTGCAGTTTCGTGCTTATTAGCACTCAACAACTATACTGCGTATAGTTATATATACAGCGCATATATAACTATACGCTATTAACTATACATCTCTTCATATAGATATCAGAAAACATCCCCTATTGTTTCTTTTCTCAATTGCCGATTAGTTGATTGTTGGAAACTAAGAAGTAGGGGAATGGGGGGGCAAAGTGAATTGGTTGAGATCACTTACTTTTTTCAATGTGAACAAATCGGGATGATGTTCTTCAGTTTACGGATCATAAGGAAATAACAATATATTTAATAATAAAACTTGCACTGGACCAGTATTTTTTATTTTTGGCAATAACTTTGTGCCTACAAAAAAACGGTGGAAAATGTTCACTTTTTCTTCATGTGGCAAAGTGAAAAATGAAATTTTTTTTCCGAAAAAAATATATTTTATTTGATTATTAAAGATATTTCTGATCAAATAAATTAATGAATAAAATAATGAATGAATATATAAAAAAACAGTAAAAAATAAACATATGAAAATAAAATTATTTAATTACTATAAGAGAAAAAATAAATGAGTGAATAAAATAGTGAATGAATAAGAAAATAAGTGAATACATAAATCAATAAGAGAATTATTAAATGAACGTAATGTAAATGAAACAATTTAGAAATAAATACGCAAGTGATTTGATAAAATATGGAATAAGTAAACAAAATGATCTATTTAACTTTGTCCCATCCACTTTGCCCCACATGTATTTCAATAATTGCAAATTCTTTCAAACACAAATAAGCTTAATGTTAAACAAATAAATGCTGCACCGAATATTAGTAGATCTCAGTGTTTATTAAAACGTCAATAACAAATACTCTATCATTTAATAATAACAAAAATAGTTTTTGACTTACTACAAAATATTACAATATGAGTATCAATTTTTGAAAATTGCTTTTATTATCACATTTTTTTATTTTTAGAAGTAACTTTTTCTTGACTGGAATAAACTACATGTGCAACAACATAGTTAAAATATTACCAGGTAAAGCGGCGCTAAAAGCGGAGCAAATATTTCACCATTTTTTGCCGCCGCTTCCACACTTTGCCCCGCTACTTCACTTTGCCCACATTCCCCTACGCTTAGCATTTTAGTTGAAAAATGACAAACATTTATTTTCTCTTTTTAAAACGTTATGAGGATTGGCTTTCAGTTTAAAACTAGGCATTTCATTTTTAAAATTAGGTTTTAATATTATCTATTAAGAGTTATCTTACAGTTATAATAATTAGAGAACCAGGTGACGTTTTAAATTCTGGAACTTACTGTTGAGGAATTTGAAAAATTAGGGGAATGTGGCCGTCAATGAACCACATAAGTTTTCGATTTTTTTTAAAAGGGAAATCCAACTCTAATTTCACGTTAATTATAATAACAATTTCTCAGTATATTTCTCTTTTAAAAATAATATTCACTTTCATGATAAATATACACAATAAAGAATGAAAATCGTCAACAATTATTTTGGCATGTGATCCATTCATGGCTACTGGTTGCTATGGATGGACCATCGAGTTTCCATTGATGGACCACATTCTCAAATTAAAAAAAAAACAATGCGTAACTTACAAATATTTATAACAGGTGATCAATAAACACTACAAATAACAATAAGTGATAGAAAAATAGATTTATTTTCTAAAACGTTTTATTTTTGGATAAGAGAAACACAAAAAAACCCCAGCACTCACACAACAGACAGCTGTTGTCATCATATCTGGTTCACAACTTGATCTTTTCCCAACGTGTGCAACACTGTTCTTAGCTAATAGCTTTTCTACCTCTTTTGAACTGTTGAGAATTTGGTTAAATCGATTTTGAAAATTTTCGTTCGAAGCAAGATTGAACTTGCTCCTCTAATATGTCAGAGAACATTTTTTACCATTTTATTACTGAAACCAGAAACTTAAGTCTCAAACTACCAGAGAATATAGTACTAACAGACTTAATTAAATCCTGTGGGACATGTTATTTTTCTCAGTCTCTTGAAAGGCCAATTCCCCTAATTTTTCGAAAGTAATTCCACAAACTTCTCCAGTTCCAAAATTTGATTAACTAATCATATTCCTATTTCGGAGGGCTTATCTCCTAAATTTTTAATGAGTGACTATAGTAACAACAAACCGGTTTTATTTTCCATGCGACTGTTTAAAGTTGGTTTCAGGACTCAATATTGTAGGCAGACTTCGCTAAGGCCCATGCCACCGTTTCTATAAGCTACTGTAGCTCGTTGCCTGCTCTTACTGGTAGACTGGCCATATTTTACTAACTTTGGATTTATTTTTTTTTTTGGGAACATCAAAAGTATTTGAAACTGTATTATTATGATCTAATTAACTTTATTAAAAAAAATTCCTTGAAATTGTAATTAAGTATAAGAATTTTCATGAATTACTGAGATTATCTTTTTCATTGTCATATTTATTTTCAAACAACTGAGCATTTTTTAAAGGTAATTCGGCTGAAGTTACAACAATATTTGAGATTTTCCATGAATGAACCACTTAGTCAGGTGGTCCATTCGTGGAAACACCTAGTGGTTCATTGATAGCAATCTGCGTCATTTTGAATATTCTTATTGGTGTTACTGCTGTGACGAACAGGGGTGCCCACAAGGGGGGATTATGGCGCAAGTTGCGCCATCAAAAATTTTGGGGGGATTTTAAAATTGCTTTTTATTCATTTATTTATTGATTTATTTTTAATTTAAATTAGTATTTATTTTATTTTATTCTGTTTTTTATATCATTTATTTAGTTTTGTGTGTGTGTGCGTCATTAGCGTAGCACAGAAATTTTCTAATAAAATAATAATAATAATTAAAAATAATTAAATACATAAATAAATAAAAATATTTAAAAGAATAAATAAATAAAAAAAAATAAAAAGAAAAAAAAATAAAATTTATTTAAAAGAAATAAAATAAAAAAAGAGCTAAAAACAAAAAGGGGGGAGAGAGTTGAGGAAAATTTAAAGGGGGGAATTTGCGCCATTGAACTTGGGGGGGATGGGCACCCCTGGTGACGAATCATGGTGAAACATGAAGCATGGGGAATTGTACTTGAAAAGGCACTCTATACGTTCTTAGGCACTTATACACGTGTGGTCGGGTTGAAAAAAAAAAAAAAAAAAAAAAAACTCAGCATTCATTCAGCGGTGAGCAAAATGGAAATTAAGGACGACTTTTGAGTGAAATTTTTTTCGCGAATACAATACTTCCTTTTTTGTAAAAGGAAGTAAAAAATGCTGTGACATGCAACAAGAGGATGGGAGGGGGGGTAAAGTGAAGTGTAAGAATTTCGACAAGGGAGTGAGGATGGTCAAATTAGTCGAAAAAAAAAGTGTGACATCATTAATGAATAATTCCTATGTAAAAAATCTGAAATGTATGATATCGACAACATTTCACTTCACAGTTCAGAAGCAAAAGTACTATGAACGTAAATTTCTTAGATAGAACATTATTCTTTTAAGTTACAATCTTCCAATAAGAGACAATACTACGTTTGAAAAATAGGGGTAGGAAAAAAAAATCTAAAGAATATTTTGCATTTAGTGTAAACAAAACAAAGTAACTGAGGAAATGAAGTATTTTTCAAAAGAAAAACTTTTTGACGAAAAAAATCTGATTTTTTTTTGTCGAATATTTCGTCGCTTCAAACTCCTGTTCCATATTAAATTGAATTTTCTTGCGCGAAAATGTTTTCGCATATTTTAAATTAAGCGCAAGAAAAAGAATGTGTACTGAAAAATAGAAAATTCGTTTCAACAAATACAAGTTGAGAAAAAAAGATTAAAAAAAAAAAAGAACTACGCTATGTACATTTTCTAAAATATACATTTAAGTTTATTTCGGAAAAAATGAAAGACTGAACAAGTGTCACCTAATTATGAAATGCTAATTAGATCGCCTGTCTTTCATTTGTTTGTTTTATTTCTTTTAAATTTCAAACTTTTGATGTATGTTCTGAGCACTATGTTTTAAGGAAAATCTTTCCCTTATTTTTTTTTCATCCAAAATGAAAAAAAAAACACAAATATTTATTGTTTGTTTTACAATTATAAAGTTATGAATTTGGTTTTCTAATGTTGAGCAAACAAATCTGCAAACATATTTTTTTTTTTTTATGTTGGAAAACCAAGACATCGCAATCTTACACTTTTGAGCTGTGTCATGTTTTCAAAATTTTAAAAGATGATTCCTATGGAATTATGCCATGGAACGTAAAAGGATCTTTATTGCTCCCCCATTTATTTTATTCTATTTTATTATTATTGTTTTTTTGAGGTGGAATTCGCTCGTTTCGTACAATAACAGTCGATCACACTGTCTTTTATTACAAAATACGGTCATATTTCAATTACTATTAACTACGAGATTAATTACACATTAACAACCATTGGATAGATCATTTTGGTATTATAGTATAAATTTGATAACAAGATGCTTGAACTTGGACGAGTTCACATGTGTTTCGGTTCAAGGATAGATTCATATACTGGGAAAATGCCAATGGGTGAAATTGTCAAAGCAAACCGATTTTCTTATCTTAGCAAGTGTACATTTTACCTCGTCGGACATCAGAAGGGATTTTATCAGAGTTATGCTATGAAGTAAACCCCCGATTACCTGCCGTCGGATAATCCGCGGATCTTTTCACAATGTTTTTTATGATTGTGTTATTGTGGGTTTTTAGATTTTACATATATTTTTAATATTCAGTGTTAGTAAATTTTGGGAGTGAACAGGTGGAAAAACCTGGCAACGTGTCGTACCGCCTGGAGGAAGCAGACGGAGAAAGCCTTGGCCTGCACCAGGCTGTTGTGCTGATGAAGAAGAAGAAGTTAGTAAATGCAATGGAGCAGAAATGTTAGTTATAATGTATATGTGAGTATTATTGTTATTTTTTAGCTATTTTATACACTACTAGTGGAACCCGCACGGCTTTGCTCGTAATAGAAAAATTAAAAGGTCTTTTGGTTCGCCCGTATATTTACAAATAATGTATGGTGAATTTTCTCGCCAATTGGCCTGTGCCCATGTTACGGTTCCACGTTATGATAATTTCGTAATTTACTCGTCCATCTTATGATAATTTTGTTCTTAAAATTGGAATAGAAAAAGAACCACATCGAATTTTCGAAAAATCGCTTCGGGGTGCACACCCCATGCAATAAACTAACTTTGTGCCAAATTTCATGAAAATTGGCCGAACGATCTAGGCGCTATGCGCGTCACAGACATCCAGACCTCCTCCGGACAGAGAGACTTTCAGCTTTATTATTAGTAAAGAAGAGTATTGTTTTTTATCCATTATTCAGACTATCCGCGGTTACCGCGCCACCCTAATCCGCGGATAATTGGGAGTTTACTGTATTTTATAGCCCAGTTATTTCTTTTGCCCCTCATTGGACTGGCGTTGGCGTATACTTGTGGTTGTTGTGTAAGAATCTGTTTTCAAATGATATTGAAACCATAAACTTACTTTTTTTCTCTGCTGAAAAAGAGGTTACATGAAAATCCAAAACACGTGTCTGCCATTTGTTTTGCACTTTTTTGTTTTTAACGCTGTTAGTTATACTATTTCTTTGTAGTATATAAGTATATATACATTTCTTACATTTTTATACTGCTGAAGATCGTTTTCAGAGACGAGTTTGACGTCGAAAGCTTCCTTTATTTTCCAAATTTAGTTAGTTCGTCTTTAAGAGCACCTTTTTTTTTTCTTGAATTTCCATTAGCTTTCTAAATTTTCACTTTTAAGAAGTTTCCTCTTGTTATGATCAATAAGTAGACTGTCTTTCAATCTGGTAGTAGTAACGGCCGAACTTAGTCACAAATGTGCTTAAAACAGTTTTCTTTTTTTGCTAAACTTAAGCAGATTGTTTCATCAATGCAACTTGATATGCAGAGGAGGGACGATAACTCAAATTGGGTGTATGGTCTCCTCCTCGCAAACTACTGGTTTTAGGTTCTAATGAAGCTCGTTTCGGACTATCTTTCTTCAACCAATTATTTGTACATATCTCTGCGCAATCCTTTTTGCGCAACAAATATATGTGCTTATTCTCTGTTGCGCAAATAAATGCAGGAATCAGCGCAATTGAAAATTAGGCTGATTTATAGAAAACTTTTCATGAGTAACTAAATGAATCAACAGATCCTCATCTGTACTTTACTCCATGCTTAGTTGTTATGCTATAAGAATACATGGATAGCTTTGGTTAAATAAGAATTTTCCTGAAAATATACAGGAAGAAGTACCGACATCCATGTGGCTCAACTAAATGCCGGAAACAACGCAATGGAAAATTACGCTGTTTTATAGTAAAAATTTCCCAAGAGTAACTGGGTCAATAGTTCATCTATACTTTATCTGTACTTTATTCAATCCTTAATTGTTTTTCTATAATAATGCATGCACTATAAGAATTTTCCTGAAAATGTACAGGAAAAGTACCGGCATCCATGTTGTTCATATAAATACAGGAAACGACGCAATCAAAGATTAGGCTGATTTCTAGAAGAATTTTCATGAGTAACTGAATGGGTTAATAGACAATCATCTGAGTGTTATTCAATCCCTTAGTTATTTTGCCATAAGAATGCATGCACTATAAGAATTTTCCTGAAAATGTAAAGGAAAAAGTACCGGAATCCGTGTTGCCAGTACTTTTTTTTTACGTGAAATCCTATTTTACTATAGGAAAATGGGAATACTATGATTAGTTTCCCTGATTAAAAATAAACGAAATACAAGCAGCGGGGTTAAAAACTGCCTTCTCATTGTGCAAAAAACGACGTGCTAGCCCCAATGCTGAATTGAACTCAAGAAAAGAGTGGGAACAGGGAACTATATGCTTTGCACTACTTGGTGGTTTAATTGGCGCTGCAATCGCTTTGCAATTAACTAGTTTTTTATGGTACATTACAGTAGCATTTCACAGTAAGAGTTACTTTAAAATTTTTCAGAATTTTTTAAGTGTTGTGCTCTAAAAAAGTGGACAATACATTTATAAAAAAAGTTTTTTATGTTAAGTTAATTACAAAGTTTACACAGAACTGCGTTTTAACAATATCTATAGATTTTAATAATCTAAATTAACAAAACTAAATTAATAAAACTAAATTAACAAAAGTAACAATATCTATAGATTAATTCGAAGCATTGCAATAACCCTGAGTGAATGCAAAAAATGAGATACTTTTGGATTTAGTGCCATATAATGAGTAAGATTCATTTTTCAGAATTGGGAAACACAACCATCGCACGCTTAAGAGATAGAATTCTTTTGTTTTTACTACACATATATATATATATATGTATATATATATATATATATAATAAACTTATAAACATTCGATGAAAATAAATAAATAAATAAAACATACATTTGTGGTTATATATATATATATATATATATATATATATATATATATATATATATATATATATATATATATATATATATATATATATATATATATATATATATATATATATATATATATATATATAATGAACTTATAAACATTCGATGAAAATAAATAAATAAATAAAACATACATTTGTGGTTAGACTGATTTTAATGTCAAACTTCACTAATTTACAATAACTTGAAAGACGATTTGTTTTCTTTTTACTATTGAAAGTGGCAACATAACAGGAAAATAGAGAGTCCCACTGAACGAAGATTAAAAGAATATATCATGACTGCATAAAAGACACTAAATTATCTCTAGAAAAGTCTTAGTTAACGATAGTTGATAGTTAAACACTTATATGGCTGCTACCCTTTAAGACATACACTTTTTGGCAAGACGCTTTATGTAAAGTTGAGATACAACTCACTGGATTTGTTATCATGTTTGCTTTCTGGAAGTCTCTTATGTCAAGATAGCATTTTCTAGTACGATAAATCTAAATGTAACTAGTACTTAAAGGTATTTATATCGTCAATGTTATCAGCTTCTCTCTGATATTCATTAGTTATTTATGCGAGACATTTATATATCGAGATTTTAACATGAAATTTCCCCTCAAACCCTATGCATCCAGCATAAGTTTAAATGAGAAGATTTAAGTAATTCTTTTGTGATAGAACCGCGCATTATATTTCTTGAAAGATTCAGCGCTGATGAACTATTAATGATCTGCCATATCTTCACCGTCTTAATTGCCTTCTAATACTTCTTCGATGGAAACAACTTTTTTCTCAAGTAAATTCTGTTTGATCTTGTCTTGTCTGAAATCTAAAATTAGGATGTGATGTGTTTTAGAAGCCGTGCTAACGATAAAATGATCTGACACATTTCTTGTTTGCGAGTGATATCGATTTTAAGAGCTTACTGTGGAATTGATAGCATTATTCTTGCTCATCTTTTCTTTTTTTATTGCTAAAGTGTACGAAGTTTTTAAAAAAAAAATGTACACTGGCCTCAAAAAGTTAAGGTACAGCCGGTTTTTTGCGTCTAAATTGCAAATGAATGAATGTAAAAACAAAAAAAATTTGAGGATATGTGCATTAAATAGTTTTTTATTGAATGCATCATAGAAATTTGTATGAGTGTATTGCAAAAACGATTTATAGCAAAAAAAAAAAAAAAAAGCAATAGTTGTCCATTTTTGAAGAAAACAGGACATCACAGTGTTATGTAGTAAAATGTCATAGAAACAATACAAAAACGGGTTCTTATAAGGAATGGATCCCCCCCCCCCCAACTCAATAGAGTTTAGAAAGTCGTTTACCCGATTCGTCAAGGTGGCGGGCAGTTGGATGGATGGAAATGGAATTGTCGCAGGCTGATGCTGGTAGACGTCTCAATGTGTCTGTTACTGTTCTTCAGCGACTTAGGGATCAATACCGAACCGAAGATTCTGTGTCCAGATGACCTGTTTCAGACAGACCACGAGCTACAACACCTGCAGAAGACCGTTTTCTATTCTTTTGGTTCGAAGGAGAAGAACCACTACTGTGCCGCAGCTCGTTGCAGACCACTTTGTAGCATCAGGAAGAAGAATCTCTGCTACTACGGTCGAAAACGTCTTCACAATGCAGATCTCTATGCAAGACGACCAGTTATGTGTGTTCCCCTCAACGGACCGCAGCAAAGGATCCAATTATGCTGGGCAAGAGAACATGTTTCCTGGAACCAGCAGCAACGGGCTGGACTCGTCTGTGAACAGCACAGGAGTGCTGTTCACAGACGAGTTCAGATTTACATTGGAGAGTGATTCAGAGCATCTACTGATCTGGAGGGAACGGCGCACTAGATACCATCAATCCAACCTTGCTGAAAGACACAAGTATAGAGGTGGTGGAATGATGGTTTGGACAGGGATCTCGCTCGGTGATCACACTGATCTGCATTTGTTCCACGGAGAAACTCTGACTGGTCTGAGATATTGGAATGCGATCCTTGATCCATATGTCCACCCATATGCTGGTGCCATTGGTATTGACTTCATTCTGATGGATGGTAATGCACGACTTTACCGAGCTTGGATTGTTGAGGAGTATCTTGAGGATCGAGGTTTGGAACAAATGGAATTGCCAGCTCCATCCTCCGGACCTGAATTCGATAGAACATTTTTGGGACTATCTTGGTAGACAGGTTGCTGCTTTAAATCCTTCTCCAAGGCCGATAGATGAACTGGAACAAGGCTAACTCTTGTGTCAGGTCTTCGCATCCTAATCCAGTGTTCAAAAACTTAATAAACATCATGGAAAATCGATGCCGCCAATGCATTTAAGTTAGGGGAGACCCATTCGTTATTAAAACCCATTTTTGTATTGTTTCTATGACATTTTACTACATAACACTGTGATGTTCCGTTTTCTTCAAGAATGGACTTTTCCACAACTATTGCTTTTTTTGCTATAAATCGTTTTTGCAATACACTCATACAAATTTCTATGATGCATTCAATAAAAAAACAATTTAATGCACATATTCTCGAAATGTTTTGTTTCTACATTTATTCATTTGCAAATTAGACGCAAAAAAACCGGTTGTACCTTAACTTTTTGAGGCCAATGTAGTAAGAGTTTCGTTTATAAATATGTAACTTTCAAAAGTGTTTCCAGCAAAATTGATCTTCTGGTGAGTACTGGTCATTACCGTTCTCCCGAAAAGACACGCACACACGCACACATTTGGTAATATAATGTGTACAGATAAGTAAACTTTTTTCATTGTGTCAAATGATCCATGAGTAGAACGCTGAACATGACCATAACTATATGTATATATTTAAAGTACTCCCTCAACGCGTAAAAATCACTATTTTTTAAGTAAAAAATGTTTAGAAAGTTGATCGTTTTTATTATGATTTATAATTATCCCTTCCATTCAAATATACAAAATTAAAAAGCTAAATTTAAAAATTCCAGGGATTAAAGGGGTCCGAGACACAAAAATCGACAAATTTTAGTTTTTTTTAATCATTTAAAAAACTTCTCCGTTTTTTCCTTAAAAGGACGTTTGCATCTTGTATCTATCATAATTAGAAAGAAAAATTTTATTATTTTTGTTGAATGCATTTAATTAATATTATTTTTAACTTTAAAACTTCAAACGCGTTTTTCTCCGTGATGCAATTTTCCCCGATTTTCTTTTGATTCAAATTCTTATAAGTCAAGAACTGATATATAGTAATGAAACAACAAACAGTTTACTTCAATTTTTATTCTTCAAATTTCTCTTCAAATATTTTCTAATTTGAATTGAATTAATATGTTTTAAATCGCCGAATAAAAATTAAACCTTAGATATTTGTGCATAATTTTTCGGAAAAAAATTAAAAAATGACCATGAATATTTTGAGTTTTAGCGATTTTAGCAACCACATTAAAAAAAAAAATAATTTAGATAAGATTTAAAAAATATATATTTTTGTTATGATTTTGTTTATTGAATTGAAGGTCAATCAGTGTAAAAATTTTCATAACTCTAAACTGTTTAATAACATTTTTTTCAAAATATGTCCCGGACATCCTTAAGTGAAAATATATACGAACATCCGTGCAAATGAATTGAGCAATATAATGGCTCTATATGCTATACATATGTCACTAACGGTGCAGTTTCAGTTATATTTATATACATAAATATTACAAAACTTCCTACACACTTAGTTGCATTATGTGGAGTGCACAAGGAATATAACATTGGGGTTACATGTGCCTCATTTCACCGCTTACATTATAAAAGGGCCACCTCACCAGTTACGGGTAAACTAGCTTGTTTGGTTTTGATTTCTAATATCACTACTCGCATAACTCTTGAGAAATAAAAATTTTTCCATTCAATTTTTTAACATTTTAAAATTGATAACAACACATGGGCTACCATCTTTCGACACTGTGATCCAATGGTGATTCACAAACTACAATTTTGAAATTGTGTAATAAAAAGTTTTAAATTTTACCTTACGAAAAAAAAATGTATTTGATATGTGTAACAGAAAAGAGTAAATTTCAAAAAAGAAAAAAAAAAAAATCAACCAAATCCTCTTGACTAGAAAATTATCAAAAATCATCAAAAATTAACTTTAAAGAGATTAACTACTTTGTCTTGCTTACTTTATTGCACTTTCATTTAGAAGCATAACCCTGAAAGCACAAAACTTTAAAGGAAATTCGATGTTATGAAAAATTTTGCGAATATCTAAAATGTTGAAGTATTGAAACACGAAGGAAAAATGAAAACGTAAATATGAGAAATAATGGCAGTTAAGATTGTGATTAATAGTGTATTCTTCGTTCCTTTGCTCTCATCAGCAGAGAAAACTATTGGGGGATAGAAAAAAGCTCTCAGTTATGTTGCAAGTTACATCGCCGATGCAAACATTGTTTTTAGGAAAGAGAAGACTTTTTATGAGATTGGCAGTTTGCTCCGGAGCACGATATTGAAGAGTACCGCTGATTACTGTCCTATTTAAAAAAAAAATTGCTAGAAATAAAGAAATGTTAAAGCTGACCTCCCCTGAGCTCCTACACAAATTAAGCCTTAGTTCTGTCTTTGTATTTGTAAACTTAATCAACTGCATTTAGTTTTGTTATAACAGAGAAGTACTTTAAATAATTTGCTTATGAAAAAATAATGATAGTGTATCTAGATTGATTTTTATTTTGGTTTTTCTTCAACCACGTGGTGATTGTACCTTGGAACAGTCAAACATTTTGTACCTTATGACACGTTCCAAGGTACAACATATGTATGGTTCTTAATAATTAAGATATATTTAGGAACATGGAACAATGTTCTAATCTTATATGGTCTTTTAAACGCATTTGATGTTAGATAATAATTCATAATTCATTATTCATAATTTAATTCACTATCAAGAAAAAAGATTTTTTTTTTGGTTTCTGGTACACAATTGGTTCAAGAATATGGCTTTTTCGTGAATCATGAAGACTTTCCCATAGTACAACAGAATGTGTCCCTAAGTACGATATTATGTTCTACCTTGGGAAAGCTTAAAGCTTTTACTTTAAATGACTGGCAACATTTTATTTTCAAACTATCTGAATTAAAAAAAAAAACATTGCATAGAAGTATATCGGGGTATTTTAATGTGACTTTTAAATTTTATTCAAATATTTGATGTTAAAAATTAAAATATGAAAGGTGTCCCAAGGTATCCCCCCCCCCCACTCTCCCCTATATTATTGTAGGAGCTATTTTCGGAAAGGATCCCATTTCTTATTCAAAAATTTCTAAACAAGTTAAAAATGTCACATGTTCAAAGAACCTGTACTCAGGATGTGCTTGAGTTCATATTTTATGGCACTAAATTTCTGTGATTTATTCATTACAATGAAACCTTGACGATACAGGGTAGTTGAAGTTGAGTCTGAATCAAACTTAAATGAACAAATAAACATGTGAAATAATTTTTCTTCGCTATAAATGTGTCAATGCATTAAGCAATTCAAAAAAGAGATTACTTTATTTGGTAGCTTTTCTTCAAAAGCAAGATGGAAAAAAAATCATATTGCTTTGTGTTCTGATCAAAAGGAATAAAAAATGCATTTATACACTGATTTATAAAGAAAGAAATCTATTTTCAGGTCTTCAGTAGAGAAAAGATTTTTTTTAAAGATTTAGACGACCCCGTTTGAATTTTTGACGTAGTTCCTTTGTTTTGCTTTCGATTCTTCTGTCATTTTTCAGGCACCACTTGAAATACCCTTAGTGTCTGTCAAAATACTCGTGACGCATTTGGAAATTCTCCTTACACCTGCCAAAAACCGGAGTCTTTTGGAAAGTAATGTCTAAACATAGTTTCATAGGTATGAACAAAAAGAAAAATTGAGAAATTATAAATAACAAAGTCGTATTGATTACTTGTATTTTTCAAAGTTTATTCACGTGCAGCCAAACATCTGAATATCGTCGGAGCAAATTTCCATACAATTTATTTCTCAACTTTTTTATTTTAAAGGTGTATGCTTAACAGAAAAGTTGTAGATTATATAGGTTTGAGGAAGGAAGAATACAGCGGACTGTAACGTATTCATTACCAAAAGTTAAGCACAGAAAGAAACATGTTGATATCCGAAAGCCAATCTGAATTAGCAACAAAAGGGTTCCTAAAAAAATTTAAAAAACCACACACACAGTTTCTCAAACTCTTGTTTTAAGAGAGATGGCAAACGAGGCCTCCATGCCCCTACATTCCTAACAGTCCATATTTTTACCAGATCATGCTGCGGGCCCCTTAAAGTTTTATGAATTTTACATGTAATTATAACTTATACCTCAATTTTCCCATATCGGGTCCTTTTTTTGCTTGGTTCCCACTTCTGTTGTACTACTCTTCCACCTCCCGCAAGTGAGGACCTCCAAAAATGTATTTGATAACCCCCCCCCCCCAAACCTAAAAATCTGCTACTGATGTAAAAGCTGTAACTTGCTGCAGAGGAACGATTAGTGATGTATTTATCGGTCCGTGCTTTTAAGTTTTAGAAATAAGTATTTTTCAAATGAGCTAAAGAGTACCTCTATGCCATATACGAAATTGAACGAATAATGTTAAAAAATATAGCAATAAAACAGTATATTCAAAAACGTTTTAAAAAAGCCTATACTGAAAATGCTAATATATTTAGGAATACATTTTTTTGTACGATTTTTAAAAAAAATAAATAATTTCGCAACGAAAGCCCTATTTGAGTGCTTTATAGTATAAAATTCTCTTAAAATTCAGTGAACGCTTTCGTTTGCTTTAGGAAGGAAGCAAAGCTAACTTAAATATTCTAGTTTTAGATTTTCCCTTCGAAAAATTCAAATGAAACTCAAACAAGTGGTAACGTTCTAAGGAATTGACAGAAACATATTTTTAACGTTACAAACGCTTCACAGAAAGAATTTAGTTTATCCGTATTTCATTTGGTAGAATGTTTAATGTTATAGATTTAAGGTTATAACGTATTTATTAATCGGGTTTACTCTATGCTTAAACGAATCCCCCAACATTTCTCAACGTTGCCGTAGAATGATAAAATTGTATTTGATAATAGATATTCGAAAATATTTCTCGAATTCCCTTTGCGACCTCCTTCTCATTAATATTTTAAAACGTTATCCAAGAATTTTTACTGTTTTGCTTTTAGAATTATTGATCGAGTAAATATCTCAAGGATCTCCGTTTTCGAACGCATACTATGGCAATGACGTTATACTTCATAAAATAAATTAATAGACACTGGGAAATAAATGAATAAAATTTTCCTTTCGTAGCTTTTCTATGGTAGCATTTTATCACGATATGTGTATGGGCTTCAATATACTAAGCAAAAAATTTTTTAGTTATATTTTGAAAAAAAAAAAAAAAAAAAAACCATGAACATAACTATGTTTTAATATTTTTCATTTTTTACGCTTTTAAACTTGAGTTAAAGTCAGAAAACGAAAGCTCTAAAGTAGAACATTTTAAGTCTGTTTACGCTACCAATATGAGACTGAACAGTTATATGGTCGGCTGGTACAAAGTTGGATGTGATTTTTCAAAATTGATTTTCCAGTGAAATAATGTAGGTTGGTTCATTGAAAAACGAATTTGGAGTTTATCTTTCGCCCTTAGAGTAAAACGTTTATTACAGTGGAGCAACGTTGGATATGGCTGCTTTTTGAAATTTAATTGCGCTCTCAGAATAAACGCTCTGCTGTAAAATTTGTATTTTGCAACATCCAACGCTATTACAGTCGACCATTCAATTAATGTTTTAAGCATTTTAAAGTAAGTGCATCAAAGGTCAATCTAAGATTTAGGATGTAATACAGAATTAATTTATGATTCAATTGACTGCAATATTTGTTTATTCATTTAATGACTTTTTGAAAATAAAAAATAAAAAGTCCTTCTATGTGAAAAATTGAGTTTAAGTTATGTTTGCCAAGAGTTTAACGAAAAATGGCGACTTAGTCTGATCAGGAACACGAGTCCCTAATAAAGCCAACTCCGAAAAAACGCCAAAAAGTACTTGTAAACTAGACGAAGTTGAGAAATTCTTTATTGTAAATATAAAAACATAGTAAACAATATTTGGTAAACTCAAAAACATTATCAAAAATTTCATATTTACTTCAATGGAAAGGATGAAAATCAAACCACATCTTCTTCAGACGCTGAATTTCAGATTTGAAAGTTATGTTCCCAAACAGACTTTTATTCAGAACAATTGAACGTAGCTTATAACTTGATTCGTTGTCCGGCTTTGAACAGTTTACATTTCGAAAATAAAAGTTCTGTCAAGTGACGCATGTTCAACAACCAGACTTACATAAAAGAATAAAAATTTCAGTCACCGTGTAGAAAAGAGCAACTTTACGACTCAAAAATGTAACTTTAGATTTCTTAGGATTTTTTTTTAATTCCAAAAATTCAATCATTGTCATTAATGTTCGTAAGCATTCCGTTTCACGGATTTTCTGGTGAAAGTTCACTCCTACGAGGGGCTTTGCCTCCCATGGAGGGTCAAAACCTCCCTATGGGAATTCCTGAGTATCAAAAGATCTCTGAGCCAAATTTGGCAAAGATTATAATACCACGTGAGTTTACATCGAAATTAACAATGATTTCCTCCCAAAAAGGGGCAAAAGACCCCCATTGAAGCATACGAATGCAACCAAAAAAGAAGTTGTACAACTAGACCCCACTAGGAGTCTATGTACCAAATTTTACCTTTCTAGGACATTCCGATCTTGAGTTAAGCTACACACATACGCACATACATACGTACATACAGACGTCACGAGAAAACTCGTTATAATTAACTCGGGGATCGTCAAAATGTATATTTCGGGTGTCTGTACGTTCCTAGGCACATATCCACTTGTGGTCAGGTTTAAAAAAAACTCAACATTCATTTGGGGGTGAGCAAAATGGAAATGAAGGCCGATTTTTGGGTGAAAATTTTTTCGCGAATACAATACTTTCTTTTTTGTAAAAGGATGTAAAAAGACGGGAACCTATAAAGACTAAAACAGTAGTTAAGATTTATAATTTTGATATCTTTGACACATAAATTATACATAAATAAATAATACTTAAAATATACTGCTTTTGTATCGTGAACCAATTGTTTACAGCTAACAATCACAGAAACCAAGCTTAGGCTTGATTTAACAAAGAATAAAATATTTATACTTAAATGTATCGTCATAAAGATTCATTAATTTCATACAGATAGTTTTCAATTTAGACGAGAAATTTAGTTAAAAGCATTACAAGAAAAGTCAAAGTAAATGCTAAAACATAAAGTAATCTGCATTTTAAAACTGTTTAAGTAATCGTGTTAATATAAGAGAATATCATTGCCTGAAATTCAAATCTCCAACGATTTCTTTTATTCCAAAATACAATATTAGTTTCTCCATTTTCTGAAGTTCAGAGCTTGGGAATTACGAAATAAATCAGCGCCCCGGGTTATGTGGAAATTCTCGAGTTTTGTAATGGAGCATTGGGGAAACGAAGCTAATTTAAATATTCCAGTTTTGTATTTCGTATTCTGATGAACTCATTGAGGTCACAAATTAGTACCAGAGATCTTGTCGACAGTACTGGGGTTGAGGCCGCGTTTCCTTCATTGCATCATTTAAGGCTAAACTAGACAAAATTTCAGACGCGATCTCAGCATTTTTTATTTCACTTTTACAATAACATCTTTCTTAGGTGGTAGGACTGCTTTTTGGAGCTCATATTAATTTTAAAGTTTTCTGACACATATATAATTTTTTAACTTGAAATTATTTAATATTTAAAGATACTATACTGCTAATTTATGCTTTTTCTTACTTTTATTAGTTTATTTAGGACAACTGCAGTCTTTTTTTAGAGGACAAAGGAAGAAAAATATAGACAAACTTTTTGACACTCAAAAATGGATCTTGAGTTGAAGTTCTTTTACACACCCAAAATATTTAAAAAAATTTGTAAAATAATGTAAGAAAAGCAAACGTCATGGTATAATTTTTTACTTTTACTTAATCGGTCATAAACTTCAATCGCTTCAATAATGCGGCACTCAAAAGCTTTCCTGTTGCTGGTATGAAATATATAGTTTTTGAGTATTCTAGAAATACTTTATTATTTACAATTTTAGAGGTGGAAAACGTATTATAATTTCTTTCAGACATAGTTCTATCTTCAGTTCGGGAGAAATAACCAATCATAACACTAGCTTTTAACCGGAAAAGTAAAATCCTCATATATATAATAGCGAATGATCGAGTAACGTTCCTGACGTCAGCAACAATGAAACTCGCTCTACGGCATATTAATTTGGTAATATTTTTTGGTAATGTTCAGCTACTTTCATACGCGGACCTCGACCGGTAGCTGCCGGTCGGTTGATCACATTACAGCTAATGACATCAGACGAGTAACACGCAGGTGAAAAAATACTTATAATTGGTCAAAGATGTCACGTGCTTCAATCAACCAGCTTAAATTTCGGTCGATAGCTTGATCACAGAACGCTGCAGTTAGTCACCAGTAGACCAGTCGAGGTCCCCGAACACACCCTTTGACATGCAGGGAAATGCTTCATTTTAACATGGCTGAACTGGTGCCGGTAACTTAACTGTTTTACTGGTAAGACTGCCTTTTTAGGAGACTGAAGAAACGAAAAGGTGGTCAACAATGAACGCTATCTACCGGAATTTAGGGTTAATGCACTGGAGTTAGGGATAAAATTTCAACTATCAAAATATCTACAAACAGGCAATTGCTCCGTTATAAGCAACACTGGTGGGCGATTTTCAAGTGATAAAATAATAAAAGAGTTAAAAAAAAGCTAAAGGGGAAAAAACCCTAAGGCATTAATTTTTTATGAAGCTATATACATATAGTATGTTCTTATATTTTCCAGGGAAAATGAAATGTGGTTCGTATTATGAAACCGATTTCAAGAAACCATGTTGGTAACCATCTATGTTCTGAAATTTAACGAAGTTATACAGCATTATGAAGGGGCACATTCTGTGTTGTCAGCAGGTGATACCAATGAAAGCAATCGACGCCCGAGATAGAAAATAGGTAAAAAGCCTATCGCTTTGATCTTGATCCATACGTTTCTTACTTTAGACCCGTATTGAAGCCGAACACCAAAACATCAACTTTAAAGCACTGAAGCTGTGAAACAAGTTTTGCATTTTAGCCCAGGGAAAAAAAAAAATCGTCATTTTTCATTCAAAAGCTTCACCTATATTTACTATGATTACATGAACTTTTTTAAATGATTAGGTAGGCAAGCAAAATGAAAACTATAGCGTAGAAAGAGAAACGGAAAACGATGATCTACCTGAAGTTAAATAGCTTTCTATTTAGGCTCGGCTAATGCATCGGAAACGACTCATCAAATTATTCGCCATTACGTAGTAACTTTAAGACTCAGCAAATCCAACACTTAATGTCACAAATTTTTTTCGAACCTTGCATTTACCGCATGAACCTTGCTATGTAAATCAGGTCTTCATGCTGAAATTTTACCATTTTAACTTGCCTTATAAACTGATTTTATTCAGCTCCCCAAATAAAATGATAAAAAATTCAACAAGAATTTAAATTCATTGTCTGAATAGAAAAATAATAAAATTTGTTATTTTAACTTGTATCGCTGAGAAATTAAAATTCAAAACTCATAACATAAAAGTATAACAGCTAGATAAACTTACAGTAAAAACCAATGAGGTTGTTTCCTTCAGTCAAAAGTACAATTTTTAGTCACTGAAATTGATAGAATAAGCAAATAAAAAAAAAAAAAAAAAAAAAAAAAAACCGGACCTAGAAAATACATTCATTTTCCCTACAGGTATTTTTAATTATTTTTTTTTAATGTCCGGTTTTTCAAACAAGGCGTGGC
Source organism: Uloborus diversus (assembly GCF_026930045.1). Classification (NCBI taxonomy): domain Eukaryota; kingdom Metazoa; phylum Arthropoda; class Arachnida; order Araneae; family Uloboridae; genus Uloborus; species Uloborus diversus. The sequence continues at coordinate 97,197,680 of NC_072735.1, forward strand.
CTTTATGACGTCACAAATGATGCACTTTAGCGCATCTTTCTACCGTGTTTCCACGTTCTGATGATCAAGAAGCGAATGAAATATTGCGCCCTACGCTTGCTATCAACCATATCCATCATAGACAAATTATTTAAAAAATGGTCAGATCGTATGTTTTTAAGTATTCTTTGAGAAAAAGAAATTAAAATTTTGGAAACGATCCCATTCTGAAGAATATTTTGTGACGTATAGATTAGAAAAAAAAAAAAAAAAAAAAGAGCAAACATTCGTTTCTCACTATCTTGAAAGAATTTAATCAATGGACAAAAATATTCTTATTTGTCGACATTGAAAGGAGATTTTCGAAAAACTGTTTGCATTGAAAACACTAAATTGAAATATACTAGTTTTTTCCAAAATGGTTAAACGTTTTCGAAAATTTATGTTACCCAACAAAGTTATTAACTAACGCAGAAAAGCATGAAAAAGCACCTCTCCCAGGAAGTGAGTTTAGTTTAAATAACTAAATTTCTTTTTTTCATTTTCCAAGGATATTAAAGAAGGAGCAAAAAGCAAGAGTCAGATATGTAAAAAAGAAAAACGAAAAGTTTTGTATTTGAAAGAGAAAATGTTTTAATAAAGACATTCTACGAAAACATTTTTTTTGAAGTATAATTAAAACATAGGACTCTTAATATATTATTTAGTTTATAGAACCCTACACAAAATTTTTTTCAAACTTGTCAAAATAGTTTTGTGTGCATAAGTTCAGTAATGCAAAAAAAGTACATTTTCTATTATATAAGTTATAAAAGTACATGTTTTTAAATTACTGGATTTTAATGAAACTTTTTTTTTTTTAAACTAGTTCATTAAGATAAAGTTTAATTCAGATTATGATGTTCAAAAAATAAATAAATACATAAAATCAATTCCTAAAAATGACTGAATATCTAACAACTCTCAGTGTACTGTCACTAACTGGTATGCTTGAAACATTTTGAACATTTTTGCTAAAAAAGAATCGCAGCTCCTTAACTGACCTAAAACTGTCTGATAAAATGCTTTTATGCTTCAATTTATATTTTGAAAAAAAAAAAAAAAAAACGATGGTCCACATTTTTATTGATATTTAGATAGCTCTTAGTATTATCCATCAGTGTTTATTTTTAAAGAATTTCATACAAATACAAAATACTTCATCTTCAAATAACTATTGCGTATTTGAAAGTTTTGGTTTGTTTTATTTTTGTTATTTCTTTCTTTAATTGAAAACATTTATCTTTTATTTCGTGCAAACATTGCAAAACACTACAATATTCATTGCGTGCTTATCAGCTTGAGGAAGTTTAAAAATAAAGTGTGTCATGTTTTATTGTATCTTAGATTCATTTAAAATGTACGTCTTGAGAAAGTATACTTAAAAAGTAAAAATAAGATTATTGACTGTCACATAATGACCACAAATTTGAAATATGATAACATACTTAGGTCATCTTACTTAGCTTGAATCAGCGCTTAATTTGCATCGGAACTAGCAGGAGTCGAGCTCCTGCACTTCTTTTCAATTTTATGTGAATTTTAGCAATTACGTCGAAACTCTGGATGTTTACATGCGAAAAAAGTTTTGAGAACTATACAGGATGTATCAGTACAGTGTTTACAGACTTTCAGGGCAAATAGGGTACACCTGATTGATGGGAAATCACACAGCAATGCATGATCGGAAACAATATCCTGACGCGATAGTGACTACATAAAGCACAAGAAAGACTGGACCCGAATAAGAAGAGAAAATACGCTTATCATTTTTAATACAACAAAAATACTGGTAAGTTTTTGTCTGCATACGTGGTAAGTTTTTGTCACTATGCAAATCGAAGCATTAGATGCATGTCAGCGAGCTCAGCGTTCGTGTAACTTTCCATCCTACTACCACTGCTTTGGCAAGTAAAATGAAGCTTCATAGCGAGCGCAGCAACAAAAACCGCGTGTGCGCATATACCGTCATCTGATGCTTCATTTTACATAGCGACAAAAGTTTATCACATATGCAGACAAAAACTTACCAGCATTTTTGCTGTATTAAAAATAATAATAAAAAAAATTCTCTATTTTTGGTGTCCTGTCTTCCTTCTGCTTTTTGTCGTCACAATCGCGTCAGGAAAGCGCTTCCAACCATGCATTGCTATGTAATTTTCCTAGATTCTAGGTGTACTCTATCTGCCCTGAAATTCTGTAAACACTGTACTGATACACCCTGCAACCTACTGCACTCTTTACGTTAGAATCGAAACCCTGGGCTGAATGTGAAAAAATTAAGGCCTTAATTTGAATTCGTAGAAGATAACAAGTGTTAAATAACTTAAGGTGTTAAATGGTAATTAAATTACTTAAGAATATACTAGCATGAAGAAACTAAAAATACTATCGTCAAAATTTCTTTTTTTGGAAGTATGCGACGTTAAATATTCGCAGAACTCTCATAAATGTCCCCAAAAATCTGAACTACGAATCTTTTTCAGTTTATAAAAATCTGGTGATAAAATTCCATTTTGTCAAGAAAGATTGAAACGCAGTCAATACTTCTCTCTGCACATATATTTTTCCATACAGAAACATATCCGAAAACAAGTAACTGTCTCTCTAATAAAAACAAAATATTCCGGACGTTTTATCCATGCGAGACATAAAGATATATATAACGGATTTGCTTTTATACCCAGAAAATTCTCAGTAGTTCTGTTTGTCTCTTTAGAATGTGTTTTCCATGACTTCTTTATTTTTATCAACTACAATCTTTGAGTTAAAAAAATGGTTTTAGTAAAAACGTTTGGTTTAAATGTATGCCTTTGATCATTAAATTTTTATCAGTATATAGCGCACTTTGTGGACTTGAACTTTTGATTGCACACGTGGAGATATACTATTCTTATTTTTAAGTATCAAAATGGAAAATTGCTTGAAATGGAACACGATAAATATGAATAAATTATATTAAATGGATTAAAAAATAACTGTATACGTATTGATTGTGGACTCTTCATTCGATTTATTTTTCAATTACACTGTTCTTATGTATCATAGATTTATCGCATTTATTATAATTTATACGATGCATGATATGGTGTTTAAATAAACCTGAAAAGACACACTAAGTGGGACTTCTTCATTTACATAGAAGACAACAGAAGAAAAATTTGTAGCTCAAAAAGATTAAATAACACCAAGAGATCCGTCGGAATCGAATCCAGTCTTCGTTGTTCGAAGCGAAGCTACTTCAGAGTCATGGAGGCTCCGTTGCAAACATCTAAAAAATGTTTTTAAATAATAAGTGAATTTTAATATTCTCTCAATTATCAATAGTTTTGTTGGTGATAATTTGGAATTACAGGTGGAAATATGTTTTTTCGGCTTAGAAAGAGACTTAAAACCATGATTTTGTAAAACTTGAAAATTGAAAACTTTGCATAAGTTACTTAATTTACATGAAATACACCGCCAGCTCAATCAATTCCAGCCGAGGACTATATTTTCGTGCTTATTAGCACTAATCAGCCCTGCAGCGGCATAGGAAAGCGACTGAGCTGGAGGTGGAAAACCTCTTAAGGAAGCCAAGAGTGCCAAACAAACTGGCAGCTAACACAGAATTAGCACTGACCGGACGAGTGACCGAAGCAATGGTTCGGTTCAACTCGAAGATTGAAGGCAAGGCAAGTGTATTCGGTAAGTTACCACCCCATAGCCAGAGCTAAGACAGAAAAACATGAAATAAATAGTTAGCTCAGTCAATTCCAGCCGAGAACTACAGTTTCGTGCTTATTAGCACTAATCAGCCCGGCAGCGGCATAGGAAAGCGACTGAGCTGGAGGTGGAAAACCTCTTAAGGAAGCCAAGAATGCCAAACAAACTGGTAGCTAACACAGAATTAGCACTGACCAGACGAGTGACCGAAGCAATGGTTCGGTTCAACTCGAAGATTGAAGGCAAGGCAGGTGTATTCGGTAAGTTACCACCCTATAGCCAGGGCTAAGGCAGAAATACATGAAATAAATCGTCAGCTCAGTCAATTCCAGCCGAGAACTGCAGTTTCGTGCGCATCAGCACTCATCAGCCCGGCATAGGAAAGCGACTGAGCTGGAGGTGGAAAACCTCTTAAGGAAGCAAAGTGTGGCAAACAAAATGGTAGCTAATACAGAGTTAGCACTGACCAGACGAGTGACCGAAGCAATGGTTCGGTTCAACTTGAAGGTTGAAGGCAAGGCAGGTGTATTCAGTAAGTTGTCGCTTTCCTATGCCGGGCTGATGAGTGCTAATAAGCACGAAACTGCAGTTCTCGGCTGGAATTGACTGGGCTGGTGTGTATTTCATGTATTTCTGCTTTAGCCCTGGCTGTAGGGTGGTAACTTACTGATACACCTGCCTTGCTTTCAATCTTCGAGTTGAACCGAACCATTGCTTCGGTCACTCGTCTGGTTAGCGCTAATTATGTATTAGCTACCAGTTTGTTTGACACTCTTGTCTTCCTTAAGAGGTTTTCTACCTCCAGCTCAGTCGCTTTCCTATGCCGGGCTGATGAGTGCTAATAAGTACGAAACTGCAGTTAAAACTGCATTTAAAAAATAAGTGAATAGCTTACAGCAGAATTGCACACGAACAATGTGTACTGATAAAAAAGCTCCAGGAAAATGTAGTATACAATATTACTTACTACAAAATTTGCATTACATTTAAAATATTTATTTCCATATTTACGTTTTCAAAGCTAATCCATACTGTAAAAAGTAAACACAAATGTACAAACAAAGGCTCACATAACTTCAATTTGTGTTCGCGAAAAAAATAAATAAATAATTAAAAATAAACATTACTTAGTCGTCAGTGGCTGGCGTACTTTTTCAGTTTAGTAGCCCTTTTTTTTACCATTAGTAGCCACTTTATTCAATGCATTTAATTTATATATATTTTTCAACACAAACAACAAATACTGCATTAAAACATGAGCTGTGGAAGAAAGTATTACCGTATGAGATCCAACTGCAATTCCATTCATTTGCCTTTTTTCTATCCCCCTCCCCGCCCCTTTGTCAAACGTGAGTACAAACCTCTTGTATAAGCTTCCAAGTTTGTGCTTGCTAGTTTTTGAAGTATACGGTTTGGATCGTGAAATTAATAATGGCTTTTATTATTGATTGACAGGCAACATGTATACTATGTGAGAGCTTGGGATTGTTCTTACATCGCAAACTAACCTTGTTTCACTCATTAATTTGATCAAATAACTTTTTTTGTGTGTGTTAATAGAACATTTTTCATTAGAAAAATATTTCATTTTTCACTTTCTCCATGAAAAAAATGAAGAGAAAAATTTCTACTTTTTTTTTTGAAGGCGCAAATTTACTAACAAGAATAAAAGAAAAATGTTTAATTGCAAGTCTTGTTATAAAATACAATTTTCTTTCTTTGTGAAGTGTAATTTTCAAAAGAAACTTCCAATTTGTTTATTTTGAAAAAAAAAAAAAAACTCAGCCATCTTAGCTATTTCATTTTACCCCACATTCCCATTCTATCTTTTCTATAATAATAATTTTTCCAAAAAGAGAGCCCTACCCGTATCCTCCTCGTTTTCTCTTTACATCATCAAAGATAGCTAAAACGTTTTAGACGCATCAGTTTTAAAAATTTTCTTGAGACCCCCCCCCCCCTGAGTCCCTGAGTTTTCTTCCTCTAACGTCACTAAAGATAGCTTTAAACTATACTTTAAAAAAATCATTTTCAAAATATTGCGGTGAATATCCTTACCGCAATATTCCCGTCCCTTATTTCTTCACTCAAGTTACCTTACAAAAATGTTTTTAACACTTTAGCCTCAAAATATTTTCGACTGAAATGATTCCCTGAACCCAAAACCTAACGTTCCTTAAAAAATGCCCTAAATGTAGTTTTAAAACTACAGTTTTCACATTTTCCCCCCAGAGGTATCCCCCTCTCCATCCTTTCCCCCACCTTTACATCATCAAATACAGCCTAAAACATATTTTAAGACTAGATAAATCTCCGGGGGGTGATCTCCCTACGCCCTTTCCAGAACTTTGAAAATGGCTTAAACTTGCGTTACTAATATTGAATTCGGCATTTTTCTCAGAAAAAGGTATGGTACTTCCTGTTTCCTTCGTCTGTGTGGTCACCCTTAATCTATCTCTCAATGTGATACAATATATAACTGCTAAAATACAATTGAAATAGTTTTAACACTGCAACAGATATCACGTTTAGTTTATCCAACAGTTTTTACAAAGTCTTTTATCGTATTTTTTTATTTATTTATTTACTTATTTATTTTTTCACAATTCAAGATAAAATTACATGATATAAAACTTTAGACAATATATTTTGTCAAATATCATTACTTAGAAGAATCTTGATCCCTGGACCTAGGTTCGGATCTCATCCATACTATTGTGGTAGATATAGATCATATTCAAATTTAACCTAATCTAAGCCGTAGAAACTCTAGCGATTCATTCTTTTTCGGTTTGTAAAACCAAAAGGTTGTGCACAAAATTATTGATCTTATGGGTTGCTTACAAGCAAAAGTACTAACGTATCAAAAAATTGCTAACTAGAAAAGTAAAATCACCTGAAATATTTGAAAAAAAAAAATAGATAATAGAATTTATAAAAAGGATATTGATGAAACGAATGTTTTTTTTTTTCTGTTTTAGAGATAGAAATTGAATAGCATAAGAAATGCCCTTCAACCTTCATTAGAAATGTTTTTGGGTCGTAAGCTGGAGTTTAGGGAGCCCATGTTTTAAACTCTAAATCCGAAGTTCTTAAAAAATTCTAAAATTTCAAGATTAGGACAGGAGCATTAAATCAATCGTCAAACTTCAGGATTAGAATCGTAACATGTTAATCTTAACGCAACCACACAGTTTTAAAGCATAGGGTTTCATTTTATTTCAAAACTTAAGCGGTATGCAGGGGCGGCAAATAGGGGGGTCAAGAGGGGGTGGTCGCACCCCCAAACGTTTTGCGCAGAATGATAGAAAATGGGTGAATTCGATTTATATAAGTCGGAAATCATTGTTCATTAAAAAACTCTCGCTGGTTCTCAGTAACTATTTGATGAAACTCGACACATTCCCAGACTAGAAAAAGTGTTTTTCGTTATTTGGATGATGACTTAGAAATTCATGAAGTATTTTCCGGCCTTTTCAGAACATAGAAAACTGATGTTAATTTTGACTAAAGAAGACATTTCCTCATACAGGCTAAATATTTCATACTTGTGTGCCCAGTGTAACGATAGTATGTCCAATATGAGAGGCTCGTGCAAAGTGGTGTGGTTGCACTGTTTTCACAAGAAATATCCTTGATATTTTACATTAAATTTTACGCTCATTTTTAAGTGAATATTTATTTAATGAGCGTTCATCGCTTTCTTCTGCTAGAAACATGTTTAAGCTGCTAAATGCATTATATGCTTTCATAGAAACTTCTTTAAAATGTATGTGATTATTGAATCAAAAAAACATATCAACAAATACCTTTTATGGGGCTCTACAATTTTGCAATCTTGGAGTGAAACAAGATGGTCTTCAACAGTTAAAACCATAAAAATGTTTTTCTATAACTTCAAAGCAGTGATTTGACGAGTAGAAGAATTATTGCAAAACGATTCTTTCAATGGTGAAAAAGCTCATGCACTTTAGCATGTATGACTTCGTTTGAATTTTTGTTCAATTTGTTTGTATTGAGGAAAGTTTTTGAAAAATGCTTTACTCTATTAAAACATCTTCAATCCGCTACCCTTAATTTTCGGACTATTCAAGCCACAGTTCAATCTACAATTGATCTGTGCACCATACTACCCTAGTTTAATCTACAATTGAAACTGAAAGTACATTTTATGTATATGTATATTTCAATCAAGCGTGAAACTTTTCAAGAAAATTCTTCCTTCGAGCCATTTTTAAGAAGGCGAAAAAAAAAAAAAAAAAAAAAAAAAAGACTCAAAATCCACATAATGATGTGAAGTCAAACATTGATTTTTTAATATTTTGTATGAAGTAATAGATTTAGTTTCGAATGAAATTGACACAAGCTTTGATAACTCTTTTGGTTGGCTCTATATTATCTGGTTTGGATTTTGAAAACGAAAAATAAAATGTTTCAACTATGAGTAAAATTTTAACATGAGGCAAGACCGGTTATCACATCCAGAGATTGCAGCTTCATTCCTGTTATGAACTCATCAGTCTGGAATAGTGAATAACGGAGCTGGAGGCAGATGACATCTCATTGAAGCTGAGAGCGCCGACGAGATTAGATAATTCAATGATGAAAATTTAAGTCCCTCACAACTTTTGAAGTTCCCTTTGTGACTTTGAAGAGCAAGATATGAAAAGTGTTTTCATACATAACTTTGTTACTTCAATTAATTTTTTACTATTCCAATCAACTCAGCTAGTAGAGAAAGTTTTTTTTTTATGTTTTAGTAGGTTAGAGAATTATTTTCGAAGCACAATGGGCAAAAAAAAAAATTTTTTTTTAGCTATACTGGCAAAACAGCACGACACTGGGCACTGATAGATTAGTAACACGATTACCTGCTCTCCCGAATTCCAAAAATCACGCATTGAAACTTTTCCGAAAAGTATAAAAACTTTAGTATCAAATTATTTGTATGATGACTTATTAGAAAGTGAATTATAATTTTAATTGTTACTAAACACTAATTTTTATTCATATTAAACCGATTTTATGATCACTTCCTCTTAGCTAATGTGTGTTTGGGACCGCACTGTGGTAATACATATTTAAGAAACTCGAACCCCCAAATGAAATGCTGAAATGCCGCCCCTGGCGGTATGGTAAATTATTAGTTCATTTAAAGCAAATGTATGATGCTCAGTAAATGTACAAGTACAAAATGTATCTGTAAAGAACACTAATATAAGTAAGTGACGAACCTTTTGAGTATTCAAAACATGACGAAAATGATTGCGGCCGATCCAGGTTGTTTATAAACATGGCGTAGCAAAGAAAGCAGTGATTTCACAAGAACTCTCAAATATGCACACAATGTGTTGTTCTCAAGTGTATTCCTAAACTTCGGTTGAATAGAGATTCACGGCAAAACACATTCGGTGCACTTTTGGAACGTTTTCTTCATAACGGAACGGATTAGTAAAAAACATTTCAGCTCTCTTTCTTTGTTGCAGAACGCATTCGAAGTACATTTTAGCACATATTCAGGCAACTGGAACACTTAAAGTGTTCTAAATGTGTACCGATTATTTGCAGTGCAGTTTATTTCATCTCGCATTTAGTTCTGCATATCTCACAAAAGCAAGTCATCAATTTCAATGATTTTCTGTTTTTCTCTACTCAGTAAGTGGTTTTAGCAAATAACCAATTCACTACCGCGGTAACAAGCGAGTCCCTCAATGTCATTAAATATATTTCTGCATATAATGGGATACATCGAAGTTTGTTAAGGAAAATACGGGTTAAAAAACGCTTAACATATCTTTGCGATGTAATTTGTATACAATGTAAACGATACTTCTGACAGAATAATCTCGTTAAGAACTGAGCTAATAAACTCAATGTTTTTCAGGTTTTATGAAAAATACGGAGTATCGTGTCATGAAACATGCTAAATTGACGAAAAAATGTTCCACTACTGAAATTGTCGTTGCCAGTTTTTACTCTTCATGTCTTAACTTTGAATTTTAATGAAACTTCTATTGCTATTTAATGACTTAATGTCAATTTGGATGATTATTTTGATTTTTATTGGCTTAATTTAATTATTTGGTGCATTATTTTTTATTTTAATGGAATTTTTAATCTTGTTTAATGGCTTTCGTAATCTTAAATTTTAGCAAAATCGTTTACTTCAGCTTTGAATAGGAGATGAAAGATTTGTTTTGGCTAGTTTGGTGGGAATTTTCGAAGATATGTAATAGGTGTTCCACATAATGATAATTTTTCCGAAAAGTGAAATGAAATGGCTGACATTTCCTATTTCTAATGCTACAGTTGAAAAAATAAATAGTACTACACTATATTTTTGACATAAAACTTTGCTTCATTAACTTTTTAATATTTTATATCCCACTGATATTTAAGTTCAAATTAAAATTATAATTAAACGACGTATTTTTGGATATTTCTCTTATATTTGACTTCGTACGCTTTTGCTCGTTGAAATCCCTATTTCCTTCAATACTAATTTTTACTACTAATTAAAAAGCTGCTCATGCAAATTAGAAGTATGCTCATGACATTCATTACTTTTTCCTCCTTGATAGCACCCTTAAACTACTGTAATGGGAATTTTTTTCTCTCTCTATCTTTCGAATGCATTCCGTCTCTTTCCTCAGTGTTATCAACTAGTAATTAGAAGCTCTTGTCTTTTTTTTTCTTTTTTTTTGTAGAAAGCTGCTAACGAGAAAATGATCCGCGACATTTGTTTTGTGTTCTCGGGATCAATTTTGGTCTTGAGTTTGAGAGGCTTTAAGACGTTATCTCCCAGACGCTTTGTAATTAACAAAAAAGACATTTTTCAGTTTTCCGTTTTTTTTTTTGTACTTCGTTCTGTTTCTGGTGCGATTTCGGAAGCTTCCAGGTTTCTAGACGTTTATTTTTATTCGAAGCTATGTTATTCTTTCTTGTTCTTTTCTTGCTTCTTAACTTCTTAGTAGAGTGATCCAGTGCATTGTGTGTATGATTTAAAGTACACGTTAGATTTTCGACAGCGTAAAAGAATAATTATAAGGCTGATACTTTCTTTTTTCAATAATGATAAATACGAGTCGAATGTGACATAGCGCTTGGTGTATAGGGGAGGGTGACCCAAAGCGGGTAGGTTTTCGAAGAACGCTCGAAAATTGTAGTTTTTGGATTTTTATCGCAACAATTTCGGTTTTATTTCCTAGCAGGGTTCTCTTGAACTTCAAAATGAAAAGAGATTTTTGTATTAAAGTCAGACCAAACAACGTAAGTAGAAGCACAAATTTATAAATTACAGCAGACACGTGTTTCGGCGTTGCAGGGAACGCCTTTTTCAATGCAAAAATAATGAGCTTATGGATGAAAAGACGCTTTTGACGCTTTTGTCGGATGTCTTTTCATCCATAAGCTCATTATTTTTGCATTGAAAAAGGCGTTCCCTGCAACGCCGAAACACGTGTCTGCTGTAATTTATAAATTTGTGCTTCTACTTACGTTGTTTGGTCTGACTTTACTATTCAGCACAAAGGTATTTATTTATCAGATTTTTGTATTGTTTAAAACCCAATATTTATTTATTATCAAACTTTACAAACATTTGAAAAACCCGCATTGCCGTACCAGGGATCCCAAAGCGGGTAAGCTTAACTAATTGTGATTTGGTACATTTGCCAATCAAATATGAAGTTATAAATGATTAAAATAATTGACTAGCTACCTGCTATTATAAAAATATATAAAAAAGTTTTATTTATTCAATTTAAAGTCAGCACATTTGTTTATAAAACATAAAAAACTAACTGGTTAAATTAATAGACTAACTAACTGCCATCCTAACAAATAACATTTTAAAGTTATACTTATCCTATTGAAATAGAAAATACTAGTCAGCACACGAGTCAAGAAATTATAAATAAATATATGATTAAATCCTATACCCGCTTTGCCCGAAGGCACGTTTTTCATTTCAATAATTATAACCTTAACTTTAAAACTGGGAACAAAAGAAATGACCATCGAAGTTTGTAAGTGGAAGGTGTCAGAATAACGTAATATTATTGACAAATGAAAAAATAAGGTGATTTTTGACTAATCACAAGTTAAAAAACTTAATTTTTTTTTAAAAAGAAATGTATCATTTTTTTTAAAAATTTTAAGCCTGGTTGCGCAACGCCGCTTCACTGCTGCTTCGCTGTGACTGATTAAAATTTTGGGGTGTTCATGTAAACAAGATATACGCATGCATCGCCGCTTACAAAACCATGGAGGGCCATAGGAAGGCCTACCCTCTTTGGATCACCCTCCCCTATTCGTAGGTGTTTCAAAAAGTAAGGTAAGAAGAGCTCTGACCGGTGTGCAAGTGAACCAACGCTCAAACAAGTTGGAACCTAACGATGGTCAAAGAACTAATCGAAGTCAAGTTACACGTTAAGTTATTTAATACATTTCATACACTGAATTCAGATAATTACATAACTTCGAAAGATTCGATGCGAAGAAGAATTCCAGAGAAACTCACCTCTGCTGCCAGCCAGCTCCGTAAAGAGGAGTATTTATACCAAAAACCTCGCCAAAAAATCAAAAATGGAAAGTATGGTCAATCTTACTTAAGTATCGGTTTTCGAACTCCTGAATAGTTGCTACATCCTATTCCTTCTTATGAAGTTTCTGAACCTTCATTAAATGTCATACCGGAACTCCAAACTTAGACGTTGTAGAACCGGCACTGCTGTGTTTTTGGAGACTGCATTTGTTCTACTCATTCTATCCGCTGTGTCAGTCGTTTTTCTTGGAAATAAAGAATAATTTTTTTTACAGATGGAAGCTGAAGTTATGTACTTTGCTAAGAAATACATGTTTTATGTCTTTTAGTTGAAGAAATATCTTTTTTGTATTGTTATAAACAACTCTAAATCAGTGATTTGATTTTCGGGAAAAAAATTCAAATCGAAGACTATCTGTTTGTGTTCCGGGGGCTTTCGGATTTTCGTTCGACCATCAAAAATAAGTTTAGGGTTTCCTTAAAATGGTTGTGAAAGAAAATTTACCTCCTTTTCCCCCCTTCGCGCTTTAAGCAGGTTTAAACTTACTGATATACATCTTTATATTTTCTACTATTTTTGCACACGTTCTCATTTCTTCTCAGAATCTTCTAGAAATTTGAAATAAAGTACTAAATAGTCATTATATGAAATAATACAAATATTTTCACCCAAGAAAAAAGATGAGAAAATTTTATTTTTCGAGAAACACTTCTCAGGAACTACCAAATATCCAGAAAGTGAGTTTGATCTGTTAAATCACATTTTTAATCATTTTAAGTCAAACTTCAAACAAAAATTGACTGATGCCATTTACTCCTTATGTAGAGGAACGTGTTTTGCAAAAAGATGATCAGTTGTTCAATCGCATAAATTTGATTTTTGGAACGCAGAGAAACCTGGACGATTAAGGATCAACTAAACCATTTGTCGGATCAAGTGAGAGAAGCAAGTGGATGATTTGAGGGAGCAAGTAGTTGAGAGAGAATTAAGCTATGCTGTGCTCAAATGAGTTAACATGTAAAAGACAATTGCCCGTATCTCTCTCTCTCTAAAACAATTAATCATATAACTTTAACACCAACAAGAACCGTAAAATTCTGGAAAACCAATTCATTTTCATAAAATAATAGTATTAAAATAAATAAATGAAAGAAAACAAACATTATGTTAGGCTTTGGCTGTTTCTGTTTTATTTATGTTTGGGCATTTAATAAATATCCCAAATGCAGGTTTGTGAACCATGGCAACGCATTCATTAATCAGCCCTGTTATCAGATTATCTTGTAGGCCCCCTTCCAATTTTATCGAGCTTTAAAATATGCACATAAAAGTAAGCTCAAATCTTTTTTCATCAAAGCCCTCATTGCGAGTGCCTAATTGGTTATGAAGGTGCCTAGCTTCTCGCCTCCCCATGTAGGGATCATGTTGGGAACACCAATGACAGAAATACGTCTAGAAGATTCTTCTCTGACCCTGTAGCAGCTGCTCAAATTAAAGCAATTGATAGAAATTCTTTGCATAAGTTCAAAGTGATAATAGAAAGTTTAGTGGTCACATCATTGATGCGGAGAACTTTGTAGTTCACATATGCGAAACTACTAACTTTATTTGCAGCTCTAGATGGTTGGTATTCAATGCCATCCACTGTACACAAAATTTTAATGTGTGGTAATGTTGTCATTTCACGATTCATTTATTCTGCAAATTTTAAAAATATCAGAAGATGCAGCCGAAGCTCGAAATAAACAGTTTAGACGTTATAGATAAAACTCTTCTCGCAAATTTTCAAACTTTCACTCATGCTGGGCGACAGCAATGTTGTAAAAAGTTCTTTAAATTAACTTCCGACCCTTAATTTGGCAACAGTAGAGTCATGTATATATATATATAGCTGTAGAGCTTCAGTCATGTATATATATATATATATAAAAAAAAACAGTTTTCTTCTGAAATCATAAGTCTTCTGCTCCTTGATATACGGTGTGTGTGAATTGAGAACAGCGATGAAAAAGACGATGGAAGTGATGAATCAGGTTTTAATACCTAATTTTGCATTAAATAAACGATTTTTTTTCTTATTTCTTAAAAATACAGATTGAATAATACCTTACATTGCTTCTATGTGAGTTTTCTACAGATAAAGAACATAAAATAATTTTGGCCAGGTTTTCGGTTCAAATACTCCACTGTGCGCCGGTCGGCTCCTCACTCCTTCTGCCCACTTCTCCTCTCCCGACCCCTCGAGGTTCGGGTTTGCTCTGTGTTGGTGAGGAGGATTCCATAGCTCGCCGTTTTCGTCGTTTGGGCTTTAGAGGGATGTCTTCGTGACACTAGTTTCTCTTGTATGAATAAACATCTCTGAAGGTATTGTGCATTCATGAGGAGAAGACACTTCAGAACGCCTTCCTGAAAACAGAGCTAAATTTTGCGCGGGGGGTGATCGCTACCGCTTGCAATTGAGACAACCCTAACTTTGGCGGCATTTAAATTTGAGAAAATGTCTTTGTGTTCTTTCCTTTCGTTTCTAGCTTCACGTAATTGTCGTCTACGAGGAATCTTACTTTTTAAACTGAAAAATTTTAGAACTATAAATATTGTATTTACAAAAAAAAAAAAAAAAAGAGTAAGGTATTTTGTTTTCCGAATTAAACATTTCTATTAAGGATAGGCTTTCCGAATTTTGAACGATATCCTTTTAAACACTAGCATCCTATATTCGACATTGCAAGTGCGCTGATGAAAAAAAAGAGGGGGGGGGGGCAGGAAAATTTCATTGCCCACACAGACTGTGGCATTGAAATGTTTAAGGGGTTGCCTTCTTTTTGAAGACTTAGTATCTCTCTATCTCCCTCTATCTTATCTTTAGGGGGGGGGGGGGGTGACTCAGAAGCTCTTAGGGGCTGGGTATTTGATGTATCTGTATTGATTGTACAAAATTTCAGATCATATAGAGTGATCAGATACAGTCAGTAGATCTACAGAAGCAGTTATTTTTAAAAAATGCTGAAAACATTATTCGAACAAAAGAGCCCCCTCCCCCCCCCAAAAAAAACACTGGTTGAACCAAAGGCGGGGAACTAGCCAATTGTTCCAGAAAGGAAAAAGATTTACATGTGAGAAATAAGAGTAACTGGGGAAAACAATAAAAAATCAATCTGAAATATATTAATGCAATTGACTATAAAATCAAGATTAATTTCTCTAAGTATTACATGAATGTTAATGTTTAGAAATAAGTAATAATTTTCGGTGTGTTATAAAAAGTGAATTTGTGAACGGCTCTTTAGGTTTGCTCTAAGTCAGCAAAATCATACTAACAATTGTTTTAAGGGAAAAGACCGGCTCCCCCCCCACCTCCTGGATTGCGCTAGCCACAATTTTTTTTTTCTGATCATGGATGTTTTTAACAGAGAATCATATCGCACCCCCGGCAAGGGAAGTGACACAATTCAAATTTTGGGGAAAACTGTACCGGCTATTGATTTAAACTCTAAATTTAATGCTCTTTCTCGACACAAAAAGCGCAAAGGTAGCTCACCTAAATGGTTCGGGGGGGGGGGAGGGGATATGCGATATGTTGAACAACTGAATAGGTTGACTATAGCAATGTTTCTTGCTAAAAATTACGCATTTTACCTTCATAGTCAAGGACGGATCCAGAGACTATTCAAGGAAGGGGCGATTGATTTCACACCCTTACCCTTTTATAAATTCGCAAACCTCCACCCCCCCTTCCAAACACCATGAAAGATCGTCTCATTTCAGTTATTTTGGGAGGGGGAGGACTTCCTTTTCTACAAAATTGCTGAGGAGTGTACCAAATCTCATCCCTTACCTTAATGCCATCAAAGGTGTCCCATAATAGTTTCTCTTTTTTTTTGGGGGGGGGAGGGCACTTCAATTTTCTAAACTTTCATAAGAAGAGCCCTTGAACTCTATAACCCTATTTAATATCACTAAAATCGTCTAAAATTGAGTTTTTTTTAAACTTTGAAATACTTCCTATATAAAGTTCAGATCCCTATCACTAAAGTGATAAGATATGTGCTACAATTTCATTTTCCAGACAGCAAGAGCTTCGTAAAACTATTGAAAATAGGCTAAAACAATTTTCAACTTCAGTATCAAAAATATGCCGTGGAAGAGTTCTGCATCTCGATTCAAGGAGGGGGCGATCGCCCCATCGCTCCTCCCTTGTATCCGTCCTTGTTCGGAGCTATATTAGAATACGGACAACAAACTTTTGCCTATTTTAAGATCCCCACACGTAACGCTGTTCCGTAAAAGTACTGGAAGAACTGAATAACTTTTAGAGTAATCGAAAAAATTTGAAAAAAAAATCATGTATATTATTTCATATTTACAAAAATAAATAGGTCAAAACAGTAACATAAAACGTTGTTTCAGGCACTTATTCAATTGTTCTGTAGATAACCATATTGGCATGTGAAAACTTTTATTTATTTATTTATTTTTTTTTGTTCCTTTTTTCATTTCTGAAGAATAAGCCATATTGGAAAAAAAAATAGTAGGGGAGAGGAGGGAGGAATGGGACAGTGGGAGGAGTGGGACAGCTAAAATTATGGCAAAATAAATCACTTTATTTTATTGTCAGTTTGACCACTAGAGGGCCTGTTTATAGCTTCGTTTTGTTTCATTCGTGCATTTTATCCAGCAGAAAGTTTCAGTTAATAGTTGGAAAAAGTTAAATTTCTTATCTCCAAAGTAAGTTTCTAATTTATTTTTAGTTTTATTTCTTTATTTATGTAATTCGTAAAACTAACATAATATATTATCGTTGTAATTTTAAGTATATAATGTATGCTTATCTGCAATTTAATTAAGCCTAAAAACCAGCATGGTTTATGTGACAAGTTATTTTTTAGAAGCAATGTGTAGAGGGAGGAATGGGACACTCCGAAGAGGGAGGAATGGGACATGCCCCATAAATATGTCCCTTCTGTAAAGGGGCTGTTCAAATATTACGTAAGCATGTTTTTATTAATTTTTGACCTCTCCTCCCCCTTGTCAGCAGAAATACGCAAATCGCAAACCCCCTTTAATAATAACATAAGCTAATAGCAACCCCTCCCCCCACTTTTCTTGACAGTAAAAATTCAATTAAAAAAAATTGAGACTTAATTTAAAAAAAAAAAATGCTTGTTTAATTTCCTTATTTAAGAAAACTCTTAGATCACAATTTTAAAAGAACTTAGCCATTTGAAATTTTTTTTCTAGGCTTTTTTTTCACAATTTAATATTTTTGAAAATATTTTAAGTAAGCAACACTCAAACATCCCCCCTTCCGTTGTCAGCAAAATAAGCAAATTGCTAACCCCCTTCCCTAACTATGTTCCAAGGGTGGAGAGCATTTATGATACTGAAAGCTACAATGCAAAATTTATGAGAAAGGACATGAAATTTTGATTTTCCTCAACAGGATGACTGTAGCATTATAGATAAAACAGCTATTATCATGAAATTACCGCCACCACAATTGGTTGGTGGGACTAGTAGAGCACAGTCTTGTTTTTCTTTTAATGTGGACCATTCTAATTATGACATTCGCTAATTTTTCTGTGATTTTCAAATGTGCCCCACTCCTCCCATACTCATGTCCCACTCCTCCCTCCCAGGAGGGAGGAATGGGACAAAATTCTTGAAATTTGTAATTAGTCAAGTGTGAAAATAATAAAATGTTTAAACATTGTGTATATTTTTAAAATGTAGTTATAATATGCAAGTTTATTGTGTGAGCTTTTGCATTAAATGAATAAGTAGATGATTATGAATAAGAATCATTTATTTGAAAAGTGTCCCAATCCTCCCTCCTCTCCCCTACTCAATTATTGAAATATGTCACACAGAGTGCAACTTATCTACTGTGGCTTCCAAAATTGTTCGTACGCTTTAAATGTATGTGGTTAAAAATGAAGTTCCTAGGAACTGAAATAGTAGTTCAATATTTTTTCATACTGTCTCTACATGATTACATCAACCCAGCATTTTTTACAAAATATTGACTGTTTGAAAAGTGACAGGGAAATATTTTCAGAAAATTTCAAAATTAAAGTTGTCGTTTTTTTTTTTATTTTTTTTTCAATGCAGTGATAGTTAAAAAATCGTTTTGGTATTAATTTTTGCTTGTTTACTTCAAAAATTCTACGTATTATTTTCAAAATGGCTCGAATTCGCAAAGTTACATCAAATGCAATTCGAAAATGTACTAATTCTTCATTATATTCGAAGTAAAACAGTTCGAAATAATGCAAAAGTAGTTCATTTATCCCATACTACTGTGTAACACTTAAAAAAACGCTTTAAAGAAGAAAATTGGATCTAAAATAAGGTGAGATATGGTTGACCAGCAAAGTTAACAAATTGCGAATAGAGATTTATAATTAGAAAAATGCGTGAAAAACCCACGTTTGAGTTCTGAAAGTTTCAGCATAATAGAAGGAAGCATTTTCGTTTCCAATTTCACTCGTAACTGTTCACCGTGTTTGCAGAAAATCTTTAGTTAGTGTGAAAAACAGAAAGTTTAGGATTTCCTTCGCAAAATCAATGATAAATTAACCCGAAACGTATAGAAATACACTGAAAATCTTAAAATACTTTTAAGTCTAACAATTGTCTTTGTAGCACACTTTTTTTTCGAGAGAGAAGGTGTAAGGTAATTTCTTAGAAAATTATAGAACACTCGTCTTCTTCCAGCGCGATAACGATGGTCAACTGGCAACCTCTCTCAGTGTTGGTCTGAAGCCTCATCCCCAAAAGACGCATATAGAATCTTCCGATACCACGTGTTGGGCGCGTGGCCAAGTCTCAACTGCTGAAAACTGGACAATAACGAAAATTATCAAAGCTCTCAACCGGTATCGATGGATGGAGCTGTTGAATAGCATTACTAGAACGAATACATTAAAAAATATTTGTATTTTCATTAAAAAATTGACAACTGCTTTTTACCTTTTTTTCAAAACTTTGAAGCTTATAAGCGATTGAAAGACACTAATACTTTTTTTTTAAAATTATTTTTCCCGTATTTAGGATGCCAATTCACACCTTTTTTTTTTTTTGCTATTAGAAGTTCCTTATCAGAAACTTCCTTTTTTCGGCCTAACTTAGTATATAAATATATGATTTATATTGAAGAGTTTTACTTCGAAAGATGATGATTGTCCTGTTTTTCCCCATTCATGTTCACGTGTGCCCCCTGTAGAGACAATAGAAGAGTTTTGATGCCATTGTTTCCTTCATCGATCTGAAAGATTAACATTCATGTTTTTAAAGGTTTAAATCGACTCAGCTTATTCATTTGCGTACTAGTTAGATCCAAGTTGGGTATAGTTGATACATTAAAAAAAAAATAAGTAAATAAATTGATAAATCTTTCTATTCGCCTTAATTTGATCAAGAATGTGTTCAAAGCGGAGACAAATGATGTAGTGTTATGAGCTCTTGCTCTCGAAACAATAGAATCCTGTTACCCCAGAGAGAAATGGTTGAGAATATATACTGACGGCTCTAAAGTGAATGGATGTGTTAATATTGGTGCTGTTGTTTACTGTGAACTTTTTTCCTTTTACACCCCCATTGGCAACCATAGATCAGCTTTCGATGGCGAGATTGCTGCCATTTGCCAGGCCCTGTCACAGCTCCAGCCACATTTAGACTCTTTAACAAAAGCAGTTGTATTAACGGACTCAAAGGCTGCACTCCAAGCTATCGATACACCTAGCCACTCCCGAACTTTAACCACCGATAATTGTTTGAAGCTCCTTAACCGACTTGCCAGAAATAATAAGACAGTTGTTCTTCAGTGGATTCCGGCCCACTGTGGAATCCAAGGTAATGAGATGGCCGATTTTTTGGCCAAAAAGGGAGCATCGGTTCTTCAGAGAACCAATCCTAAGCTTCCATTTAGTAACATCAAAAGCTTAATAAAGAAAATCTTTAAAGACACTTTTCACGAACTCAAAAATCGCAACAGCAATAAACCATGGTTTGAGCTGATTCTGAATGTCCCTAATTGGCATAGGATGAAATCTGTCGCCATGTTTCGTTTATTATCTGGCCATGATTGCCTACGAAAACATCTCTGTCGTATCAACGTGGTTCCTGACGCTTTCTGCACTTTGTGTGATCTCCACGAAGTGATGGACATGCCTCATTTGTCCAGATGTCCTGCTCTCCCTCGGACATCCATCTGGGAACGCTATTGGATTGTTTGTTTTCATTTATAGTTTTGTTGTTATCCTTTTGATATTCAACTGTCTTTAAATGTGCCATCGGAAATAAAAAAAAAAAATAAATTGGTAAATAAAAATAAAATAGAGATTTTTTTTCAAACATATGTAATAAATTTGGTCAACAAAGGTGTTGAAAGAGGTATTTGATATTAATATAGTTAGTCTTCCATGATATTAAATTTTAATACCCAACATTGGAAAAAAAATAGAAAGATCAAACGTTGTTTTGATACCATTGTTCCCTTCAACAATCTGAAAGAGTAACGTTACTGCTTTTCAAGGTAAAAATCGAATCAGATTATTCATTTGCGCATGTCAACTTTTAATATAGTTGAAACAAAAAAAAAAAAAAAAAAGAGCAGATAGATAATAAAATTTAAATATATATATATATATATATATATATATATATATATATATATATATATATATATATTTAATGTATTTCTCAAATATAAAGTAAGTTTGATCAACAAAGATGTTGAAACAGTTATTTGATGTTAGTATAGTAATAGTTTTTCAATAATTAATTCTGGTGCTTAAGATTGGTAACAAAAATTTGAAAAATTGAAATGTAAAATGTGTATAAACTCCTTCCGGTATCCACTATGATAAAGTAGCGTCATTATAAAAAAAAAAAAAAAAAAAAGAAAACGTCGTCGCCTTGGTTTCCCTTTATCCATCTAATATATTAACTTTACTATTTTTAAAGATTAACATCGAAATTCCGGGAAACAGAGTTTAAGAAACAAAATAACCTTTTTTAAAAGCAAAGAAATCAAATTTATTAAAATTATGTTTAAGAACTTATGATTCAGTAATTATCTTACAGTAATTGTGAAAGTACAGCGTTAGTTAAATTATCTGAAGAAATAAAATGTTTTAAACCCATCATTTTTAAAGCAAAATTTCTCTCTAAGTATAGCCAGTTTAATTGAACAAAAACAATTACCAACATAAAACGATCGAAACAGAAAAATAAAGAGCCGAGCAATAAAAGGTTTTAATAAATTGGTTTCAGGATTAAGTACTACTTAGCAAAGGTAGAGGTCTTATTTGTCTCTTCGGCAGATAAATTCTTGAGAAAGTGGTATTTTACCTTTGAAAATTCTTAATTTGTTTTTGATCTTAATTAAAATCGTACAAAGAAAAAACATATCATCTGAAATTCTTTTATCACAAATTTTCACTGAGTATGAATTAAGTGAATACGAATATTTAAAAATATGCTTTAAATTTCTGGAATTCTTTTTTCTCTTTCTTGACTAATTTAACTGATATAAACTGCTCTGCATGTTGAACTTATTTATACTGGAAACTTACATATTCACGCGACTTTTACGTGCACCTACTTCATTCCGTTTTACTTGGCAGCAACTATAAAATCAGAGAAATAGCGGAATGTATGCAAAGTTATTTCTTTATATAGGGGAGGGTGTCCCAAATCAGGTAGGTCTACGGAAAACGGTTGAAAATTGTAGTTTTTGGCTTTTAATCAAAAACATTTTTGTTTTATTTCCTAGCACTGATCGCGAACTATAAAATAGAAAGTTATTCTTGCATCGTGTCAAACCCAATATATATTCCCAATATATATTTATTACCAAATATTACAAACACCCCAAAACCCGCTTTGCTCTACCAGGGGGCCTAAAGCGGGCAAACCGTTCGGGTAAAGCAGGTAAGTTTAACTAATTGTGAATTGGTGCATTTGCAAGTCAAATATGGAATAATAAATGATTGAATCAACTGACTAGCTAACTGCCATTGTAAGAAAAAATTTAGTTAGATTTTCAATTTAAACTCGATAAGTATAAGTCAGCACATTTGTTTGAAAAACAGTAAGAAATAATAGATTAAATCAATACACTAAATGATTGACATCATAAAAGGAACTTTTTAAAGTTATACTTATCCTATTTGAGTAGAAAATCTAAGTCAGTACATTCGACAAAAATCATGAACGCGAGTTGCTTCAGAATTTAAGTATGAGAAACTTCTAATCTTTTTTGGTTGAAAATTTCACTTAAAACTTCCTGAAAAGTTGAAAAAATTCATTGTTTCAATTTTTCCGGAGTGGAAATAAACCCCTTCGAAAAAAAAAACGTTTTTTTTTTTCCGTTTCTTCACGAAATTTTCCGGCTTTTTTCCGACTGTTTTCACCTCTAGTCAAGACTTATTTTTTTTCTTTTGTAATACGTTCAGAAACGCATTTGCAAATTTCAGGACATTTTCATCGTACTTGATGAACAGTTTTTGTGAAAAATATCACAAGTGTACCTATCGCCAAATTAACGAAATTTGTTTGGTTATTAATTTGACATGATTAATGACAAAATGATAAAAAGGTTACATACAAAAAAAAAAAAAAAAAAAAACCCTTAATTACATTTCTTCAAAAACGACAAAAAGTTCGATAGTTGCTCCGACATCAATTTGGCGAAACGAATTTTGTCAAAATAACGAAATTTTCACCATTTTGAGTCCTTCTTTCCGACACTTTAAAATTAAAAACTAAGAATTTTAAGTTCGTCAAAATGATACTAAATTTTATTTTATTAAATGACTAATGTGACTAATTTCGTTATTTTAGTTGGTCATGGAACATTTTGTAAATTAATAAATTTATTCAGGCCAATGTTTTTTTTTTTTTTAAATTTTATCATAATACTTAATTTTAGAATCGAGCTGAATTTGAGACTTCATACTCTTAGAAACGTGTATTCTTTTAATAGTAAACATTAAATTAACTTATTACTAAGCTTATTTTGAATGAAATTGAATTTTATAAAACAAAATAAAACAAACATTCAAATCGAAAATAAATAAGTACTGTCTGAGATAAAAGCTTCGAGTTTCAATAAAATTCAGTAATAAAAATTTAAAGTATGGAAAACTAAAAAAAATATTTTTAGATTATGCATTAGTTTAAAAATATACTTTCAATATGACATTAAAACAAAAGATCCGTAAAAAATTTTACTATGTAAAAATATGTGTGAAGCAAGTTAAAAATATAAATTTTGCTTTTGAAAAACAACAAATATTTACTTCCTTCATATATGAAATGCTATTTTCACTAATATTCATCCGAGCAGATCATAGAATGAAGTACACTTTGTTGTCAATAAAATACTCTTAATTAACTGTTTCTTCTATATACATCAATATGCTAAGGGTTTATAGGTTATGTGTAAATAAAACTATATGTTAAGATAAATAAATACCTTTGTGCTGAATAGTAAAGTCAGACCAAACAACGTAAGTAGAAGCACAAATTTGTAAATTACAGCAGACACGTGTTTCGGCGTTACAGGGAACGCCTTTTTCAATGCAAAAATAATGAGCTTATGGATGAAAAGACATCCGACAAAAGCCAAGAGCAGATAAGCAAGCAGCTTAAAAGATAAAAACAGCGGATTAGCCAAACACCAATGACAAAGTTATAAACCGATCAGGAACCAATAGGAATGCAAGCAAAGGTCAGGAGCTTTCGCTTAGGTACGAACCCAGAAAGAAAGAATTCAATTGGACAGGATTAAGCCGAAGCTTAAACAAAAAGAAAAGAAATTGTCAGTAACCGTGAACCGCAAGAAAGGAAAAGCAGAATGGAAAACCATGAAATAAGATAAACAGAAACAAAAAATATTCGAAAAAAGGAAAAATAAAGATAAATAGAAGAAAATTGGGGGGGGGGGGGGTGTCAATCAAGACAAAAAGGCAAAAATAAACAAAGGAAGATAGATAAAAATGAGTGGGGAAAAAAAAATAAAAAAAAAAAAAATAAAAAAAAAGGGGGGGGGGGGGAATGGGGAAAGGACAGTATTAAAGATATGGGAGCCAAATGTTAGAAAAATATGGAACTGCACTAAGATCGTTAACTAAGTTAGAACTGTTCCTCAAAATATGAAAGGATTCCCAAAAGTCAAGATCTGATGAATTGGGGCATTTTTGGATAATCTGAAAAGAGTTAAAATCAAAAGAGTGATTCGAATCCCAACAATGTTGAGCAATACTAGACTTATTTAATTGTTGTTTTTTCACATAATTTTGATGCTCTTTCAAGCGAATTTTTAAAGCACGCCGAGTCTGTCCAATATAGGCAAGTTTACAACTACAATTAATTCTATAAATTCCACAACAATTAAGAGGGTGAATAGGATCTTTAAGAGAAGAGAATGAAAGTTTATTAATAGGAGAGAACACCACCTGGAATTGGAAACGTTTTAAAATCTTAGCAACCTGATAGCTTACAGATGGAAAGAATGGCAAAACAACCAAATTCTTTCTGATGAAGGTTCGGTTAAGAACATTAGTTTGGGATTTATTTGAAAGTTTTTTATAAATGGAATCAATCAAAGTTGGCGGATAGTCTCTATCAATTGCCACAGCTTTAAGATAATTAAGTTCCACTTTAAGAAGTTCCGACGAAGAACAAATATTAATTGCGCGATAAACAAAAGAATTGAAAGCAGAATATTTTTGATTTGGAGGATGAGACGATAGTCTATGAGGAGGTAAAGAGACAGCAAAAGGTTTGCGATAAACAGTAGTTTCAAAACCAATTTCTGTACGAGAAACAAGTACATCAAGAAATGAAATGCAATTATTCCGTTCTTTCTCACAAGAAAACTGAATATGAGGATCAATGGAGTTTAAAATAGATAAAACCTCATCACTCTCAAACTGATTCTGGTTCATTAGAACAAAACAATCATCAACATACCGAACATAAAATTGGAACTGCAGTTTTTGGAACAGCTTAACCTCAAAATAATGCATGTAAATATCACTAAGAATGGGGCTAAGTGGGTTACCCATAGCCAGACCATCTAACATAATATAAAAATTCCCATTAAAAACAAAAGAACATTGTTTAAGACAAGTACGGGTAAGGAAAATTAAATCCTCAATTTCCGTATTGGTGAAATGAAATTCAGAAAGTCTTCTACGAAGGCATAACAATGAACCCTCGACGGGAACGTTCGTAAATAAAGAGTTAACATCAAAAGAAGCCATAAAAGAATTATTTGGAACGAAACTATGAATTTTTTTAACAAACTCAACAGAATTTTTAATGGTAAATAAATTGTGACTCCTAAGGGGAGAAAACACAGAGACTAAATATTTTGCAAGTTTATACGAAGCCGTACCAATATTGGAAACAATCGGCCTGAAAGGAATACCAGCTTTATGCACCTTAGGTAAAGCATAAAATCTAGCACAATTAGCAATAGATGGAACAACAGAGCGTTTAACATTTGAAGGAATAGACTGAACAGACTTAACAGCAGATGCAATAGTTTTTAACTCTTTATCACTAGGATCTTTAGAAATTTCAGCATATGGCCCAGAAGAAATCAAATCATTAGTTTTATCAACATAAGATGATTTGTCAAGAACAACAATTTGGCCACCCTTGTCAGCTTTGGTAACAACCAGATCAGAATTCGAAACTAAGTCTTTAACAGAACGGCTAACAGTATTAGCAAATACAGGTTTAGAAATTTTCGAGTTAAAGTCAATATTAGAAGCTATAAGATGCCGAATCGAATCTTTTTGAGAGGAAGTTAAGGCACTAAATTTAAAAGCTTTCTCAACAGGAGCAATAAGCTTTGAAAAAGAAGGATTAACACTCACAGCAAAATTATCATTACATTTTAGAGCCTCAATTTGAGAATTACTTAATGGAACGCTAGAAAGATTCACAACAACATTCTTATTAACAACAGGTAAATTATCAAGAGGAACGACATGAGAAGATTTACAAAGCATAGCTAATTTCTTTTTCAAAACAATTTGATGTTTATCAGAGGAACGAAGGGTTCTAGACCAAGAATTTCTGTCAATAATGTTAAAGTTCGGAATAGAATTAGAAACCGAAAGATGTAAATCATAAAGTTCACGTTCAATAAACGATAAATGTTTCCTAGTTTCCTGGATCGAAGCTCTGAGTAAAGCCAATTTCGACCGAAAGATTACTTTGTCAATTTTTACAGAACGTGGTAAATTACATTTCAAAGAAATAAACTTCGGAATAATTTTCTTGCGCCTACACTCTTGGAGAAATTTTAAATGGTTCAAAAAACGAAATTTCTTAATCCGAAGATTGGCAAACCTATTGATTTGAGACATAATCAAAAGCAAAACCAAAACAAATGAAAATAAACAAAATCAAACAATAACAGAATGAATAAGAAACAAGAAGTAAAAAATCACGATCAAAATACAACAATAGACAAAAATTCCGAAAACAAAAACAAAAACACAAATAGCATAAAAGGCGGAAAATGTAAACGTAAGGCCCGTTTAAGCCACAAATAAGATAAATAAATACCTTTGTGCTGAATAGTAAAGTCAGACCAAACAACGTAAGTAGAAGCACAAATTTGTAAATTACAGCAGACACGTGTTTCGGCGTTACAGGGAACGCCTTTTTCAATGCAAAAATAATGAGCTTATGGATGAAAAGACATCCGACAAAAGCCAAGAGCAGATAAGCAAGCAGCTTAAAAGATAAAAACAGCGGATTAGCCAAACACCAATGACAAAGTTATAAACCGATCTGGAACCAATAGGAATGCAAGCAAAGGTCAGGAGCTTTCGCTTAGGTACGAACCCAGAAAGAAAGAATTCAATTGGACAGGATTAAGCCGAAGCTTAAACAAAAAGAAAAGAAATTGTCAGTAACCGTGAACCGCAAGAAAGGAAAAGCAGAATGGAAAACCATGAAATAAGATAAACAGAAACAAAAAATATTCGAAAAAAGGAAAAATAAAGATAAATAGAAGAAAATTGGGGGGGGGGGGGGTGTCAATCAAGACAAAAAGGCAAAAATAAACAAAGGAAGATAGATAAAAATGAGTGGGAAAAAAAAAAAAAAAAAAAAGGGGGGGGGGAATGGGGAAAGGACAGTATTAAAGATATGGGAGCCAAATGTTAGAAAAATATGGAACTGCACTAATGTAACTATATGTGTATAAAAAAGCAATTTGAACAATCTTTAAATGAAATATAGATAATGCACGTATTTAAGAATAGTGTGTGTGAATTCATATATTTACTTATTAAAATGCAAAATTTAAGTCGGATACTTGACAAATTTGGCCAAGAAGGTTCATAGAATTCTTTCAAAATTTAAACGTTTTAATCAGTAATAGTGAATTGCTTTAATTTTTTAATTTACATAGTTATTCGTATATTTTCGAATATATTTCTTCATGATTGATTAGATTTCCTATAAACAAATGTATCTGGTCTGTTTTCCCAGGTTCACTGTCTGCTATTTTATTTTTAGATGAAAGTTTTGTTTTATAAAAAGTTGTATCTTCATGAAAAAGTAGGAGAGAGAACAACCTTATGAAAATAAAAAAATAAAAAACATTGCATACACTTCTTTTAAGAGTACAGGGGACCCTATTTTCAACGTGGAAACGCTTTAAGCTAAAAGACGCAAGCAGTAGTCAGCAGATATAACAGGAAAGGGAATTTTTTGCACTCTTGAAACATGTGTATGCAATAGTTTGCTGTTTGGGAGTCACAACTATAGGGCTAAGCATCTACTTGTCCTTTTCGTTCAACTTTCGTTTTCCTCAACTAATTCAAGAATAAAAACCCTCTGTCAATGTGTAAATGATTGCTCGCAAGAACTCTAACTAAATCATGTAGAGTCAGGCGTAGGCCAAAAACTTATGAGAAAAGTTTCGTTACTGCCTCAACTAGTCTTAAACCAGCATTTACGGTTTCCACAGTTCTTTGACTACTTAGTTTTTATTTTTGAGAAAACATCCTATTTCGCATGAAACGGTTTTCAGAATGAGGAATAAATTCAACTACAGAATTTTACTGACTCAAAATGTACTTTATTCAGAGAGTTTCGAAACATAAATCCTCTTCTAATAAGCTTACTTCCTGTAGAAAACTCTTTATGCTCTCTGATTAAGCAAGGAAAGAAAGCTTCTAACCTCCAACCTAAATATGTCACTTGCTGAAATAACATCGTTTTCCGTACATATGCTCCTTGATCCTTTGCAAAAACAAAAGGAAGGAAAGAAATGGAGATCCTGAAAATACTCTGAAACAGTAGACACCACTTTCGTTTTCAATATTTGCTTTACCGTCGCTCCTATTTTAAACAAAGATAGGAATGATATAATTTCCTTGAATTTAATCTTTTACCGTTTTCTTTTGGGAAACATTTCGGCTTTTTTTTTCTATTATAAAAAGCATCGGTAATTTTTTTGCAAAAGAAAAATAATGGTACTCTAAGGAGGATTATTTGTGTAATAAGATATTATTTGCAAGAACATTGTTATTTTGAATACATCCCTTTGTTATACGCAGTAAGTATTCAGTTATTTTAAGATAAACATGGTTTGGTTTGAAGGTTTTCTCCGCAGTAAAGGCTTTATTAAAAAGGCCTTTTATTTAAGCGATATATAATAATTTTTTTCAGCAACAAAAATGATCTCTATGGAAAGACTGATGGGTCTCTAGTAAACATGCTTAGTCCAATCAAAATAGATAAATAGAATCTTATAAACCAATCTTCTGCGAATTAAAAAAAAAAAACCAAGAAACGACGTATGCAGTGAAATAAATGTTTCTGGGTTTTTATTCTATAACTAGCTGCGGTCACCCGGCTTTTCACGCTCTATCTCTGAAAAAAAAAAGTTATGTCAAGTGACGCGTGTTTAATAATCTGGCTGCAATTAGAGAAAAGAAAAAATCTGTAAAATTTCCCGTCAAAATATTCATTCTCAAAGAAAGAAAATGTCAAATCAAAAACTCTCGACTAAATTAAACGCAGCCCTCCATAAATACGATTAAAATCCTAAAAAAAGAGAAAGACGATAAATCGCCAAATAATAACCAAAATGAGAAAATTTTATTTAGTCGCTGTCAAGGAAAAAAAAAGTGGCAAACCTTCTGAATGATTTTATTCACTTTAATTTAAAATGAGAGCGCGCAAACGATAATTTTCCGATATAAAAATAGGAGTTCCATTAGGCTTAATAATGCTTTTAAAATTTTTCCCGGTGATTTTACAGCCTTTTTTTTTTGAAATACGGAGGAAGTGAATGACATCTATGGGTATTTTTCACGGGCTTTCGAATGGAACCCGAATTAAAGAAATCGGATAAATATTTCGGGTAAAAAGAGCCATTCTCGGGTAGTAAAATTTAATTCGAACGGTTTGGTTCTTTTTTGGCTTTCGAAAACCTCAATACGATCCTTCTCGGGTACCCGAGTTCCTCCCTGCCAAATTTGGTCCAGATCCGACGAAAACTGTGGATTTGCATAGGGAACATACACACATGCACACACATTATATTCTTCGTTTTATTTATATGGATTTTTCTGGAAATATTCTTTAAATGTCCGCATACAACGCGATTACATGGATCACCATTTTTTTAAATTTTGATTTTATATAAATCCAAGTTATTTGACTAAAGTTCCCGATATAATCCACCTTTATTGTTATTCTAAACTTAAAGTATTCACAGAGGGATAAATACAGTGGCTCCCAAAAGTGTTCGTACACCTTGAAATTTTTTAGTAAAACCAAAATAAAGCAAAACTGAATTCGAATATGAATTCAAATTTTTTCACGCCATTCCTATGCCATTCTGAATAAAACCCAGTAGTTATTTCAAAATATTGCCAGATTTATTTTTGAAACTCGTCAAAAAACGAAGAGAAAGAGAAAAAATACGCCACAAAAGTCATCGTACGTTGAAATATTTTCGAATAAATTCATGATTAAAATTTTCATATGTGGTTTTTTTTTTATTATTTTTGCATTGTAATGACACTGTAAAGTCATTTGCCGTTTATTTTTTTTGTCTATTTATTCCCTAATATTCTGCTTATTATTGTAAAATAGCTGGTATGCGTAGAAAACAACAAACACGATTCGAAATTTGATTTTTATCCCTCAAAGTAGCCATAAATTGGTTTGAAATGTCTCTAAATTAGGTAATTTATGCCTTTCTCTAGTGAAGTTATTGATAAAATGCTTTAAAGAGAAGATTCGGATCGAAAACAAGGTAAGAAAAGGTCAACTGGCAAAGTTAACAAAGCGTGATCGGAGGTTTACAGTTAAAAAAATGATGAAAAATACACATTTGAGTACTCAAAAAAAGTTTCTGCAGAATTGAATGAAACATTTTACGTTTAATTTTCACCTAAAATTGTTCGTCAAGTTCTCTGATTAGCTGGATTAAAGGGGACCTCTTCCCGCAGAAATTTTCTTGTTCGTGCAAAAAACAAAAAGCTTTCCGTCGCAAGAACAATGATAAATAAGCTGAAAACGTTTTGGAATAACGTCTTACTTAGAGATGAAAATAATTTCAGCATTTTTGGTTAAATTGTTGTTGAAAAGCGATAGCTTTGTGCAAGGTAAATTAGATAAAAATGGAACAACGTTTAAAAGCACAAAGGAAAATTTTTTTTTTAAAACGCAGACATGTTTCGGAGGCAATAGCCTCCTTCCTCAGTGCGAAAAGAACAAATAGATGAATCAAGGTCAAGGGAGAGTTTAAATGCGTAACAGGAAAAACATTGACCAATCAGCTATCAGCGAGTGCTGAGGTAAATTATGACGTATTCTAACATGTAAGATTGAATAAGATAGGAGAAAAATGCGGAACAGCAAAAGACTCATTGCAAAGATTATTTAAGTTTTTATGAATGTAAAAGGATTCCAGAAAATCTATTTCACCTACTGTTGTAGGTCTACAAATGATCTTGGCCTCCGAAAAGACAAAATTGTGCCCTGTGTCATAACAATGTTTAGCAATTGAAGATTTGTTCAGTTCCTGTTTTTTAACGTGGTTTTCATGTTCTTTCGAACGAAATTTATGTGAACGCCTTGTCTGTCCCACGTAACCGATATTACATAATAATGTGCGATATTACATAATAATGCGTGATAATTTTGTGGTTTTACCGTTTTATCCACACATTTCTTTTCGTATTTCTAGAATTCTCAGCAAATTTGACTTTTGCGTAATTTACAGACCCATAAATAAACTTTCTTTTTCCAAACTGAAGGACTCAATCCAACCACTTGATCAGTGGGGCATATATCATATTCCTTGTCAACGTTTAGATTAGTGTTTTACACAGGTACCTTCAAAGAGTTAAATTGGATCCCGACCCTCTTTTTCGCATGACTACTAAACAAAAAAAAAAAAAAAAATGAAGAAGAAAGTACCTACCTTGCTGTTAGTTCTGTCTTTAGTTTCCTAGAGGAAGCACATTTGGGCCGAGGTACATAAGTTGGTGCATTAATGATGCGTTTTGTAAAATTACTTTGCATTTCAAGTTGCATTGATTTTAATTTATTTCTTCATATTTGTTGTATTCTTATATTCAAATTAGAAAATAGTGCTGAATTAAACAAAAAGAAAGAAAAATATATCAATTAAAATTAATTTTTTTTACACGCTGCAAAAGAAAACAATAATGTAAATTCCAGAGAATGAATTTCACTGGCCATAACGAAATGAATTGTTTAGTCGCTATCCACCCATCAAATAGACAATAGGTTTTTATGGAAAACGTCAGGTTTTAGGCAAAGTGGGATTAATATGTAATCTTGATTGCTAAAAAGTACTTTATCGATATTGAAAAGATTTTTAGCGTAATTTTTTTTATTGGAAGGCGTAGTTGACTGCATAATTCCATTCCACTGTTTTAAAATTATTAAAGTGAACGTATAAATATTGACGCCGATTTAAAAGATTTTTAACACAAGGGAAAAAAAATCTTCACTTTGTTTTTACTAAACCCTACCGAATTTTAAAACTATTGTCCTTTTCAGTATTTTTGAATAGGGTGGAAATAACTGAATTTAAATCTCATTTGTAAAGAGCACATTTTTGTGTCATTGTTCTGTACACTTTTTATCTCATTAAGTTCAAGAACATGTAAATAATTTTGACACTTGACAATTTTACGTATTCCGAATTTTATTCAACTAAAACTGTGTCCTCTAAATACGATTTGCTACATTAAATGCAAAAATATTTCATACAGTTATATCTCAACTGCTTTTTACTTAAAAAAAAAGCTCCATTCAACGTTCGAGGAATTCAGATTTCTTCCCTCTTTCAGTAAATTCAAATTCAATAAATTCCCTTTCAAAAGGCATATGCATTTTTTTTCTAAACTCATAAGCGACAATTCGTCGACATTCATTACAATTATTTATTATATGAGATTAATATTTCTGAAAGGCAGATTTAAAGAGAGAGAGAAAAAAACTTTTGAACATTTGAATTGTTAGAATATCAACAATTTCTAAGCCATTTTTCTTTTCTTCTTGTATTAATCATTCAATGTAAAAATGGGAAGTGTTAAAATTTAATTTCCACTAAGTCAGATCATCTGATTTTGTCTGTCATCTTTATTTATCGTTGAAAGGAAGCTTAATTGTTTTAACTTTGAAAATGACATTAAATAATTCGCTCTCTCATATTTTCTAACAATTTTTAATTGTAAAA
Organism: Uloborus diversus; assembly: GCF_026930045.1. Lineage (NCBI taxonomy): Eukaryota > Metazoa > Arthropoda > Arachnida > Araneae > Uloboridae > Uloborus > Uloborus diversus. The sequence goes on from NC_072735.1 coordinate 97,230,713, forward strand.
TGTCTGTGATTTTAATCGGATTTTCTAGACATCAGGATAATTTTAAAAAAGAAATTCTAAGTTATTGTTAGTTGAAAACATTTCAGGAAGCATAAATTAATGTTTCTTAAGACGTATGAATTGTCCCATTTGAGTACAATATTTGTGTAAAAGTTGTTTTTTTAACAGATAAGTAACAAATTAATGTTGTTTAACTGAAACAAGGTTATTATCAATAAAATTCATTTTTTAGAATGAATGAATATTAATTTAAAATTAGTTTCTTTTGTTCGCAGGCGCTTTTTTTGTAAAACTGGAAAACGTAATTTGAATGAAAAACTGGTTAATTACTTTATATACAGTTTTTAGACGTTATGTTAAGCATTCCTGTAATTTAATTGAAAATGCTTCGTTTATTTTATTCAATGAAACTTAAAGTTTCCCTGTTCTTCAAATTCACCTTTTCATGCTGAAAGTATGTCTTTGTATTCGAAAAATGCTGAGGAGCTTCATAAATTTAAAACTTGTCTTTAAAGTAGCAAATAAAATTTTAGGGTTGAAAGATTTAGAGAGACTTTTTTACTGGTTGATTTTTAAATTATTCCTTTGAATTTTTAGTGTGCGAAGTCGTTTTTGGAGTATTCAAAAGTTGATTTTGAAAACACATTTCATTTATAGCGTACTTTTATATCGTATTTGTATTTTTGAAGTTATATTTTCAACGTTTTTACGTTAATTTTGCTTCTACATTTGAACGAAGCAATTTCCTTTTTGGTGATCTTTTTATAGTTGATATTTTAAACCCTAATACCAGTAAATTAACCCAAACTCCAGTAGGTAGCGTTCGTTGGTGACTATTTTTTCATTTCTTAATTCCCCTGAAATGACACAGTCCTACCAGTGAAACAGTTACGTAAAATGGTACAATTTTGTGCCAAGAGGGCAACAATGGACCACTGTTGCCATAGAGATAATTTTGCTCTCCAGTGGCCTCTTTTTTGAACTTACGGGCTCCAAAAAAACTCTCCAGGTAGCATAACCATTTAGGTAGTTAAATACGTTTTATTAGAGATTGCCACTGTTTTTGTATACCTTAGATAACTTAGTCGTTCTTAGTACGTGATTCGACGCACTCGTGGAAGAGTCAAAAGTCTCCTTTGGGCAGACCACTTATACTGTTTTCCAAGATCTGGTAAGTTCAGATTTGCTTTACTAATTTTTCAGTTATGAAATAAGCCGCTTGTTGACTTAAAAATATTTCATAGTTTTCACAAGCTCTCAACATTTATTGAAAATGGGAATGTTGGGGTACAACAATGGGTCACCCATTTTTCGTGGTTTTTAGTGGCTTGGAACTTTATTTTATTCTCTATAGGGATGATTTCGTCATATTTTGTGTTATTTATTGTGAATTATAGCAAGAAAAGACAGAAGAAAGCTCGGGGTTCGCCCTATCGCCCGTACTCATAGGATTTTTTGAAGAAGGTGCTGTCTAAAATCTGAACCAAATATAAACTGAGATAATTTTTAAAAATTATTTATTTTGATGAGATTTGGAATGTGAAATATGATTTCCCAATTCAGTTTTCGAAATTTTTTTTTTTTTTTTGATCTCGTTTAAAACTTGTCAGACTTACATATTTTCTGAGACTACGTTAAGATACCTAGAGGTATAACACTTTCTGAGTATAGGTACCTAGCCTTTTTGTGAGATTTTTCTAGTTTTCAAATATTTCAATGTCAAAACCTACGCAGACAAAATAGAACGTTACATACATTTCCCATGTTGAACTTTATTAATCAGTCGAGACGAGAAATGATGATTAAACCTTAAAAAGTTTTTATAAAAAAGGTAAATGATGGAATAGTAAAATTTTTTATGAAGTTTCAAGCAGAGGGTAACTTGTATCCTCAGACAACAATAGGCAAGATCAAGTTTTGAATGTGTTTTCTAGGTTAAAATGAGGTAGCCCATAGTTGTACCCCGTAGAGGTACAACTATGGGCCACGGGGAAAAAAAATCCCCTTCCTCTTCTATCCAACTTAATTTTTTTCTAACATTTCATTTGAAAGTTGAGATGTATAGCTACCATTGCTAAAGTCCTCAAATTTCAAATAAAAAATGTACACGGAATTTTCATTCGAAACATCCGAAAGTGGCCCATAGTTGAACCATTTTATAGTAAGTTACAGGATCCATTTTAGCCTTGTTACAATAAAGCCTTTCCCTGCATTTCAAACATTACCGAAACATATTATTGAATTATTATACCGCGGCGCGAGTTTCGTTGTTGATGACGTTAAGAGCGTTACTCGATCATTGGCTATTATATATATGAGAATTGAACTAGCGATTAGCTCGAATTTCGACGATCCTATATGTGACTTAAAATTAGTTAAACGAAAATCCGCATTGAATTTCAATAAATCTTTTATTATTATTGTAAGCTTGTTTAAATTCTTTAAAATTTCGATGAGAGATTTAAAATCCAATGCACTGTTTGCCAAAGTTTTGTGAACGATGAAAAAAAAAAAAAAAAACAATCTAACGTTTACAGATGTAAACAATTTTTAATTTCCCTCTTGGAATGGCACTTAAATTTCTTAAAGGAAAAATTATTATTTTTTTTCAAAGAAAACAGCAGTAAGGGTGCCAAAAACAATTTAACTGAGTAAATGGTAGTGCTTTGCAAAAGTAAATAATTTTAAGCAATGAAATTCAGATAAGTTTCATGAAACGTCAAATTTATGCAGAAAAATATTTTTCAAACACTAATCTTATCATTACATTTATGCATTTTTGCTGTTTGCATTGAACGAGTAAAGATAGTGAGATGGGAAAAATACTTTAATCAGATTTAGGGTTTGTATTTATTTTGGAGGTGAATGTTGAATTTTGATGAATACGTATTTGAAATTCATCACAAATAAAGTTATAAAGGGTGCTTTATTTACTTAATGAAAAGCAAGTTTCTCTTTGAAATATGAAATATTTTCAATTTGTTGGACAATGTTTGCTCAGGAATCTTGACGCTATTTGTTCTTGTTATGTATGGAGGCTAGTATAGTTCTTTTTTCAAAAGCGTGTAAAATATCTTAATTTTATTTTGCACAAACGCACAGATTTCTTTAAAATAGGGAGTTTGTGATATTTTGTTAGTGGATGAGAAAGAACGATTACACAATAGTAACCATTTCGTACGAGTCATACTTTTTTTCAGAAATAATTGTTTCAAGGTGGTTAATAAAACTGAATAAATATACATTAAATACACCACCAGCTCAGTCATTCATGATTCAGTTGAATGACTGAGCTGGCGGTGTATTTCTGCTTTACCCTAGCTTAGGGCGGTAACTTACTGCAAAAATTTCAAGTTGATTGCCAGCTAGCTTTAGCGGGTCCCACTAAGCTGTTGTATGCAATCTGGATGTCAATTTTCATTGCTTAGAGCTGGTTTAGATGAGAAATTATGAATATTGAACAATTCTTCAGATCAACGTTTTGTATGGATGTTATTATTATCTTTTCTTTTTACCTGTATGTATGTGCGCGCAAGAGAGAGAGAGAGAGAGAGAGAGAGAAACAGAGTATGTCAAATCACGCTGAAATTTGTTTTAAGCTGGACATCATATTTTTTAGCACAATACTTATTTGTGGCTTAATTTCCTACAAAAAAAAAAAAAAAAAAGAAAAAAGGAAAAAAACAGGAATTTCGTCCATTTTTTTCAATAAGACTAAACCTTGCTTGAAAAATCGACTTTTTGTAAATACATTGTTCGACATGAGCTGCTATTTTTTCCATCAAAAAATCAATTTTTGAACATTTTGACTTAACGCATTTTGGAAACAAGCTCTTCAATTGATCAGACGTTTGTCTAACAGGTATCGGAGACCAGATGATTTTGGTTTAATTGATTGCAAAAAGTTCTATTTTTTTCATTTGAATAAAAATGGCAGCTATGAAAATCCCATTACAGTCTACTTATTTTACGCAGTCGAAAAACTACATTCAAGCCTTCCCAGAGCCTAAAAAACTCTCTTAAGTAAGAACTACATTGTTCTCAGAAGTGTCCAAAGTTGGCGTTCCATGGTTCGGTTCAAGTTCAGTTGAACCATTGCTTCAGTCACTCGACTGGTCAGTGATAATTCTATATTAGCTACCAGTTTGTTTGGCATTCTTGGCTTCCTTAAGAGGTTTTCCACCTCCAGCTCAGTCACTTCCTATGCCTGGCTGATAAGTGCTAATGAGCACGAAACTGCAGTCCTCGGCTGGAATTGACTGAGCTGGCGGTGTATTTCACGTATTTCTGCCTTAGTCCTAGCTATTGGGAGGTAACTTACCAAATATATACATTCAAGACTCAGTTGAATGACTGAGCCGGCGGTGTATTTCATATATGTCTGCCTTAGCCCTGGTTTTAGGGCGGTAACTTACTGAAAATACCATGCCTTGCCTTCAATTTTCGAGTTGAACCGAACCATTGCTTCGGTCACTCATCTGGTCCGTGATAATTCTATATTAGCTACCAGTTTGTTTGGCACTCTTGGTTTCCTTAAGAGTTCTTCCACCTCCAGCTCAGTCACTTCCTATGCCGGGCTGATGAGTGCTAATAAGCACGAAACTGCAGTCCTCGGCTGGAATTGAATGAGCTGGCGGTGTATTTCACGTATTTCTGCCTTAGCCCTAGCTATTGGGCGGTAACTTAATGAATATACATTCAAGACTCAGTTGAATGACTGAGCCGGCGGTGTATTTCATATATGTCTGCCTTAGCCCTGGTTTTAGGGCGGTAACTTACTGAAAATACCATGCCTTGCCTTCAATTTTCGAGTTGAACCGAACCATTGCTTCGGTCACTCGTCTGGTCAGTGATAATTCTATATTAGCTACCAGTTTGTTTGGCACTTTTGGCTTCCTTAAGAGGTTTTCCACCTCCAGCACAGTCACTTCCTATTCCGGGCTGATGAGTGCTAATAAGCATGAAATTGCAGACATCGGATGAATGATCGAACTGGTGGGTTTTATGTATTTCTGCCATAGGCCCTGGCTATAGGGCAGTAACTTACTAAAATTTGAATAAATATATTTCTCATTGTTTATAAAAGTTTTGCTCGATTAAATTCTGAAGCAAATTGAAATTAAAATGCCATACAACAAAGATGCCGAATTCCTTTAGCATCTGGAAGAAAATTTTGCGTGCTAAAGTAAAACATTTATTTTTTGGAAGGAATTTTAGAGCATTGCTCTTTCAATATAAAATAAAATCTCGATAACTCGAAGCTTTTAACTCAAATATTTCTTTATCTCGAAGTTTTTATCAAGTCCCAAATTCTTGAGACTGTTGCTGAAACTTCTCATAACTCGAACTACCAATAGCTCGAATTTTTCAGCTGGTACCTTGGGAGTTCGAGTTATCGTAAGTTGATTGTAAACTATTTTACGTTTTCAGTTTTTACTCCAGGGTCCCCTCTACCTACCACTGTTAGTGGTTGAATCAGTTGGATGGGACCCTGATGATAGCTTTGATTTTTTGATCCAGACCAGAAACCAAGCAATCCCTGCTGCAGCACCCTTAGAAGTATCGTTTCACTTGGAGGGCTTAGTGACCACGAGCATATTTAACTTCAAACTATTTTACTAGTAGCTCATAATGTACAGAACCTTTCTAAAATAAGGTCGACAAAGATCAACCTACTTTTACTTTGAAATTAACTAGACCGTGGGATGGAATTAGACGTGATTTGTGTGACTAAACTTTATAAATGGCTTGAAAATTCAAATAAATATTTAAAAAAAAAAAATTTAGTTTTTGTTTCAAATCCGGTAGTATTGATCCTGAAATAGACGATACCATAAACAAACAAAAAAAAAAAAATGTTTTCGCACTTAGTATTCAGATTTCGAATAATTTAACCAGAGTTCTACTGTGTGTCTTTTTTTTTTTAACATTTTCTCTTATTTTATAGATTTACGTTGAGTTTTTACAAAGTATAATTTTACATGTTACGACTTAAATAAGTATTACTTTTAATTGCAATTTTAGCGTTTAAAAATAGATCATTTTCCTGTTAATTTCTTTACCTCGTGATGTGGTGTCTTTTTTCGATAGCTCAAAAGATTTATGCATTTTTTGCTCTGTAACGAAATTACTGATTTATTTTTAAAAAATCAATAGTTGGAGTCGTGATTTTTCCTCACATATTATGCTTCTAATATATACTTATTGTATGCTTGTTTAGTTCTATAAGAAAATTCTTTAACTTTAAAACGGTCTTGCGCTTTATTATTCCATGAATGATAATGTGCCATAAATGTGCACCTGCATGTTTTTTATTCAGACGCAACTTTTTTCAGATTTAAAAAATATATTATATTTTCCGCTTACAAATGACTATAAAACATTGTATTTAGGTAAAATATGTGACAAAGAACTACTTGATGACCGTAACTCAATTTTTATAAAAAGTGCAGATACGACTTTTGGGCTTAGCACGGCTGTAGTTTTTGCCTACAATGAGAAGCTCAGAATCCAAATTTTTGACGGAATTATTACAAGAAAAAAAAGTTATTTAATGTGACTTTTAGGATTTTATATCCACTAGGCCTCGAATTGATTTTGTGTGAGTGTATTGTTAGAAAATGCTAAACTCAAGTTTTCTAGTCTTCCAATTGTTAAGAATTTGAAACAATGAAAAATGTCCAAAGAACTTATCTCAAATTAAAAGTAAATATACATTGTTGTTGTGAGTTATGTTATATAGATTGATGAACGTAGAGATATTTTGATTAACACGATAAAGGAATAATTATATTTTACGAAGAGTTTTCTCGAAGCTAATATCTATATAGATAGATATTCATTGATAACTATAAATATAAAATAGATAGATAAATATAGAAGTTTAGATACGGATAAAAATATAGAAATACAGATACATATACTGCTTGGGCAAATAAAGAGCAGTAATTGCATTTTTTTTTTTTTGCATTTTTGTCATCGATTGTTCGTTAGCTTTACTGTACATTTATTTTCCGATGAAAAAAAAAGCAAAAAAAAAAAAAAAAAAGTCAAATTTTTAAATTTTCCTATAGTTAGTATTGCTTCCAAAACGGGTTTCATCAAATATCTCGAAAACTCATTTCTGCAGATGCTACAGTTTACGTGCCCAAGGCAGTATAGGTGGAGTAGATAAGTACAGAAATGCACAATTAATAAACATTCTCGAAATTATTAGATATATTCTTTCTAATGATAAAGTTGAAAGTCTGCATCTTTGTCTGGATGTCTAGATGTCTGCATCTCTGTGACGCGCGTAACGCCTAGACCGTTCGGCCGATTTTTATGAAATTTGGAACAAAAACTGTTTGTAGCATAGGGGTATGCACCTTGAAACGATTTTTCGGAAATTCGATTTTGTTCTTTTTCTATTCCAGTTTTAAAAGCATTTTAAAGAGCAAATTATTACAACATGGACGAGTAAATACCATAACATGGACGAGTAAATTACCATAACATGGACGAGCAAATTACCATAACTTGGACGAGCAAATTAACATAGCATATTAGCGAGAAATTCATTATCCATTATTTGTAAATATACAGGCGAACCAAATGATCTTTCAATTTTCTACTACGGGCAAAGCCGTGCGGGTACCGCTAGTGTACTATAAACAGTAATAAATTAAGAAAGTTTTACAACTTTAATATTTTCTTAAAGTATCAATCTCTACAGAGTAACACGCTGTCCAGACTTCAAGAAGAAGATATGAAACTGCAGGCATCTCGAGTAAAAGCTTTGCCATGTAGCTCTAAAAAACGTTTCGCAGTAACTTTGTTAAAGATCTCTCGAACCGGTAAATTCCAATAATCTTCCGAGCAATTAACTGTTCCAAGAACAAAGAGAAAGGGAAAAAAAGTGCAATTTTTTTTTCTGAAAGAAGAATCTAGAGAAGTTTGCGTTTCGAATTACGTTTGCGTAGAAAAGAAGTTATTTAATGAACGAGAACAACGGTTAAAAAAAAAAGGATATTTCTTTCAATGATTCAAGGTTTTGAGAAGAATATCTTCCTCATTTAATATTTTCGAGGTTGCGACATTGTTTCTACTTTTCAACGATTTTATGTGTCGTGTGTACGTTATATATGTAGGCATTTAAAATACAGCACAGAATAATTCGAGTGTATGTTTCGAAAATAAATACGCAACCAATTTAAAATATGCGGTGAAAGTTCGAGTTTGAGTGTTTTACATGCGCACGTTCAAATATTTACATAATAAACTTCCTCGTAGATTTTGTAGTTTTCAGCACTTCTTTAAACTAATTCTAAAAAAATCCCTCCTTTTCTTTATTATTATTATTAATTTTGTGTACTGTGGTTAAAATGTTCATGCGTTTTGTAAGGCTATACGAGACAGTGAGAAGCAGAGATGAGCAAGTGCCAAAATAAAAACAAAAATGAAGATAACCAGTGCAAAAGTAGTATTAGAATCTCTCCTCTGTTTTGGGGCAGGAGGTAGTACTAGTAGCCCTGGTAGGTATTGATATACAGCATGATTTAGAAAAAAAAAAATCAATGAAAGCGTTTTCCTTAAAACTTTATAAAGTCCATTTACATCCCTTTGCTTCTCCCTGCCTCATATTTAAGGCTGTTTTTAATTTCTAAACGACATATGAAACCAGCTTTTGAATGGCGAGCATGCGTAAGAAAATATCAGTTGTAAGGTGAAATCCTTACTAATACGGTGGCCGCCGCTTATATGGATAACGTTTGTACTAAACAGGTTTTATTCCATAAAGCGGCTGATTCAATAAATCTAGATTTAATTCTGTTTTTGGCAATGCGATTCATTGAAGCGGCTGATTCATTAAACCACTGATTCAATTAACCGGCGTCCACTACATTATAAATGCGAAAGTGACTTTGTGTATTCATTTGTTCATCATCAGGAAATTTTGTATGCTTTACAAAAGAGGGGAAACATGCTGTTAATGAAAATAGTGAGGAAAACAAGTTTCGGAAGAAATTTTGAACATCATTACTCTACCAGCGTTTCTGAAATTGTGTTCTGCGGAACCACGGTTCTGTGGGGAGAACTCAAGGGTCACACGAAAAATGGTTTTGTTTTCTTTTTTACCCGACTGCGCGTGCGCGACGCAAAGGAGGGTAATGTGTTTATGAGTCTATGTATGTATGTCCCTTTCTATGTGGCGTTCTACAGGCTAAACGCCTTGGCAAATTTTGGTAATTTTTACGTCAATCGATTTGTCTTAACCTTGAGAGTGTCACTAAACACATGACAGTAATCAAAAGTACCATTTCAGAAACCAGTTGCCATTTTGTCAGTTTGGGATCGGCGCACGCTGGGTGTCACACAGTGTCGCTCGCTACCTGCGTGCGGCAAATGCAGGTAGTTTTTGCTGCCTGAATTTTTACACGACTGTGCGTGCGCGACGCAAAGGAGGGTAATGTGTTTAAAAGTCTAAGTATGTATGTTTGTTCCTATGTGGCGTTCTGCAGGCTTCGCCTTCTCCAATTTTGGTAATTCTTACGTCAATCGATTTGTCTTAACCTTGGGAGTGTCACTAAACACATGACAGTAATCAAAATTCACCATATCAACAACTAGTTGCCATATTTTGTCAATTTGGGATCGGCGCACGTTGGGTGTTGCACACTGTGTCGCACGCAGGTAACGTGCGACACAGGTAGTTTTCGCTGCCTGAATTTTTTTGTTTACTAAGTCTACTAATTGGGGTCTCATTGGCCGAGTGATCTAAGCGATTGCATCTCCCACTTGAGGCGGTGGGTCAAGACACCTTCGCTCCGGATGTACTTACCCTCTTTCTGATGTAATTTCTTTCATGAGTTTTTTATATGTATTTTGTACTGTAATAAAAAGTATATTATGCGTAACGAAGGCAAGACACTCAGATTGTAGTCCTCATCAAAATATTCAATGAACTGAGTTTCGCGACGTGTACTTTCTTAAGAGGCTTTTTTAGTTTTGCGAGAAAGACTTGACTGACGACGTTTCCAATTTCACGTCATCATGAGTTATACAGGCTGTTTATATAGCTGTGCTGTGGTTGACTTAAGTTCGCGTATTTTTGCCGAATGTCAAGCCCATGTAGCTTTAAGCCGAGATAGGTCCCTAGAGGGACTAATTATCAGTAGTTTAGACCACCGCAAGTTACTTAATAAACCTCACGATACAAACAAACTCTCCCAATGAAATGACAAGGTTGCGAAATGTACCGTCTTATAATCATAATAACTAAGTCGATGAAAGTCAACTAAAAAGTGTAAAATGAAAAATTATTCAATAAAAACAAAAAACCCGACTGCGTAAAAGCCAATAAAACTAAAAAGAAAAATGTATAAATCCAGTAGTTTAGAATATTATTAAGTACTACTGAATAACTACACAGTTGAAATAGTTTTATAACCGTACACAGATAAGGCAAATTATAAAATCAAAAGTAGAATAGAAGGATCAACAGTCAAGGACCATTCAAATTTTACAGGGTTCTTTGAGTCAGAAAGGAATGGGCCCCGACTGTTGATCCTTCTATTCTGCTTTTGAATTTATGATTTGCCTTATCTGTGTACGGTTATAAAACTATTTCAACTGTGTAGTTATTCAGTAGTACTTAATAATATTCTAAACTACGGGATTTATACATTTTTCTTTTTAGTTTTATTGGCTTTTACGCAGTCGAGTTTTTTTGATTTTATTTAATAATTTTTTACAACACGTTAAGAGTAGTCTCTAAAAAAATAAGGTCTGTGCGAAGTGTTGAATAAATATTTTTCGAACGAAAATCTGAAGAAACATCAATAGTGAGTTAAAATACAGTTTATTGTTCTATGTATAACCTTTAGTTATGTCCATTCTGGAATACGACTATTTCATTGAATTGATAATGACCCTTACTTGCCCCAGAAATTTAAATCACTGCTATTCAGGGAAATTCTGGTTTAAAAGATTAATGACACTTCAGTTGGCATGAAATTTCGTGTTGTCACTCTCAAAATATGTCCTCACCTCATACGTCAAAAAAAAAAAAAAAAAAAAAAAAAAAAAAAAAAAAAAAAAAAATTGCATTTTGAAATTTTGAATCCAAATTATGTTTTTCGCAATCACTAACAGCGACAGGACCCTACTCATTGGAGTTATTGTTTCTAGAAACGGCTCCTGTCCCCCCATGTCTGCCCCTCCTCCTGGGCGGTACGTGTGCATAGTTGTGTGTGTGTGTAGGCTTGTTTGTGTGCGTAGATCTGTGTGTATGCACGTAGGCGTGTGTCAGTGTATGTGTGTGAAGTTGTGTGTTTGTATGTGTGTGAGCGTGCGTGTGCGTAGGACATGGACGCCTCCGACCAGAAGAAGCGGATAGCTCAGTACCGGGGGACAGCCGCTCCTGCAGAGGACGGCGGGCGGTGGTGTTGCAGAGGCCCCTGGTTCAAGCTGAAAAAGAAACCACAACATCAAGGACGGTCAAATGAAAGCAATAAGCAATCGTGATTGCTTAAAAAAAACTCAGTGCTGAACCTGATCTGAGAATGCAACTTTCAACCATAAATCCCGGTATTAAAGATGCGTCTGCCATAATCAAAACAGGTACCAGTCATATGATTGAAATTTAAACTTTAAAATTTGTTTGAAACTACTTCATTAATATATTAAAAGAAATTTCGTGTTAATTTTGAAATTACATTTTCTAAGTCAATAATTTTTAATAAAAAAGCGCTTTTATTTCAAATAAACCATTCTCAAAATGCTTCATTTTAACCTGGCTACCGAGTAAAAAAGAAGGCTTCCGTAAAAAAAATGGGCAGCAAAAGGGAATTCACTTAAAAAAGTGTCTAAAAAAACACGATAGAAGTGACTTTTATCATTCCTTATTCTTCTCTCGCACCACGTTTTTGTTCTTTCTGCACCTGGCTTAGACATATTCACAACAAAATTGTATATTTTAATGAAGAAAATGGATTAAAAACAACGAGAAATCTAAATAATACTCGAAATCCGCTTTTTAATTGTTGCCAAAAAGCAATGAAAGATAATAGTTCTTATAAGTAAATTTTGTTAATGAGAATTATTAATCAATTTCTAGGCTTGAGCAGTGCGGCTTACGCTTTTAAACTGACAACTTGAATCAAATAAATTGACGAAAACCTGTATTATTCGAGAAATTTAAACTGCCCTAAGGCACAAATATATGCTTGCTTGAGTGCAGTATTTGAATTAAATTAATAGACTTATTAACAAAACTAAATGTTTTATTGCTATTATTTTTTATTGTTTTTGGTAACAGCGGAAAGCAAAAGTATTTTAACTTTATAATTGCTTTTTTTTCATTGTTTCTGGCAAAAACTAAAACAAAAAGCGTCACTTCCGTCACAAAAAAAGGTTGTTGATCACAATTTCAAAACCCTTGCGTAAAAAGTTTCACTTCAAAAAGCCCTAGCTCTATATCTGCTCGTATATGTGTGCGCGGACGATTCTTTGTACTACGTTTGCTCAACTTTAAATCTTTATTTGCATGTCAGTAAAAAAATGCTTTTCCCTTTCTCATCTAAGTTCCTGATCCCTACGATCAATTTCATATTTAACCTTTTCCCATTTAAAATTAAATGCATGGGGGGAAAAACAGGATTGCAAAAATTATATTTAAAAAAGGGTATACAGAAAGAGAGAGATAGACATATTTCATGTACATATACTTTCTTAATAAGATCAATTTTTCCCAGAAGTTCTTTATACTTTTCATAGGATAAGCAAAAATCTCCTAATCTTCAACCTAAATATGTCATTTGCAGAAAGAATATCGCTTCTGCTAACACGAGCCTTTATCCCTCCTATAAACAAGCTCCCGCAGATAAGGAATGGGGTCGCTGAAAATGTACTGAAACACTATTCAAGAGTTTCGTTACTGGATATGAGATCTTTACCTTGTTCCTCGCAGAGGGATGGAAAAACAATTTCTGTGACTTTAATCTTTTACCTTTTTGCCTAGCAAGGTTTTCAACTTATTTATTTGTTTTGTTTCTGTGCTCAAACAGGATAATTCCAGAAAATGTATCCTGCAATGTTTCTTTGTTTATTGGGAACAAGAGGAATAATGTTTATTTATAATAAGGACTGCTGTTATTCGAATGTCGTAATTTTTTTCCTTATCAATTGAAAGCATATGGTAGCGAATAATAAATATGTAGTGAAATTGCATTTAATAATATTTAATACTGGTATGAGTTTAATATGAAAGAAACGGTTGATATATTTATTAAAAATTGAAAAGATGTATTGGAGCTAAAGGCAAAATTGGCGATACTTATTTTTTAATTTGAAATTAATGTGCGCTTTCTTTTTAACTAAAAATTAATAATGGTGTCGTTTCCGAAATTTTGAAAGTATTGTAACGGATTCGGTGCGACTTCCACTTTCTTGAAATGAAGACACAGTTCTTGATAAAAACACAGGAGCTTTATTTACACTATGTACAGGAGAAATCGTTAACAACTGCTAAAATAATCACCAGCAATTAAGCAAATATCACTCAACACCGTAAACTCAACGGTTAACGGTTACACTCGTATTTACTTCCAAATACGAAAACAACACAGCGAAATGCCTCGCTATAAACAGAGCTAATACACACTCTCAGTACACATTCTCAATCGAAACTCTCCTTTTTATCACGCAGGACGCTTTTATTAACATCGAAGAATTTTCCACAACATTCTTACCTCTTCTCGAAATGCGTAGACCGTTATCAAATTTTATCAATGAAAAGAAAAGAAAATAGGGGATTGTATACTTTAGCCGAATGAAAAGGGGTTGTATATTCATTACGGGAAACTATTTACAGGTTATGTTACTACAATAATTACTATTTACAGGATTTGTAACATTGCCCCCTTCCTAAGGACTGCACGTCCCGGGCAGTACAATCCCCAGAAAGGGTGCTAATTTTCTATCACATGTTCACAAATACACATTAATTAATAACTAACAGATACAGAAAACACAATAATAATAAGAAATATTACTAAACATTAAAAGCAAAAATTATCTACAACTTTTATGTTATCAACCATGGTTGTTTACTTAATATTCATGAACTATGGCCATAGTATGGGGCTAACCGATCATAATGTACAACCCTAGGTTTTGCATTAGGTGATTTTTGGATCCTCACTACGACGTCATTTAGTCGGTTAAGGACTTTGTAGGGTCCATCCCAATGCGACTGCAATTTGGGTGACAGACCTTTCCGTCGGATAGGATTCCATAACCAAACCTTGTCGCCTTCGTTGAATTCATGTCCAGTAGACCTTGTGTCGTATCGGGTCTTCATCTTCTCCGCCGCGATGTTGATTCGCTCTCGTGCGAAGTTATGAACGTCTTCCAACCGGGCCTGGAGGTCCTGGATGTACTCCTCAGGCGATGCAGGCGCATCCGGAGGACGACCGAAGACGAGAACACAAGGTAGCCGAAGCTCTCGTCCGAAGAGCATCTGAGATGGGGCAAATCCGGTAGTCTCGTGGACAGCACTGCGGTAGGATAGCAGGAACAACGGTAGCTTCTTGTCCCAATCCTGTTGATTTCTGGATACCATAAGCGAGAGATTATTCAGGATTGTGCGGTTAAATCTCTCCACCATGCCGTCCGATTGTGGGTGTAGTGGTGTTGTCCTAGTTTTCTGAATTCCGAAAATCCGACATAGGCCCTTAAACACAGCAGAGATGAAATTCCTCCCGTGATCGGAATGAATCTGCAAAGGTGTTCCGTATCTCGAGATCCAATGTTGGACTAGAGTCTCTGCTACGGTGGTAGCCTCTTGATCTGGAATGGGATATGCTTCCGGCCATTTGGTGAAGTAGTCGATGGAAACAAGAATGTATTTGTTCCCATCAGCAGTTCTTGGTAGAGGACCCAGGATGTCGATCCCAATTCGTCCGAAAGGAGCTCCAACGTTGTACAGATGTAGCTTCCCTCTGCTTCTCTTCTTCGGTCCTTTACGAGCAGCACAGGCGTCACAAGAATGGCACCACTTCTCCACGTCATCCTTCGCCTTGCTCCAGAAGAAGCGCTCCCGAACTTTATTGAGGGTTTTCAAGACACCAAAATGTCCTCCAGTCGCACTACTATGTATTTCTTTCAGAACATCTGAAATCCTTGATCGGGGAAGTAGTAACTGCCACCTAGATGTTTTGCCGTCGTCAGATTCCCATTTTCGGTGTAGCACGCCGTTCCGTAAATGGAGCGAGTTCCATAAAGCCCAGTATCTTTTTGTTGCAGGACTGAAGATGGAAACGTCCTGCCAGCTAGGTCGCCGACTGTCACTTTCCATGAACTCCAAAATTGGTTTTATGTCGGGGTCTTCAAGTTGATCTTTTCGAACTTGGTCGTCACTCCATGGATCAGGTTCTGATGATGTTGAAGTCACTGTCACCTGATAGGCAGTAGGGCTAGTCGTCCCATACTGTTTCTCGATTCGGGAACAATAGTGGCAGTTCTCAGAACAGGGTCTCCTTGATAAAGCGTCAGCATTACCGTGAGATAACACTTTTCGATGCTTGATCTCCATGTCATATTCCTGGAGCCGCTGTATCCATCTGGCTATCAGGCCTTCCGGATTTTTGAAGTTCAAAAGCCAAATTAATGAGGTATGATCTGTCCGAAGCAGAAATTTTCGGCCGTAGAGGTAATGATGGAAGTGTTCTACAGCTTTCACTATGGCCAGTAACTCCTTTCTGGTGACGCAGTAATTTCGCTCCGACTTTGATAAGCATTTGCTCCAGTAAGCGATGACATGTTCATTTCCGTCAATTTCTTGGGATAAAACAGCTCCGATGCCCTCGTTGCTCGCATCAGTGTCCAGGTTGAAGGATTTTTCAGGCTGAGGATAGGCGAGGATAGGTGTTGATGTTAAAGCCTCCTTCAGTCGTAGAAATGCATCTTCGCATTCTTTGGACCATTCAAGCTTTTGCTTGCTCTCCGTCAGCTTATGCAAAGGTCGTGCAATGTTGGAAAAACCCTTTACAAACTTCCTGTAGTACGTGCAGAGCCCCAGGAAACTTCGCAGCTGATGGATGTTTTCGGGACGACTCCAACTCTTGACCTTGATACCTTTTCTGGATCAGTTTGTACACCTTCAGAAGAGATGATGTGACCACTTCCCGGCGGAACAAAATACATTTGGTCGGGCTTAACTTCAGATTGGCTTCCTTAAGTTTCTGCAGCACCTTCCTAAGATTTGCCAGATGTTCTTTGAAACTGCGTCCCACGATGATGATATCGTCTAAGTAGACCAGACAGGATTCGTAGGAAAGTCCTCTTAACACTGTCTCCATAAGACACTCGAACGTATCTGGTGCATTGCAGAGGCCGAAGGGCATCACTTTAAACTGCCATAAGCCTTGTCCAGTTGTAAACGCTGTCTTTTCTCGGTCATCAGGGTGTATCTCAACCTGCCAGTAGCCGCTCTTCAAGTCCAGGGTCGAAAACCACTTGTGTCCGGAAAGAGTGTCCAAGGTGTCGTCTATCCGTGGAAGAAGGTAACTGTCTTTCTTGGTGATTTCATTCAGCCGTCGGTAATCGACACAAAATCTAGTGGAGCCATCTTTCTTTCGGACCAATACGATGGGAGAGGCCCAAGGACTGGACGAGGGTTCGATGACATCATTCTCCTGCATCTCTTTCAGGAGGGTCTCGACCTCTTCCTTCTTGGCAAACGGTAGTCGTCTTGGATGCTGTTTAATAGGGGGGTGTTCTCCAGTATTGATCCTATGCTGTGTTAAATCCGTCCGCCCCACATCCTCCGATGTAGATGAAAACAGATGCTTGAAGTCGTCCACCAATTGTTCCGCAGCAATTCTTTGATCATTCGATAACGGCGCACTCCCAATTAACTTCGATGTCAAGGACTCAGAAGACACAGTCTCAGGGGAATTGATTATTCTAATGATGCAGCTTACTGGAGTACAAGTTGCCAACACTTCACCTTTTCGGATATTCCTTGACCTTTCACTCACTTTGGCGACTCTCACAGGAATTACATCCTTAGAAAGGTCCACAAGCGTCGATGCTACCAGCACTCCTTTTAGGTTATTGCTTAGGTTAGGGTATTCAATGAGTCCAAATCGAAAACTATTGCTTTCTTCAAGGGAGCCAGGTATCAATGATTCTGACCTTGAGGGAATCGATAAATCTGTTTGGGCTATTATTTGATGAACGGATTTTACATCACTTTCTGCAGGGAAAACGGCTATGTCTTCTCTCATCGAGTGCAGCTCATTAGTCTTGAAGTCGAGAGTGAAGTCATATTTCTTCAAAAAGTCCAATCCGAGAATGAAGGGGGCCGTGATATTAGCGACGAATGCCGTATGATGGTAGGTGGCATTCCCAAACACTATTTCCAAGTCCACTTTACCGTCAATCTCGATTTTGTCACCTGTCACAGTCTGGAGACTTAAGCGTGGCGATGTCCACAGCAGTTTCAACCCAAATTCACGAGCCACATCTGTCCTAATGATTGTCACATTGGCTCCAGTGTCGACAATCAGTCTGCAGGGGTTCTCATTTACATGTGCGTAAATGAAAAGTCCATCACTGCCACTACTAGAAGAGGAAATCTCCAGAGCTCTGGTGGTGGTGATTTCTTTCCCTCGCGTAGCTTGGCGAGCCGGACAACTCCTTCGCAGGTGTCCTTCACTACCGCATTTCCAGCACTTCTGCTCTTGTTTCTTTTGGGCTGTTATGCTGCTCAGATGTCTTGCCAAGTCACCGAGTTGTTTCTCGAGTTCAGTGAGGTGGGACGACCTGGAATCAGACTCATCAGCTTCCTGAGTCCGGATTAGATGGCGATCCGCACGGGTTGCTTCTTGGGCTCTCATCGCATACACAACAGCAGAATTCAGGTCTTTGACATCCGCCATCCGTAGAGCTTTCTGAATTTCCGGATCTCGAACCCCGTCGATGTAGTAGTTGAGTGCCAGGTTGTCTCGAACATCCGCAGGGCAGTCTTAAAAAGCAAGATGAGACAGTCTCTCGACGTCCGCCGCTAGCTCTTGCAGGGTTTCCCCGGTTTTCTGGAAACGGGACTTCAACTGGAGTCGGCTGAAATCTTTCTGGCACTTCTCACCGAAGCGAAGCTCCAACGCAGATGTGAGGGCGGCGAAATCCAGGCGCTGGCTGTCCGGAAGGGTGTGAAGAATGTCCGCTGCGTCACCTCTCAGGGATGCTGCAAGATGGCAGGCCTTGGTAGCAGAGTCTCATCCGTTCGCTTCCGCCACTATCATGAATTGAGTTTTGTAAACCTGCCACGAAGTTTTCCCATCAAATGTGGCAAGTTTAATGGACGGTCGGGCAACCGATGTGGGAGCGCCAAACTGTACAGAGCTGCTTTCCGCGATCGCCAATCTCCTTTCCATGTTTTTAATTTTCTCATCCACATGATTTTCAACTTTTGCGATACGGTTTTCTACTGTTTCAAATTTTTCATCAAAAGCATCAACTCGATGCTCTATCTCATTAAATTTATTTTCCATCACAGTCTTTACCGAAGTAAGGTCGTTTTTAATTTCCTCTTGGTTAGAAGCTAAATCATTTTTCAGTACCATTAAATCACTTTTCAATTGTTCTTGATTAGCCGCAATGTCATTTTTTAATTGTTCTTGATTTGCAGTAAAACTTGCTGTCAAATCACTTTTTAATTTTTCTTGATTAGCCGCCATATAATTTTTTAATTCTTCTTGATTAGCCGCCAAACTTTTAGCCAAGTCGCTTTTCGCAGCATTAATTGCTTCCAGAAGTTGTTTTAATTGGTCATCCATTGCGCGAGTAATCACCATAAAAACAAAGTCTATAAATTCAAACAGTCTTTATGAAAAAATGTCCAAAGTCACACTTACTCCAAGAAAGTCCAGAAGAAGCCCCACGTTGGGCGCCAATTGTAACGGATTCGGTGCGACTTCCACTTTCTTGAAATGAAGACACAGTTCTTGATAAAAACACAGGAACTTTATTCACACTATGTACAGGAGAAATCGTTAACAACTGCTAAAATAATCACCAGCAATTAAGCAAATATCACTCAACACCGTAAACTCAACGGTTACACTCGTATTTACTTCCAAATACGAAAACAACACAGCGAAATGCCTCGCTATAAACAGAGCTAATACACACTCTCAGTACAAATTCTCAATCGAAACTCTCCTTTTTATCACGCAGGACGCTTTTATAAACATCGAAGAATTTTCCACAACATTCTTACCTCTTCTCGAAATGCGTAGACTGTTATCAAATTTTATCAATGAAAAGAAAAGAAAATAGGGGTTCGTATACTTTAGCCGAATGAAAAGGGGTTGTATATTCATTACGGGAAACTATTTACAGGTTACGTTACTACAATAATTACTATTTACAGGATTTGTAAGAGTATTTTTCTCTGAAAGAGCATGTTTAAAAACATAGGATTTTGACCATTTTTTAAAATAATTTGACGAAGTTTAATATTTTTTAACAATTATTTTAATCGGTGCGTAGATTCAATTTCTTTTTTTAAGCTTCTGCACATGACATTACAGATGATGAAATGCCATTCAGTGATGTCATTAGAGCAGAGCGCAATATTTAATTAACTTCTTTACTGACACGTATTGGCAAAGAAATGGTTGATAGTAAGCGTAGAGCGCAATATTAAATTCGCTTCTTAACTATCATAATCTGGAAACGCGGTAGACGGAAAGCTGAAGCATTCAGCACGCCACTAGAGTACACGCCAAAGTTCATCCCTTTTGACGTCATAAAGACCACGCTTGTTTGAAAAATCGGTCATTAGAAAAATAGTTAAAAATTAAACGTTTTGAAAATAAAAGCTTTTCTTCGCTCCATATCTTTTTTTTTTTTGCTCATTCTATCAACTTCAGTGACTAAAGGTAGTGCTTTCAACCGATGGAAACAACCCCATTTTATTTTTAAATTAACGCTTCTTTTTTTCCTTAAAACTCTCACAAAGTTAGTTTACACAACTGTTGATTGGTGGCGTGAAAGCTTCATAATCAATATGGAAGCATCATTAACTTTTCAATATTTATAAATAAAATCTAATTTTAACTCTTAATTTAAACAACAAAAGCCAGCGAATTTAATATAACTCCTTGAATGTTTGGAGTATTTAGGAGAATTTGAGGATAAATAATTTAAAAACTGTTTGAGTAAGACCAAAATTTTCTCCAATTTGCACTACTGCCATCGGTGGAAAATGTATTACTAGTTGGAAAACCAATTAAAAAAGATTTTTAAAATTTTGTACTTGAAATATTACACTAATACTTTTACATCTATTACCAGTTAGATGTTCCTTTGAAATCTTTCCATCCAACTTTTGGGCTAATTTCAAATCAGAAGATTGAAAGAAAACAATCGGAAATTAGTTGAGTAGAGTTGCGACTTCAGACCGCAAGTAAAACTAAAGTCATTTATATCTGCTTGTTAGGTTGTAACTAGTATGCAGTTTGAAAACTTAAGTTGAACTTCACGGAAAATTGTTTTTCATAGCAAACTAAGTAAGAGCCTACATCGGATAAGAATTCATTTAACTTAAAATCGAGGTTTAATTTGGAAGGGAACCATTTGTTTTTGAACGACTAATTACAGATTTCGTTGAGTTGGTAGAAACGAATAAATTGTAAGGAATCAATAGTTCTTCGTGGTGCGATAGTTGAAAAATTTTAACTGAAACTTCGCACCATGTATATATGTTGAGAAAGAAGATAAAATTGTATAATTAGAATATTTTTTTCTTATTATAGAAAGAAATAATAAGATCAAAGCTAAATATTTTGTGTGCAAGGTTATAAAGGAAAACATCGCATACGAAAATTTGCTGAAGAATATAATTGAACTTCGTTGTTCAGTAGAATTCAGTGGAAGTTGCTTTGAGAGATTTGGGTTACAGAGAGGTAGAAGGTAAATTAAATTTTGAGTGAAGGAGGCAGCCTTGTTTTTTGTCAGTTTTGTTCTTCACATCGAAGTATATGAGAAAACATGCATAAAATCTTCTATTCTGTAGAAAAATGAAATACATCCGACCGATGCTTCTTGGAGTAACTGAAAGGTGAAAGGAACTAACAGACTATGTTTAAAGTGACAGTGAGAAAAAATACTACCGATTTTTTGTATGACTTTGAAACTGGTGGATTTTTTTTATCACAAGACTCATGTTGTTTTCTTAATAGAGTCAACTAATGTTTGGACTATTATTTAATAATCCATTTTTTGGTATTTTTATATGTATTTTTAGCAAGAACGGGATAGCTCCAATTGATGACAAATTATTACACATTGGTAATAAATTAATTGATTAAAATATCACGAAAATTGGTCTTGTGAAAGCAACTTGTAATCTATACTAATAATATAAAACTGAAAAATTTATTTGAACACGCTCATCCCAGGAACTACTCGTTCGAATCGAAAAATTCTTTTTGTGTTGAATGGTAAATTTATTGAGAAAAGCTATAGTCTATAATTTACTAGAATATTTTATTCGGGGAAAAATTTCAATGTTTTATGTGATTTTTAGCAGTTTTTAGTACTTTTTACCCCACAGACCCCGAACCAGTTGCGCCATAAAATTTTTTTTTTGTACTGAAATGTAGGAAATTTCATTTGAAGTAGGATGAACAAAAAGTTTTTGCAGATAGAGCAATTTTTGTATTTTTTTTATGATTTTTTGAAAAAAAACTTTTATTTCGCATTTTTACCTGGGTTTAAATTTTTTTCTAAACTCATCCCGCAAAAAGTATAAAGGCCTCTTTTCTAAAATTTAACTATGTAAGAAAGAGTAAAAACATTTCACCCTCTTCAGAAAAAAATATTTTCAAAAATACGCAATAGTTTTTTTTTTACAATTTTTTAAGGTGGAACACGACACGACTTCCAAGCATAGTCGAAGTTTTAGCGATTTGCAATTTACGATGGTCATTACGTCATAACAATGAAAACATGGTCACGTGATACAACTGCAGCGATTACTTTTGCTTCTTTTTTTTATACCGATTTAGGAATTTTATCCCTCCCCCCCCCTCCGACGTTTAGCTGTTGGCTGTTGGTATTTAACGTTACATATTTGTGTGCCTTGATTTAACAATGCGGTGAGTTTTTTTTTTTTTTTAAATCTTTTGCACACTACGGGTATTGAGAGCGTTTTTTTGTGTGCTATTTTAATTAAATAAATAAAGCGCACGGAATTTTGAATGAGGGTCATTCTTCAAAAAGTGTAACTTTTCTGTCATACGCCTTTTACAGTAAAAGCTTTAAGGAACAAATTATTTAACAATAATTTTTAATTTCATCAACAATATATCTATGTAAACCTGCCAACAATTTTTTATTAATAATTTTTATTTCAGTATATTTTTGGTTCACAACATGTGAATCCTCACCTCCGTCGCATGTCACACACCTTGTGTGACTGTTTATGTTGCTTAATAACCTGTTTAATTAAAAATATCTACTTATTTGTTAATTATTTCTTTCAGAACTATCTCAAATACCAATTGTACAAGTACATTTAATTTTTTAATATTGTGTTTTAGTTCGTTTTAGTAGGACCAGAAGTCATGTTACGCAATATATTCTCATCCTCGTTAACTAAACACAAAATGCCATACCTCATTAACACGTGGTAGTAATAACATCAGATTTCATTTTCCGTGATACAAAGGCACCTCCTTGTTTATTTGCAGCTATAGTTGAAATTGTGAGATTTTTGTCGAAAAACAAGAAGATAGATTTTGCTTTAAAACCTTAGTGTGATTACTCTGACTTCTCACAACCGTGAACATGAATTTCAGGGATGTAAATTAATGTAAAAGTAAAGTGAACATGTTTTCATATGCTTAAAGTGTGCAGATTGTAGCAACGGAGAAAAAATATATTTCCCTGAAAAATGTATCCATCAGGCCTACATTAATGGAAAATTCCTCACCTCCGTGACAAACCTTATTAATGTCATTATTTCTGAGGTGAAAATAAATGATGGTGGGGAAATACATCAATCTTAGGCATTCTACCAGAATTATAAATTGCCAGTATATTCTCAAATTTACTAAATATTATTTTTTAACATACATTTGAACTAAAAGTGTAACCACTAACTTAGCCATACTTTTATTAAGAAAGCTCAATATTAGATTCCCACTAATCATTAAAATAGTTGATTGCTTGCACAATTAACAAAATTTGCTACTTTGATATTAAATTGGCCTCTTTTTTTAAACATTAAAAGTTTTTATTTTTTTTTATTTCGGTGAACAACGCATTTTTTATATTTTATTATTTATAAGTAAAAAAATTGGAACTTAGCTGGGCCATTGTTTGTGGTTACTTCTAGTAGGTAAGACTTTCATGTAAGAATTAAGAAAAGAAAACAAAGGATTTCGAAATTAAAATATATTTGCGTTCAAAAGTTACATTTTCTGGAAAATAACACATGATCTTTGTTTAATATACATAAAAAGATTGTTAACTACCATCAGAAGTAGATATGCACAGATCGTATAGATAGATCGATAGATAAATGTAGAGGTCAATATAGGGAGATGGTCAGTAAGAAATCGATATTCCCGTATTTAAAGAACTTTAGCGGGTGATCAATGCCCCCCTCCCACCCGCCTTTGAAAAAATGAAGCATTCACATAAAAGTGGACGTGCTTTTTATTATTTCCCGACAAAATGGGCATTGAGAGTACACCCCCTCCCTTGGGGCTGCTTGCATAGAAAGGCGAATAGGCGGCTATCCTTTTTTTTGTGTTTTGGCGATTAGTTTTAAATTTCAAAGAGACTTTATTAGGTTCTTTGAAAAGGTGTGTACCATTTTAGTTGAAGAAAAACGATCATTTCACAACAGAAGGAGGTGGGGGAGGGGTTTTGGATTTTCTTATTCGACGGACTTCTTTTAAATTCTTAGCACGGGCATCGCCGTGTGGGCACTGCTAGTCAACTTATAAATATAGAGACAAAAATCTCTGAAAGTTAATTTTTGAAACTTTTTCTCTTTTTCGTGATTTTTAAAAGTTTTTAACATGTGAAGTCATTCCGTTCTTTCTGCAAGTTCTACAAGTATAAGAACTTCACTCATTTTCTTACAGACTGATCTAGGGGTGCGACATCGATGTCGTGGTTTTTGGACCATCGATGTTTTGGTTTCGATGTTTTTCGATGTTGATGTTTTTGCATTTTATTTCAAAATTATCATAAGATTTGCTCCATTTTTTTTGCTAGGTAATTAAGTTTACTTATGGAGTTGCCAAAATAAAAATCATTTGTTGCACCCATTTTATAAGATCAATTTTTCTGTGTAGAGGAGGATTTTTTGCAAGATCACTACAAGATAGTAGAAGATTAACTAGAGAGTGAGGAAAAGGTCAAAGCTATTGGAAGAACCTGACACTGGTAGTCTGGTGCCAGAACTTGCAGTCTATTTCAAAGCCCCAGTTCTTAAACTAAAGGAAAATCATATACGTTTAACGGTAAAAATTATAACTTTAAAAATTCAGAGCTGGTAAAAGTTGCTTTAAAGTATTTGATAGTGATGGCAACTTGTGTTCCATCGGAAAGAGGTGTTTCTTTGACTGATGGGATAGTTTGAAAAGAGAAAAGTGCTTCTGGGAGACAAAGTAAAATAATTAGCACAACTTTTCCTCATCATTTAGCTGACGTCAAGTGCTATGATATATTTTGTATTAGATTCTTTTTTGATGTAAATTTACTTATAGTTTCATTCAGTTTGAAAATATTTCCCTATTACTGTAAGTAGTTGTATTAATCGGTGCTTGTATTATTATCAATTTTTGTGCTATTATAATACCAAGATGTTGCGAAATTATTCTTATTAAATTATACAAATGATTTGATTTTCAGTATTTCAATATATTCGTCGGGTACGTATTCTTTTGTATTGCTTAAATTAGTGTAGTACATTCAAAAATGTATGTTATACATTGATAAAAAGATCGATGTTTTAAAACATCGATATTTTTTGATCGATGTATCAATACCATCGATGTTTTGAAACATCAATGTTTTGCCATCGATGTCGCACCTCCACAGATCTCATAAGATGACTTGTAGATATAGCTGAAAAACGTTTTACATGTCAGTCTGAAAAAGTTTTTGCGCGAGTAAACAAGTTTTTTTACGCTATGCATAGCAAACATTTTTTTGTACTATTTTGCTTTTGATTCGCGTTCAATTAAATGTTGGACGTAATGAAATATAATATTTTTTAGTCTGAAGAAGGATCTGAATGACTTAATCTACATATAGCAATAATTTTTCAGTAAATTTACGATAGTTACATCATAAAATAATTTTCAATATTTAAATTACGTCTTGATCACACACACACACACACACAAGGTGAACTATTTTCATGCCAATTAAAAACTGTGTTCGGCTGAAAAATTACTGATTAGTTTACTCGAAATATTTTCGGAAACTACACTACTAAGTTTTTCTCTAGAAACATTTTAGACGCACCCCCCTCCCTATCCAAAGTTCTAACGTATTTTGTAAAGGTACTCTTGTTGGTCTCCTTTACTATTGTATTCTTGTTGTCTAAGCATTTTAAATGTATATTCATTCAATATTTTTTAATAAAAATTCTGTCAAAATATTGTAAACAAAAGAATATTTTTACTGTAACTTTTTCTCGTGTTACAAATGCTTGAATGACTAAAACGGAGGCTGAACTGTCTCCAGGGCCCCACTCAACCGGTAAACCACATATGTGGTAGATACGGGAGCACTGGGGTGTAATGTAATGTAGTGGTACGAAATTATAGATAACTAGTACACAACATTTATCTGAAATTTCTGATGCGTTTCTGATAGGTAGTTATGAACACAGAAACAAATGCTTTGACGCAAAATAATCTTAAAAAGATGTTATTTTACACAGACGCAGACATCTAATTAAAGTAATTGTAACGAAAATAATTAATGAACTTGCGAAAAGCTAAAACTATAAATTCTTACTCTAAACTAGAGTTTACTTTGCGACTGTTTATAATGACAAAACTATCTTTAAATAGGGATTTTTCTACATAAAATTGTTTTAATCCTGTCAAAGTAAAATATATTCTCATTTACAATTCATAAGATACGCCCTACAATTTAAATTCTAAAACAGGACCAGTCAAAATTTGAAAAACATCAGTATATCTTAATTCACTTGCATCCTTCTGAAAGAGGCATAAGGAAATATTTTTTTCTTTATTTTACCGTCCGAAGATTATTTTGTTTTACACTTTGCGCAAATTCCTCACCTTTGAAGTCATCTGCAATTTAAATTCGGCAATAACAAAAATCAGCAAGGAATAATATATGAACCATAAAACAGAATTCTTTACATTTGGAGTACGAATATATATTCTAAAATGACGTCAACCAGGAATATTGTTTTGTTTTGTTCTTTTAGAACTTCTATGCTTTCCCGTATGTCTTCTAGATGTTTATGCTGTTTCAACCGCTTTAAACAAAGGACAAGTTTTATTGACGCATTCTGAGAGCTACAGAATGCACAACATTACATTTCAGTCTGTATGGTAAACGCTTCGATACAATTTTGAATATTGTTCTGAAATTCAAAATTGTCTTTCCTCTTTGTTATCATCGTTATCATTTTGACGTCGCGGCGCGTCATGCATTCGGGTTTTGAAATATTTTCTCTGCGTTTAAAGTTGTGCTACATTTTCTGGAGATAATCGAATTGTATCGTTACAAATTACTTGGAATAAATGTATTTTCGTTAAACTAAATACCGCTTAGCATTATTTGGGAAATTAAAAAAAAAAAAAAACGCGTGTCTCTTGTTTTAATTAAAAAGTTAATTTTGTTTTCTTCATTAAATTATTTTCTTCAATAGGATTCCTTTTACGTGGTCCTGGGTTCGAATCCCGGCTCGGGCATGACATACTTTCTCTCTCCTGCTCTTGTCCTTCCTTTGTATGAATGTGCTGTTATGCTGTGATTGGTTGCCTTATAAACGGATCCCTAAGGCGCGTGTGTTCCTTGAAAGTCGGTCTTTACACCAAATAAAAGTACAGTTTGAAAAGTGAAGCAGCGCACCTCAAATTGCCAGCCCAGCTGACACAAGACAACAACGAATCCTGATATATTCAAACGTGCAGCACGTTTGATGCACTTTTGAATCCATTGGGAGACCTGGAACCCTATTTTTTCAAATATAAACCTTGAAGTTGCCACTACTGAAGCACTGTCCACTACCGGTGTGCTTACATTAGATATAGAAGACAATTTTGTGATGGCCGCAACATACTAGTTTTAAAGTTATTTTTTAAACGAACGTTTCAGAAAAATTTATTGAAGGTAACTAAACTACTCTCGCAAGAAAACCGACCGAAGTTATTGACCTGACCAGATAAAAATTATTTAACATAAAAACTATTTCTAACATAATCATTAACAGAAAAAATATCATCTTCCGTCGTAATGTAAAATCTATTTATCTAAAGTCCATCTTTAGGTACATTTTAGGAGTAAGAAGACTTTTAACACGTGATCAAACTGATGCCCATTCATCCGATGGGACTTTACTTTCCTAAATCATTCTCTTTTAACGGAATATTCATGTTCTGGTCCAAAGTTTTCTATTAATGATTAACAAAATTTTAATCAAGGTTTTCTGGAAGCCGGCTCCTAATGAGTGTGGACGAATATCTCAATGGACTGTATAATAAACTCAACCCTTCAAGATGAAGTTAAACATTGAATCTCTTTCCTTTACAAAGACACCTACCTCATCTCATCTTTTTCTGAAAAAAATTTAAAATGGAAATAAAAAGGTCTTAGGAATCTTCTCCCTCGCAGGGAAGTGGCACAAATCTCCCCGATGATTGATAAATGCGGTAAACTGGGACTTCTGCATGAAGTAGAAGACATCACTGCTGTGAAAGCTTTACCGTGTTTTTGTGAAACGCCCGTCACGTGATCATTTTCCCATCCTTTTGCAGCCCTCCTCAATGCGCTTCTCGTGTTTTTCTGAGCAATTAACTCTTTGCTTAAAAGCCACTCATGAACATAAGAACGACACTAAGGGAAGGGAACAAAGGTGGATTATTTTTATCCAAGAGATAACAGGTCAAGGTGGAAGATGCTCCACTAAGTGGCAAAAAATTGAGGAAAGTACATTTCCTCCGAAATGTATTCTGCATTGTATCTTCTGTAAAGTTAATTAAGATTTGTTAAAATAAGAAGCACACTTCACATTAAATGCCTCGATGTTATGGTTAAGTATTCTGACCAATAAATGAACACTTAACCACAATTTTCATTCTCAGATGTTCTTAATATCATTAAAAACTTTAGCAATTATTACATCATAGGAAAATTGTGTAACTACTTATATTTTAATCTGCTGAAATTTTTATGGTTTTACTTCAGAATTTGGGATTTAAAAAAAACGAGGTGAACTGACGTGGGCAGGAAAAGGGCAGTAACTTCAACTTCTTTATTTTTCTTTCTTTTTCTTTTTTTTTTTTTAAACATCTATTGTGTGTTAGCTTTTTTGCACAAGCTGACTTATTTGTGTAATATTACGAAGTAATGACACTAACACTAAAGAAGATTTAAACAGATATTCTCGGAAACAATGAAATCTAATGTTCAGAAATGATATTAATAAATAAATACATATTGCATAAAATGGTATTTTATTATGTAAATGTACGCAGAGAAAGAAATTTTGTGTTTCTTGAGGCACACAGATACAGGAAAAATAAGGCTTAGATAATGAAATATAGAGAAAATAGAATAAGAGAAGTTTCTCTTGTAAGTGCTAACTCCTTCCAAACCAAACCAAATAAATTGATTATCTTAATTGTTCTTACTACAAGTGTTGTTTGAAACAAACTTAAAATGCAATTTCTAAGAACGTTCAAAGTTAGATTCTGAAACAAAAGATAGATATAAATATTGTTTCTGAAAACACTGCTATGCGGTGGAAACTAATTAGTATTTCAAGCAGCGGAAAAGAGCTTTGAAAGAGTTGCAGTCAATTTCAACTATGAGTGGGTTGAAGTTCAATTCGACTCAATATAAATCGATTGAAAATTGGTATTTCAAAGGAATCTGTTGTTTCATATGGCAAGTTGAAGATTAACACATATAAACCAGGCCACTCACTAAGCAGGAAAAAAAACCCCGAATTCATTGCAATACAATAAACAATGATCTTGCGTTTTTAATTTAGGTTTACTGCCAGTTTCAGCGACATTTAATACTTCCTCTCCCCTATAATTTATTAAAGGTATGATTGAAACTGAAAAACGTTGTGTGTGTGGGGGGGGGGGTGTCGGCGAAACTAAGGGGACACCTTTAATTTACTACAGTGGCCGCAGCTTATATGAATCACGTTTGTTCTAAACAGTTTTGATTCCATTAAGCGGCTGATTCAATAAAGCGCCTAATACAATAAAAGAATTTGTTCTGTTTTTGAGAATTTGATTCATTAAAGCGGTTGATTCAATTAACCACTGATTCAATTAACCGGAGACCACTTTAACACAGTTTCTATTGTTATTATTATTCTCACATTTTCAAAAGCTTTGCTCGTATAACCTCGTTTTTTATCATTTAGTTTTTGGTGTTATTGTTCCAGCTTTGTCTTTACTAATAACAAAGCTCAAAGTCTCTCTGTCTGGATGTCCGGAGGATGTCTGTAGGATGTCTGGATTTCTGTGACGCGCATAGCGCCTAGGCCATTCGGGCGATTTTCATGAAATTTGGCACGAAGTTAGTTTGTAGCATAGGGGTGTGCAGTTCGAAGCGATTTTTCGAAAATTCGATGTGGTTCTTTTTCCATTCCAATTTTAAGAACAAAACTATCGTAAGATGGACGAGTAAATTACAAAATTATCATAACGTGGAACCGTTAAATGGGCACAAGCCAATTGGCGAGATACGAAATTATCATAACGTGGAACCGTAACATGGGTACAAGTCAATTGGCGAGAAAATTCACCATACATTATTTGTAAATATACAGGCGAACCAAAAGACCTTTTAATTTTTCTATTACGGGCAAAGCCGTGCGGGTACCACTAGTGCTTTAATAAAATGGTGTTTATTTATTTATTTTTTGAAATATTTGAAATTTTGTGTTTCAATGAAGTTATAGCCATTTTTTTTTTTTATTTTGCAGAATATTTGCTTCACAACGAATTTTTCTTTTCAATCTATTTTTAATTTTACTTTACTTTATTTAATGGTTTTTGCATAAAGGTGAATATTTCAATCTTTTAATCAGAAGAAAATTCAAAAGTGGAAATTACATTGAGAACTTGTCTACAAATAAATATCAGTTAACCAAATTGACATCCACGTGTGAGAACAATGATTCGTTTACTATGCCCTGGTTTTGTTTGTAGGAACTTCTTTTAAATTCATGATGCCCTTGCCTCTGAATAGTCTGCCATACAATTTGAGAAACTCTGATATAAGGAAGCGCATCAACATACCATGTAAAAACCCTTAAACATTTGAAAGTTTTTCCTAGAGAGTTGAAAAAAATATTCGTACTAATCTGACGAATATCACAATGAATAAAATAACAAAGAAGAAAATCTTGAGATTTCAAATTCTGGAGGAAAGAGATGAGGCGGAAACCCTAAGATAAAAGTTATTGCCATTTTGTTATTGACGGAAGATTTCTCTAGAATTTTCTTTTCTTTTTTTCAAGATGAAAAAAGGATTTTTTTTTCTTTGAGGTTATCAATCGTAGTCTTGAATTGGAAAATTCAATAATGGGTGAACTTATAGAATGAAACAATATATTGCTGACGAATATGGAAAGTTAAAATTAGTTAATTTCAGAAGGTTAAATTTAGCATAAACGAAAGTAATGATATTGAATTGAAGATAAAAGTATAACAATTAGAATTACAATTTTTTGAGCAGAAACAAATGGAAGAACTAATGGTAAGAATTAAACGGGCTTACTTTTTTGCTTACAAATATTAGTTGTTTACCTAGTTAATAGTTTTAATATCGCCTTTCTCACAAAACTATTTCATGTGTGCTTCATTTCAACTTAAAATAAATAAAGAAATAAAACGAAATTTGCATAATCAAGAAGAAAATTGTATTTAAACATTAAATTTAAAGTACATTTAGCAACAACTTTTTAAAAGTGTACGCTTATTATTTCATTTAGAACTTTTCTATCTCAAAACAGAAAAAAAATCTATACCATTAAAACCTGTGTGCGTCTGTTTGTGTGTGTCTTCCGGACTGTCAAAGTCTGTTGGGTCAATACTGGTACCAGATGAAAAGCCTATAAATGAGCAAAAGGAACAAATGAGTGACGGCAATACAAAATAAATTGAGAACGAAAATGTAATTGATGGAATCAGTACTTAGCATCAGTGGGAACCCGATTTTGTGCTTGATAAACCAAAAATTAAAACTGCAGGTGAAGGAGTGATGTGTAAATCCCGAATATCCGGCAATTAGAATTGCATTGGGCAAGACGCCCCAACAGTTGGCTCGTTTAGCGAATTTTTAACAAGATATTTTGACAAATTTTCATCGATCGCTGCGTTTTGTTGCGACGCGTTTATTAGAGCGAATACAGGCCGTAACTTTCAACAACTGCTCTAAAATTTCTTGAAAACTAATAAGTTGTGTGATCGTTTTTGTGTAACAAATTTGAAACCTGTTTTTCTTCCATCAGTTTCTGGTTTTGTGTGCGTGTAGCGCGTCAGCATTGCATTTGCCACTATATGTTCCTTATGATTCTTGTCCCACTAACGTTTCTTAAAACTTTGTATGTTTAATAGATGGAGCAGTTGTATGTTTAATAGATGGAAATAATACGAATAATTTAAACTAAACTTAATTCTTAAAATAGCTTTAAAAAAGTGAAAAACAAAAATCGTCAAAGAATCACACGAAAATTTTTTCTTTCCGTAGATAGAAATATTATTTATGTAGTTCACAAATTTACTTTGCATGAGAGAAATATATTTCTACGATTTTAATATTTACACTAAACATGAAGAGTAACATTATAACATGAATTAAAGCTAAAATTAAATAAAACATATGCGTCACAAGCATGATAAATAAGGTATGGGCAATCATGTATAAGAACGCAAATCATACAGAAAGAGAGGCAATTACAAATTTAGGAAAATTAAAAGCATTCTTTGTTTAATAAACATTTGATGTCATTGTGATAGAAATGTTAAATAAATGACTGAACGAGAATAATAGAACTAGATGGGCTTGTCATTTGCTTCTATGTTTAAAATGGTACGGAACTAATATACCACCTGCTTCAAACCCATATGGCCTTCAAAATAGATTTAAAAAAATCGATGCTAATTAAATTTATTAAGAAGCTATCTGCTTCAATTTACTTAACACTTGCTTAGAGCTCCACTTAAAACAATAACGAGTCACGAGAAAAATTCATGTTTATGATGAAGTTTTCAAAAACATTATTAACTTTTGTTTAAAAACCTCAAAGACTACATTTATCTAAATAAAATTAACTTTTAGGGAGAACATTGTGCCGGAGGGTTTTCAGTGCATTCTTCACGTCGTTAAATTTAATAATCGTTAGAATGGGTTTTACATCACTGTATAACTTTACAACTGAAGAATATTTCATTTTTACGGATAATTTCTTTGGAAAAGTACGGTTTTCGGAAGTTTATTTGGTATCATGCCAGAAATTGTATGTGTACACTAATTTTATAGCAAGTCAACGATTTCGTCGGGGACAAAATTATTCAAAATAACTGAAGTTACATCGATTTTGCAGGTAAAATAGTTACTTGACTATTGCTTTTTTAAAAGTCGGCAGCAAAAATCAAATACTACGCAAAAATTCAATTTTCATCAAAAAAAAAAATAAATAAATAAATATAAAATGATAAAGTATATACGATTCTATTGAAACATTTTGAAGTTAAATCATGACGCAGGATATTTTTTCAACGCTTGGAGAAAACTATGGTAGTAATTAATCTGCATTTGTAAGACTTTATGAATTTTAAAGAAAGTTCTAATTCAGCAATATCATAATATACGTTAGAATAACGAACAATAAAAAATCGGGGGAAAAAACTGGCTAAAGTCACTGCCAAGATCTGCGCCAATGATTTTCTGTGAGAGAGTTGGTATTGTGAGGTCTCAACGGTTCTTTTCGGCCTCCCACGACGATGACGTCTGGTTAGGGGGTCATTCTTGGAGACCACACGCAACCACTGCAGTTGTCCCACGGTCTTACACAAGATCCCCTTCCAGATTACGCAAAAGTTGCGGTCACTACGGCGCCGCTCCTCCTCTTTTGTCTCGGAGCACAGACCACCCTGTGGTGAGAATCGAAGTTTTCTTCGGGGGTCTGAAAGGCTTCTGGAGGCAGAGATGGTTACGCCACGAGCCGGGACTGAGGTCCGAAATTCTCTCGGGAACGCAATGTTCCAAGGTTTGGTTTGTAAAGCCAATATATAACTTAACTTCCAACGAAGTTAGTCCTCTGTGGATAAGATTCCTGCATTTACAATCCTTGTAAATTAATTGTACATAGCTGTATGCAATTACTCCAGACAAATAAAAGTTTATTTTTATTATTTATGGTCTGGTACGTTACAGCTTTAAACTTATTTGGTGGCAGCGGTGGGATGGTTCCTCTATCGCCTCAAAGAGACTGGTAAACAAATTATTTACCATAGTTGAAATTGCAATTCATCCAGAACTGCTCTGCTTGGAATGTGCTCATCTTGTGCATCTTCGCCCATGTGAAATGTTTGTGTTCTTCTCGCCGTCCAGAAGTGACTTCCATGTTCGCCCCGCGAACCTATTTTTCCTGTTATGAAAAGTGATCTTCGTTGCATCAGAGCTGTGTGTTCTTCAACTTCTGTGCGCGTGTGAAAGAAGAAATTTACTTCTTGTGTTTTTAAAAGCGAAATCGTCGCATTTCCTTTTGAATTAACAACGGGCAACCCGTTAAAGAATTTTTAGAGATCGGTCATCGCGACCTGAACTTTTTTGTGATAACCCTCCTGTGGTTCCGCACATTTTTAGAGATCGGTCATCGTGACCTGAACTTTTTTGTGATAACCTCCGGTGTTTCCCGCACGGGTCCTAGTTTCCATTAATTAGTTCCCTATCTCTGAATTTACACTTGGATATACCCTGATGAGGTCCTTTCTGCAATTGGGTAAGTACCCTTTTCATTTTTGAGAGTGACGGTTAGGGTGTAAAACTGTTCTTTTTTCTCTGTGTAAAGTAAAATTACTGTACCTTATGAACATGTATTTTGCTAGGATTAATGACACTTAACTTAATTAGGTAGTTCATTAACTTTTAATTTGGCAGTTGTCTTGTTTGTATTTTTATTTTTCGAAATTAAATTGTTTTGTAATCATGGCTTTCTTAAACAAAGCAAAAAAGTCTGAACTCCAGGAATTAGCTGAAGAACTGGGGTTAACTGTAACTCTTGATTTAAAGGTTGTTCATTTGAAAGAGTTAATTTCAAAAAGTACGGAGGACCCAGAAGTTATTAAAACAATGTTTGAAAACATAATTTCCGAAAGGAATTTGATTTTGGAAAAGGAGAAAGAAAAGAAACAGGAAGAGAAAGAAAAGAGGGAATATGAGTTAGAAATGCTCAGGTTGCAGTCTCTCCCACAGCAGGGAGCTGTTTCAATTGTAAACACTGGGTTTCGGGCATCAAAAGAAAATTTTGAATTTGTCAAATTCATCCCAAAATTCGATCCCGAAAAATCAGACATCAGTCTGTATTTGACTATTTTTGAGCGACAGGTCAAAAAGGCAGATATTTCCCAAACTAATTGGGTTTACTGCCTGTTAAGTTTACTGCCGCTGGACATCGTGCAGTTGATTGCTCGGGAGTCTGATGAAAAGTCAGAAGACTACGATCACATCAAACAAATTTTACTTAAGAAATTTAAATTAAGTGCGGAAGCTTTTCGCCAGAAATTTGTTCAACTGAACAAGCGGGTTGAAGGAACTTGGAAAGATTTTGCTTTCGAAAGCAAAAATTTTCTTGAGCAATGGCTTGAAGGTTTAGAGGTCGGGGACTTTGAATCTTTGAAAAGTCTGATGGTAACCGACCAAATCAAAAAGCGCGTAGCAGTAGAAGTGAAAGAGCATTTCATCGACGATTGGGGACAATACAAAGACCCTGAAAATTTAGCTGAACTGTTAGACAGCTATGAAAATATACGAAAAAATCCCAAACAGACAAAAACTCAGAAGAGTGAAAAGACCGCTCATAGGTCAACTAATGGGAAATTTGGGAACAACCCCTTATTGAACGGAGAACGCTCCGCGCCGGGGATGAACAATATGGGGAATTTCGAAAAGCGAAAGACACCCCGCTGTTATGAATGCAACAGTCCTAATCACTTGAGACCGTCTTGTCCGAAACTAATGAAAGAACGGAGTGGGGGTAGCGAGAGTTTAAATCGTATTTCGGTCAAGGAAAGGTGTCATTCTGAATTCTTAAATCCTTACATTCAGGAGGGCATTATTGGGAATCATAAAATTCTAATACTTCGAGATACTGGATCCTCGATTGATCTTTGTACTAGAAAATACGTTAATCCTAATTCTTATACAGGAGAAGTGGTGTGGGTTAAACAACCACTAGATGCGCATCACATTGCTTTGCCTCTTGCTGAAGTAGAAATCGAAGGGGAGCATTTTGGGAGGATAAAAACAAAGGCTGCCGTTTGCTCTGACTCTTTAGATACGGGGCGTTATTTGCTAGGAAATAAAACCGCTGCCTTGCTTAAGGAGCAAAAACAGTATGAATTTCCAGATTGTGAATTCTTAACGCCGTACAGACTAGGGCGATGCTGAATAAATACAAATTGGCTGAAGATTGTGAGTCAAATCATGATTTTGGGAATGAAGCTCCGTCTGTTATCACTGATAAAAAGGATGCAGATCAAGGGGAAAATGTTGGGATTGAAGGGGATCAGCAGGAGGAGGAAACCCCGCTGATTATTCCGGCAGTAGAGCCTAACGCTCCAGAATTATCACTTTTAGAAATCAGCCGTGAGGATTTAAAAGAACTTCAGCGGAATTGCCCAAAATTAAAACCAATTTTGGATATTGTGTCATGTAAAAATAAGACCTCCAACCGGGATAATTATAACATTAAAAATGAATTGCTAGTTAAAACGCAGACTGACCGGTTAGGCAACACGAAGGAGTTAATTATTGTTCCCGAGGTGTTAAGGGAAAAAATAAAGGGCATGTGTCATGAGGGAACCTCTGCTCATTTAGGAATTACTAAATCCAAGGATAAGCTGGTTAGACATTTTTTTTGGCCGGGATGTTTCAAAGATA
Source organism: Uloborus diversus (assembly GCF_026930045.1). Taxonomy (NCBI): domain Eukaryota; kingdom Metazoa; phylum Arthropoda; class Arachnida; order Araneae; family Uloboridae; genus Uloborus; species Uloborus diversus. Next base: position 97,267,118 of record NC_072735.1, read on the forward strand.
TGGAAATGTTTGTCCGGTCTTGTGATCCCTGTCAAAGGGCCGGTAAACCTAGTGATAAAAAGAAGGCACCTCTAAAAATCGTTCCTATCATTGGGGATACTTTTAGCACATTAAACATAGATTGTGTTGGGCCTTTAGTAGAATCACCTAACGGTAATAGATATTTAGTCACCGCAATTTCTTTGGCCTCAAATTATCCAGAAGCCATTCCGGTGAAAGATATTGGGTCAGTTTCAGTTACGGATGCTCTTTTAATCATGTTTAGCAGAATGGGTTTTCCGGTGGAAATTCAGTGCGATCAAGGGCGATCGTTTACGAGTATTCTTACTTCTGAGTTTTTTAAGCGATTTGGTGTAAGAATTAAGCATAGTTCCGTCAACCATCCTCAATCTAATCCAGTGGAGCGGTTTCACAGAACCATCAAGCGATTAATTCGTGCATTATGTGTAGAGTCCGGACCTGACTGGGAGAAACACCTTCCACTAACTTTACTTGCCCTGCGCACGGCAGTTCATGAGAGTACGGGATATGCTCCAGCAGAGTTAATTCATGGGAAAAATCTTAGGACGCCGGAAACTCTTTTATATGAAAAGTGGATGGGAGATGATATTGAAAACGAGGGTGTAACCGAATACGTTTTTAAACTCATAAATCGTTTAAAAAGGTGCCAGGAGGTAGCCATTAAAAAAATGGAAGAGTCGCAGATTAAGAGAAAGGGTTACTACGATAAGCATACGGTAAAAAGAGAATTTAAAGTGGGCGATTTGGTCCTAATTTTGGCAACATCGAGGCCAACAAAATTTTCTGTTCAATGGGTTGGTCCTGGGACGATTAGAAGTAAAATTTCTGAAACAAACTACATTGTAGAATTGTCTGGGAAACGGGAAAGATGTCAAATCTATCACGTGAATATGCTCAAGCCCTATCACAAGAGACCGGAACAGATTAATTTGCTGAGTTTTGAAATGAAGGATGATGCATCAGCCGATAACGATGTGGATTTCCCCACCATTGAAAGGGACCCCAACATCTATAATTTCAGTGAAATTGTTCAATCGAGTAATCTTTCAGATCGTCTAAATTCAGAACAAATTGAGCAGTTAGAGAGATTATTAAATAAGTATTCGAAGAGTTTTTCAAATGATCCTGGTCTCACTAATTTGGTTGAGCATGACATCGAATTAATAAGTGACAAACCCGTACGTTCAAAACCTTATCGTGCCTCGCATAGGCAAAATGAAATTTTGAAGGCAGAAGTTCAGAGAATGCTTGACCTACGCATTATTGAAGTGGGGGAGTCAGACTATTTGTCCCCCCTCATTCTAATTGAAGTCCCTGGAAAGGATCCTAGGCCTTGCATAGATTATAGGCGATTAAACGAAATTGTTCGAACAGAATATTTCCCGCTTCCAAATATCGAGGAACGCGTTGAACAGGTATGTGCAGCCAAGTACATTACGATTTTAGATTTTGCTGGGGATATTGGCAAATTCCGTTGACTCCTAGAGCCCAGCGTTTAGCAGCTTTTTGCACAAATTTTGGGACTTTTCGACCCTTACGGCTTCCTTTCGGGCTACGGAATGGTCCTTATATTTTTGCTAAGATTACGTCAGAACTGTTAAAAGATTGTGAATCTTTCGCCGTGCCGTATATTGACGATATAGCCGTGTATTCCAACACCTGGGAATCCCATTTGAAGCATTTAGATTGGGTACTCAAGCGCATTTCAAAGGCTAACCTAACTATTAAGCCATCAAAATGCAGGTTCGCGCAAAATCATGTTAAGTATCTGGGACACATAGTAGGTTTCGGTTTCCGTTCTCCAGCAGAAGCGAAAGTAGAAAGCATTCGATCTTTCCCTACTCCGCGAACAAAGACGCACGTTCGTGCTTTCCTCGGATTAGCAGGGTACTACAGTCGCTACATTCCGATGTTTTCGGCTATTGCTGCGCCTCTCTCCGACACGTTGAAGGGGAAGTCGAAAAAGGGGGAAATTGTTTGGACTCCTGAATGCGAGAAGGCCTTCGGTCAATTGAAAGAAATGTTGACGAGTCAGCCAGTTTTGTTTGCTCCGAATTTCAACCGTGAATTCATTGTGCAAACGGATGCGTCAGATCGTGGTTTAGGCGTAGTGCTTACGCAGTTTGATGAAAATGGGGAAGAACATCCCATTTTATACTTAAGTAAAAAGTTTTCAGACGCCGAGCAAAAATACTGCACGAGTGAGAAAGAGTGCGCCGCGATAGTTTTCGCTGTAAAGAAATTACATTTTTACCTCGATTCAAATTTACCGTTCAAGGTAATTTCAGACCATCATCCACTCGTGTGGTTGAATAAAAATTCAAGTACCAATCCTCGTTTAACGAGATGGTCGTTAGTTCTTCAGCCCTACAATTTTGAAGTCAAACATAGGCCAGGAAAAGAACATCAAAATGTCGACAGCCTAAGCCGTTCATTCTTTCAGTAAAAGAAAGGTTTGAAGGTTGTTGGTTTTTTTTATTTAGCTAAGAAATTTTTATGCATTTTCATTTTTCATGTGATAAATCACATAGTTTTGGATTATTTAGAGTTAATTTTAGAACAGAAAATAACATTAATAAATTTAATGTTAAATTAGTTCGGGTTGTAATAACTTTTAAAATATGTTTTAAGAAGTTGAGTCACTCTCAAGTATGGAAATGGTACTGCTCTCTTCTTGTCAGAAATTACTGTTTCATGTATGTGTAACTGTAATCACCGTGACTATGATTTCGAACTGTTTACACGTGATTCAAGTGTGACAAGATTTGCATAACAGTGTGTTGGACTTATTTCAAACTATTTGAACTGTTTCCAAATTTTTGAACTTTCCACCCATGTGAAAAGTTCCCTTTTTAAGGGGGAAGGAGCTGTGAGGTCTCAACGGTTCTTTTCGGCCTCCCACGACGATGACGTCTGGTTAGGGGGTCATTCTTGGAGACCACACGCAACCACTGCAGTTGTCCCACGGTCTTACACAAGATCCCCTTCCAGATTACGCAAAAGTTGCGGTCACTACGGCGCCGCTCCTCCTCTTTTGTCTCGGAGCACAGACCACCCTGTGGTGAGAATCGAAGTTTTCTTCGGGGGTCTGAAAGGCTTCTGGAGGCAGAGATGGTTACGCCACGAGCCGGGACTGAGGTCCGAAATTCTCTCGGGAACGCAATGTTCCAAGGTTTGGTTTGTAAAGCCAATATATAACTTAACTTCCAACGAAGTTAGTCCTCTGTGGATAAGATTCCTGCATTTACAATCCTTGTAAATTAATTGTACATAGCTGTATGCAATTACTCCAGACAAATAAAAGTTTATTTTTATTATTTATGGTCTGGTACGTTACAGTATAAAATCAAGGCAAAATGTTTCGAATGAATGTGCAACTTTTTCCGTTTTTTTTCGACACTGCCGTACTTGGTATTGAAAGTTTTATCTCATCAAAAACAACCCTGTTGTAAAAATTTCCCCGCCAAGAAAACCTTTAACTTTTCCGCACAGAAAAGAAAACCTGCATCCTAAACCCAAAAACCCTCAGCCATAAAAAGTTATGATATCTAATTTGTCCGCCAAGTATCTGCCAAAATATCATCCTCCCTCTTCTCCTTTTTCATCACAGCCACTTCCATTAGAATTATTATTAGAACCTCCCCCCACCTTCAACTCCTCAGAAATATGGATAGATCTTTTAAAGTGTTTATCTTGTTTGGCAAGAAGGTTTTTGCTCACCAAGCAACCACTTCACTTTGAAAAACTTCCCGCCAAACAAGATAAACAATTTAAAAGATCTATCCATATTTCTGAGGAGTTGAAGGTGGGAGGAGGTTCTCATGGAAGTAGCTGTGATGAAAAAGGAGAAGAGGGAGGATGATAGTTTGACAGATACTTGGCGGGCAAATTAGATATCACAACTTTTTATGGCTGAGGGTTTTTGGATTTAGGATGCAGGCTTTCTTTTTTGTGCGGAAAAGTTAAGAGTTTTCTTGGCGGGGAAATTTTTACAACAGGGTTCTTTTTGATGAAATATCACATCTTTTTGCATTGATATTATTACTTTGTCTGTATTTTTAGAATTGAGAACATCAAGTAAAAAAATTTTCAATTGAAACAACGCTGTTTTGTGTTTTTAAGGAACAATAACGGCTAGCCTAATTTTACGTCAAGTTATTTTCTGACTATTAAGATTCTATGTTCATTTTGCGAGAATTGGGCGGTTTAAATTTTATTGCAATTCTTGTATCCTCTCTGTTGCAAAGAAAACTTCTTGGATAATAAAATACTGTATTTTAAATTATATTGTTTTCGAGTATTTTACAACTTTGCAATAAATTCTATTTCAGTTTCTTTATTTGACAGATTATTCACCAATTTTATGAAGATTTCTTTAAATGTTTTACAGCTTGAGGGCTATTTTAATCTAGCTTTTCACTTTTTGTTTAATTACATTTTTCTTAAATCGTAGGTTATTTTACGTTTTATGGGATAATTTGAATTGTTTGGTGATTTATCTTTCTCTTGATTGAAGTCTTTGTCTTGTTTAATACCTAGTTTTGTTTAAAAGTTCATTTAAAAAACGAAATAACGCATGTTATCATCAAGCAAAAAAAAAAAAAAAAAACTAAGCCATTAAATATTTTAAATTTGAATGTGTCCAGAAGATATATACAACTTTACTCGATGTCAAATCGCGGATATCCCAAATTTGCCATAGCGAATAGAATGCGCATGTTGCGCGGACTAAGCTCATTAATACTCTTGCTTAAATTAATTGCAAAAAAAATTTTCAGCTAACAAATTACTGCAAATCACGGATATCCACACACGCATTTCATATATTTTCAATTCATTATGTGCTGTTTGTGAAAAATCCATTAATTTAGAAAATAAGCAAACCAATAAAAAAGTGCTATTTTTCGCTTTCAATTAAAATGTTATATGTGCCGTATTCTTATGCGTACAGTTTCATATAATTTGTCACGTAAAATATTGTAATGGTTTAACCCCAGTTTCGCGCCGACATTTAAAATTTCTTCCCTCCATAAATTTATCAAAACGGAAAAACAGGGGGAAGGAAATTTCGTATCGGCAAAACTTTGGGGGGGGGCAGCATTCTAATCTCATTCATTAATTTGTTTCTCTGCTTAAGTATAAACAAACAACGTAGCTCATTGGGCTTTCTGTTTTCAGATTCTGAGTCTGCGCGCATGCGCAGTCGCTGTGGCAAATTTGTGATATCCGCGATTTAACGTCTAGTTGCAACTGTTGGATATGTTTTATTAGTCTTGATTGAATTTCATTTCCAAAGACAACTTTTGAATAATTGTTAGATCTTAGATCTGTTCTAGCATTGCAATTGCAGTCAGAGATTAACAAACCCTATAAGCTGAGAGTAAGTACACATGAATTTAGGGAAAATTAGTGATTTTCAAACTTCAATTACTCCGGCCCATGATGTCATTGGGGGTTGAATTTTTGTATATGTACTCAATGGCCTCTCAAGAATATGTATACAAAAAATCATTACCGTAGCCCCCCGGGGGGCTGTGATAGAACCCCGGGAAGGTACAATTTGGGGGGTACAAAAGAGGGGGGAAACGAAGGGGGGTCAAATGGCACAAAAGGCACATCAGTAGGGCGCAAGGAATGTGTGTACGAAATTTCAGCTTGATTCCTTTTTTCGTCTGGGCTGTAGCCCTGTCAAAGAAAGCGAAAACTTTTTTTAACAACGATTTTATAACTTTAATACCGCCTCCCCCTGATGGTCCTGGGGATTGTATTTTGGTTTACGGCGTCAGGGGCCACTAGAAATTGAGTGTACCAAAAATCAACTCCGGGGGTCTTCATGGGGCTGAGATACAGAGGGGTGAAAAACCCAGAAAACCCCGATTTGTTCTGTCGTGTAATCTTGTTCTTGGTCGCTTTTATTATCTTTTTTCTTTGGCGGTGGATTTGCTTCTGTTGGCTGCTGACGTTTGGTTTCCTTGGCGGAGCGGGATGCTCCTGCGTCCCGTGATATTTTTTGAAACATTTTCGATATAATCTTTCCTCTCATTAGCGGTTTCTACAATTTCGAACCTATTTACAATTCCTCCATGACGGCATCTTTAATCTTTTTATAACGTTCAATTTAATATCGATTTTCACATATATGCCCGTAAATATTTTCATTGTTTCAGTTAGGATCTTTGTAGTGTTGCTCAAGCTGTTCCCTAAATTTAACCAATGCTAAGTCTTAACAGTCATGCGTGAAAGTCTATACTAGTCTGTCATAAGGTGCACTAGGAATCGACATGTTCTATCCGTTATGAACTGATCCGTTGCTAATGACTTATTAGTCTTCTATTAACGATTGAATGCTGACGTTATTTTGTAAAAAAATAAACGCACTTTAATGTCATCTTTCTTCAGTGTTCTGATAGTGTTTACTTTGCTGCTCCGTGCCAATTAAAATAGCCGCAAATTTAAAAAATAACTAAATAAACCTAAAAATAAAATCTAGAAATTACGTAAAACTGCTAACACTTTAAATGAGAGGCAACCTATTGAGTACCTCAAAATGCTGTTTATTATTATTGTTATTATTATTAAACTAAAAAATCTCCGGTCAAGGTATGACGGGGAAAAATTGCTTCTAAATTTGAACGAAGCAATAGGCTGTTTGGTGATATTTTGATCGTTGAGATTTTAACCCTAACGCTAGAGGACAAACCCTAAGCTACAGTGGATAGCGTTAATTTTCAACCACTTTTTTGATTCTTTATTCGCCTGAAATGACAGTCTTACCATTAAAACAGTTAAGTTACCGGACCCAGTTCAGCATTGTCACAATTAAGCCCTTCATTGCATGTTAAACATTACCAAAACATATTATCAAATTATCATGCCGTGGCACGAGTTTCATTGTTGATGACATAATGAGTGTTACTCGATCATTGGCTATTATATATATGAGGATTTCCGATGATGACCTTGGAAAATTGTCCCCCCAAGAAAGTTAGAATGTATGTAACGTGTTCTATGTTAAAATGTTTTTGACAGCTAATTTTCTGCGATTCATTTACAAACAAAAAATCTTAATTACCTTTAGTTTGTTTTAAAAGTGAAAAGGACTATATAAAGTTCTAAAATAAGTCTGATGCTTAAAAATAGCAATGTATAATAGCTTTTACATAACTACAGCCTTTTTGTAAGCTGCCAATATGAGTGATGTAAAAGGGCCATACGCAAAAGGTTGGTAAATTCAAAGGCGGATACAGAAAACCATTTGGAGAAGGGGGGGGGGGCATGCTTCAGAAAAGAATCAACCTCCCCCATGAACGAATCTATGGGTTTGGATACGAAACATTTCTGAAAACTTTTGGGGAAAAAGTAAAAAAGCACCAAGTCAGTCAGCAATAAAGCACCTAATTGGGATCAACGTTGCAAATCAATTTCATAAGCTATATGAAACGAAGTATTAGTTCAAGCATTTACTTTAAAAATTAAGGAAGTGTAAAGGTACTGTAATCGTTTTCATTTTATGAATAAAGTTTTGAACATAATGTGAACGGACACTGTTGTCGACGATTAAGGGGGGACGGGGACGACCCCATGACCCTCCTCTTGTATCTGCCATGGGTTAAATTTTACATCACTTATATGAGGTCAGGATTGCGTCCTGGCTTGAAATTCGAGGAAATTTCGAAAAAAAAAATTTTCTAATAGTTTGCACATGCACCTAGAATGCAGAAAATAGGCTTCAGATTCGGTTTCGGTCCAGCTTTATTTTAAGTTGCTTTTTGTTGAGACAAATTTTAAGAGTGGTTCAACATTTCACCATTAAAATCAATTCAAAATCTCACTAATTTGATGGCATTAAAAAAAAAAAAACCTTTTAAATTAGTGACTTATAACAAATATGATGGTTCAGCAGTTAAAGTTTGGCTCAATTTAACCACTGTATTGGTGAAACATTCAACTTTATTTTTAACTGTGTTGAAGTAACTTCCATCTTTGTCACGAGAGAAAAACAATAACACTATTATTTTATATCTTACGTAGCGATCTTCCATTTATAACAACACTGTTGCTGTTACCATAGCAACACAACTGCAAAGGCGAAAAGTGTGTGTGCACAGGGTATTCTAAAAATACGATCTATTTTCGAGAAAACACTGATGTATGCTTATTATCGTTACAAGTCTTTGAAAAATTGCTTTCTTTAAACTAAAGAATTACCATCGTTTCCTGGAAACTGGGTTGAAAAACTTGAGAAGTGGTGCGTCAGCTGCAGCAACAAAAATACGGAAAACAGCACCAATCTAACGAGACCACCTATTCTTATGGTACTTGAATTTTTGCTTGGGTTAACATCAAATACCTAGTGCACAGGTTAACATCCTACAAGGAAGGATTCAAAAGTAATGAGCCTTCATTCAAAAAGACAGATTTATTCAGCTTCAAATGACTAACAGTTTTTAAAATAGGCACCTCCTGCATCAATGTACTTCTGTAGGTGGCTTTCCAGGATTCAAGGATATCCCTGAAGCTCTGTTCCGGAATTTTCGCAGGTGCTGTCTTGACGTTTGCTTCGATTTACTTCCTCGATGATGTCGAAACGTTTTCCTTTCATCGCTGATTTTAAGCACGGAAAGAAGAAGACAGGAGGCGACAAGTTCGGACTGTAGATAGGCTGATAACTCGGTTCTGTTTTTGTTCCTCAGTCAGAACTCTCGGCGCAAAATTTCCGCATGTGCAACTCCTTGGAAATAATGAGTTGCACCGTTGTCCCCTACATATCCAGGGCTTTTGCTACTTGGTAGAGACACAAACACCTCTAAGGAACTTTCCATATCGCCGTGTCACGCATCACCACATACGGGCGTGGTTATGGTGATTATCTGTTAAAGCCGATGCTACCTCTCCAAAAGCTGGAAGGAAACTGACCCACGTTGCGCTGTGAAGCCAACACCCCTCACCACCGTCGCTGTCAAACGGAGTTCCATGAGGGTTGTGCACTCGTCAGTATAACCTGAGGCTCATTACTTTTGAATCCTTTCCTGTAAGTTCGCATCAGCTGCGCGTAAGGATTGTGGAAGCAGTCAGCAGCATTATATATGATTGACCAAAGGAAGTGTTCCATTCCCACTCACGGCGGAACGAAGATCCCTGCTCGACATGCATGGTTGACATGTTGACTTTCTTCAAATTCTAATGCATATATCTTGGTTGCTCCATACATGCGCAGTGATTATTCGTTTCTTTCATTACAAATGCTAATCATAAAAATATTGAGAGTGTTTGTGTATTAAGTCGTTACTGCAATTTTTTTTTTTATCTTGAAGACACCTTGCAATTACGGAGCACGCGCCTGAAACTCTCATGGTAGGGGAACGCGGGACAAAGTGAAATGGCGACATATTTACTCTGTTTTTAGTGTCACCTATCTGGTAATATTTTAGCCACGTAGTAACACATGCAGTCTATTCAAGTCCGGAAAAAGTTAGCTCTGAAGATCAAAGCATACGATATTACAAGCAATTTTCAAAAACTGATACTTGTACCGTAACATTTCGTTGTGCGTCAAAAATTGTGTTGGCTTTAATAAAATTATCAAGTTAGTGTTATCAACATTTAAAATATTAATTGGGACCTACTAATGTTCTGTGCAGTATCTTTTTTTTTGAGCAATCACATTGCTTATTGTTTTCATTTGGCCTTTGAATGGCGTTCCTTTGATTTTATTTTTCCCCCGCCTCCCTCTGCAGCACCACCATCGAGCGGCCCCTTTCGATGCTGCTCCTATAGCGAAAACGGTCTACAGGTTGCGTCCATATCCTACACATACATACGCACCCACACATACACACACAATCATGCCTGCACACAGACACAAACACACACATACATACTCACAAACACACACATACATACACACACAAACATACACATACATACACACACAAACATATACATACATACACACACAAACATACACATACATACACACACACCTACAAACACGAACGCCTACATACACACACACACGCTCGTGATTGCAAAAAAACATAATTTGGACTCAAAATGTCAAAATTCAAATTAATTCTTTCTTTTTTAAATATTAAGCTTATTTTTAGTTTAATGTTTTGTACAAGTAGCCGAGTGCATGTGATGCAAAGTGAAATAGTTCATTTCGTTCATTTTTCCGTCCATATGTAAAATTACTTACGTATTTTTATGTACTAATTTATTCATTTACAGTCCTTCATTTAAAAGTTTAATTAATTTATTCATTAATTCACTTATTTTGTTATTACCTTTTTGTTGACACATTTATTCTTTTACTTACCCATTTAATGTTTCATTATATATTCATTTATTGGTTGATTCATTCATTTGATCAAAAATATCTGTTTTATTATAAAATTAATTGTTCTTTCTTTAGGTTTTAGGTACTGTAATTTTCAAAACAAATTTCCAGTTTCGTCACATTGGAAAAAGTAAGTTTTCTTAACTATTTCACTTTAAAAAGTCAGTAATCCAACGTTATTAAGCACAAAACTTGGAAATGATTGCAGACACGTGTTTCGGTGTTACAAGGAACACCTTTTTCAATGCAAAGAAGTGTGAGCTTTTGGATGAAAAGTCATCTTGCATAAAATGCAAATACACTCAGAGGAAACATCAGATCGGGTTTTCAATGACGAAATTAATCGGGTAAAAAAAAGTGAGCGTCCACTTAGATTTCTCTAAACGTGACACATTCAAATAACGCCATAAATCTGCATCACCGTCAAAAATAAAAGATTAAAGTAGTTCATTTGCTAAAATGACCTTCTTTTTTTCCAGGAAGATCAATACATTAATTACGCAAAAACACGTCGATACAAATTGCGCGTATAGTACCCAGGAAGCTATTAAGGAAATGTAACTAGTACCTGAATAATTACAATGTAATGCATTATGCCGCGGCACGCAAGAGTTGTTTTTGCATTTTGGCTGAGCAATTTGATGCTATAATTCCTTGAATAGTAAAATATCGTTTCCCTCATTATGTGATCCAAATATAAAAGGCTACGTATTTTTTGAGAGGCATCTTCAGTGCTTGATTTTGATCAGGGTTATTTACTTTTTGTTAAATGTGGTTAATTTCTTAGACCAGGAGGGGGTAATTATACATTTATCATTTTAGCGATTGATTAGATAATAAGTTTAATGCTTGCAGCAATGCGTGCACAATTAGCAACTTAGTCATCGTAATGATTAGGAAAAGATTTCAACAAATGTTGTTTTGCGTTGAATTAGTTGAAGAATAATAAAGTTAATCTGTTTCAAATGATAAGATATGTATACGAACACACATAAAAGATAAAATAAAGTGCTAAATTCTTGATTTATATCAAAAATTCTTATAACTGTTACAAGTTGTCTTCTGAAATTGTAGTAAACCTTTAACCGGCCGCTTAAATTCTGGGTGATCTTTTCTGACGGCAAGAGTAGAATTTCTTTCCAAGTGCCTTCGATGAAGTGATTTGCTAAAGAAAAATCATAACGAAATACATCAAATTAGTCCCATAATTATTTAAAATTTTTTTCTGTACAGAAAATTTTTGCTTATTTTGATTACTGATATTTTCTCTCGAGTTACGTGTATGGGTTACTAGTAAGTCGAACAAAAATCTACTTAACTCCTTATCAACCTTTTTCAGGTTTATTTGCATTTTATTTCATACATACTTCTTAGAAATTAAAATTGCTTTCAAAGCTAAAATATGCCTCCCTCATGTATATATATATATATATATATATATACACTGCCGTGTGCAGGTAAACGGCAGTATCTACAAAAGTGAGTTTCTGAGATATTTGAAGAAACGCGTTTTTGATTTCCCACAAACAATCGTAAAATTTTATTGCTGAGCAGATGAAGAGAAGTGAAAAAGGGGGTGCTTGAAACGAGCGCAAGCACTGAGACCAACGGTCTATTGTACTGTATTGCGGAGTAAATAAAAATGAGTTAATAAATAAATAAACAAATTATAAGTCGAATCACTTATTATGCAAACAGAGCTTAATATGATCTCTTTTATAATAAAAGTATTTCAAATCGTTTACAATATATATATATATATATATATATATATATATATATATATATATATATATATATATATATATATATATATATATATATATATATATATATATATATATATATATATATATATATATATATATATATATATATATATATATATATGTGTGTGTGTGTGTGTGTGTGTATGTGTGTAAATAAATAAAAATAAGACTGAAATTTTAAAAAAAATGAAAACCGATCTCAATAAACAATGTTAGAAAAAATAGAATATTTAACCTTCTCTTTCTTTTGTGTAAAAATAATGCTGCTCACGTTTCTATTCTGTTCTTTCCTTTCGTTGCAAACATTAATTACACTAATAGGGGAGAGTGTTGTACCTTGGGACATTGCAGCTAAAAATTTGTTTTTAGAAATTAGCAATGTTTTTTGTAATCTCTAATAGTAACCTTCACCACTAAATGTGCCATAGTAACAATCAGCATCAAAAGAGTTATGATGATTTTGAAAGAGAAAAAAATTTAATGACTCCAAAGTAAATATTTTCTTCATTTTTATTTCATTTTCTGTCTTTGTATTTTTTCAGTTAATCAGTTCAGTTTTATTTTGTTATAAAAAGTACTTAAAATAATTTGGTTATGAGAAAAGAATTATAGTACATCTAGGTTGACCATTGTTTTGGTTTTTCACGAAACAAATGGTGATTGTACCTCGGAACAGTCAAACATATTGCACCTTCCTTTGGAAGCGTCCCAAGGAAAAAACATGTACATGGTTCTTAACAATTGTGATATATTTAGGACCGTGGAAATTTTTTTACGAAAACAGGCCAAATGCCTCACCAGACCTTCAAAGATAACTGCTTTTCTAAAACCTAAGTCGGAAAATAGAATAAACCCTTGAAAGAGGGCCGGGAATGCGTCGGCGATGAACTCCGTTCTGAACGTCTAAAACGTCCAGGACTGAGGACAACGTGAAGCGTGTGCGCGATATTTTAAAATTAGGCCGTCGTTTAAGCATCTTACAAAATTCTGGCACTATTAACAATTTAACATCTGCGGTACATGGGACAGCAACCGAGGATTGGGAAATGACGAAGGTCTGCGCGAAACTCGTGCAACAAGTGTTAACGGAGAAAGCAAAACTGTGGGCCAAAGCAGGGCCACCATAATGCCGAAGCACCCCTTAAGTCCCGACCTGGCTCCCTGTGATTTTTTTGTGTGTCTCCGATTGAAGAAAGAATTAGAAAAAAAAAACAAAAAACATTGTGAGTCTGTACAGAACATTCAAGACCGTGTTACGAAGTGCAAAAACAGGTTTCGTGCGGAACGATATTCTGAAGTTCTGGCTGGCCGGAGTGAACTGAGCTCAGTTGTCTTTGAAAGAGCAGACACCCCACTACTTTTTTCCACCAGTTGGATCACACTGCGATGAACAGTCACGTCAGGGAAAAAAAAAAAACATGCTAATTTACTTTCATAGCGCACCCTATGTATACTGGGTATTCCGTTTTAACCTGCAAGACCTTTATTTTCGCAACCGTTAGTCCTAGATGTATATTTCCGATTACAAAAATGTTCAAAATCAGATGCAAAGTTCAGATACTGAAAGTTTGAAGTGAAAATAAAAATGAGTCAAGGAATACAAAGTTTAACTTTTTATACGGGCCCCTGGTCCCCTTATTTATATTTAGGGAAATTATCACCATTGAAAAATAATTTCAGCAAGAAAAGTTTGAAGTTAGTACGATCAATATTCACCGATATATGAAATGCAGCGTTTTGTGACTTACACCACTTTTCACTCGCCGTCAATAACACCTTTTGGGGGAAATATAGCGGTTTACAAGTGTTTAAAAATATATGTGTGCATAGAGCGTGGTTTTCCAAGTAGTTTGAGTTTTTGTAGTCTGTTTTTGCGCATTACGGCATAACATTTGCATTTATTTTTGAATAGCAATGAAAAATATGAATACCTCTTTTTTCTTACTTTGACGACCTGTCGTTCATCTGAAAGGACGATAAGTTCCAATCTCATCTTCAGTATGATCCCTTAAAACTTTTGACTGGACTCTTGAGTTTTGGTCTCACAAATGTCAAGTTTTTTGTGTCAGTAATGGTTTTCAATGGAGATTAATTCTCTAAACATTAGTTAGGGGACCTAGAGTCAGTATAAAAAGTTAAATTTTGTATTTTTTGACTCATTTTTATTTTTGCTTCAGACTTCAATATCTTAACTCTGCATCGGATTTTGAACATTTTTGCAACTGGAAGTTATAGGTACATCTAGGACTAACGGTTGCGAAAATAAAGGTCTTGCAGGTTAAAACAGAACACCCTGTATATATCATAATTGAATATTAATAAAAATGACACATATATAAAAATACATTTTTAAGTTTCTAACAACGTTAGAATTAGATTTTTTTTTCTCACGAAAATGAGCTGCAACATTTAAATACAAATAAAAAAAAAATCTTAAGCATGCCCATACTTAACCTACGAAACGAAACCCAGCCATAAGAGTAATAAGATAAATTGATGTTAATAATCAGTATATCATTGCTTAGTTTTTGTTCGACCCTTTTTTCGCATCAATTAGAAGCACATTTTTGATTTAAAAAAAAAACCTAAATTTTTTGGAGATTTTTCTAAATTATGTGTACGCTTTACATGTGTGTGGAAAAAGCTTCCTAAATAATGAAAGCTATCTTGCGTAAAAAAATGCACCTAAATTATTCACTTGAATGAAATTTAATATTCTTTCCAACACCTGTATGCATTTTTATTAAATTTTAAAACAAATTCATCTACCATGGTAAAACACAATCTATGCATAAATTGAAAATTTAGTACCTGGACATAATTACACTTGAAACAGCCAAGTGCCTCATTAAGTTTTAAAACTTAATTCTGTTCTTTTAAGCGGGAAATATTTAAGCTTGAAATACATCCTTTCTGTGATAAAGTGTTCAAAAAAGCACTTCTCTTAATAAAAGCATATGAAAAAATTCATCTTTATATGATAGAAGCTAGGAAAAAACTTTCAAATTATTTCGCAAAGTAAGTTTAATAAAAGCAACATGGGTGAGAAAATTCCATACTTTTTATTAAGTCATTTTAAAAGCTTCTTTAATTGAATTTTGAATGTTTTTTAAGCGACTTTTTTAAGTGTGCTATTAGTGCAATAGCACACTGAGATATTCATCACTGGTGTATGTTAAATAACTCATTACATAAGCACTACTATATACAAATTTGGCAGCAGCTTTGAATTTACAATTTTGAAATGCATTTTTAAAAAGTATTATTTAAAATAGTGATTAAGTTTTAAACCTAAATATTTTGCAGAAAAAAATTCATATTTTTGTTCATATGATTTTTATGCATTGCTGCGTTAGTGAGTTTTGTTTGCCTGATTGGTAATGAATCTGTTTGGCAATTTTATTGACTAAAAATTTTTTGTGGTAAGTGAAAATTATTTTTAGTCTCTGACAGTGAGTGCACAACCACAGTATATTGGCATAAGTAAACGGCATATCATCACTTGTGATGTCAGGTGCAAAAGCGTAAAAAAAGAAATTGAATTTTCGCGCTGATTAAACAATTTTTTTTAAATCTTAAATTTTATCAAATTATTTAAAAAAAACGGTCAAATCCTACGTTTTTAAGCATGTTCTTTCAGAAACAAAAATACTTTTAATAGTTTCGGAAACGAACCCATTGTTTCAGTTTCGCGCTGCGGATTTGCCTTTCCCTATGAAGTAATATTTTGCTTATACTGACTACACTCCCACAAAAGTGTTCTTAAAAACTTTAATATAGCTAAACTATTATTTTTGAATTATTTCGTGCCATTCGATGTTCAAAAACTAATTAAAATAAAGTTAATATGAAATAGGGAAAAACACAAAATTCTTTTTTAAAATTTTAAAGATCTCAAATATTTTCAGAAACTTGTAAATATTTCGAAGTTAAAGAACAATGAGTCGCACAACTGATATATCCCAAGTATTTTAAAAACACAAATTATAGCACAGCTGATATGAAAACAAATATGTCTTAATAAATATAGAAAATGTCACAATTAGGCAGAAATATTGCTTTAGATAATATTTTCTATTTTCGTTTTATCTTTTTTGGAATTAATTAAGTTGGAGCGCTTCAATAAAATTGGATAATGATATCTCTCGTTATAAAAGTCACATATTAATTTGCTGAAATTCAAATAAGATAATCAGAATATCTTTCATTTCAGTGCCAAAATAAATTTTACAAAATTAAAGTAATGACCCAAGATTTCTCTTAATTGGAAGCAATCTTCCACTGATTGATTCGTATGCAGTTTTTGATCTTGATTTTAGAGATAAAAGTCTGAAAACGCATTTATTACCCTAATTGGATTAAGTCTGACATTTTATTTAAGATTAAAGCAAACATAGGATGCCTCTCCTGAGATACGAGAAACCACACTTATTTGATATCATTTTTACGAAGCCAGGAGATAATACATTTAAGGTTTTAGAAAATGACAGTACAAGAGGGTTGGTAACTATGGTCTATCATAAATCAGTAAAACTATTTAAATGAAAAAAAAATAATGTATTGTGCAATAGTACAACTTCATTTTAAAAAAAATGTAAATATATTTTGTAAAGGTAATTTATTCAAAATTTAAAGTTTACAATCATGTTATAATAACTTGCTATTAAATATTGGTGCATATTGCAACGTGCTATATTAGTTTACATTGGCTCAATGTAATAGAATTTAAGTAAAAAAAATGTAAAGATTGAATCACAATTAGAAAAACGCCGTTCTATTTTTTCAATTATTTTTACCTATCTAATTTATTTTTGGACATTTCTCCCCTGTTCTGTAATGTCCAATCAAAAAGTCAAAACTTAAACTCCGGAAACTTCATTGGGCAGAATATACAGTGGCTCCCAAAAGTATAATAATTGCAGTGGATCAGGGTAGAAGGTCTGTGATAATAAGAAAAAAGGTGAAGCAAGAGTGGCAAACAAACAAAAAAAAAAAAAAAAAAAAAAAAACAAGCATTTTAATCAAGATTTCATAGCTTTTTAAACTGACACTGCTAATTCTTAAAGAAATTGAAATACATGTGCTGCTAATGCACAAAAAAAAAAAAAAAAAAAAAAAAAAACGAGAATTATTCACACAAACACCCGTCATATCATATAAGATGATGAAAATTTCATTTATGTTCATACTGACTGAACTTGAGTACCGAAAGTGGTTTACAGTTACTTTGTTGTTTCTTGTCACACACTATCTTAAGATGATGAAAAATAGTTAAAACTGCGTCCAAGACTTGCGAATCTAATTTAGTGAACAATCAAATTTATTACCATGAAATAAATTCAGAAACATTGTTTCTTTAATTTTATTGCTGTAGACATTTGATACATTTCTGCATAGGGATTTGCACTTTTCTTGCAGCATCAAGTAAAAATGCTGTTTTTCCGCTTTATCAAAACATGTCAACGTTCAAAATGAAACAATTCTTACATTTTCACCCAACTGTAGATTAAAGATTTACTTTTTAAATCTTAAATTTTCAAACACGGTCTTTTTTTACTTTAATAATGTAATTACATAAAAATATTTTATGTTCTTAGATTTAAATTTCTCATACATTATTTCAACAAATGTAAGTAAACTTTATGCTGTGTTCTTATCTTATGAGTTGATTTAGTGGCTCTTACAAGTTTTATTTTTTCTTAGTCGCTCAAAATTTTTCGATATTTGAACCTCTTTCAAAAAAAAATTAAATAAATAAATAAAATAAAATAAGAATAAATAAATAAATAAATAAATAAATAAAACCTTGAGTATTAGAAAATAATAGGTAAGAAAACACGATGTGGGAGAATTTTCTTTTACAATCTTAAACAATAGTTCATAACAAGAAACAAAAACATGAATAACAATATCTGAAGACAAACAATCGTACCGATTGATAACTAGGAAAAATGAGACAGTATTAGTTCAACAAAGCAGCTGATTCTTAGTTAAATATGAAATAGCTTTGAAAAATCTCTCAGGTAGGACTTGTGAGGCAGTAAGAAGCATAGGGATGTTAGTGGGCATTTTCAAATTTTGAGAAAAACTCGTTTAAAGATAAGGTGCTAAGTAGACTTTCAGTGAAAAGTTTTTCTAAATCATACTGCATAGTAACACCTACCAGGACTACAAGTACTATCTTTTGCCGAAAGACAGATGAGGGATTCACCTACCCTTTGTACTGGTTATCACCAAATTTTCTGTTTTGCCACTTACTTCCCTTTGCCTCTCACTACCTCATCTGTGGAAAGAGGAAAATCTGACTAGATATCTTAAGCTTTTAGTCGTTTCATATTAGATTTTGTATTTAATATACATTGCTGTTTATCTTTTAGTTTCTTTTGTGTATACTGCAAGTTAAACAAGTTTTCTTATAGGGGAGACCGGGGCAGGATTTCGCACTTTTTTTAAATTATTTTTTATATTTTTTATTTATTTACCTAAGTTTGAAAAAACTGTACCACACCATTCAGAGAAACCTTGGCTACAACGTGGAATCACTTACATCAATTAATTAAGTTTTGTTTTACAGAAAAATAGTTTTAAGTGTCGTAATGTCACGGACGAAAATGTGCCCCGTGACCGGGGCAAGTTTTCGCATACCTTATTAATAGACAGGGGCAAGTTTTCGCAGGAACTTATATCGATATAATTTAGGAAATCAAACAAAATATTTCCAAGGTAGGTTATTCATTGATTTTCAGTAAATATACATTTAAAAAAACTTATCACCAACTTGGCTACTTAACAATTTTAATGCATGTAGGACTGTTAAAAGAACTAAACGTCATCGTCACTAAAAATATTATGTCCCAGAAGCTTAACACAAAAATTTTTTGACCTAGAAATTTTTGTCTTTTTTTAAAAAAATAGTTACAGATATTTTTTCCGATGCTATTCCATTCTTATTAAAACAATAATTCAATTATTTTTTCCTACAAAATTTTTTGAATAAACAGAAAGTCACTCTTTTGGCCTGTCCCAACGTGTTTCTCAAATGTACTTAAGTTCTTTAAAAACTTTATAACAACATTCCACAAATTTACTTTGTAGCACTAAAGTACGCATACTTAAAGGTAAAAAATAACATTATTTAAATAAATTTAATCATTTAAATAATCAAGGCATATCATTTTAAAGTTTGTCCCCGGTCTTCATGTCATTCTCCTCTCCTAGGAATCAGTTCAATCATTACAGATAAAAAAAGGGATTTTTTAATCTGCTGTACTACATTGTTTACTATCACCATTTTGTTGGATTCCTTGAGTATTTTGTTAATATGATTGGTCTGCTGTTCTTACTAAAATTTTGAAGTTCTAAATTAGATACGGATCATTTTAGCTGTTTTTCTCATGGACAACATTTTTGTTTTCAATAAAAGGAAAAAAAATTCTACTCATAGGTTGTAGTTGAATAAAGAGGTTAGAGAAGAAAAATAACATTTTTTACCTTAATTATAACTCCGGGCTTACGCAACAGGCAAGTTACAACTAAAATGTCAGTCTCCTGGCGCAAAAAATGTCACTCTTCCAGCATTATTTTTAACGCACTGGTAATACGTTTAGTAGAATAGAATTTATTTGCAATACATTAGTTAGAAAATAAGATGAGGATTTTTTTTAATGCTAAATTTGTCAAACGATTAATAAAAAATGTATCAGTAGGACAATTATATTTATTCAATAATTTTTTTTCTTGTTCAGACGAATTTTTTAAAAATAGATTTGTTGGTTTTCCATTTTTTAATTTTAATGTTGCTCGAAGATGTAAATGAAGTAGCTTTAAATTTCTGATTTATATAAATTCGAGCACAACTTTCTAGAATTAGGTAAATTGCTTTTCTAAAATAGAGAATTCGAAGTACTACAGTAGACCATCGTTTTACGCGATGGTTACGTTCCACGAAAATGCCGCGTAAATGGAAACCGCGTAAATTGAGACCTAATACTAGTGTTAAAATAGGGGTTTGGTTCCGTAGATAACAAAATACTTCATTCTAGTGATGACTAATTGCATAATAAGTTTAATCCTTATATATTATTTCTGTAGCCTGTTTTTGGTTTCTACGCCAAATTTCCCTCAATTCTTGATCGATTTCTTTGATTAACGGCTAATTTTATAGCTTATGGTGCTGGCTACTGACGAAAAATAGACCCAAGGTCTAAAAATTGTTTCTTTTAGCCGAAAAACCTGTTTTAAAGAACCAGAATAAGGTTTTCGGTCAAACTTATAACTTTAATTTGCGCCATGATCGACAGAGCTGAGTAGCTTGATCGGCAGAGCGTTCTCTTCGCAACCAGGAGATTACGTGTTCGGGCCCACGTCCGGACAGTCTGCAACAAAAAAATTAGAGAAATATCGCGCAGTACATGAACACTGAATTAAATGAATAACAACTATGAGGGAATAGAATAAATAAAAAGGAAATGCTCCTTGCTGATATGAAAACATTCAGTGATTTTGTGCTAAATTACTTCGAAGTTGCACGTGTTTTTTTTTTTTTTTTTTTTGAAGCTTTGGCTCTGGAAAGAAAATTAAAGCATAATGTAAGCGAAAATATAAGTAACAGGTTTACGATTTCAGACTACAATAGAATTGTTTTTTGTTCAGAAAAAAAATATTAAATCGTATATTGAAATGTATATTCTTCTAATGAGTTTTTGACTCTTTGTACAAATAAATAAAATACTACCTCAATTTGAAGGGTAAAATATATATTTTTTCTTCTTTTTGCTAAAAAACAAATAGCTTATCACATTTTTACTACATTCGAAAAGCTACGCTTAAAAAAGAGCATAGTTCAATTTATTTTGTATTTTAACCGTGCTGTTAAATGATGAACACGTGCTGCCATCTAAGTTATAACGGTTTAAACAGCCTGCGATAACAAATTGTAAAAATTTTCAAAAATAAAAACATTTTTCTTCAATATCTTATCTTATATATTAATCCCCTCTCATTTTAAAACTTATCAGGCTGTCCAATGACGAAAAAAAGACTTACGGTCGAAAATTCAAGTTTTCGAAATCGCCTCTTGCTGTTTCAAAACCTTGCCTGTAGTTCTTATGCATTTTTTAAAGCAAAGTTCTAATGCAGTTTTCCATTTTTTACGTCGCTTTCGGCAAAAAAAAAAATAGCCTTTGAGTGTGTTCATATTTTAATAAAGCTTAACAGCACTGGACTTAGTTGTTCGGTTTAATTGATAAGTTTTTTTCGGTAGAGCGTTCGGCTATAAAATATCTGAACTTCGGGCAAGCTTGGGCTGTCCGACATAATATCAAATTTATATTAGTATTACGCATTACATGTGCTCATAACATACACACCTAATAAAATAAATGCAGTGGGAATGCTACTTGGTGTTTCGACTCCTTTATGCAGGCTACAGTTATCATTCGGATAAGTTGATTGTTAATCGAACTGCGTTCTTTGACTACATCCAGACCACTCAACACAATGTAAGCATAAAAAAGTATTAGATTTACCTAAAGAAATCCTTTTTGTGCATAAAAACATTTTTATTGTATGATAAAATGTAGATGTTTCTAATAGCAGTGTTCGACCTTTTGTACAAATGAAAAAATACTACGCCCGATTAAAACTACGAGTTTCACTCAGTAAACCTTTAATTTTTTATTCGCGCGAATACGATATAAAGCATTAAAAGTATTATCAACTTCATTAGCAAGAAATTATTTTCTACTCCTCTGCTTTCTGCTGAAAAAAAAATACATTTTGTCTACGTTCGAAAAATTACACTTAAGAACGGACTCAGTTCAACTGGTTTTGGTTTTGAATTTTAAGTGTTCGATTAAAAGAGAAACATGTGAGGGCATTTAAGCCATAACGGTTAAAGCAACCTTCTATGTGAAATAGTTCAATATTCAAAGATAAAAACACTTATTTTCAATCAAATTTATTACTTCTCTAGAATGTTTGTTTCAATCGCTACGTGAGATCTTCGTCATTCTTTAATCAAATTCCATGCTTTGCGAATAATTTTAAATCGTATCATGCTGGTTAATGACAAAACACAGATGAATGATCTTATTGTTATTATTTTTTTTTTGGCAAAAAGCTTTTTTGCTGTTTTTTACTACGCATTCCTTCAATGAATAGCTTTCGAAAAGGAAGGCGCAATTGCTAGGTTTCTTGGGGTGTCGGGCTGTTAGTCAGAATGGCGCCAATTCGAATACGTGCCAATAAATATCTCTTTAATGTTTCTTTTTTTCCCGTCAGATGCTGACATGTGCAGGACTGTATTTGCCACAACCTGTTTTTTCACATGCACAATTATTGCTTTTTTACGAGTCACCACTCAGCCACACTTTTAATGACATTTATGTTTGCATTGAAAATATGTACGATTAAAAGGGGAGCTATGATCAAATTATCACAACGTTGTATTTAACGAGATTTTGTTACTGATGTCTTTAAATTACATGCCTTCTCTTCTGCGCTGACTTTTTTTTCGGTTCTTCTTCATAATGTTCTTTCTTTGAAATTCTTAAAGAGCGAAATGCCTTATGAAACGATTTGAAGCACAGTGCGGAGTTCCGCACGGGTCGACTAGTGTGTACTTATATCGATTTCTATACACAACATACATAAAAAAAACCGCAACTTAATTTATTGTTTATGAAATGGAGCTGGCTATGATATTCTTTTGGCAGTCAAGAACTTTTCTCTGTAGTTCTTTGCAGACATTGACGCATCCATGATCATTTCCATGTGATAATTTTCCTTTCATAATAGAAGCTTCCTTCACTAACAAATCAGAAAGATCATTCCTATTGTCAAGGAATGGCTCAAAATTTTCAGTGTTAACGTTTTTAGTTCTGTATCATCGATGTCGGTATCCTCGTTGGTTTTTTTCTTCCTTAGACACTCCTAAAAGCTCTTCTTCCAGTGAATTCTGAACTGTGTGAGTTTAATAACTTTACTTTTGGAACCAATCGCATAAAATATCTCCATTGGTCCAAACTCGATTATTAGCACGCCGAAATGCAGTTTATTACATGTAATCTGAAATCTTTAGAAGTTTGAATTTTGAAAGAGGGGAAAAATTTATCTATTTGCATTGCGTAAAACTGAAACCCATCCGCGTAAAAAAATAAAGGTGTCAAATCTTAAACCGCTTATAATCGAAACTGCGTAAAATAAACCCGCGTAAAACGAGGGTCTACTGTAACAAATAATACAACTTAATATGAAAATGGTTATTAATTTGTTGGTTTAAAATTTTTGAACAACAATTGGAAATTATTTTTTTTTTTCTTTTTTGGTAAAATAACTCCGTTATTCGGAGTGTAAGCTATTTAGAGGGACTAACATGGAGAAACATATATGAAGGGACTAGGACTCAAAGAAATATTCGCTGTTTTGGTAGTTTCCGTTAAGAGAGGTTTTATTGTTTTGTTATGCAATAACATATATTTTGATTTAGGTAACAGTTATTTCTTTATTACAATAATTAAATTTTTGATAACCTTTAAATAAACTCATTTTGTCACTCTCCTGATGCTTGTTGCTTGTCACTCTCCTGGCGTGTGAAAATTTGACATCTGTTTGGAGGGGTAAAGCATAGATAAAGCGAGTTCCCTCTAATTTTTCCTTGATAAGTTCCTAACAAATATTAAGAATATTTTTTTAGGTAAATTTAAAGCATTTTCGTTTAAAAAAATGATTGGAAAGTGTCAGTTTTTTTGGGAATAATCCAAATGCAAGTGTAAAGAAACAACGGGAAATTTTGAATCAACATTAAGCAATGAAAAGAGAAAGTGAGTAGTGAGCTGACTCGTCATCAGAGGAGAGGAGTAGCGGTTATATCACTATATTTGCAGGTTTATAAAGAGGTCACTTGAGTACAAGTCGGCAAATTAATTTTACTAATTGTATTATTAATGAAAGCAACCTGCATTGTAATATTATTCCAAACATTTGAATGATTTTAAGTAATTGCAATAGGTTATCACAGTAATATGTATTTGAAAGAACAGGGTGTCATTACTACACATGCACCATTCATGAGTATTGTACTATTTTAAACTACCAAGTAAATTGGTGTTATACATAAAAAATGCACAAATGATAGGAGAAGCTGACATATATAAAAAATAAGAATACATGTATTTTTTCAAGTTCCCAACAACGCAGTAAATATCTGTACCTAAATATATTAAATTAAGTTTATAGAATAGCGATTCCAAAGTCTACCAATTCAAAATAATTTTTGAGAATATCTTTACATCTTTACACCTTACAATTTTCTTGTGATTCGTATCCCCACCGGTTGGGAATAAATGTATCTACATTAATATTATACATTAATGATTAAAACATTAGTATTATACATTAATGGTTAAAACATTAATGTTATACATTAATGGTTAAAACATTAATGTTATACATTAATGGTTAAAACATTAATGTTATACATCAATGAGTAAAACAGTAATATTATACATTAATTATTAAAGCATTAATGTTGTACATTAATGATTAAAACATTTATGTTATATATCAATGAGCAAAACTGTAATATTACGACATTAATGTTATACATTAACGGTTAAAAAATTAATGTTTTCATTCATGATTTTAATGATTTTGAAGAAGGAAAATGTACGACAAGAAAAGCTCAGGAATGATTGCTGCTCGCGGATTATACAAATGCAGACCACAATAAAACGAATTTATACGCAACTAAGAAAAAGTACTTCTTACAGTAATGCAGTTCATTTTTACCGAAATTCTGAATCATTTTGTCAGGCAATGAGTAATTTCAGATATTCAGCATATTGATATTACAATTCAGACTGAAGTAACAAATGACCACGTTTAAAGGATGCATACGTCTTGGCAGCCGATTCCTGCGCTGGAGATTCGCATGATTTATGCGGGAATAAAAAGAGTCGTCAATAGCAGCACACGTGTTGAGGCGCTGGAACATCATTTATTTCGCTTACGCTGGTGTAATGCGCTGCGAAAGGAAAATATTCATCCAGAAATGCGCCCATGATGAGGCAATATTTTAAATCAAGAAGAAAAATGGATACCATTCTCTCCTTCTTCTGTACTGCTTCTATTCGACTGTAGAATTCGTTTTTTTTTTCGTTTGAAGAGAAGAGCTAGTTTATGATTGCCTTCATTTTTATTGTCAGCTATAAGCAACGTTTTGTATTTTATAATTACTCATTAAGATTGAATGAAGCTTCAGTTATAAATACTCCGCTAAAACCTAATGGTTTACTAAATATCGATTTATTTTCAATGCAGATGAAATTAATGTCTGCCTTGTATGCAAGCAGTTCAACAAAATATACAGGTGGTTATCAAAATAATGGAAACACTTAGAAACATTTTTGAGAATTGCTACCCTGCCATAAATGTTCTGTTTATAAAGGTGCCCTTCTAACTGTAATCACTCATACTGATCAATCCAGATGGTGATTGAGCTCTGTAGTCACATTTGCTGCTTTTCTTTCGCTTTTTAGACATTGCAATCCACGTCGATACCCGTCGGTTTCTTTTTGCGGGCTTCTCTTTCCGTCTATTAATTTGCTTTGCTGAGCTTGTCTTACCGCGCTGTGTGTATGCTGTCATCACTTTAGATACTGTACCTCTAGAAACACCAAAAAGTTCAGATGTTTCAGTTACAATTGCTCCAGCTAGACGAGCTACAACCATTTGGCCTCTTTAGAAACTGAGAGGTCCGACACTTCACGTGCTCTAAAAAAAAAAACCAAGACTTCCAAGAAAACGTAACTTTTGAACGCAAATATTTTTCATTTTCGAAACCTTTTGTTTTCTTTTTTTCCCCATTCTTACATGAAATTGTTACCTACTAGAGGATACCGTAAACAATGGCCCAGCTAAGTTCCAATTATTTTACTCGTAAATAAAAAAAAGCCTTGTTTACGGTGGAAATGATAGCGGAAAAAAAAAAGAAAGAAAAAAACTTTTAATATTTAAAAATCGAGGCCAATTTAGTATCAAAGTAGTAATTTTGTTAATTGTGCAAACAATCACCTATTTTAATGAATAGTGGGAATGAAACATAAAGCTCTATTAACTAAAGTACGGCTTAACTAATAATTTTCAAATGTATGATAAAAAATAGTATTTAGTAAATTTGAGGATATACTGGCAATTTTAAATTTTGGTAGAATACCTATTATTGATGTATTTTCTCTGAGTCATTTATTTTCACCTCAGAAATGATGACATCGATAAGGTCTGTCACGGAGGTGAGTAATTGTCCATTAATATAGACCTAATAGATACATTTTTCAGGGATTTTTTTTTCTTCGTTGCTACAATCTGCACATGTTAAGCATATGAAAACATGTCCATTTCTTTTTTTACATTAATTTACATCCCTGAAATTCATGTTCACGGTTGTGAGAAGTCAGAGTAATCACACTAAGGTTTTAAAGCAAAATCTATCTTCTTGTTTTTCAATAAAAATCTCACAACTTCAACTATGGCTGAAAATAAACAAAGGGGCTCTCTTGTATTATGGAAAATAAAATTTGATGTCATTACTGCCACGTGTTAATGAGGAATGGCATTTTGTGTTTAGGTAACGGAGGTGAGAATTTATTGTGTGACATGACTCCTTATCCTACTAAAACGAACTAAAACACAATGTTGAAAAATTAAACATGCATAAACATTTAGTATTTGAGACACTTGTAAAAGGAAAAATGAATAAATGAGTTCATAATCAAATTTTTAA
This sequence comes from Uloborus diversus, assembly GCF_026930045.1. Taxonomy (NCBI): domain Eukaryota; kingdom Metazoa; phylum Arthropoda; class Arachnida; order Araneae; family Uloboridae; genus Uloborus; species Uloborus diversus. The sequence continues at coordinate 97,294,029 of NC_072735.1, forward strand.
GCAACATAAACAGTCACACAAGGTGTGTCACATGCCACGGAGGTGAGAATGCACATGTTGTGAACCAAAAATATACTAAAATAAAATTATCATTAAAAATTGTTGGCAGGTTTAAATAGATATATTTTTGATGAAATTAAAAAGCATTGTAAATAAATTGTTCCTTAAAATGTTTTCAGTGAAAAGCGCGTGACCGAAAAGTTACACTTTTTGAAGAATGGCCCAGTTAAGCCACCGTATATTACGAGAATATATACATTGCTATTTATAAATAAACAGTCAGGGTTTGAAGTACAGATTTATGACACTGTGGTGCATTCAGGGAGATATGATAGCGGAAGTTGAAAAAAAAAAGTTGCTGTTTGGCGCCAACATTTGCTGCCTTAATGAGTAACGTGTTGGATTGGCGAATCTGTTCATGAATATTAGGTTTATCTGGTTGGCATATTTCTGTGTCTCAGCATGAAACAGACAGCGGTATCACCAAGTGTCATGTTACTTTGCTTACTTCATCCTCTATTACCTCTCGTTGAATGCACCATAAATAGTTATAAGTACTAACGAACTATATTTTGCTATGTTCCATATTATTGGATTACAGTTACAAATGTTTAATTTCAGACTTAAAACAAAAAACCGTCGAAGAGATTTTTTTCTTTGTCAGAAAAGTAACAAATGATTCAAATTTGTGACGCGCATTCTCATTTTGTAATGACTCATAAATATCAACTTATCGCAAAGGAACTGTTAGAACAAATCAAAATAAACTCATCTACGATCAAACATTTGGTTATAAAAGCCATACTATGCTACTAAAAGTGGGTTTACCTATTGCAAAACATTTCATGTGATAACATGTAGACCGTTATTGCAAATTTTTAATACCACCTCAATGATGAAGTTCATGAAATTTAAAAGGCATTGCATGTGTTTTTTTTTAAATCTAAATTTCAAAGTTATAAAAAATCAGTTTTTAAGTGCTGTGCAGTGCGTACTGGCCGTATTTTAACTTACCAGTTCGTTTAATTAGATTTAAAGTAAATAATACGGAAACATATTTTATTTTCTAACACTTATTTTTTTGATAACACTCTTAAATACTAGAAATAAGAACTAATATTTAAAAAAAAAATAAATAAAACTCCAACCCTGATTGCCGACCTCGTGTTAATATGAATTTCGCGGGTCAGAATACATTTCCGAGAGTGTTTCAAACAGTAAGGCAACAAGAGTTCTGACGTGAGTGCAGATTATCTGAATGAATAAAAATCACAATGAAGATAACGAAGATAATCAGAGCTTTCAAACGATACTGGTGGATGGATCTGGGTGTCCGCTAATGGTACAAAATGTCAATTAGAAGATGGCTGCGTTGAAATATCTCTCCCCAATAAAATAGAGATAAGGTTTGAGATAAGGTTTTTAAATGAGATAAGGTTTTTTGCGCTGGTACGCATTGGACCACCCTCCTTTCAGTCCCGATCGCACACTAGTTGATTTACATCTCTTTGGACCTTAAAAGAAACACTTGGGATATCATCAGTTCAATACCGATGTTGCGGTTCAGCAAGCCATCTTGATGTGATTTCGCATTCTAGAAAATGATTTCTTCCACTCCGGACCTCCGAATATTTGTATAAAGGTCTAAATAGATAAAAGTCACTTGGTGCAAGATGGGGACAGTAAGGAGGGTGGTCCAATACCTCCCAGCACAATACCTTATTGCATTTCTTGTTTAAAAAGCAGACTATGTTTTTTGAACGCAGCCATTTTCTAATTGACGTTTAGTCCAACTAGTAGGTACTTAGTTTCATTCATTGGTACTAATTGAAAGCTCTGATCATATTCGTTATCTTTAGCGTGATTTTTATTTGTACAGAGAATCTGCACGCCCGTCAGAGCTTCTATTACTTTACTTTTTGAAACTCCCACGTAAAATTTAAATATAATTTCTTTTTTTCTGATATAACATGGGGAAACACGAAAAAAGGAAGATAATCACATCTAGTAAAATCTGTTTGACGCTAAAACAGAATCATAATCGGAAAATTAAGAATCCTTTCGAAAGCCTTTTTAACACACTAAAAATAATTACAAATATTTTATTTTTTAACTAATAGAAATGGGCAACACGTAAAAATTTAAAACTATTAAACTTTCTTTCCTTGTTAGCCAGCAATGCAATTGTTACCAATTACGTAAAAAAAATACCTAAAACTGTGTTTAAAATCCTTTTTAAAAGGTCATTATTAGAGCTCTATACGCGAGAAGTTCAGAAGCTCCAAACTAACTCGATCATAGGAAGAAAACTGCTCTTTTTATTGGCATTAGTCTAAAATTTCTAATGCACAAATATGTTTTCATCCGCAAAATTGCAGAAGAACCGCTTAATTTTTGAGGTTTTTTATTAAAACATTTGGTAGTTGCTGTCCTGCAAAGAGTATACCATACTAAACACGCTCTCAATCCAATCTCCTTTCAATAATTAAAAAAAAGACAAACAAAATCAGTTCATCCCTTTAGGAGCCACGGTGCCACAGACACATACGCAGACACGTCAAACTAAACCCCTTCCTTTTTTACTTCGGGGGTTAAAATATTTGCAACCAATGTTTAACATATATCATTATTTAGTAAGTTAACCGTTCAGTTGAGTAATCTTTTCCATAAATCGCGCTCTTGATGATAGAAAACAACATTTTGAAATGATCGCAGCGTTTCATCACATTCAATATTCTAAGACATTCAAAAATACACCTTTTCTTTCCTTCATAATTAAATTGCAATATCTTATTTAAAAAAATAAATCACCTCATGTATTATTCAGTGAAATGTATGTTTTCTATTGTAAAATCTGTTAAATTTCTTTTCTTTTGCAGCAACAATTGCCTTAATTCATTAAAGGCCAAGTTAAGAGTTTTTGCTTTCAAATTAAAATTTAATGCCAAATGTAAAACATTTTGTCAAATGATAATTCTCATAATACTTTGAATTACGTAAAGAAATAATTTCATCCTAATATCAACTATAATTGGATTACGTTTTCATGCTTCATTATAGGTTAATGTATTCAAATATTTTTTTTTCTACGCTTTAAGACTTAGCTCTAATTAATATAAAAGTAAGATGTTGCAAAGAAATGTGACATCGCCTTATCTCTTGACAGTTATACGTAATTTATTCATTTTTTTTATAATTACATCCTCGGAAATCATTTTCCATTGAATGCTGGTAAGAAAATTAAATATTAATGCATGTTGAGCTAAACTCGCTTAAGCTCAATTATGACAATATTAATTATTTTCTTTAATGGAATTTGGAGGAAATACTTTGCGAGATTAAAATAAAATTGATTCATCAAACTGGTTTTCTTTTATAAACATCACAAACGGTACAAGGAACAGCAAACTGAACCAGTACCTTTTTAAAATTTTCTATACCAAAAAAAAAAAAAAAAAAAACCCCGTAAAGTATAAAATTTAAAGTTTTTATTTATATTAAGTTGTAAGAAAGATTCACGAAAAGAAATTCCGTATTTTAGACGTTTTTTACTCCAATATTTCGCAAGACCTTACATTTTAGTCGTATGAAGTCAATTAAATCTTTATAATTCTTAGCTCAAGGTTGATGAACATTTTAAATACCTTGTTTTGCTAATACCGCGGCTTCCTTCAGAAATAAATTAATTAAATGAAAAAGCAATAAAATCGTCAGAAACTTATTACAGAACTTCTTCAAGTTTTAGCTTATCGGACATTAAATTTAGTATCTTAAGTGGCTTAAATTCTTAACCGTAATTATTTTTTGTACTTTTTAAAAACATTTCTAATCTATCGTTTCCTTTAATTTTTGCTACAATAGCCGATTTTATATGGTTTGGGCAGTTGTGAAGTGTTAACTAATGGAAAAAAATCCTTGGTTCTATATCTCTGTAAGTAGCTTATTCGTAGCTCCTTGGAGAATTCGAACGAGAAATATTTGATGCAGAAGATCAAACCACCGTCACAATAGCGTAATTCCCCTTTTTAGTCAAGTCAGTTTTTTTTGTTATAAAGTGTATATTCTTTACTTTTATTTCTGATGTATCAATCATAACCAGTAATGGGACATCTGGCCCACTATTGTTACACTGAGTCCAAATATTTGTGGGTTATAACTAATAAAACCAATAGTTGACTTAGTGAATCACAACCTGAATTACTTATTTATTTATATTTTGATGACTGTACTTCTTAATAAGGCCGTGGTAACCCAATTGAAAAGGTATCGGACTTGTGACCTGATGATCCGTGGTTCGATCCTAGCCTGTCGAAGATCCACCGTCTTCATTAAGGATGACAGGGGGACGTTAAAAAATCCTCATTGTCACTAAGTCCTTCAAGTGAAACGATATCTATGGGGGTGCATGGCCAGGGGTTATTCGACTTCTCTTTTGGTTCTAAATTATCGAACTGTCCGTAGATGGTGTAACCATTTATTACGTTGTCTGAGCCAAATTGGACTTCCACCTAATTAGGTGCTAGATTAAACGGAAGTCGTACCTCCCTGCCTTAAATCGAGTAGCCTCGTTACTTAAGCTCAGGTTCCCAAACGGCATAAATAACAACCTATTGATTGTTTAAAAGATAAAAAATAGTAGTTATTCTTCGTAATAAGTATATATATATATATATATATATATATATATATATATATATATATATATATATATATATATATATATATATATATGTATATATATATATATATGTATGTATGTATATGATTAGAAGACCATGTTAGAAGGGGGGGGGGACTAATGGTACATCTGGTATTTAATATTCCTTATAGTGCAGCATAAAATTAAGATTTTTTTTTCAAGTTAAGTTACACTGTTGATTTCTTCATGTATTTATAATAATGTGTGCATGTTCAAACAAGAATGAATAAATAATCTGACGGCCGAATTCTTTAAAAGTTTGATTGTAGCTGGATTAACGTCCTTCAACGGCCCATTACTGATCCATATTACCGTAATTATTAACTGTATTCCGTTTAGCTACAGTGCTTCAACGGGAAGACGGACGAACATTTGAGGATTATTATATTCCAGCGTTAGAGCGCTACAGTGTATGCATAATATTGGTGGAACGCTAGAATATTTTTACTACGGGACTAAATTTACTATAAAAATCCACAGCTCAGAAATTTCTTATCAAATTCGTCCTGAAAAATGACTTTTCTCCTACGAAAAATCTGTTTTCCCATTCATTGCCAGTCCGTGGAAGCTTTTTGAGCTAATATTGACTTATCTATATTTGGATGAAAAATGACTTAGGTGGATAAAAGGGAAGAGATGCAGAGGAGTGCATATAAAGTAATAAAATATTTTCGCAAGATATAGAGAGATCATACAGTCTTTTAAAATAAAATAAGAATATTTGTTCGGCAAGAAGCTACAAGTTCCGCAAAAAAGTCTATTTTTTAATGAAAAAAATACAATTTGCAAACTCAAAAATGAAATGTTTCAAAATCACAGTACGTAACTTTAATTATTATTTTTTATTATACAGAAAACGAGAAGGCACGTTAATGTAATCGTATGATGCACAGCCGAGTCTCGATTTCTCGAAGCACGAGGGACTAAGAAAAATATTCGACATATCCGAAGTTCGGGAAGCCAAAAATTTTCTTTTACTTCCCTTTTGAGACAATTTTAACAGTAATTAAACAAAAATACATGCAAGTGCTCAGATAGGAGAGAAAACTTGCATTGCCTTCCCAAAAAATACAAAGTGATATTATCTCTAAAACTTAAATTACGTAAGCAAAGATAATATTACGAAAAAAAAATATATTTCTTACTTCCCATTTACTAAGTATCAATCTATGCTTGCTTGTTTCTTTTTTTTTAAATTAATATTTCTCTTATGTATGAAATCATTAATTTTAGACATGGCATTGAATGTATATGAAGAATAGTTGATAGTGCGTTACTAACATTTACATTTGTTTTCAAATTATTGTGACCTGTCAGTTAAGCCACAGTCTTCAAAGACCTACCAAAAAGAACAGATGGTAAAAATAGCAGCTAGAATTTTCTCAGTCATTTTACGGTTAATTTGGTTTCGTAGCTGGAAATTGGGGCACTAAATGTTAAGTGATGGCTGTCTGAAACTTCGAGATAAGCAGAGTGGATTTCGAGTTAAAGAACAAAAAAATCCGTTGTAAAATATTTGCACAAGTTTGGGATCATCTAAAAACTTCGACAAAAGCGGAAATTCGAGTAAAGCGAAGTCGAGATATCGAGAGTCGACTGTATTGTATCTGTCATAATTTGTTTACGAAGTAAAGTTTAAAAAACTCGAATTTTCTTACGAGTTCACCTAATTTGTAAGCCCTTTTTTCATTAAAAGAAACATATATGAATATCAGAGAAGACCATGTCTACTTAAACGTTGATAAACAGCTCAAATTGATTAAACAAAGGAAGAAAAACTAAGTTCTTAACCAATCACGTTGATCTGAATTTTTTAAAAAAAAAATTCTAACTTATTTGGTATATATATATTTTTTTGAAGTTACTAGTTAGAATGAAGAGTAAGAATAACATTTTTAAAAAAACACATAGGTGATATATCTAGTGATTGCATTACCGGTATACCGAATACCGGTATTTCGAGCAATTTTGCAATTTCGAAATACCGGTATTTGCTGAGGTAATATACCGGTACTTTCGAAATTTTGGCTGAAAATAATAAATAGTTTTAATTAAAGAATTTTCAATGTAACTAATTAAATATCTACTTATATTTTCAAGGTATATTTCTTTTTCCACGATACATAAACAAAATCAATCTATTGATGTACAAATTTGGCTTCAAAATTACGATTTAATAAAATGTTATTAAATAAAAGTGGCAGAAAGATTGCAAAATGATGTTTTCATTACTTAGATGGCGAGATGAATCGCATTTTTATGCATCATGTTTTTATTTTTTTGAAAAGACACAAATGATGATATTAAAAAAAAAAATAAATAAAATAAAAATAAGTTGCACTTCACGTTCACAAATATTTCAAGTGCTTTAAATTTTGTGAAAACTTTTATGCCGTCTCATCTGATGACCGAAAGTACTTGTCATTGCACTTATGCATTCTGATTAGTAAGGCATCTGTGTAAATTGGTTGGATGGCTGTGTGGACGGCGGTAAAGAAAAAAAAGTGCTTCCCATAATGAATTAAATTAATACCTCAAACGTTTTGCAGTTATTATCTTTCAAAATAATTGTTTCCAACCTCTTTAACAGTTACATATTTCAATCATACCAATTGATGCTTCCAATACTTTTCGTTATTTAACAATATATACTGTCTTTGTAACCAGAGTCTTACCCAAGCGCCAGGTTACCCGAGTAAATTTGAAAAAAAAAAAAAAAAAAAATATCCTCTAGCACTTGATTAAAAAAGAAACTTTATGACTACTGCTTTCAGAAGCTATGTAATACTGAATTTCCTAATAAACTCCGAGGAAAAAAAATGTCAGGCGCCTATTATGTTTCCAGTCAACAAAGATTTCATAATTTTTCGTGGTTTCTGCTTTCAGCGATATGATAACTCTAAGCAAATTACCGTTGCCTATATTTATACTTTTACAAATTTATATTGTAAAATAGTGCTTGAAAAATTAATTGGCTAAGGCTTGTTTGCTTAGAAGGACAGTACAGATCTGGTATAAGGAATTCATCAGAAGACTTTCATATATTAAATTTGAAATAAAAATGTCTCATATGCATAGCTTCATCTTCGACCATCTTTGTAATAATTCAAAAAATTCTGAAATGTTTTAGCTGCATTCTCTTAAAATATTTTGCATTAAAAATAATATTCTCTACGCTTGCTTATGCAACCCCCACCTTTTATATTTAAATTGTTATTTTTAAATGATTACGCGAGTTTTTGCCGTTGCGTTGAACATACTAACCCAAGTTTTTGGTATTTAAAAAACATTTTTTGTAAACTTTAATAAATATGTAAGAACCTCATTTTTTTTTGGTTCAAAAACTAAACTTACAGTCGATTTTATTCAAAGACTTTTGTATAATATTTCTAAAGGAAAGTACTATCACACAATAAATCGATTTCCTTGCATTTAATCCGATTCAGAAAACTTTCATTCGCACAAAAATGAAATGCTTCATTAAGATGGTGTAAAAATAATGATTATTGTTCAAACTTTGATGTGAAATGGGCTGAGTTGAAAAATAAATATCAAGGATCATTTTCTCGTTAGTGTGTTTTCCTCAAAACGTCCCTTCGTAACGGCTGATTTCTCCATCCAAATAAAGGAGCCTAATAAACGTACAGTAAAAAACATGCCTCCATCAGGAGGGTGTTAAGAAGAGATTAGGAGGACGAAAGAATGGAGGATCATTAATTGTTCATCAGCACTTTTATTTCCCATTAACGTTACAATATATTGGTTTTGATGAAAGGAATTTTAAGGAGACATAATCCTCTTGGGAGATTTTGATTTTGTGAAACTACGTCTTGAAGATAACTATTCAGAGCTAAGAATGCATCTAAAAACAATTGAAGAATAATCGATACAGGTATTATTTCACACATTGTTTCACGTGCTGTTGAAAAATACTTAGCTGTATTCTTTGAAACTGATATGCTTATACATTCAAACCTGATTTTATGCCGTGAATAGGGACCGCATAAATAAAAACTGCACAAAAAATAATCGTTCAAAATTTCAGGAGTAGCTATAAAAAAGTTTTTGCAACGCAGTTAATTTTTTTATATATATACGGTGGATAGAGACCATATAAAAAAAGTAGAAAAGAACCCAAAAACTTACGAAATAACTAGATATTGCTTTCTTTAAACGAATTAAAGACACAGCAGCAGCTAGGAATCTCGCCAAACCTTTTATAGTTTGGTTTTATAAAATACACATGCTAACATTTAAAAAGAAAAAAAATATTTTGAAAATAATTTTGTCGAATAGAACTCAAAACTATGCCAAATGCTGATAATTTTGCAGAATGGAACCCTAAATTTTACCGAATAGAACTCCAAGTTTTGGGAAATGGTGATAGTTTTGCCAAATCGTCAGACAAAATTTGCCGAATAAGGAGGTTTTTGGAAGGTTTACAGTGACCTCCCGTGACCTCCTATCGGGAGTCACGGGAGGTCTTCTGTAGTCACTTGAAGATACTACCTACCAATCGTTTTATAAATAGTTTCGTCAGCTAAATCCCAATATAATTGAAATTTTCATATACCGCACAAGAAAAAAAAGTTTAAGTGTAATTAAGAACATCTTGAAATAGATCCATCGTTTTGTATCAGGTTGAGTAAAAAAAAATTCGTATTTTCCCTGTCTTGGATTGTCAGGCCTGAAAGTAACATATGCAAATTACAATTCCTGCGCACGTGGGGTCGTGGTGGCCTGATCAGTAAGGACTCGTGATCGGAGGGTTCCGGGTTCGATCCCAGCCGGATCGAAGACCCACCGTCTTCATTAATGGTGATTGGGTGACGTTAAATATGCTCGTAATCACAAAGTCCTCCAAGTGAAACGATACCTCCGGGGGTGCTGAACCAGGGATTTCTAGGTTTCTGTTCCGGATAAAAAAAAAACAGAGCTGTCTTCAGGGTTCCATCCAACCGGTTAAACCAAACAGTGGTAGGTACGGGGTCCCTGGAGTGTAGCGTAGTCCCTGCGCAGCTGACTAAAAATGACGGAGCGGAGTTTGACCTTGATAATCCTTAGCAGTTGCTGTGATTTCTCGTACCTGTGTAGACGTTGCAGTCTCTTGAAATGGCGGATGATAATCTAGCCATTCGTGTTATTTTGCGTTTCCTCGGGAAAAAAGGTCCTAACGCAAGGGCAGCGGCAAAAGAAATTAATGATGTAGAGGATCCAGGTTCTGTGAATGAGCACACTGCTCAAAATTAGTTTAAGCGATATAAGGAAGGTAATACGACCCTTGAAGATAAACCAAGAAATTGGTTTAAGAGTTATAAGGAAAGTAATACGACCCTCTTAGAGAAACCAAGATCTGTAGTCGATAACGAAGTTTTGCTAGAAGCTAGCCAACACCAACCAAGTTCTAGGTCCCAAAAATTATCAGTAGAACTTGGTCCTTCCCAAAGTACCATCAATCGACAGCTCCACCAACTGGGGGTCGTTTTGCATTTCTTTTGTAGGTGAAAATATGAAAAAACTTTTGACTAAACCTAGTAGTATTGCAGGTCTTCTTTCAATCCTGTCAGAATGGAAGACGTATAAGTTCAACTCTAGAATGATGATTTATTAAGTCCAAAGAGAGCTGATAAATTGGATTTTGATTACAATGTAGTGTTGCAAAATTCACCAACTCCAGATCAGTGGTTTCAGAATTATTCTTTAAAAATGATGAAAACGACACGATTATAAAAAACATACGGTTTAAAGTTTCTACGGTTAAAATTTGAAAAAAGTCATGAAATTATGTTCAAAAAAGATGATGCACATGCTCCCTGATGTTCTAGACCACATAACAAATTAATAAATTCATGCGCCCTCCTAAATTTAAAATCTTGATATTATGTTATCTTTGATGCTTAATGCCAAATAGTGATTCTGTGCAGGTGCCGTTGCTCTGTAACGACCTTAACCGGCCTTCCTAGCTACAGTACCACATGACTGGAATTAATTCCACAACCTGGATGTTACTTTTGGTGTCACTTGAATTGGTAACCATCGAGTCACCTCCGCTTTAAACTGCCCAGCTTCAAACCTGCCAACGGTTCTCTATTTCAAGGAATTGTCTACATGATTGTGAGAACTCATTTAAACTGGAAACTGATTAAATTTTTTGTTTTTATGCAATGTTTACAAAATTGCTGGCAAAACTCCCTGATGCCCAAATGGTCTAATTACAGTAATTCGTCAAAAACAAATACTAAACAACCTTTTTTTTCCTAAAACGAAAGTTAAGCGTGTTACCGGTCCTTCACAACATGTACTCGTAAAATACAATTTGTTTCAATTTTCCCTGTAGCCCTTTCGAATAACTTTGAATAATATGTTTGTGACCTTAATTTTTTACATGAGTGTAGAACACATAAAATAATAATACTAATAGTGTCTTGGTTGCGGCAAAATGGGGACCATGCAGTCCAATTAGACCAATACTCAATTGTTTATGTAGTGTAGCAAAAATTCGCTAGAAAGTGTTTTTATTCTCATCAGATGGAGTAACTGATTATACAGCGTTATCAAGAAACAGTTTGCTGTCAACTGGCAAAAGTATAGCAACAGCTATTGACTGATTTTCAAATGCACTGACACATTAGGGTCGACACAATTTGAAAACTTTTGTTGTAATAAACATTAAAACTTTCCTAGGTATAAATCCCTTACAATTTGCAGCTTTTTAATCAGGTGATTATTTGTGAGTTAAATTGCTTAGATTTTAGAAATTCCAAAAAACGTCTTGGAAAGTCGCCGTTTTTCTCATGAGTGTTACCTTTATAAACCACTCTGTAATTTCTTTTCCAAAATTATCTAATCCACCAAATTTTGATTAAACCATCTTAAATATTCAGTTTTATGTCTAAATGGTAAACATATTTACTTATTTAACAAGTTTTAAGTATTGTAAAAGCGGTTTTTTTCATGAGTGTTACTTTTTTTCCTAAATAAAGTATAAAGTTTACGATAAAAACATATTAAATTATTCATTAAATGTTTTCTTTGCAATTACCATGAAAAGCTAAAAAAATTTCAATACTGAAACTAATTTTTAGAGATTAAAGAAAAAGTTTTTAAATACAAATGCTAAATTTTAGCTATAGTAACACTCCTGAGAAATGAGCTCATTAAATTATTTATTGTATAATTTTGAAAGTAATTGAGGCCCCTAGTTTCAAAACCGGATACTTGAAAAAAATTCGATTTTCTTTTTTTTTGTTAATCTTGTAGAGAATCATAAGGCCTATTTGCCTGCTCAATATTAGGTTCAAAAGCCGCTTCTTTCCCCCTTGAAATGGGGCGGGAAGGTCTGCCTCAGTTTCAAAACCGGACTTTTTACAAGTTGAGCGTTTGTCCGCTCCTACAAGTATCCGGTTTTGAAACTAGGGGCCTCAATTCTTCTAAAATATGTAGATTTTTTTTTTGTGTGTTTTGGTGAAATTTATGAACTTGTAAGACAATAACTTTTCTCCACAAACTAAGTATCGGTTTAAAGTAAGAAAAACAACGTTAGAAAAAAGCACAAATTTGCCAATTACAGCAGACACGTGTTTCGGCGTTACAGGGAATGCCTTTTTCAATGCAAAAAGTGATGAGCTTATGGATGAAAAGACATCCGACAAAAGCTTTTGTAACGCCGAAACACGTGTCTGCTGTAATTGGCAAATTTGTGCTTTTTTAACGTTGTTTTTCTTACTTTATTGTTAAGCACAAAGGTATTTATTTATCTTAAGTATCGGTTTGTTAAAATTTTCCGAGCTTCTTTGAACTTTCGTACGAATTTAATCTGAGACGGGGCAACATAATCGGCTGAATATATTTTTTTATTTTGGGATTATGTTTCAAGTTTTTTTATATTCATTTCGAAATAATGCATTGCAATACAAAGTGCTTTTTTTTTTCTCACACAGTTCTGCTTAGACCAATCTGGTCCTCCCTCACAGAACCTAAATGCAAAAACCAAAACCTTGAATCAACTGCTGCCATTTTGAAGCCATACACTTTATCGATCAAATTTATTAATTTGAAACGAAGAGATAAACCTCGTCCTGCCACAAGAAGCATCTAATCCCGGCTTCCTTTTTATCTCCTTGTTTTCTCATAATTAATGCTTTTTCTTTCCTTGTCGTGAATCTTTTCCTCCAATTTTCCTGCAGCGCCGGAAAGAGGAATATCATATTCGCTTAATGACCGAATAAGATATTTATTGTAATTACTAGCTTATTTATACGGGCCAGGCCAAATACGTGATCATTGGGGGATCATTGACTGGACTAAGGGCCATTTGCTAAATTACTTCTTGATTACGATTGTTCGGAGCTTCTTCAAGTGAACCGAGCAAAAAAAGGATTTAATTCCTCATCTACATTTTGGTCTGTGTACTCATGCTTGTACTTATTTTATTGCTTCGCTACTTTGTTTTTTGATCTTGCGCTTTTCCCCCTCCCATTTTTTCAATGATGGAAAAAGTAGAAAACTCGTTCATTTCAAAATGAAATAGGAAAAATATCTTATTCCTTGTTATGTTTGATTGTTGCTCAATGCTTGCAATATCTCGCTAGACCTTATTTTCTCGGTGTTATCACGTTAGTCAAACAATAATGGGTTAGTTCTGTTGCCCTTCTCATCTATTCTGTTTACTCTTTTCTGCTTTTCGCCAAAATGTTTGGTTTTTTATGTGAATTAAGGGAGGATTCAAAATATTCCTTATAAATTAAACTAGCCCATTTTGGTAGAAATCAATATTCTACACAGAAGAAAAGGAAACTAAAACGATGCTCGTGAGTTTTTGAGCAGGAAGTAAATTCGAGTAGTAAGTTATAATTTATGCAAACAAACAAGGGTATCGCTCTGTCTGCTTCAGTTTTCGATTTGTTTGATGATTGTTACGTTTAGTTGACTTCGTGAACTGCTATTTATAAATTTCGTCAGTTCGAGTTAACGATATTAGTTAGAGTAAATTTGTTGATTGTCAGTACTGTCTCTCCACGGTTACTATGGAATTGGCAAATTCTCAATAAAGACGAATCTATCTAAATGAGGAGGAAGATTTGATGCGCTTATTTCGCTCATTTTAAATTGACTCTACTTAAAATAGAGACTAACACATATCTGCAACAGCTGGCGACCCTTAAAACTAATAGATGCGTCCATTTCCGTCTGTAAACCGGACACTGACCTTTCCATCTCATCACCAGACTGAAGCTCATCTCATTATTCGGCAACAAGTGTATTGATAGGTCAAGATCAATGTTTTAGCACCCCAGAAGCACCTATTTGACTCCATGAAACTTTTATTCTGGGTACACGTCCAGAATAATGATTACTATAAGAAAATTCAGGGTGTAAACCATCTCAGGCAAAGAACAACCACTTGTGTGGCAAACAACACTCCATTCACGCTGGCCACGACATATGAAGGAGTTGATTACCATTTATGCGTGTGCCACGCCACACAAAGCTCACACATTAAAATCTACTATAGGCATTTAAAATCTTCATAAATTAATATTCAAATACATCTTTTGGTCATTTACCTAATTTTACTATTGTATTAAAAATATTGCTTTAAAGCTTAGAGTTTTTTTTATGGACAAGACACCCTATACTTTATTTCGTTAATAATTACATGAAAAATATTTTGTAACGAAGACTTTACAATATTTTGGAAAACAAATGTAGATGTTCTGGCTTGGCACTATATTTTATTTATTTATTTCTCAAATGTCACACACTAAAAATAGCACCGATGCCATTAGTGCAAGTGCTCTGTTGTACTTTTCAACAGTGTAGCTAAAATCACTAAGTGCAGCGCACACGTCTAAATGTTCCGCGGTCATAGGCTGATTGGAGTCACAAAGGGGAGAGTCAACATTGGGGAGAGTCAACAATTCCAACATTGTGAAAATGTGACCGTCGACAGTCATGTCCTGCCTGCAGGTAGTCGCCTTTCTGAGAGCTTCAGGGATACAAGAAGGGTTTTTGTTCACAACTGCCCAAGACGTGCCCCTTGATATCTTCAGAACATCGTGTTTAAAATTATATTTAAATGTCATGTTGGTAAATAGCTTCAATGAATGAAAAGTTGAAACTTTATTGGGTCTTACGAGGGCTCCTTTCCTAGCAAACAGGTCAGCATGTTCATTCCCAGCAATGTCGCAATGCGCCGGAATGCTCTGGAAGGAGATCTTGTGAGAAAATTTTCACTGGAGAAGGGACAAAGCAGTAGCAGATTTTGCGTTACCCGGGATGCACTACAAGGAAGGCACGTTACAAATGAATAAACACGTTCTTGATTAAAATTTAAATGGACAGTACAATCGATTTTAGCAGAAATTGAACTTTTAAATTGTTTTCACGTTTTTAAGGTGTTATGATTCGCTGGTGAGATGAATTCATTTCTTTCGTTGTTCTTTGCTAAGAAATTCAAGTCTTTTATTTTTATGATTAACCTTCTTAATCCATAAGCAATATATAAATGGATATTCCATAATTAGCTGTCTCTAAGTTTTTTATTTGAAGCGCTTCGTTAAGAGGCATATAGCAAGAGTGAGTTCAAATTTATTGTTTAAAGAAATCGTACAATTTTCCTCAATGTGGTAAACTTTTATAATTATCTATGCTTAAAAGAATTTTCATGGCTTCGTTGAAATGCAATATTTTATGCTTCGTTGAAATGCAATATTTTATGCTTCGTTGAAAAACAAGAGGTGGGAATTTTCGCAATATCTTATTCATTTTTCAACTTTATACAGAGCATAAAATAATTATTTCTTGTGAATTTTTTAAAAATTAAATTTGTTTTAAATTAGATTTTTTCCGAAAGCTATGAAATTTCAAACGATTAGTACTACGGTAGGTATTTTATTTCGTAAATATTTGTTGGTTTTCTTGTGAAAGCTTCCTAAATAAGAAGGCGAAAAAATATGTTTTCATTGGAAACATTATGTGAGAGAACAGCCTATTTCTTCATCTCTTTTATGTGTGCTGCAAATTGGCTTTTCCCTGTTTATTTCTCATTCTTTGTACAAATTTGTAAAGATTATTTTGTACTTTGCGCTTGTTTGTTTTTTACTTGCTACTGTAAGCCTCACACTTTAAATCATTGATGTAAGAAAAAGTTCTTGCTTGCTTTTAATACGTAATACGAAACAGCAGCATAAAATAAGATGTATATTTTTACAACCCCGAGGTAAGGAATGTTTCCAAAATTAAAGTAGTTCTGTTGTTCATGTATAAGAAGCTTTGTCAAAAGTGTTTGAATAAAGGGGAAGAAAAAGTTTTTTTTTTCTTGCGTAAGAATGTCTTACTGAAATGCTTTACGCCATTCTTGATTGCAATATTGGTTATTACTTTCGTACTTTCTTGATTTACGAGATTTTGTTCGATACCGTCTTTATCAAAGAACACTCGCATAAAATGTATGGGTCATTCCATGTCAAGTGATCCAAAATTTGAGAAATTTTTTCACACATATTTTTGTATTTCTATGAAATTTTGCTTATCGATTTACCTTTCAAGCAAAAGTCCACATTTTTAGATTTTTATCTCTTTTATTTTTTTTATTTATGAGACTTTTTAGAAATACCCTCTTTTTTTCATGGATATTTGAACATGAAATGGACGATAAGTCAGCACCAAATATAGATAGAAAGATTTGATAAAAAGCATTTCAAAGTACGTTAGTTGCTGTTTAATATGATATGCAACATGACTCTAGTTTTATAAAAAAATATTTTTAAAAATTTAAATTTAAAATTTGAATTTCTCAAAAAACATATAACGATTTTTTTTTTAATTCTCAAACATTTCTGTGTATTTTACCTTTATTTGTGCAAAATTTCAAGTTAAGATCTCAATGGGATCATATTTCTATGATATTTTTAAAATAAAATTTGACTTAAGAAATAATGATATTTTTCACATTCTATAATTAAGTATGGAATTCTCTTACTGGTGATGGTCAAATGAGTAGTAAGTAAACATGACTATGCTTGAAATGAACTTGCATGAATTTGTAGATTGGTAACCCTCCCCCTCTCGGCACCACAACTTTTATTTTTATTTATTTTTTTTAAGTTTTCAAAATGTAAAAAAATAAAATAAAACAAAACAAAACAAAACAGATAAAAATTCAACAGTAAACTTATTAAGAGATGGTAAATGTTTTTCTCTAAAACAAGACGAAGTTTATCCCCCCCCCTCCTCCCTTCCACGCACCCAAACATGCGATTAACACTATACTAGCATCACGCCTCACCTGGGGATTGAATTGAGAATTATTTTTGCCCCATATATTTTCTTCTTTTCTCAGACTAAATCTTTCTTTTTAGATCATAACTTCTCAAAGTGGTTTTTATTAATTCAATATCTGAAAAGGAAAACTATGATCATTTCATCCCCTACCCCAGCACCGACCTTCAATTTCGGAAGGATGAAAAGTTTTCTCCAAGATCATAGCAAAATAGGGTTTCTTTTCACACAAAACAAGAAACAAATCAAAGTATCAGATCATACGTCTGTCCACACATAACTGTCTTTCTACAACGTCTGGAGTGAAGCTGTTTTTATCTTTTCTTTATTGCTTGTTTTCTTTTTAATTTCTGTTGAAAAGGAGAATAAGGTAACGACATCTATCAATACATATATTAAAAGCAGTACTAAATCAAAGTAACTTCGCTCTTTTGAGCATAACCTTCCATGTTGTTGAGCTTCATTTCAGATTGCTACCCCACCCCCTCATACTACCATCCCAATTTCCGAAAAAAAGAAAAAAAAAAAGCCGCAAATGAGTATGGGTCTATTCAGTGATATTCCCATCAATTTTTCTGAGGGTATGCTCCCAGTAATCCATTATGCACAATAAGTGTATGATCACATGAATAATATGTATAAAAAATGTTTGAGAGTATACAGCGTATATGAAGTATACCCCTGGTTCTATTTGTCTGTCAGCAGTCCAAACATCAGCCACTACTGATGTTTGGCAGCGTTTGTCATGCTTATTACTCTTACGTACCAGCTTTTTTTTTAAATTTTGAAAACAGTTTTGGAAAAGAAAAAAAGATAAGAAGTGGTGGAGGGGGGATGGCTTACCGATCTACAAGCTCATGTCGGCTCATTTCAAGCATAGCCATGCTTACTTTCTACTCATTAGCGATCACCAGTAAGTGAACCTCATATTTAACTAGATAAAATCTGAAAAATATCATTATTTCTTAAGTCAAATTTTATTCAAAAATTCATAAAAATACGATCCCATTGAGATGTAACTTGAAATTTCGCACAAATTCAGAAAAAATACAGAACAAGTTTTAAGATTTTTTAAAAATTCATTACATGTTTTCTGAAAATTTTAAAATTTAAATTTAAATTTTTAAAAATGAATTTTTTTTATAAAATTAGTCATGTAAGATTAAACAGCAACTAATGTACTTTAAAATGCTTTTAACCAAATCTTTCTATCTATATTTGGTTCTGAGTTATTGTCCATTTTATGTTCAAGGATCCATGAAAAAAAGGGGTTTTTTCTAAAAACCAAAGTCTCATAAGTAAAAAAATAAAAGAGATAAAAATCTAAAAATTTGCACTTTTGATGACCTTGAAGGGTACAATCGATGACCCAAATTTCAAAGAAATACAAAATGTGATGAAAAACTTTGTATCACTTGACATGGAAAGTCCTTAGCACATTTTAAAAATTCATAGAAAAGCAAACACATTTTCGTAAGAACATGAGGGATGCTCCATAAAACTTTATTGATTAAAAAATATTTTTATGACATTGTAAAAAAAGGATAAAAAATGAAAGAAGGAAAAATTGTAATTGTAAGTAATAGCTATATCGTCACAGTTAGAAAAACAAAAGTCAGGTGAGGTGTTTAACCCTTTTGTTGAACAGAAAGTAACACCTTTCGTTGCCAGGGTTCAATGTGTGCACTAGGGTGGCCCTTATTTTTAAACTTTGCAAAAAGATAGCTGCCAACCTCCTATTTTGTTTCAATGGACAAAAAAATGATGTGTGCAAAGTATTAGCTCAATCTGAAAAGTTTAAAGGGTGTCTCAAATAGCATGAAATTATAGGATTTTCACCGAAAAGACATTTTTTTTCATCTTTTTTCAAGTTTAAAAACAAATTTCCAACTGATCTGGATTTTTATTGGCCTTATTTCCTGTTACAAGTGATATTTTATTCAATCTGCTTTTTTCGATGACTTCGTGTAGCTTTCCCGCTTTTCATCTGTTTCCTTTTCAGGCGGCAAAGCTTTTTTGCCAAGACGACGCTCGGGACTCATGAAGTTATTGCAATCATTTCTACAAAAATCCCCCAAAAGCTTTTCTGTTTTTAGCCAGATTATTTTTGTAAAAACACATAAATTTATAAGTGTATATAAAATTAATTAGAAATATAATTTAGTTTGAATTTTATTAACTTTGTTAGCATTCAGTGTTTTCTATAATATGCCACTTTTGTTGAGTGAATGTGAGAAAACACTTATGAAAGGTAATGTATTATTGATGTTACAAAATAAATCCATATATATTTTTTCACATGATTAAATAAACTTAATTTGTAACTCTATTTTTGCGAAATGTGTATCGCTTATTTAGTTTCTAACTAAATATAACATTATTTTTTGGCATTAATTTTCTCTTTGAGCAGTAACTGCTTTTACAAAACGTGCATTGTTTTTTTTATTTTCTAACCAGGTAAAGCATTGTCTTTTATCACTAATTTGCATGTAAGAGTGGCTTGTCCTGCTGGTAACTTTTGCCTGACTATTGTGACGATCAAACTAGGCTTTTACTACCGGTAGACATAGCACCGACATCTACCGGTATCTGTTCATGCATGTTAAGAGATTTTTATATCGAACTTCTTGATTACATTTGCAATCAAATTGTTGGAGTGAAAATACCATCAAATAGACAAGTTTTAAACGTTTTTTTTTTCTTTTTCACAATGACAAAAAAAGCAAGAATTGCAGCATTATTGCTTCAAGAATTTCTGTTTTCTGTCAAAAATTCATGAATTTCTACTAGAAGAAGAGACACTGAAATGACAAATTAGCCTAACTCTATGATGAATGAAACAAATACAAAATTTCTTTCTTTTTTCAATAATTTCAGGCTAAAAAAAGAGGAGAAAATAGCCTTTTGAGGGGTGAGACCTGAAATTCTGGGTCGTTTCTCTGACATTGCGCGTGCAGATGCTCTGAAAGATGAAGAGGACAGGAAATTCTGAATTCTTCAGTGCGAGAAAGGACACCCGGGCTCCATGGTTGGTGTTGGTGCTGACAAAAAAACTAGCTCAAAAAAGGAGGAAAAATAAAGTAAATTATTTTTTTTTTTGAATTTTGACATTTTGAACTCAAATTATGTTTTCGCAACACGAATGTGTGTGTTTGTGTGTGGGTATGTATTTGTATGTGTAGGCGTGTGTGTTTGTGTCTGTGTGCAGGCATGAGTGTGTGTGTTTGTGTATGTGTGTGTATGTACGCGTGTTTGTAGGATATGGACGCAACCGGGAGACGGTTTTCACTAGAGGAGCAGCATCGGGAGGGGCCAGTCGACGGTGCTGCTGCAGAGGGAGGCGGGGGGGAAAATAAAATCATAGGAGACATCAAAACCGTCAAGTGAGAACAATAAGCAATGTGATTGCTCAAAAAAAGAGGTGTTCGAAAGAAAAGAACTCATGAAGAAACAGAATAAAAATATGTCTCAGCAACAGCTTATGATTTAGCTTCTAGCTTCAAATAACTCAAGAAACGATGGTTTTGACGACAATGAGAGAACCAGATCAAATTTGAAAAAAAAAAAAAAAAAAAGATACATATCTGTTAACGATAGAAGTACTTGATGATATATTCTCAACCATGCTCAGATTTCTTGAACAACCCCTTTCTATTCTGAAACAACAACGTGATGATCATATAGATTTGTTAGGCTTAGCTATAATACTCATACCGGGATTCTAAACAATGTGATATCATTTTTTAAGCAGGAACTATAAAGTCCTGTTAGGTGAATGTCAAAGGCTCCTTATGTACTCAAGATTGAACTACTTCAGGGTCAGTTTCAGTTATCTAAAAGGGAGAGGAACTCTTAATGAACATTATGTAGTTTTCTTGTGCTCGAGTCTACGTTCGAGCCTGCTTTCACTTCCCGGAAGCTGCTAAAGCTCCCTATCTGGATTTTCTCGCAAAAACTTCAAACCATAGCTTAAATTTGGCTCACGCAAGTATGGCTCTTTCCTTATCAAATGATATTATTCCAACCACAGTTAAGAGAATTATGACTCAAATTATGCTAGAAGCTGATAAATATTTTGTAATACCTGCTACAAAATATTTTTTTTTACCCGATTTTCTATCAGTTCCAATTTCCTTAACAAAGGCTTCTACTTGGAAGGATGAATATTATATGAATGGATATTATAACATAAATAGAAATACTTGACAAAACAATTGTTGTGAATGATGTTGCAGAAAGAGATGTAAAATTAATTCAGGAACACAATAATATCTTCACAGAAGATGAAAGTGAGGAAAAAAAATTGTTTCACGCATCGTTGCTGAAGACCGTAAAAACTGTCCTACTGATACTAAATCCTCACTTTGTGAAAAATTAATGTTCAACATTGGTTTATTCTACAATGTTTTGATTCTATAGAAATTATTATTCCTAATAAAATGTATTTATTCTCTAAAAATTGTTGCGATGTTTAAGAAAAATGCATTTTTTTAAATTTTTTACTACATTTCTACGACTGAGTGAACTTTAAGTTATTTGAGGCGCCCCAAGAAATTGTTCAATTGAAAGGAAATTTTGCACAGGCTGTTCTTTTGTCCATTGGAACAAGATAAGAGGGTGGGAGCAATGAAATTTTAACTTTCGAAAAATGTCCTATAGCTAAGGGCCACCCTAGTGTGCACCGTATGTTGCTCGAACTACATCGTAACGGTACTCGGTTTCATCCAACGTTCACAAACGCTACACACATTGCACTCTGGAAAAGACAGGTATAAATTTATGTGTTTAATAAAATGATTAAACACCTAAAATAACGTTTTTCTTACTGTGACGATACAACAAATACTTATAATTAGTTTTTCTTTTTCTTTTTTCCTTTTTATTTATTTTTTTTTAATGATGTCATAAAAAATTCTCTAACCAGCGAAATAATTTGGCGCAAATCGTTTATTCATACGACAATTTTTTGCGTTTCTATGAATTTTTAAAATGTGTCAAGAGCTCCTTGGACACTCGGTATAAATTGGTAAATGTTACGTTTATATCAAATAATTAAAACATGAAAGTGCAATTATCCAAATTTATACCATGTGGCCGTAGACACATCGCTAAAAGTATATGTATTTAAGGTTATTCCAGATAATACAGATACATTGTGGTCAATGTAAAATACACTGGTGATGAAATACGCAATTAGAGAAAAAAGGAATGACGCACTAGAATTACCCAATATGACGCTTCTTCCTAAGATAGGGCACCTATGTGTTTTTTGAAACATGCATTCGACATCTGAGAAGAAAGTCGGATTGTCGGAACTAGTTGTGTAAGGGTTGATGCTTTGTGCTGTGACCATCACAGTGGTTTGAACTGCAGTTGTGAATGTTACACATGTTTGCTTGTTTTATAGTTTCAACAATTTCCCAATGCCACAGTAACCAGACTTATACAATCTTATACGTTGACGATTAAATCTTTATATTTTATAATTTCATCTGTGTTAACGTTAAGTACATGTTCTTTCAATATGTATTCGATTTCAAGCATAATTAATGCATGTGATTAAGCATGAAAATCAGGATGCAGAAGCACCCAAAAGGTGGTAAGACACAATATCGAGCACAATACGTAATATGAGCCGAAGCGAGTTTTTTTTGCTTCAGAAAAGGAAGAATTGAGACGTGAAAGTGAAGACGAAAATGATGCTGTGTGTGCTCATTGCATAAGATTATCTTCAAATGATCGGGGGGGGGGGGAAGAACCACTGAACAGTAGGTTTGGTGTCAAAAATGCTTAAAATAGGCTCATATGGATTTGCTGGCAATCGAAAAAAAAGAGAGATTTTCTTAAAATTAGAATTTATAGCTAAAATTTTTGTTTTAAGCTTTTACACTGATATGATCCCAGAACTTTGTTTTTTGCTTAGTTTTATTATTTTTTTCTTAATTTTGTCAGTTGTAGGTGACAAAAACAAAACATATCCTATATTCGTTGCTTTTACCCTAGGTTACTTTTTTCTTTTGAAAATACTTTTTGATATGGCGTAATAGTATATTTTGTGCATTTCAGAAAAGAAATATATAAAGACAATTTTGTGCCGTGCTCTGGCATGGCGTGGTATTGTAGCGTTTCCTTTACTCATATTTTTTTTCTAATAGGGCTGCTTTAGAGGCTATCTTTTTTAATACTAAGTATGATTAACCAATATGGCGTCCTGTCTTTCATGCGGTACAGTTAAGGCGTAGATGTCAATGCATGGAGAATTTTGACGACCAGTTTCGCACCAGATTGAGACACATGGGCTCTCTTTGATGAGAAGACTGCTCTTTGGATTCAATTTCCCCAAGAAGATAAAAGAGAATTTTTACAGGCTGCATACTCATACAACATGAGCACTGACGATTCTCTGCATCCTCGAACATCCACCGACACCTAAACCGCGGATCAGAAAAGCGAATTAGGCCAACGCCTTACCACAACGTCTCCCAACCGACATTCAAATACTATATTTATTACCAGCGTTTTCATTCTGTTTTGACACACAAAATGTCAGGCTCTTTACAATCTTATGAGGAGTGCATGGATGAAACTATCAGTTCAAGATTAGTTAGACATAATCTTATCGAGGAGAAATGAAGGGTCGAAATCCGATTCAATCAAGCAACTAACTGAGAGATAAAAAAATTTTGATAGGATGGAAAATCAAAATGTCATTTTCCCTCCTAAATGGGGGACATTTCAGTATATGCTGAGTAGTAGGTGTCACCTTCTTGATATGATTTTCAAAAAAATGTGAAGCAAATTTTAAATATGTACTAGCCTGCGTGCCCGGCGTTGCACGGGCTACTTAAAAAATGAAAGAGATGTCCAATTGATGTTTTTGTATTACTCTGACATCAGTTTCTAAAGCGCTAAGAAGTAAATAAATACGCGTCATGCAAGTTTGTAAAACACCAGTAGAGCATATTTTTGTCAAAATTCTCTTTAACGTTAATCATAGTTATCAATGATACAAGTTATGAGTATTTTCAATTAGCACAAAAGATGAAAATATATGCATTATCAAATATAATCTCTGGTCACTTTAAACTGAATAAAATCTGATAGACTATATCTGAAATATTTATGTACAATTACGATAATCTTTTTACATAAAATGACACACACATTTTGATTGATTATGTGAAACTAAAGCACCAAGACTAAATAAATACCAATAAGCATTAACTAAATACCAAGTCATCAGATTCCAAGATAGCTTTAGTTAAAATCCTTAAAAACAATTTTTTTGTTCAACTCTGTTTCACCTAAAGAAATTCAAACAATCTTAATTTAACATGTTCTTTTAACGATACAAACTGTATTTCAAAAATAGAAACAGGAAAGAAAAAGAAAGTTATTGCAATTCGAAAGCTCACCCATGTAACGGGAAAAACTTCAACAAAATAAACATAATTAGTCGCACATCCTAAATGTATCAAAATATGAGGCCGGTGAATGATAAACTTACATTGCAATCAATAAACATAGCTAAAGAAACAACTTTTGTATGAGGAAAAGAGTTAAGAACGTTGAATGTAAAAAATAAAAAAAGGACAGGCGATAAAATAAAGGCTATATCCGAATAGAGCAACCAATTTTAAACTAATTTGAAATGAAATTCTGGATGGAAACGTTGTTTTAAGATTTGGACAGCAGCCAAAAAAATCTCTTTTAAAACAATTATTAGAATTTTATTTGCTCATACGCAAAATGGCAACAGGAAAGAAATAAAAATTCCTGAATAACTTTATGTTAATTAACGTTTTAATTAATATCTCCGCTAATCAAAGTCCTACAATTACGAGATTGGTTCTATTGTTTTCTTTGGAAAATTTCGAATTGATCGGTATCTCGTTCGACTCTCGATTCGCAGCGGTTCTCGAGAAGATCGATCTTCAGACAGACAGACAGACAGACGGACGCGAACAGATTTTAATATTATGGTGGATGTACCTACATTATATAAAGGGAAAATACAGAGCATTCTGATTTATAACCTATGTTTTATTGCATATGTAAATAAGAGTTTTGTTGCTGGACCTTTCGTCGATTTCAATAATATTTTATGTTAGTTTTACAAATGATATATTTATCAATATATTTTGTGAACAGTTTTAGTAACAAAAATTCTTGTCGTCATACTGTATTTTCAGATTTTTATTATGCAAATTTACATAGTTATTATAGTTGATGATGTACCATATTGCTTCAAGATTATTTTTAAATCATCTAATTCATTAATGATTTATGAATAAAATTCAATAAAAAATAAATAAAAAATATCCTGTTAGGACAGCATAACATGAAAAAAGTATACTTACAATTAATGGCGAGTTCATCGATGGAAATAAGTTTTTGATCTCTCCTTCAGAGTTAAGCAAAGAATGCATCGGAAACAAATTATTGTATTTTAGATACATGAAAGAGTTGCAAATTACTATAAACATTTCCTCGCAAAGAGAAAGAAAACTAAAAGATATTTTAAACCTCCTTTAAGCATACTATACAATTGCAATCGTTGAACATAACGCAAGTGTAAATTACACTTTAAATTAGCTCCTTATCTTCTCAGGAAATTACAGTAGAATTTCAGAGTTTTCTCATTAGATTCGAATTGCTTTTTTAAGAAATATGAATGAAATCATTTAATGTGTACTGAAGTATATAGATATCATCAATTTAAACTGTTGAGGAGAGAAAAGACGCTACTATAGAGTGTTTTCGAATCCTTAAAGAATTGCTTGAGGTAGGAAAAACAAATGACCTGGATCAATTCCACGTTAAAAATAGTGTCCTAATTACAGATTGGTAGCTGTGTATAAAGAACGATTGCAAGGGAAAAAAAGTTCCATTAGAATAGTGTTGGGGTGATTAGGAGGATGCTGAGGGATTGAGGATCATTATACGTTCATCAGTGATTCCAGCTTCCATTAGAGATTATAGTTTTTAGATGTGATGCATAAAGTCTAACCTCAAGGAGCATCTTGAACGTAATTATTTAAAATTTTGTTCAGTTTACATTATCTTTCACGATTAAAACTCACTTGAAATTTCTTCAAGAAAATTACTCTTTTGGAGAATTACTAATTGTTTTTTGAAAGTAAGGCAATAATGTTTTTTGGTGTGCCATATGTGTTTTTAGATTTTATGTGTTTTATATTTTACATTTGAAGTTTCGTGAGACCTGTTGATTTAGTTATATAACCAATGTCCTCCCCCACAAGAGTTCCAAGGGTGGAGCCAATTAATTGCTTTGGAAGGGGTCATTATTTAAACATTAGACGAGGTACGGTTCGGATGGGGTACGGTTATGCAATGTTCGGGTAAAAATAAGGAGTTTGGGATAAGCCCTGATAGTTTCTCGGAATTGAATTTCTTAAATCGCAGTTTTAAGTTATCTGTGGTCGTTTTAAAGGGTTCATGAACATCACGACCCCCCCCCCCTTTTGGACTTGTGTTTAGTGAATCTTTGTGTTTTCAATGATTCTTCCAAATTTATAGTTCATTTTCGTTTGCAAATTTCGTCATCTGACATGAATTGCAACTTACACAAACCTTTACCATTTGATCAAGGATAATAGACTGGAAAAAAGTGAAACGAAACAACAAGCCTTAATTATAGTTTTGGAGTGGTAATAGTTCATATTGTTTAAATTTTGAACCTTTAAAATATTAAAAGGTAATAAATTATGTGAGATATGAATGTCACCAGGACAAATATGAACACGGTTAACACTAAGGTTTTAACTATGCGTTTTTTTTTTTTTTTGCAATGATGATTTATGCTTCAAAAAGTAAAACTGAATAACCCATGATTTAAAAAAAATTGTTTTCTAAAATTATGCCCACTCTAATATTTTATACAGTATTTATTCATTGCTACTTGTTTCCCAAAAATTACTTCAGAAAACATTTAGTAGGAAAGTAACAACTAAGCACATGGATCATGATGCTAAAAATATAAACCCCTCCCGCCTTTCTACATTAAGCAGTTTATTGAAGACTTTTATCACGTTTTAATTACGTCTTCGTTATGAACGATAATTTAAGAACAAAGTCTTTTGTCAAGAGATTTTTCCAATAAATCTTGTTTCAAGCAACTTCGAACTTTATGCTCAGGACCTGTGTATGCCTTCAATTTCCCCGTGGGTGTTCATGATAAAAATGTCTGAATCATTCATTTTGAATGTTAATTTTTGTAATTTTCTCCGTCAAAAGCTTTTTTCAACAAAGTTTGTTAAAAAAAAAATTCACCTTTAAATTCTGGATCAAAATTTGCCTCAAATTTCTGCGTTGATGTTAATCTTTGTAGGTAGCTGCCAACCGCCGCCGGGTAATAGACCGTTTTCAACCAGAAAAAATCATCCTTCTGCGGGGATTATCGGCCCCAAAAGACGTTAATTCCTTGAATGTTGTAATTTGGATTCTGCGCAGCCATCACAATGCTGCCAAGTTAGATTTTCCCCAACTATAGTAGTATGTTGAAAGATTTTATTGATTGGTACTTAAAGAAAACTGTTGAAATTATATTTGAACGAAAGAGAGCGATGATTCTACAAGTGTGACCAAATGTGTTCCATATGTTTGCACACAGCCATCTTAACACAAGGCCTGCTCGCTCATTCAAAATGGCCGCCCGTGAAGGCGTTTTGTTTACATCTCATAATAGCTCTGCCGTGAATAAAAATTTAGATTTTTTTTTATAATCCATTAAAAAAAACATTAAATTTTTACATGAAATACTCCGATACATCTCTAAATTAAAAATTTTTATCGTTCGAGTTTTAATATCGACACAAATAGTTCTTAAATAGTAAACTAAATTAAAATTCATGCATGACACATTAAATATTATATTCGCAATAAATATATAGACAATGAATAAAAAATTAAAATTTTAATGGGTAAAAAGAAAATCCACTTCAACTTCAAATCATAATGCAAAAGAAAGTACGAAATAAATTTTGCTTACTGTAAATTGTAAAATGATTAAGACAGACGGGGAAGATAAACGGGAAGTGCATATTTCTTATTCATAAACTAATAAATATTTTGCATTTTTCACACGAATGATTTACAGTAGTATTGATTTCCTTTGATAAAAATACAGACAAATGAAAAAAAAAAAATAAGATGGAATAAAATAAACCAATATTTAGCCATATTTCTAACTGTTACAAACAAAAGAAACAGCATACATTTTTGAGAAAAAAATCACTCCAATACCCAATAATAATTACAAAACATCTGAACAATTGAAACAAATTAAACAATTGGTATAAAAGGACAATACTGATGCATATATTTCAGAGTAAAAAATATAATTAGATTTATCATGAGTTATCTGTGATTTTTTTTTTTTTTTTTTTTGGAGAAGTTATTCAACAGTATGTTATAAATCGTTTGCATAATATTTCTCAAAATCAAGAAAATGGTGAGAGAGATAAGCTTGTAATGGTCATGTACCATATTTCTAATGCATGGCTCGCTAATAGTTGTTAAAAGCTTTAAATCATTTTCATTAGCTATGAATTCCACAAAAAAAAAAAAAAAAAAAAAAAAAAATCCACAACATTTTAAAATACATTTATACAAATAGAAGCTGAGTTTAAAAGAAAAAGTTGGTGTTTTTCAAAAGTCACGACTTCATTTATCTATTAAACTGCACTCTTCAGAGAATTCATATTAAAAAGCTCCTTGAAATTTTAGTTACAAAAAATAATCATTTACCAAAGTGAGGGCAAAAAGCTTCGTCATTAAAATCGAAAGTAATAAACGTGTATTACATGAAAAAAAAAACATAAATAAAAATGTGTACCTTTCAAAAATAGAGTACAGTACCTTACAGAAATAGAAACTGCTTTAATATTTAAAACAGTTGCTCTTTTTAATGAACCGTGATCTAATGTATATTATTAAACAGCACTCTTCAGCCAATTTATGTTAAAAAGTTCCTTGAAACAATACTTACAAAAAATAATCATTACACAAATTGAGGGCAAAAAAGCTTCGTCATTAAAATCGAAAGTGATAAAAATATGTAGCATGAAAAAACATACATAAAAATTCGTCCCTTACAAGTAAAAAAATCCTTAAAATATTATTTAACAAGTACAGTAAAACTCCTCTAATACGGACACTAACAAGAAAAAATTTTTTGTTCGCAGTAGAGAGGTGTCCGCATGACAGAGGTTTGTTTAATACCTTTTAATTTTACCTTAGAATCGAGGAATTAAATACTGTCCACATAGGAGGGGTATCCGTTAGGAGGGATTTTACTGTATTTATTTTTATTATCAATTCTGCTTAAAAATAACCAATGGTAACCACACTTACCTTCTTAACATTTTTTAATCCAACAGTAGTAGCTTCAAACATATTTGGAGATGTTAAACATTTGATACGTTAAATTTTCACCACCAAAGTATCCCAACGGCTTATAATGTAAACTTGACGAAACGTAACGATTTAGCACAGTCAAATACAAAGAACAAAAAAGAAAACATCATTTCAAGTCACCATAAAGACAGTTGATAACGTATTCACACATTTGGAATAAATATTACTTTGCTATTTGATACTAAAGTTGTGAGATGAAATACAATATTGCATCCGCAACGCCACAACACTGTTTGAACTAAAGGGATTTTCCCGCTCAACGCTTGCTTGAGGTCACGTGACATCGATTGCGCAATACAGCGCGTAGGCCTGATATATAGAAGGCTGTGGTTTGCATCTGTCTGATCTCAAATGTGCTTCTAAGCTTAAATTTTGCAAAATGTCCCAAGCGGGACGGATTCGGAGCAGATTTACAGCAGATTTCAGTGCATTCTCTTTTGAATAACTTTTTGCGCACTATCAGGCAACTAGAACACGTTTTGTGAATTAAAGGGGGTGGCTGCATAATTATACAAAATTGTATCTCGAGATGTGTAGGGAAGTAGTGCTGAAAGGACGACTCCATACTTCGAAGGGAAAAATTCGTGTTTTCAAATGAATTATTTAAATATAATTCAATGCTTTTAAGAAATTTTTTCATCCAAAATTTGCGGCAGATCGCCTACTAAGGGTTGGCAGACCCCAAGGAGTCCGCGAACCCCATTTTGGGTAGCCTTTTGGCTAGGATAAGCCATAACAAATTGGTGAAGCAATATTTTCAGGTAGTTCAGTGCAGTTCTTGATTTGTGAAAATCGCAAACACTCAAGAGACATAATTGGAATATAATTGGAAACAGAATTTTAAACTGCCTCAAGCAGCACTTTCCATTTCAGGTCCACTCGAGCAAAAACAATATTTTATTTACTTTCTTGGCATGCTTTCTTCTTGAACTGAAAACAGAAGATGGCGATTTGTCTCATTAAGGGGTCACAATCTTTACCCCTAAACATGCATCGATCCGTTGATTAATTAGAAGAGATAAACCTCAATCGCCGCAAGAGAAATACGTAAATCCCTGCTCCCGTTTTATGTCTTCTTTTTCAAAATTAATGCCGTTTCGACATAGGGATGCCATCATACACATTTCTTCCTTAATTTTCCTTTCAGTAAGGAACCAGAAGAGATTTCCGAAAAATTTTCCTTAATGACCGTGTGCAGCTTTACGCAATAGCCTGCTTATTTGTGCACAAGAAAAGCGTGTTAACTTAATGTTCACGACTAAATGAACTGTTTCTCTTCTTAGTATTTCCAGATTACAACTTCATTCATTACAACTTCATTGAACGACACTCGTCAGTTGATAAATTTTCTAAAAGGATAAGTTTCAATAAATTTCATCAAATTAATAATGAGGAACACTTAGCCATACTAATTAAATTGGGCAAGGGAACCAGTTCTGGATAGACCTCAAAATAAATGAATCGATTATTTCAGAAAGGTCATAAATCACATTTTTTTCAAAATTGAGTTAACTGTGGTTTTTTCCCCATATTTTTATGTAGAAACATCGACTACTGTAGCAGGGAAGTCAATCCTTATACAACAAAAGACTTTATTTAGGAGTTGCATTTTTTCTTTGACCATTTTGTGGACATTTGTTTGTCCTTTGCGACTAGGATTTTTGGACAAAAAAACCAATGTTAAACAAATGTGACGGATTATTACCATGTGCAATCTTATCTCTTATAATTACCATGTGCAATCTTATCTCTTATAAGTGAAATTCTGAAATTACATCAAGATTCACCGTCCCATCTATTGAAAACAATGAAATCTGTAACTGTTAAAACAGGTAGCCTTCATTTTTTAAGAGGACTTATCTCCCAAATTGAGATTTAGGACGAAGACTATACTGGACAACAAATGTTTTAAATTATCAATATTCATGATATTTAAATATTCGATAGAACATCAAAGGAACGGTTTCAGATTAGGTATTTTATAGACGGTTTTCAAGAAAATATTGCAAAGTAACGCTTGTCGGCAGAACTAACTTCGCCAATATTGAGTATAAAGGGAAAATTTTCGTATTGTTGAAAGAAATAACAAATATCAAGATGATTATTCAGTGCAATTTTGAACATAGTCATACTAATATGTACATCGAATTTGGTACACAAAACTAGACAAGAGAAGGATTGAAAAAAAGATTTCCATGGATGATGTATTTGATAAAAATGATTATGAATATAATTTTATACACATGTAAAACATTTGCTTTTTATCTCAGTTTGTTAGTTTTTGTATGTTTTATATTTTGTTACTAAAACCAGAGAAAGAGGATAAATCACTAATTATTTTTGTCACTTTGTTATATTATTTTTCATTATCATAAATCAGTTTGAAACAAAACTGTTGCACTTTATTTACGTTTATATCGCTCTAAACTAGTTTTTCAAGATATTTATTGCAAAAAGGGATTAAGATCAAATAAAAAAAAAAGTTTCAGTGAAAAAAGGAAACGTAATTTAAGGTGAGGTAATGATCCTACTTGTGGCTAGATTAGTCATAAAAATTTTCGTAGAGTATAGCTTATTTCTGAAAGAAATAATAACTTTTAATTGATTCCTGAAAAGTTGCATTAGTTGGACATCTGCCCTTTCTGAAATAATCGATTTAAATGTTATTAATCTAAAACATGAAAAGAATGGAAACAATTTATATGTTATGAAAACTTAAATTGTATAAAACTTTGACCCTGTGATATTTTCATATTTCAATAGAGAAATGAATAAGTTTTGAATTTTCATGCATAAACGATATGTAACGTGTGATTCACATTTAGGACGCATCTACTAGTTAATGATTTATCAACAGCTTACATTTTTCCTTGAATGTGTACTTTCCTTGAGGGTGAAGCATTAACTTTGGGAAACAAAAAGGTGGACTCAGTTGCACTTCATGAGACGATTTCTGTGGTAATACACAACAAGTACGAATTTAATTAGAGACTGAAGCCAGACAAGAGACATGCTACTATTGTACAACGTTATTTTCAATATTAAATTCTAGGTCATTCATTAAAGGAACATAATTAGAATATTGCAGTAGACAAGAAGTTCCGTTCAGAACTAAAAAAGTAGTAGCACTTTTTTTAATAATGCAGCTAATATATATATTGTCCCGTAAAATATTCGAAAATCATTTTCGAAACAAAAAATTCAGTTCAAAACTAAACAAATCTACTTTCCCGTATATGAACATCGACTTTCTAGCATATGATCAAGATTCTCTAAACTAGCTAAAACTGCAAAATATCTCACACATACCTTTTAAGATTTAAAGCTTTTAAAAACGAAACATGGCTTTCTCATCTAATGAAACTGATATGCAAAAAATTAATAAACCAAGAAAGAATGAAGTAGGATCTGTTAAACAATGCATTTAAGAAAAAAACTAAAAAAAATCCTTCAACCATTTAAAAGAAAAAAAAGGAGTTCCGTCCAGAACTAAGGGAGCCTGCTTTCCGACATACCAATATCGACTTTCCAGCACCTAATCAACATTCTCTTAGCTAGCTAACCCTAAAAAATATGTAAAACATACCTCTTTAACATTTGAAATTGATTGTATATTTATTGTTGCCTATTATTTTTAGTATTAAATATTCATTATTTTAAAAAAAATATTCTTTAAAATTCTTTTGTTACCATCTAACTGATTTTGGTTTAAAAGAGTCGGAGTCGGTAGTAAAAGGCTTTGAAAGAGTCGGAAATGGTCATTTTCAGCCAAGGCTTCAGAGTTAGACTCATTTTGGGGTACAGGAGTCGGAGTCGATGACCCTAAAATTCTAGAATTCTAGGATAGCATCGACCAACGATACATGCCTGATTGAGTCCAAGTCCCATGCTATACCGAATCCTTGTGTCTTACCATCAATTGAAAGAATCGCCAACGTAAAATTGGAAACGTTAATTGCCGGACCCTGGAAAAGGTTTTCTGTAAATTCTTATTATCTGCGGCATTTTGCGTCAAAGACTATTCATAATGTATAGAAGTGTAAAGATTTGAATTGAAACATTTCTTTAACAATAAACACGAATGTATTATTTTTCTTTAATTTTAGTCTTTTAAAATTCACACATGTAATAATAAAATTATTTTGTTTAATTTCGCTTCTTTTTACAGAGTCAAAATTCCAACTGAGTAATTTTGTTGCCTTAAGAGATATTTTCTTTTCGAAAGTTCATTTAAAAAATGCCCACTTCGTGTGTTTTTTTTTGTAGTATTTCTACTACTAATAATATATATATTTGATTCGGTAGGCAAAATTTGTCGGAACAATCATTGTTGTTTTAAAAACCTCATCTATACATAGTATAAAATGAAGTCCCCAAAAAGCATCTGTGTGTTTGAACTCGCAAAACTCGAGAACCACCCGGCCGATTTTGCTGAAATTTTCAAAGTTTGTTCCCTTAAGTCCTGAGAAGGTTTGCAGACCAGTTTGAAAAAAAAAATCGATGAATAGTTCTTTTTTATTCCATTTTAGGCCTAATTTTCACACAAATTCCCGAATATGGGGGTGAAAAATTACTCGCAAATAGTAATATTATATATCGTTGGAAAGGGAAGAATTTTCCGCGTTCTACGCAATTTGTTCCAATGCTCCAACATAATTGCGGCGGGAGTTTTTTACGTATTTTGCTCGAATTTTTTTAGGCTTAGCTGAAATTTAGGCACTACTTTCTTCATTAAATTCATCAATAAAAAGTGAAGGAATTGTCTCAGTTTTCTTTTTGACAGCATTAAAAAGAGCTGCTTTTTTAACTCCAGATCTAACTTGACCTAAGGTCGAAAGTTTAATTCTCTATCTCCATTAGAAAAAAAGTTACAAGCGAATTAAATGAAGTTCAAAAATATGTTCTCTATTCAAGTCTTTAGCCATTTTATTTTGTGTTTCTACGGTAACGCTTTTTGAATCCATCGTTTATTTACAGCTTACTCATTATCAATTCTTAAACTTATTTTATTTTGTGTTTCCATGGTTACATCTTTTAAATCCATCTTTCTCATTTTATTTTAATTTCTTAAAAGTATTTTAGTATCTGTCGTCATTGTTTGGCGAGAAATTTTTCATGATGTTTTTTTTTCTTTCATTTAATCCTGGTTAATGAAGATACTTCGCTTGACGCAATGGTTTTTTTCTAGGAAGACCGGGCAAAGCCGGGCAATGCAGCTAGTAATATATAAATGACATTTCTTTATATGGTGCGAAATTATCCTGCTTTCTATAATCGTAATGAATATAAATATACGTTATTCAACGCAATTATGTGAAAATTTTACAAACGACAACACAAGGCAAGAAAATGAGTTGAACGAATTTTTGTTTGTTACCGATATATCTATTTCATTGAGAAAAATTTCAATTCTGTGCTTTTCCCGTAGTTTTCACAAATCTAGCAAAAACATCCAAGCGAGCGACAAAAAATCCACAAGAGGCAATATTTTCTGAGTGACAAATGGAACCATAGAGAGTGTTTTACGAAGAAAAAGAAACTGGAAGGCACATCGTGATGTCTGACAAGGGAAAAGGCGCAATATTCTGGTTTTACTTTTATTGAAAAGCGAGACTGCCTTTTGTTTGCGGAAAGTGCACGCTGATGGAAAACGGGAATATTCGCTTGCCTTCAATCTTTATTAAAGGAAACAAAGGATATCGACGGAAATACATTCTCGAAATTTATGCTTTTGCTCGATTTTACTTTCGTGTAAAGTTTAGGCTTACTATTGTTCGTTATTTGGCTGAAAAAAAAAAGATTTTGTTTATTCTTTCATAGGTTAATGCTTGCAATGGTTGTATACCTTTCGGACACCACTTGCTTCTTCAATCATAATATCATGTGAGTTTCCATTTTTCATCATTCGTTTTACAAATCCATTTTCACAATTTCAGTCATTCGTTTTACATCTTTCTCCAAATAATAATTGAGATAGTGAGAAACAAAGGGATGCAAGTTGACTATTTTAAGTTTCGAGTAAAACGCGTTTAAAGATTAGATCTTAGGTAGACTTTTATTGATTTTTTTTTCTAAATCATGCTATACAGCAGCACCTACCAGGGCTACTAGTACAATCTCTTTTGCCCCAAGACAGAGGAGAGGTTCACCTACCATTTGTACTGGTTATCCCTAAATTTTTAAATTTGCCTTTTGAATCTCTTGGTTTCTCACTACGAACAATTAATGTGCAATTGCAGTTTAACAATTCCAAAACTGTTTGAAAATTCGGCAAAAGTTTACCTGTTGTTTTATAATTGTACTTATAATTACATTAGAAGAAATTAAATCAATGGCAAACAAAATTTTAGTAGACTTTTATAGCTTATATTTTAGTGCTGATTTCTGTATATTCATATACAGTCATATTCAGTTTTTTTTTGAACGTAAGTAACTACTTAAACGTGCAGGTTCCGTACTAAGCGAAGCCAGAAAATTCTTTCCGAAGGGTTTTTTTGTTCACAACAGTCCTTGCACGTGTGTGTTAACTACTGTATTTGAACCCTGGCAACAATTTTAAAACCAAGACCTTTGGGGTGTTCCTCCCCACCCCCGTCGCTGCGCCACTGACGTACGCAACGCTGGATTGGCCATGCAGGGAATGATGACTTATCCTTTATTCGTTTGTCAGCCAGATCCCTAAACCTAACCTCACGTGATTTTTTTATGAGGCTTCGTTAAAGACCGTGCTTATACATCACCGTTGCCTACAACATTGCCAAGAACTGAAAGATCGCATATGTGTAGCATTATGAAAAATTGACCGTGAAACATTCAAACATGTATGTTATAGACGTGTTCCGCATTACGAAAGGCGCACATATCGGATACTTGTTGTGAGTGAAAAGAAATTTGGACAGTTCATCTTTATTACTTCCTTTTACATAGTAAAGGAAGTATTGCATTCACAAAAAAAAAATCACTCAAAAATCGGCCTGAATTTCCATTTGTCTCACCCCTGAATTAACGCTGAATTTTTTCTCGAACCGACCACACGTCCATATGTACTTAAGAACGTATGGACGCCAGAAATATCCATTTTGACAATCCCCGAGTTAATTACCGTGAGTTTTCTTGTGATGTCCGTATGTACGATGTGCGTATATGCGTACGTATCTTGCATAACTCAAAAACGGTATGCCGTAGAAAGTCGAAATTCGGTAAGTAAACTCCTAGTGGGGTCTAATTGTGCACCTCCCCGTTTGGTTGCTTTCTGATGTTCCAAAAGTCTTTTTTTACCCCTTTTTTGGGGGAAACCATTGTCAATTTCGATGCAAACTCAAGTTGTGTTATAATTAGCCGGACACTTGGCGATACATTGCCAAGCTTTCGTTCGTAAATTTTTTTCCTTTTTAATTATTTTTATTTTGGTTTTAATTCGGTTACTATTGACGATGTTTAGAGAGTCAACCATTGAATCACAATAAAATTGCCAATAAAGGGGAAATAAATCTGTGTAAAACGGTTTTTTTGCTTCGATTCGCAACAAAGTAGGGGTGAAAATATTTAGTGTTTCCTTGCTTTCTCCAAAGCACTATTATCATTGAATCGGAATGAAAGGAAGTCATGTGATGCACACATCAGCTCGTATTTAAGTATCATTTATAATGCCAAGTCTAATAGTTTATGAAATATAAGTTTTTAAAACCGGGATATCCTTTTATTTTAACTCTGTATATTATTACAAAACTTATAGTCATTTCTCCGTTTTCGAAAACAAAATTCCGAAAGTTCCCTAGATAAAATTTGTCTAAGCGTGGATAATTACAAAGCAAGCTACACATGCATAACATTTTTGAAAAAGGCAAGTTGCAGTTTCAAGGTTTAAAAAGCCGTTACTTTAACACTGAGCAGAAAAAAGGGAAAAAGTGGAAATAATTTGAAAATCTTATGATACGGACTTAATATATACGGAAAAAATATACATCGTATTATTTACTTGGTATCAAGTTATGTGAGAAGCTACTAGACGTTCAAAGCAATATCTTTTTTAAAATTGTCTTTTTTTTCTTTCTTCTTTTTCTTTGGGGGGGGGGAGTTAAGTAAAGTGTGTAAGATTTATTCCTTGTAATAAGTTTTAGAGAACGATAATTCCAGAAAAATTCGAATAAAATACCAGAAAGATTATCTATATATGAAAAAAAAGTAAGGTCAAAGAAATTCGAGAAGGAAGTCTGTAGTGGGCCTGCTTCCAGGATACCCCATAGCGCCTACAGTCATGAAAATTTGTACAAAATTACTTCAAGCCCCGATAGTTTGCACCTGTTTTTTTTTTAATTTCGAATTATTTTTTTGTACTTTATTTTTTAACTTCAAATTTCGCGTAAATTGCCTATTGAAGGAGTGAAAATTACCTGCATATATTAATATGATATATCGTTGGAAAGGGTGAAATTTTCTGCGTTCTACGTAATTTGTTTCAATGCTCTGACTTAATTACGGAAAGAGTAATTTGCGTTTTTAGCTTGATTTCTTTAGGCTTAGCTGAAATTTAGGCATTACTTTCTCCATTAAATTTATCATTAAAAAATGAAGGAATTGTCCTACAGTTTTCTTTTTGATACCATGGGAAAAAGCGGCTCTTTTTACTCCTGATTTAACTCGACCCTTGGTTGAAAAACTAAAATTCTATCTCCAAAGGAAAAAAGTTACAAGCCGTTTTAATCACGCTCGAAAAATCTCATCTCCATTCAAATTATTGATTTTTTACTAGGCGTTGCTATAGTTACGTCTTTCAGATTCGTTTGTTTCTTCTTTCTTATTCACAAATTTTAAGGGTTTCGATTTTAACGGATAACTTAGGCTCAACTCAATTCAAGCAACAAGCTAAAGGTCAAAATATATTACTAGAGACCATGAATATGAAAGCGACTTTTCAAGCGTACAAAACTGCAGTTGTGCAATGCTCAGGAGCACCTTAGCCCTTACGGCTCTGCAAGTTGGTACAAGTTTTTTGAAATCCGGGGAAGGAGTGCTTTTTGTTCCAAAGGGAACTCATAATGCGTTTTTAATCTGTTTCTTTCTAATTGACTATTTAAATCTTTGCGAATCAAGTAAGATTGCGAAGCAATCTTCGGGGGTTGGTGAGCGTCAGCGAGCAGTTCCC
This sequence comes from Uloborus diversus, assembly GCF_026930045.1. Classification (NCBI taxonomy): domain Eukaryota; kingdom Metazoa; phylum Arthropoda; class Arachnida; order Araneae; family Uloboridae; genus Uloborus; species Uloborus diversus. Next base: position 97,332,593 of record NC_072735.1, read on the forward strand.
CCTAGTTCTTTATAAAAATAATACATAAAATAAAGACATGATAAGAATTATTCATAAAATTATTAGAAAAAGTACTATTAATTACTTTTAATTATTAGAAAAAATACTGAGACGACTTACCTTTCTTCAACTAATCTTATTCCGAAGCAAAAAAAAAAATGTATAGCACTAATAGATTAAGATTTTCTAGGACTGGTTAAGCTTGAAAATTTACATGTGTTGTTCATTATGTTTTTTAAGCACATTTTTTTAGTCAATGTTTCTATTTTTTATGAAAGAAGTTCTAATTTCGATGTCCTTTAATTGTATGTCCTGAACAAAAACCAATTCTCATTTATCAACAACTTTGATGTTAGCTCCCAAGGGAAGGGAAAAATCAATGCTTTATTCTAGCCAGGTGCTTAGAATTACCATTAATTAGTTTTTGTACGAAAGTAATTACCGAATTCATTTTAATATCCAATCATGCTTTCGAAACTCAAATGAAAACATCATTATGTGAATTGAAAAAACAAAAAAATCAAGAGCATTATGCTTTTTTTCAGTAATAAAAACTACTACAATGTTTAGTTAAAATTAAAATATAATTAGTAGACATTTTCTTTAGCTTTTTTTAAATAAAAGTTAGAAATGTATTAATAATCATTGAAATTACATTCATTGAATAAACTAAATAGCTGTTATAAATTCTAAAACTAACCACGATGTTAATTCAAATGTACAAAATGCGGAAATATCCATATGCATGTATTTTTGTTTTCTTTCTTGCTTTTAAATATTCTCTATTAGACAGCGGTTTAAAAAATAAAAAAAAACTTTTAACATTCTAATTCAAATTGAAAATTTCTTGCTTAAATTCCTTTGAGTTTTTAATCTTAATTTGTAACTTGTGAAGAAACACCATACATTTTGAATTAAACACAAACTTGATCAAGAATAATTAATAAAAGAAGGTATAGTTGTGGAAATGTATGGTCACAGAAACAGCATTAAAGACGACTTAATGTGCACCAGTATTGATCGAATCTTCATATATATATATATATATATATATATATATATATATATATATATATATATATATATATATATATATATATATATATATATATATATATATATATATATATATATATACATTTTTACATTTCTTGGATAACTTCTTCTTTACAATTTCATTCTCGAAGTAGTAAATAATGAAGCAGAAATAAAAAGATCATAATTTAATTAGGACGGATTTATATAGAGAATTAAGCAATGAAACCTCAACGGACGTACCAGATCTGATCACAACTTAATTCGACCTAATGTTCGTCGCGATTTGGCAAATGTTTTGCAAAATTAATGATTTAAACACTTTGTATTCTTAGCCTACGTTCCTGTAAAAGTTTTTAAAAAGAAGAAAAAGCCATGAAAAAATGATTTATTGCATCCTAAAAACATTGTAAGAACTAAAAAAAAGAGTTCAAAATTAAATACAGAAGCAATTGAAAAATTAAGACTTGAAAAGTTGTTGTTCGAGATGAGGAAAATGTGTATCACTCGTTCAGTCGGTCGGTCTGTTCCCCTAATAGCTTTTGACGGAACGGACTCGAGACATACTGGAAAATTTAAGGCAAATATAGATCTGGAGTAAAAATATGACAGTGTGTATACATGTACAAATAAAAGCATTTAAAAAGAGTTTAAAAACTTTGCAAACAGCAGTTTCGGGGTTATAAAACCAAACCCCTTCATCAGTGCCTAAAAGAACGATGGAACAAAAAGTCCGTCGACGGAAAAGTGAACGAGAAAAAGTAAGACGAGAATGAGTAAATATACTGGAATTGCCTGGACCCGGAAACGTCACGTCTGAAAAAAAACAGCAAGTACATCTGTACCTAGGAAAAATGTCATAGACCGAAAAAAGTACTTCAATCTGAAAACTGCTATTTGTCGAGAAATTGTAGAATATAACCTGAATTATTTCGGAAGGTAAAACATAATTTGAGATAGAGAGAGAGAGAGATAAGCTCCAAAAATGCTTGGAATATGACGATCGGCATTTAGAGGATGTCAGTTTCAAAACGAACTGATTTATAGTGTGTCACATAAATGGTAAACATTATTGTTTCAACGTTTAAATGCAATTTTGAGCTGGTTTTTGTTCTTGCTTTTTTCTAACATTTTAGTAGGTGCTTTTACATCTGCTTGTACTAGGTCTCCCATTTTTAAACAACACAATGAAATTTTTACATATATACAAGGTGAATTTGACATAATCTGCCAAAGATGGTGGTAGAGGAGCCCAAGGGGAGCATAGAGTCACCGTGATCCTGCTCAAGTCGTAACCATTTGTACTTAAAGTTGTGTGATAAGTTTAATGATCCCTTTTTTATGACAAACTCTGATTATAATTATACAAACAAAATGCAGTTTCTGCCGAACTTTAAACCTAATACGATTTGCTGTGGTATCATTCGAAAGCAAGTAGGGTGGATTAGTTTTTGGTTGATTTTACCGACTGTAGCTCAAACGATTGTTTTCGAAAATACCGGTAACAGATTTTGGTGTCAATTCAACTTTTTGAGTACTTCGAATGTTTCTAAGAGTGTAGCTCGCTGAAAAAATTAACAATCTCAATGAAAAAGTGTCATTTTATAGGATTCTGTTTGATCTTTCCATATATGCACATATTTTGGGTGCAGATTGCTTAGAAATTTCAGAAAAGGGTCATTTTCTCAGAAGTTTGATTTTTTCTTCTCCTTTCCCTTTTACCTACCAAATGATGGATGGTTCTATGGTCTACTTGGGCTCTTTTATCACCCCCTTTCGTTTCGCAGATTAGGTCAAATTCACCCTGCATATATGTAAAAACCTCTTTATTAAGTTATTATAAATTATTGTTACTTTTTATGGAATAAATTTTAATGTGTGATACAGAACCTTTCTCAAGAAATTTGTAAAACGTTCAAAAAGATAAAATTCTATTGCATTAGGTTATGGTTGTTATGAACTACATTTCATCTACGCAATATATTAAGCTACATATAAAAATGAAATTTAATATAAAGGACTTTTACGTAACAATATTCTGTATTAAGAACCGAATGAAAACAAAAAGGCTGTTTAACTACTTTCACAAGTTCTTTGTTGCCCTTTTCTAGTTTTAATTTAAATCTAGAAAGCTTTTATCAATTTCATCAGTAAATCATCGCACTATTTTATGTTAAAAGCTACAAATTAACGTAATTAATTTCCCCACATACTCACATCGTTGGTATTAATATTATTGGATACAATTTTTATTTTCATGAAATATTTAAAAAGAGCTGCACATTTGCAAACTAACTTTTTTTTGTTTCTCATAAATATGTGACATTTTAATTAGCGGAAAAGATACATGCGCATAATAAGAAAAGTTTTATTCCAATTCAAAGGCTTAATTAACAAATTCAATTAACTTTTCATCTCCATTTTTTGCAATTTTAGGTGGTATGAAAGTTACAATGGTATTGTATCTATTATTATTTTAGCGAAAAGCATGTGCAAGAAATGTTCGATGTTTTGTGATTAAAAGAGGAATGCTCTAAATATATTTCAGAAAATATATTCTTCTCAGGAGGATCGTCTTTTTAATTAATTTCAGCTGAAGAGTTTGATTAATACCATTGAAATTTTAAACTCATGAAATTCCTAGCAAAAATAATTAAAGTTCGTTTTCAATTACATTTTAAAAGGAAAAAAAAAACCTTTCTTGTGGAGTTAAAAAATAATTTTCTGCTTCCGCTTTTAGTCAGACAGGTATAAAATATCTTTATATGAAAATAAAGATGATTTTGTATTATTATGTTGAAAATAATGTATTTTTCATATTTGTTGGTAATACGAGAGTTTTAAAGCTAAGTTTGCCATATTTAACAGCTTATGGTATTTCTGAATTGTATTCCAATGAAAATACATTCTTCGGTTAGATAAAAAAAAAGGGAAGGGGAGATATTTTGATGATTGAAAAATTATTCCTCTCAATTTTCTGTTTTCGTCTCAAACTACTGCAACTACTTTGATCATTATTGATTTCATATTAAATACCAATTGGAAGAAGGTAATTTTTGACTAAATCTTGTATTTCTAAGTAAATTTCATTAAAAATAAAAAGAGTTTCAAGAACTTGTAAAATAAAACTATTTTCCCAACAAATTTGCTTGAATCAACTTAGCGAATTTTTAAGCACTATGGTTATGATTCTGGCATTTATTGAGCTTACTGTGGTTTTAATAAAATTTGCGTTGTAATAGCTTGGAAATCTTAAATTATACGCATGAGAACAGAAGAAATTCATAATGATTTTGGGAATTTTAAAAATAACATTAGAATTCATTTGATTTAGTGTCATCAAAATTTGTATTATAATATGAAAAAATAGGCATAAAGGTTAAAACAATCGGCAAACTGATGAATTTTCAATCAAAAAGACCAACATACTTTGAAGGGTCTAAATAACAGGGCTTGCAACAGATTCTTAGTGTGACCTTAGACTCTTAGAGACAATCTAGATTTTTAGAGACAATCTGGTCTAGCTTCAAACAATGTTTAGATTGTTAGTTTGCCCTTAAGTAATAAATGACCTTTTATTCTAAAAACGGGGAGTGAAATGGATCTTTATAAATGAGGGATGAATTGATTAATCTGTTGTAATCAGTAATGAGTCATTTGGCATATTACTTATAATGGACAAACTTTTACCCCTTTATCGTCTGAAAAATTGTTCTTTGATTGAAATTACTTTTATTTAGCTTTTTCATGCATATTTTCAACTCAGAACAAACAATTGAAAAAGAAAATCAAATACAAAAAAACACCAAAAAGGTCAAGAATGTGTGACGTAAACACTCAGAGAAACGAGCTGATGCGTGCCTCACATGACTTCCTTTTACGTTAATGTCATTTTCCCATTCTTGATGATTTTAATGTGATTCAATAGTTTACTCTCTAAATAGCACCAACAGTGGCCAAATTAAAACCAGATTCTTAAAAAAATTCGCCAATTTGTCGCCAAGTTGGCGACAAAACTTGGTGACCAAAGGACTGGCGATATATTGCCAAGTGGCCACCAAATTGTAACATCACTTGAGTTTACATCGAAATTAACAATGATTTCCCCCCAAAAAGGGGCAAAAGACTCTCTTAAAAACACCCGAATGCAACCAAAATAAGAGATGCACAACTAGACCCCACTAGGAGTCTACGTACCAAATTTCAACTTTCTAGGACATACCGTTCTTGATTTATGCGACATACAAATGCACATACGCATATCCGCACATACATACGTACACAGACGTCACGAGAAAACTCGTTGTAACTAACTCGGGAATCGTCAAAATGGATATTTCGCTGTCTATACGTTCTTAGGCATTTTTCCACGTGTGGTCGAGTCAAAAAAAAAAAAAAAAAAGAAAAACTCAACATTCATTCGGGGGTGAGCAACATGGAAATTAAGGTCGATTTTTGAGTGAAATTTTTTTCGCGAATACAATGCTTCCTTTTTTGTAAAAGGAAGTAAAAAAAAAGTCTTGTGTCACTGGATCTCCACTTGCCTACCTTCTAAATCGCTTACCGCGATAAATGTATTAAAAAAAAGAAAAAAAAAGCAGAATGATAATCAAATATTGGCAGATACCCCTTAAGTCTATCATAACGATAAATATACCAATCAGAGCGTTATATCTTTTGACACCACATGGAGCCTCATTAATCTTCCCCCTATTCACCTGAAAAAGAAGTAGGGGAAGGGAAGGAAGGAATTGTGTTTCCAAGTTGGATCGGGCTGTAATATGATTATCAGATTGGATCACCAAGGGACGATTGTCCCGGCCCTGCGCGGCCGGACTTTGGCCTTTAAATGTCTCCTGGTAATTGCCAATCACGGGTGGAGGGAAAATAAGATGGGAAGAAAAGTCGATTACGTGCGTTTCGTTTTTGTAGTTGTCGAATATATTTCAGAGGAGGGACTGTACAATAATTTATCATCAGAAGAAATGTCGGGAAAAGTTCTCCCCAACCAATATTAGAACATACATGAGAACTTCTAATCATTGAACTAGTATAATAGTGAAATACAGTGAAACCCCGATTTTACGTCCCCCGGATCTACGTTTTTCCATTGAGTCCCATCATCAGTTTTGCTGGTATGTTTTGCACGGATTTTACGTTTTCTGTATTTTACGTTTTGTAACCCAGTCCCTTGAGAAACGTATAGACGGGGTTTCACAGCAATGAAATAAAGTTATATAAGTAGGAGTTAAAGAAGTTTTTTCATTATTGCACTAACATATGTTTTCCTGGTAATGTGTAATAAAACGTTGGTGGGAACTGCAGTAAAATCACTGTAAAATGTCGCTAGTTATAGTGTCAAGAATGTAATTGGAATAACTACATATTGAGTGAGAAGGTAAATGGCAATATCTGCAGAAATTATTTTTTTAGATTTTGAAGAAACGCGTTTCCACACTGGCAATAGGGAAATTTTGAAATTGGACGGGTTTTTCATGCATTGGAAACCATAAGCAAGCTTGTACAATAAAGCACAAGTGTAACATATGACGCAAATGCGAAAAAATGAAAAATTTACAGATGCACTATAATTCGAACATTTTATTCAAAAAAATCGTGGAAATATCCGCGAAAAAAACAGCCTCGCGTGAAACATGGCTTACATATAATGAAGCTCAAAAATGCAAAGAATTAAAAATTTGGAGATAATTAAAGTTGGGGCAAACCTTACCTGACAGCGTCATTATGTTATGATTGGAATCTGCGTAGCTTTCACAATGCCCTAGGTGATTAGGTTAGCTTTAACTGTACAACTGTTAGTAGAAATTCTCATCTGTTTTGTGACAAGAAATGGTAATAGCAGCTCTCGAAGGTCGTACTTTACAATATGGTTTTAAAAAAATCAATGGAAGACTACCGTAAAATTGTACAACTTTAGACCAGTGTTTAAACTTCGGACCATTGAAGGAATCTGGTATTATGTGCCATGTAGTGGTCGTTGGAGCAAAGCTAAAGTCTTTAAAAAGAATCTGTAGTTTCGCAAGTGATGTGAAGCAAAGTTTAATGTTGTTTACCCCAAGCTCCAGTGTTACCATTCTTGTGTCAAAATTCATTTGTGTTGGGAGGTTTTTGAAACTTTTACTGTAGCTCTCTAAGTCTCCTTCAAAACCTATATTTGCCGATTGAATTCTCCGAAAGTATGTTTAGTACTTTATTACTTAGGTATCTAAGATGATCTAGCCTTGTCAGCGAATCCTGATGTTGCTTTTTTTACTTGTCGTTTCGAAGTAAACAAAATATGAGAATTCGAGTTGCAACTTTAGACTACCCATTTTTACTGTCGTTGGTCAATATTTTGCGAACAATTTCGTATGGTCTTGAGCAGTTTTTTAGTTTTCAGGAATTCTTTGGTTTTAGACATGAATCCAGGGAAAAAAAAGAAGATAGGTGGTCTTCCTTACCTCAACTATTCGCCTGAACTGATGAAAAAGGTGATCCAAGAAATCAGGAGCAACCAAATTTCAAAAAGGAAGCCAAAAAATTGGTAAATTTTGGTGTTGGCCTCATTCCCTCCCAATGTCATTTAGTACAAAAAAAAAGCGACAGCGAAAAAACCTACCCAATTGGGACAAAATTTGTATCAAGCTCCTGCAAAAAAATTAAAAAAAAAAGCCTTAAAAAATAATAATAAATAAATAAAATTCCGGAGTAGGTACCTACTAATTACTTTTCAGACTGTCTAACGTTCATATTTATATATATATCTGAATAAAATATTGTATTTTTCACAATTGATTTTATTTAAGAGAACCTGAAATTGACTTGCAAATTATAAAAAAATTTATAAATTGGAAAAAATAAGTACACTTTTTTTTTCTAATTTTTGCAGTGTACAGGATTGAAACAGAACGATCTATGCATTGTAACTTCAGACCGTAGTGGTTTAGCAATGCATATCAAGGAAAATAAGAGGTGGTCTAAAGTTGTCACCAGCATGTGCAAACTTTATACCACTATACAAGAAATTCCCCCTGCCTTTGTGTGTAATTTAAATTTTTCTCTCGAAGTGTCACTCTACAGCTGAGATGTATGGTAGTGCATGGTTAAATTCCCAACCTTTTTTGGCAAAAATAAAGAAAATATGAAGAAAAATACACATAAAGTGGTCTAAAGGTGTAGTTTTACGGATCTGCAGTTTGAACATTTTATGCATTTCACTTAACATTTCGAAAGGACCACGTACCTCCCTTTGTTTCTTATAGTTTCGTGTATCAAGTAATGTCGTCTAAAATAGACGTTGCCAACTTTTAATGATGCGAATTTTAAATTTTTTTGACTCATCGTTGGCGAAGAAAACACTTTTAGAGAGAAAACTTTTTTTTTTACACAAAATATATGAAAGGTAAAGTGTTTTTTTTTTTTTTGTTTTTTTTTTTTTTTTTACAAAAGACGATCTGAGAAAACAAAATAAAACAAAAAAAGGAAAGTGGAGACCGATAATCATAGCTGGTTGAAGACAGACTGATAAGCAGTAAATTATAATATAAAAATTAATAAATATAAAAAATAATTTCTGGCAAGTCAATTTCATCACCTTCCCCCTCTCACATCTAAACACTTCAATAGCTACAAACTGTTTGTCATTGAAATATATATATATATATATATATATATATATATATATATATATATATACGTGTGTGATTGTGTATGCGCGCATGTGCGGATAAGTAACAAAATACATTTGTTGAAAAATTCAGTGTATATCAAAGAATATTCATGGGACATAACTGAAGTCATTGAACGTTCAAAGTTTTATCTTATTCATCAATACCTTCCCTGGAAAGTCAGAGTTTTCTGTGTTCTCCAGGGAGATAAAGCTCTTCCATTATTCATTAAATTGGCAAAGTGGTTGGGAGAAAGAACAACGTTTTCAGGTCTATTGATCGGACATGGCACTTTTTATTTTGAACTTTTTAAATTAGGATGGATGGTTCATCTTGTTGAAATTACTGAAACAGGTTGAAAAGAAATCGATAGTAATACCTGATGATTTAAAGTGTTTAATGATATTTATGAGCTGTTGAATGTTTTATGAGGGTATAAAAGCATAGTGAAAAAATCGAATTTTTGCGTATTTGAACGAGCGAAGTTAAGAAACATTCTATGTTTACAGGATAGTCTGCCGTGGACAGTATCGGCAGAAATGAGTTATAGAGATATGTGAAGAAACATGTTTCGGATCCAATACTAACAATAGGGACATGCTGGAATTAGACGTTTGTTTCGCATTAAAAAAAACCAACAAACAAACAAATAAACAGAATTGTACAGTAAAGATAACGTACAATAAATGACAAAAATGCATAAAAGTGATAAATGAAAAGATTGTAGTTCTTGCCCTTTACCTGTGCGTAGCAGTATTGCTTGCAGCAGGTACATTAAAGGGATTTCGGCAGACTGCACGAATTACAAGTACTAATTTATGATTTTGACATTATTTTTAACTTTGTTGTAGTTAAAAAAAATATTTATATTTTTTTTGTGAATAAACTCTTATTTTTGTTTAAAAAAAAGTGATTTTATAAGTAAAATAGGTATTTCCCCAAAAACAAACGGTTGTAAACAAATTATTGTTATCTCCATAATAAAGAAAAAAATACCTAATCAAGTAAAGTTCAAAACACAATAAAAACATGAACAAAAGTTTCCAGTACGTAAAAACCCATTATTTTTAATGTGAATATAAAAATAATAAAGTATGAGAAAAGCAGGAGCAGAGCTGCGAAAAGAATAACAAAAAGGAGCATTAGCGCCTGACCCCATTGCTATTTTTTACAACTCAAATTAAGTTGTGAAAATATTATTATATTGCGTCATTGGTATTAATTATTTTACTAGTTTATAAAGCGAGTGTTTAAGCTGTTTTTTTTTTAGAATATGGCATTAAATTTCTTAATTCAATTGCAGTAATATCTTTTTGTGTCAGGTATTTTCATATCTTGAAACTCTTCCTCTTGGTTAAAAATATAGAACACTAAACTATTTTACAAAGTTATATTATTTTTGTGTAAAAGTGTCATGTTTTTTGTTTTACATGTTGTTACAATGGAAAAGTTGCTTCCCAAGTTGCCTGCATGTTAAGAAAACAAGCATATTTTTCTATTCATATTTTTTTCCCCGTAATCGTTTGCTTATTTCTTTGTTAAAAGTTCAAACATGTGCCCTTATCATGCAGTCTAGGAAATAACAGATGGGCAGTTAATCGCTACGGTAGGGTTTTTTTTAGCGAAGAGCATGAATCTTTTAAAAACATTAACAGAATTTAGATTATTAAATGAGTTTTTTTAACACTATTGGCAACTTCAACTTCTACTTCTTGAGACACAATGTTGTAATGAGAGATCTGATTTGCCCACAAGCGATTTACATATCCTTTATAATATTTAAAAAGATACTACGTTTAGAAGAAGAAAACCAAACAAAAGTAATTATATGCTTTAAGTGAAGTGAATTATGTTTGAGAAAACTAAAACATATGTTGCAATAGAACTTTTCTTTCACATCTAAGGTACTTTTTGTAATGTAGTGTACTTGTTCATTTTGAAGAATGTTTTGAGCACCCCAGCTTAAAGGAAAAGGAAATGCTGAAGCGTAAATATATTCCCATTAAGAGAAAGACGGATGCAACATACAGAAACACTTTTACAAAAGGAAAACGGAATCGAAATATATAACATTTTAATGCCTTCTGTCTTTATAACTTTCGATGTTCTTTGAACTCATATTTTTTATTAGGATAACGATGGATGTTGCAAGAATGTACATTTTAACAAATAAATTGCAATAGATTGTTTATTTCACTTCTTGGGGATTTGAATGAGCTTTAAAATAATAACTATTCGTTTTAAACCTTCACGCGTTTCTTTTATTCATTTCTTTAAAATTTGAAATTCAGGAGATTCTTTAGTAGGTTGATATGATATGATTTTTTAAAAAATCTGATTTGAGTTGTCGAGAATTATTAGCTTATGATTATTTTAAATCATTATATTTTCTTAAAGTTCCCCTTCGAATATAATATGAAACACTACTTTAGGACAAATTACATTCTTTATTTCGCATTAATTGCATTTAAAATTACAGTTACTATTATAACATTTCTTAAGTAGTATGAGTTTATATGTTCGTAAAAATACAATCTTATAAATTACATGATTGATAAATATTTATGAAACAGATATACATATAATGCCGCAGGCAGGTAAAAGACAGTTACTGCTTTTTTTTTTCCCTTTCAACTTTTTTTTTTTTTTTTTTTTGTATTTTTGTCATCTATTTTACGTTAGCTTTAGCGTACAAACTTGCTTATTTGATGTGGTTTGCGCTGAAAGAAGAGCACAAAAAACGGTCAACTCCAACATTTAAGTTGTTACTATATAATCCGAAACTCGTTTCTTCAAATATCTTGAAAATCCATTTCTGTAGATACTGCTATTTACCTGCTCACGTTAGCATAGTGACTATATTACGGTCAGTATCGCCGTTTTTTTTTTGAAATAAAGTTAGGAAAAGAAAACTAAAATTAAAAACTTTCCACCTTCTCAGGGCAGGGCATCACTGCTCCTTCTAGTGTTTTTAGAAACAAATGTGCTAAAAAAATTTTAATTGCCACAAAGAGAACCTGCAATGATTCAAAGTTACCCTGTATTTCTGTACTGTTTTTGTTTCTTCATATCTAGCCAACCTTTTTTTTTATACTTTAATGTTTTTCTCTTTTTACGTGTCATGTTAAATTACTTTGTAACCTGACTACTATTCTAATTTAGACCGGATGAAAAAAAAAAAGAGAAGTTTACTACCTATCTGTACCTTATTTTTTCTCGTAACAACTTCCAATGTGATGAATAATGGAGCGTGCTGTATCTCTAGGGGACCAAAGCTCCTTCCTCCGATAAAGGGATTTAACAAAGACATGTTGTGAATGTACAACGAATTCTGGTTGTGTTCGGAATTTACTGGCAAATTACTAAATGTCACACTTGATTTCGAGTAACACTTGGTTTTGGAAATGACACATGATTCTCACTTGAAACAACTAATTTTGCAGTGAATTTCCACTATTTTTTAAAATTTTCGAACATGCATAGCTCTTCTATGTACTGCTTTCACGAAAAAATAAATAAATAAAAGTCCATAATAATTTTTCCAAATTTTAATGATTTTATTATAATTTTTTTTAAACTAAGTATATTACTTACTTTTATTTTTGGAATAAAATCGGTAAACTTGAAAACTATGTCTTATTCACTGTTACCTGGGGTTACTTTGTGATTTTTGAAGCGTTATTGTGACACTTGAACTTTTTACTAGTTGCCAAGCTAGCTTCGTGGGTATAAAAGATTGTGTCGTGTGCAAGGAAAGTGCTGCTATGCATTTGGTTATTACTTGTACTTCTTGGCAAATAATCAGAAATGAAACAATGTTTTAGACAAAATATTGTTTTTATCTGAAGAGAAAATCCGCAAACATAGTAATGTAAACATTCAAGTTACTTGCTGGTGTTTTCGACATTGAATTATATTTATAACCATATTTATCTTTAATCATTTAACACTCTAAAAACTCATCATTTGTGTTTTAATATGATACAAACATAAATGAAATTTCAAAACTTGATACCCCATCAATTTTTGTGACAGATGAAAATTATCATAAGCTCGGTGATTGGAAATTTTTATGTGAACCAGGTTCCGCTCTCAATGAAAATGATTCTACTGAATGAAATAACGCTGCAAATCAAGAAGCATTTGCAACAGACAGAATGTAATTAGAGATAGCAAAAGAATAACGAATTAACCAGTTTTATAGTATGCTGCCTTCATTTAGGAAAATAATTTGTTTTAAACGGTTTTGTTAATTTTCACCTAAAAACAGATTGGTAGTTTGTTTTTTCTGTGATGGAAGTGGTCCCAGAAAAGTGGAAATGCTCTTCAAAGCCAGACGTAATATTTTATGACGCGGAAGTTTTGTTTAGCATAAACTCTTTCTAAGAAAAAAAGCGATGGAGTTTTTTTTTTTTTCAAGTGCTTAGAGAACCTTAAAAATGTTACGTCAATCGCTAAGTCCTGAAACTGGCAAAGCTTGCAACGATATGTATTGCTTTATAAATCATATTCGCTTTTCCACCTTCATCTCAAATTAGTCGCGAAATTTGGGTCGAAAACTTTCCCGAACTCGCTCCCACATTTGAATATTTTTTTAGTAATTAATGAAAAACTGATGCTTCCATGAGGATTTTGAACATCATGAAATCTGACCTCATGAAAATGACCCTGAATGCCATGGTAGGCTGTATTCCGTTGGGATACTGGATATCAGATAAGATAACCTATATGACTGCCCGTTTCCCAAAGTATGCCCTCAGTGAACATTTGTAATTTTGTTGTGGCGGTTAAAGTGTTAAACGTTTTTCTGACATTTCAGGAATCTCTGTTTTCAAGCAACAACATTTACTGTCAAAGCATTCGCTTCTTCCTTCTTTAATAAATCAGAGCTAAAAAGTCTTATAAGTGTAGGGTTCGGACACTCTTTAGCCACGTCCTATTTTATAATGACTCTTCGACCAGTAAGCACATTTAACTGTCCTTCATCTTAAAGATCGTGAATTCGTTTGAAAACAAACTGATCTTTCTGGTATATAGGCTGTAAAGTTCTTAATTAAATGGTTACAGGGGTAAGAGTGCGAATTTGTTATTGATTTAAGGAGAAGAGTAAGATTTTCCTGCGAAGAAAATGTTGATTATTGGTACCATAGTAACCTGAAATCTCTAAAATATAAATAAATTATCTAAAAAATAATTTAAATAAAGTCATAAAACCATCAGTATCATTAATCAGTACAAAATATTCAAATATAGCTATAAATTTGTGACGGAAAGAGTACCTTTACCTACTTAATTTCATTAAAACTTAAACATAAGCGGAATCCAGTCAAATATCATTGAAATGTTTCCCCACCTATACTAAAGTATACAATTGAATGAAAGCTTCAATACTTTTAATACTTAAAGTCTCTTTATTAATGTATTTGTCAGAGATTTAAAGATAAAAATAAAAATTACTTTTAAGTAATAAAGTTTTTCTTATTTCTTAGAAAAATATGCATTAAAAATGTTCTCTTCAAACTCATAAATGTAACGTTAATTTTGCTTTAAATTATTTATGCGCATTTTAGCACTCACCTTAAAAAAAGAGTTCAAATAAGGACCATAAAAAACTTTTCCAGACAAGGATATTAGTTAAATTCCTCTAAGAAAAACTTCCTCACTTAATGAAGTCAGTGAAGTGAAAGTCAAATCTTTGCACATTTTTTCCGTTTGAGATGAGTTTTGATACTCAACTTCAGTGGAACTGACGAGTCTTTGGCACATCCCAGCACTTCTAATTAATTTTTGAAGCTAAAGCATTCACTGCGATAAAATATCACTGAAGCATAAATTGAAATTTTGACACGTGTGTATAATTATATCTGCCATAGCCGACTGCTTCTTTTAATTTTTTTAAACTCAAGTTCTGTCTTATAAAGGTAATACATTTTGAAGCGTCAAGTACATTTTTAGCGAAAAAAAATATAAAAAAGGTATGTCTGCTAATTAAACTTATATGAAATAATTTCGTCATCTGCATAAAAATAAACAGAGAGGGAAATATATCACATAATTCACTTTACTTTCATGGGAAAAAATATAATGTAATGCCTAAACTACTTTTGTTTCTGAAATCTATATTCAATTTCGGTTCAAGTTTTTTTTTTTTTTTTTTTTTTTTTTTTTTTAAATACGTGATTGATAATTTTCTAAAATAGATTCTTTTACTATCATCGGGCTAGTTCTGATTTATGGTTCAGAGGCCATATGAACCAAAAGCACAGGTCTCTTGTCAATTCTCGAAAGAAAAATTCGACGTGGTATGTTTGGGGGACTGGAAATAAAAGGAGTATGGAGAAAAAAATATAACTTTGAACTGTAATAACTGTAATGTAACTGTAAAGAGGGACAGGTTATCCGTATGTTCCCTGAGTCTACCCACTAAAAATCCTAAATGCAAGACCAACTGGCAAACGTCGAGAGGAAGACCAAAGAATAGATGGCTTGATTGCTTGTAAGGATATTTCAAAACTATCAAATTCTCAAACTGGAAAAGTCAGACAATTAACCCAACAGGAAAAAAACTTATGAAGAAGATCAGGACCTACAATTGGATGTCAAGGCAGTGATGATGATTTTTTAAGAGGTAATGCCAAGAACCATCATCTAAAAAAACTTTGTAACAGTTTTGCACTTGAGTTTCTGACTAGATACATAAATACTAAAAATATTTATAATATATTTTTAAACAATTTTATATATTTTTAATTTACAAAAGTTAGACGCTTTTACTATATTGGTAATGATTTTTTCTTTGAAAGTGATAGTTACCTTTAGTTATAAATACATTCGATTTACGATGTACGTTGGGTTAATATAAAATTTTAAAATTCTTCAATACGGTGTTACTTAGTTTTATTCAGTAAGAGAAATTTTCACTGAAAAAGAAATCTATCCTTATTTATAATAATACTTGTTCTATTGTATGTTGACTTGTGACGAAATTTAAAAATTGGGTTACTTGTTGCTTAGCTTAATTCAATAAATTGAGCTTTGGCAAAGAAAAAATATTTTTTCCGTGTAATAAACACTCCCTATATTAATTATTTATGATTTACATATAACAGTAAGAAGCTTCTTTTACATCTATGATTTTTACCCTTGAAAATGAAATTTAACATTATTTATAAAGACACTCGATTTACCCTGTATGTTGTCTGATCATAAAATTTAAAAACTTGAGTTACTTGTTGCTTAGCTCAATTCAACAAATAGAGCTTTGGCAAAGAAAATATATCTTTCCCGTACACCCAACATTCCCCATTTACACATGAGTGTGCTCCATGAATAAACACCAAATCTACAGATTTTTTACAGATATCCCCCCCCCCTTCCAATGATTAATAATTATCTCCAGGAAACATCGACAGGAATTGCTGCCACGGTGAGGAGAATGTCCCAAGATAATCTGATCCAGTAATAGAATTATGGGGATTCCAACTTTGCAGTTGAAGCCCTTTTGGTAAATCATACTCCCCGCTCCCCCTGCTGGGGAAACAGAAGATTAATGAGATACAAGAGTCGTGTCAAGATATATTCGTCTGTGATTAGGTCATCCAAAAAGGTCAGCGTCCAGTTTATCAATATTTTCTGCGCGTGTTTCGTGGTGGTCATTTTTGGGAGGCTTGGTGTATGGCTGGTAGCTTCGATGGCAATGCAGAAAGACAGTTAATCATCAAATTGATGTATTATATGAACAGCTGTGATGTATTATTTTATCTACATCGATTAATGTTTTAGTTAAAAGGAAAGTACTCATGATGTTTTGATTTAGAATAAGATATCGCAAAATCTTTAGACATGTATGAATTATTCCGTTTTCTGCAAAAAATTTAAAACTGCAATTCCTCTCAGTAAATTTTATATGTCTTTAGAGATAGAAAGAGAGAGAGAGAGAATGTGTGTGCGTTGCGCTTCTTCGGGAAAACGGTTAAACTCTGAAATACCATATTTGTTACATAGGAATAGTTTTCGCCGATATTGAGAACATAAGAGTCTAATTTCTGAAGAAAAAAAATAATTAGAAAAAAGTTATCTAATCTTTTAAAGACATTTTTTTAATCCAGGTTGTAAAAAGTGAAGTGTAGAAATGTAAGTAAATAAACAAATCCGAGCCATGCTATTCCTTAACTTTGGACACATATGGTACCCGCCTATTACTGAAATACAATTACAATTTAACTTAAAAAAGCATTATTTTTTCAAACTTTTTACGAACAAGCATACGACTTAATTATTTTAATTATTCATTTTTTTAGTTCCAAGGAGTAACAAACAAGAAACGATGTTTGTTACTCCGTTAAATATGCAAAATAATTGCTAAAAGTATTAATCGTCAGCTCCAAAGCAAAACAATTGGCAATTCAAATGCATGCGAGTACAAAAAAAAAAAAAAAAAAAAAAAAAAAAAAAAAAAAAAAAAAAAAATTGTAGAAACTAAAAATATTCCTGTTACAAAATATTAAAATTCCAAAATTCACATTCAGATATCCTAGCACTGAAGAATATTTTTGAACTATCTTTTGGAGCAGATGTATCAATGCCTGCAATTTTAAAATGTTAAAACATTAATTTATCAGTCATTTAAATCATAATGAGTAACGTTTATATTGATTCAAACAAAGTTTATGTTAAGTTTTGGAAAATATTAGCATACGCAAAATTTGAACTTAAAAAAAAAAAAAAAAAAAAACTGTGTTAGTAAAAAATAACATTTTGAACGTAATTAAGTAAACCATAACCGAAACCGAATAATATCAAAACACGAAATTCATTGAACAGGCTGTAATGCGTTTTTGAATATCTTTGATTACTCACAATACCTTAAATTTTATTAAAATTATTTTTCAACTTTATAACTTTATCTAACATACGAATAATAAAAGCAAATATTTTGAATGAATATTAATTCTTGATGACTAAAAATATGAGTACAATAACATTGACAGTTAAAAACTAATATGCATATAAACTCATGATGTTGAAAAAAAGTTATCTCGTTCCTATCAACTAGTTTGCTTTTCGATTAAAGAAAAAAAGTTCAAAGTTAAAAAAATAAGAAAAATACTTTACATTCCATCAAAAATTACCCACGGGTGCATGATTGGAAAACGCAGTCATTTACAGATGGTCCTTAAATATATTGAAAACTAGCTGAAAAAGTGAAATCACAGCAGTAAACAGCATTTTTGAGAAAAAAGATTTGACGACACCTATGTTTATTTATTTTTTTCTAAATATTTACCATGTTTCTTGATTTTGAAACATTTGCAGATTTTTCAAAAATTTTGCTTTTTGAGCTTAGAAGGTAAAATGTGGCTGGTCGCTTCTTTGTTGTTTGTCTTCCTTAAAGTTGCCCCAGTAAAAAGATAAATGAAAGTAGAGCTCCTTCTTGTTTTTGTTTCTCAAGCTACTTATTTTTTTTCTCTTTTGAAAGACTTTTTATTTCTAAAAAAATTTGCAGAACTTTTTCATATTTTATATTTTGTTCTGTTGTTACTGGAAGCACAAAAGAATAAAAATTTGGTTTTTCTTATTTATTTACTTATTTTACTTTTATGTGATCTTATATTTATAATTATTGATAATTTATTTGAAAATAATTCTTGATTGAAAATTATAGGTATTTTCTTTTATCATTATCAATATCTGTAAAGAACTAGAATACATGTATGTTCCACTTTTTCAATAAAATTGTTTAGGAATGCAGTTGAAATCATCCTAAATATCTAGGAATCTATTTGAAACTGAGCTGAGGTTTTTAGTTTTTTATTTTGAGTGAGTTTTCTATTAAGTGAATTTTATTAAACTTTAGTAAACTGCTCTTACTACATAGATGTGTTCCATTTTTTAAAATGTAAAATAATTTAATTTAATAAACATGCAGATTACCCGAAATGGATGGCGTTTCTTTCCAAAATAAATGTATCATTTCCATTACAAATAGTTTGTTTTGGATTACGTTTATTTACTTATAGTCATGAAAATGCGCATGTCAAATGTTATTATATTAATTTTTACACATTAAACAGGGTAGAAAGAAAAAAAATCCTTGCTTTTTTATATAGCTAGTTCATTATATTTTGAACATACTGGAATGCTATTGCACTTAGTTTTCCGATTTGTATTTGTATCAAAGATATAAATGTTGAAAATTCCTTTTTTTTTTTTTTTTGAATACTGGTGAACAATTTTGGCTAATAATGTTTTGGTATGTTTTATACTACGTTGTTGTCATAATTTCAAATGTTGTTTTGGGATTATTTGATACCTAATTTTTGTATTTTGTATTTTAGGCAATGTTCACTATCATGTTCTTTTAAAAACATGTGTCTTAATTTTTACTGCCTCTACTTTACAGTAGTATATAAAAATAATAGAAAATATTTACGTTGAAAACAAGGATTCCAAACTCGGCATTTTATTAAATCCTTGCTAAAAATATTAAATAGAATAAATGAGAAAATATTTCATTTGTTATTTATATTCTTTTTGAAAAAGCATAATGCATGAAATTTTTTTAAACATACTGAAACCCCCCCCCCCCCTCAAAAAACAATATATTTATGAATTGTAGAAAAGTACACGCGAAATACATTTTGGGGAAATGAGGGCATTCATAATAAAATGTTCAACTGACAGAAACATTTAAAAAGTTCATTTTGCTTTTTTTCTAAGGCTAAAAACAAAAGAAATACTTGAAGAGTTTCTTAAAAAAATCATTGCTAAGGGCATTTGGAAAGCATTCTAATAATATACAAAACAAAAGATTTTTTTCTGAAATAATTGTATATTTTGTTGTTGGACGCTACAGGACTCTTGTTATGAAAATTCGTGGACAGTTATAACTTCATTATGATTATTATAAATTGAGCGCTTAAATCTTATAACTTTAGACAGAAATCTCCGAACTCTGACAGAAAAACGTGTTTCCTAAAGTCGTAACTGCACTGTCAACACAAGATAACAAAAATCTTAAAGGGCAGAAAGCAAAAATCACATACAAAAACAAGTGTTAGAGCAACGATGTTGGCATGTAAAAAATAGTTTGTTACAGTTCTGGACAGAAGAATCTGCAAAATTCGGGAAATAACAAAGCTATCATAAAAATTACAAGTCAGATGCACGAAATTAAAACATTTATGACTGTTCTTTGAACATCAACATTAATTTATTCACATTTTAGTAAACAACTCATATATTTCTGGGGTTTTTTTTTTTCCTTTTTTTTTGAGACAGGGAAATATTAAAAACATGAAATTTCTGGTATGTAATCATTATATTGTTATATAAGTGGGATCTTTTAACTATAAAAAAATCGATGTTTATCGGTGCCTTTGCACATGTTTGTACCGTTTATGATTCAATTGATTAAAAAATCAACGTTAAAATTTAATTTTTGATTATTTACAGGTTAATTAACTATTTATTTCTCTTAATGGTGAAAAAATAAAAGAAACGAAACACGAGTGGTAACATTAAAATCAATAAAGAAAACAATGGTGGATTCGTGGAACGACTTAAGTTTTTCGTGACTCTTACTTTTTCTTCTTAAAATATGCGTTTCATTAATTCAGGATTTAACTGCAATAACTAGTTAATTAGTGAACGACTTTTGTTACTAACTACTTTGGTTAACTTAAAACAATGTGGTATAGTAGGACTTTTTATTATTAGGATGTTTGTAACTACCTATTATGCAACAATATGAATTCAACATTTTTTAGTACGCGTGGAATTCTTTTTTTTTAGATTAAAAAAAAACCTACATTATTTTACTTATTGAAAACAATGCGTGTGCTCTGTGTTGGAACTACATGTTTTATTCATAATAAAGTAAGGATTAAGCAATTAATCACCCGTAATATAACTTTTCTGCAATGCAGCCTTATCGGAGATTGTTGAGTGATTCTAAACCTTTCTAAGCAGATTTAATTAATACGAAAACAATTTACAACTTTATCCTTGTCATTAATTAAAAGCCATCTTGTATGTAAAAAATCACACATTACTTGGTGCTAATGTCTTCCAGTGATAACATTAAGGTCAAAAACATTAATTCTTCTCGTTTGAAGTGATGTCTAAAATAAAAGCTTTTTTGCTTGTAAAAAAAATAAAACTTCTCCAGCTCTCTCGACATTGTGTGTAGTTAAGTATCAAAAGTCAGCAGTTTAAAAATAAATTACGCTATGGTAAAATAGTTTAATCCCGGTCTTTTTCAAAAATATTTTCAGCTAGTAGGGGATTTATTATATTCAGAGTTTTAATTTTAATTTTAATCTGAACCTTTCCTTTTTATTTTAAATGGTGTACACAAGTTATCTACTGTAAAATGGTCCAACTATGGGCCATTTCCGATGTTTTCAATCAAAGTTCCGTGTACATCTTTGATTTAGAAGTTTGAAAACTTTAGCAATGATAGCTAAACATCTCGTCTTCCAAATGAAATGTTTAAAAAACAATCTCAGTTTGAAAGTAGAGAAAGGGGATTCCCCCCCCCTTGGCCATAGTTGTACCACTACAGGGTAAAATTATGAGTCACCTCATTTTAACCTAGACAACACACTAAAACCTTGATCTGGCTAATTGTTGTCTGAGGCTACGAATTGTCCTCCGCTTGAAAATGTATTAAAAAATGTTTTAGTCCATCATATACCTTTTTTTTTTTTCAATTTTTTGAGGTTTAATCATCATTTGTCGTCTCGAGTGGTTAATAAAGTCCAACATGGTAAATAAAGGTAACGTTCTTTATTATCTGCCTAGGTTTTGACATAGAATTATTTGAAAACTAGAAAAATATCACCAACTAAAAACTAATTACCTATATTTAGGTCTCAGAAAATAAGTCTGACAAGTTTTAAACGAGATCAACAAAAATTTTGAAAACTGAAATGCGAAATGACATTTCACATTCCAAATCTCATCAAAGTAAATAATTTTTAAAAATTATCTCAGTTTATATTTGGTCCGGATTTCAATCAGCACCTCTTGCAAAAAGGGCGATAGGGCGACCCCCAATCATTCTTCTGCCTTTTCTTTCCGTTATTTACAATAAATAACACGAAATATGACGAAAGCATCCCTGCAGAGAATAAAATAAAGCTCCAAGCCACTAAAAACCGTGAAAAATAAATGGTACATTGTTATACCCCAACATTCTTATTTTCGATAAATGTTGAGAGCTTGTGAAAAATATGAAACAATTGAAGTCAACAAGCGGCTTAATTCATAGCTGACAAAATAGTAAAACAAATTTGAACTTACCAGATCTTGGAAAATAGTATAAGTGGTCTGCCCAAAGGAGACTTTTGGCTCTTCTACGCGTGGATCGAATCACGCACTAAGAACGACTAATTTATCTAAGGTATACAACAAAAATGGCAATCTCTGATAAAGCTTTTACCTAAATGGTTACACTACCTGGTGAATTGTTTTGGAGCTCGTAAGTTCGAAAAAGAGGCAACTAGAAAGCAAAATTATCACCATGGCAATAGTAGCCCATTGTTGCCCACTTGGCACAAAGTTGCACCAGTTTACGGTATGAATATATGCCAACAAACATTGTTAAATATTAGCAGCTAGGATTTTGAGCTTACAGTATTTTTTTTTCAGACTTTATGGGAAAATTCAGTGCAACATGACTTCTGAAAAAAAAAACTAGTCGTCCAAGTTGTTTTCAACCGCTGGGAGTCCTGCCACCATTATTTTTAGACAGCATATTAGTGGTGTTTCTATCACGGTATCACTCATGATAATATATGGTGTAACCCCCCCCCCCTAACGCAAATGAAAAAGAAACAAATGTTTACATAAACATAACGTTCATACAATCTGCAGAAATTACATTTTTTTTTATTTATGTGCTGTAACGTTGATTTAAATTAAAAGGCCAGTGAAATTATGAATGCCTCTCAAGTAAAACTTGCCCTACACGAATACATGTATATTACCACTACCTTTTCCTAACACTGCGCTTCATTTACGTTGAAGTTTGAAAATTTAGAAATTTTGGAGACCAATCAAACCCAAGAAATTTCAACATTAGTTGCAAAAGAAATAATTGTTCATTGTTTCAAAACTGTTGAATCAGAATCCATGACTGTCACGGGGGAAAAAAAGGTAAGGTTAAAATAAGTGGCGTGGGTTTTTTTTGACTACTAGCGGTACCCGCACGGCTTTGCCCGTATTAGAAAGTAAAAAGGTCATTTGGCTCGCCTGTATATTTACAAATAATGGATAATGAACTTCTCGCCGCAATTTTTGTGGTTCAAAACGTTGGTTAATTGATTCATTTATTTTTCAGAACAAAAGTATTTGTTCGTTATTCGTTATAACTAATTATATTGTTGAAAATATTTAAAAATTAAACAAATATCTTTATTTATTAATTAATTAATTTTTTCTATTTATCTATTTATTTATTTATCCATTTATCTCTTCATTTATTTTTTAATTATATCCCAAATGCCACTAAGCAACTTCAGATAAATCCACTTAATGCGCGTCAGAAACTATCGCGTCTAACAGCTAAATAATCTGAAATATTCGCAACCTTAGTAGCAATTGTTTTGCTCTCAGATGTAATAACTAAATCTCATTATCGCTTTCATAAAATTCTCGGTGTTTGCTATGTTAGTTAATGTGCGGCAAAGTGAAATAGTTACGGGAGTCTAATTTTTTTTTTAAAAAATGAACAAGAATTGTTCAGAAATCTGAAACTAGTTCTGAGAATTACGGTACATAAAGAAAACAAATATATTTTATAGTAAAACTAACATTGAAGCATTTTTTTTTTACATTTTTGACGATACATTTGTGCCTTCAAAAAACGGTGGAAAATTGTTACTTCTTTTATACATGGGGCACAGTTAAAAATAATATACTTTTATAATTAAATATGTTTTATTGGATTTAAAGAGATAATTCTAAACAAAAAATGGGTAAATGAGAGAAAGAATGAATAAATGAAAAGAAAATGTAAAAATAAACCAATAAACAATTAAATAAATAAGTTTTTATATGAGGAAAAATAAAGGATTGAGTAAAATAATAATGAATAATAATAATAATAAAAAAAGAATGAATAGTAAATAAGTGAATCATCATATGACGAATGGTAAATAAAATAATTAATAAATGTATACGTCAGCAGTTTTACAAAAGTAATAAATTTTATAAAAGTAATAATTTTATAAAAGTAATGAACTATGAATTAATAAATGAAAATAAGTATTTCACTTTGCCCCATGCACTTTGCCCTACATGCACTTTGCCCTACATGCATTTTACTAACTGTACAAAACCCTTAAAATACTAAAAGGCAAATAAATACTTCACTGAATATTAGTAGGTTTCAATTATTATTTAAAATGTTAATAACAATAACGTTATCATTTAATAATAACAAAAATAATTTTATCTTACAACAGAATATTACAATATGGGTATCAATTTTTCAAAATGGCTTGTTTTAGCATTTGCATGGATCTTTAGAAGTAAGGTTTTCCTGTTTGAAATCGACTACATGTGTTACTATATAGTTAAAATATTACTAGATAGGTGGCGCTAAAAGCAGAAAAAATCTTTCACCATTTCACTTTGATCTGCTGTTTCACTTTCTCCGACATTCACATGCTAACACAAAAATTTACTCATTCCTTAAGATTTTAACACCATAGTTTTTGTTTGAAAAAAATTTTAAATTAAAAAAAATTTACTAGTTTTAAACTGTATGATATTTTAAAAGTTTTTAGTCCGCTTTCCTTGCTTTAATTGTGTTCATATTTAAAAAAAACCCTAATTATTACTCTAATTCTCAAAATGTATTAACAGTTTTACAAGAAAGCATTTTCTATTATCTTCCCTACTTATATATTAGTAGAGTTAAAGAGACAATAATAATAATAATAATCAAACTCGATACTTTTTCTTTATTATTTTTGATACGTAGTTTCAGCAACTTTACATCCTCCTTAATGTAGAGTAATTTATCAGACTTTTTGTTCCGGATAAAATGGATATGATTTATGACAGTATCTTCCCCGATGAAATTACGTAACGTAACAATTAATTTATTAAAAGGAACACGAAAAAAGAAATGTTATATCATTTATCAAAGAAAATTAAATTTCGTAGTAACACTTCTTTAGAGTGTTGTCAAGTGTTACTAACTCTATCTAACTTTTTTTAAAGTGATTAAATTGATGAAGAAATATGACGTGTAATTAACGAGTCTGTGTGAAAATTTAAATGTATCTTGCTGCAGTTATAAACAAGTTGAAATATTAAACATTTATTGTGTGGTTAAAACAAATCTTTTGTTCTTACGCTTGTCTTGTAAAATTTAACTAAAAGATTTACTTCGTAGCATGACTAGTATAACCTCCAGTTTCAACAAGCGGAGTAGTTTATTGTTTCCATTGAAAATAATAAGTTGATGCAGGTTTAAACGAGTGCACTTTCATTGGCATCACAGCTTTTCTAAGTTGTTAAAATGTTTATTTTTAGGTTGCAAATTGTTTTAAATATATATTTTTTTATTATTTAATATTGATTTATGAAAATCTGTCTAAAAATACATATAGTATACAAAACGTGATAGCTTCGCTTGTTTAAAAATAAAAAATATTCTTTTTCATAAGAAATGAAGAAGTAATTTGTGTTGAAAACGAAAAGACAGTTTTTATGACATTAAATTTTAAATTTACAGGGAACTGCAAAAATTAATGTCAGGGTTACAAGTAACACTATTTTAATGCAAAAAAAAAAAAAAAAAAAAAAGAGCCTTTTGGATTATCCGTCAAATGTTTGTGTTCAAAAATGGTTTGAAAACAGCCGTAAAACAAAAGATAATTTCAATTTTGGTGGTTTAAATTTTTTTTAAATAGAAAAGTTCCTAACGAGTTAAGTGGCTTTTAGATAACTTTGAACTATCCTCTTGCAAAAGCTAATCAGCAGCAGTTAGCAAAATTTTTTCATCTATGAAAAAGTTGGGATCCGAAAAAGAAGGCTCGTTTTGTTCTGAAAGAACTTCCAATTTCATTCCCCAAACATGTTTTCACAATGCATAGAACCCTTAAAAACTGTCATCAGTGCAAAATTTTTGTTACAACTAAAACCAAAAAAAAAAAAAAAAAGAAAGAAAAGTTCAAGCCATTTTAAGCAACCGATTTCAAAATAAGAAGTTATTACTCTCATTGCAGAAGCTAACGGACAGCAGTTTGCAACATTTTCCGCCGATGAAAAGAAGCGTTACGTGATAAAGAGATTCCTTTAGAGCAGAAGAAACAGCGTACATGGAGGGGGTTAATGATTCGTAACTGGATCTAATTGCAGTTTAGATGCGAATGGCCGGCCAGAGCGAGGGATGGATCATCATACTTAGGGGTTAACGAGGTCGAGTAGCCGCTGGGAGTCATTAGTGGCACGATGTAGGCACCTGCAACAAGCCTGCAACATTTCGGGCGAAAATGCCCACACTCATTTCTCCGCTCATATTGCATTGGGCAGCACATGTCCACGAGGGGCGGGACTGGGAAGTTGCTGTTTATTAAGACAGTCGTGGTGTGGGACTCGCTACTCCACTTATGCAGCAAATTGGTTTGCTTCTCAATGCAAATTGAATCGGAAATTATTGAGTGCTTGGGTAAATTGTTAAGGCGTTGAATTTACAGTAGAATTTGAAGGAAAATTCGAATCAGCTCGGTATTTTTTTAATTCTATGATTTTTTTTTTAAATTCATGTTTGGGAAATGAATTAAAGAAATTATACTCGTTTTAAAAATAAATTCTGTTAGCTAATTGAAGATGCTTTCTGCCTCTCCCTCCCCCAAATAACGTTCACTTCGTAAACACTGACAGACTAGTGTACAGCCGTAGACAGATAAAAAGCAGTAACAGCAAATTCCCCCCCCCCCCCCTTTTTTTTGTCGTCTATTGTATGATAGCTTTATTGTACAAGGTTGTTTATTTGGTTTGAGCTGCCAAAAAAAAAAAAAAAAAAAAAAAATCTAATTCCAACATTCCTACTTGTTGGTTTACAAAATGTGTTTCTTCAAATATCTCGAAAACTTATTTCTGCAAATACTACCGTTTACCTACCCGCGACAATGCAGCGGCGTTGGTTTCTTACTTCTACAGGTGCAGTTTCAAACCAGTCGGCGAATTTGCAAGTTGCAGGAAAAAAAAAAGAAAAGAGAACATCCATGCAAAGCCGTGTTCAGAAATTTTTCGGGAGGGGCCCGGTTTCGCACACTGCCCAAGCACACACACATATTATATGTACATATATGTAATGTGGACACTCATACACGCATAAAAATATTCAACGTAAGAGTAAAAGTTCTAACCTCACTTGAAGAGCCGGTTTTATACACTGTTAAAAAAATTCCTGAAATTTTACGGTAAAAGTTACTTTCATCCATGTTGCCAGTAATTTTTACCATAAAATCCTATGTTGCTGTAAAATTTTTGCCGTAGAATAAACAAGAGTTAGAAAACGCAAAATTCTAACTGCAGGTTCGATCTCGAGAGCTTCGGATTGGCAGTCGGCTTTGCTACCCACCATGCGAGTTAGGACACTTGCGTAAGGAGAAATACGGTGTTATGTGCTTTGCACAAGTCACGTGGTGTATCAATTGGCGTTGCAATCATTTTTTTTCGGTACAACTACTGTAATTTTTTTCTGTACTGTAAACGTTCCATTTTGCAGTAATATTTACTATAAAAGTTTCCTGAATTTTTAACAGTGTACTTAACGAGGCACTGAGCTATTTATTGCAGGTACGTTTCCCTTTTGCGGCCCGAACATTTTTGTCGTAGGTAAAACAGACCAGTGTTCCCCCCGTATGTGTCTTTCTTACTAATACATACAGCTCTCATGTTATTGTTTCGTTTTTTAATGCTCTCGCTGCCTTTATTTTTATTGCTTTCTTTTTATTCACCTTGTGGTGGGAAGGATAACAGGAGAGTGGCCCTTTAGGTGAGATGTAGAATATCCATTATTTCAGGGAATCCGGAGTTTTTTCAAAAATAGATATAAAAATCTGTATTTTGAGGCCATATATGGGGGTAATTGAGACCACAAAAACATGAAGAAAAATAGGCAAGCAAAACCTTTTAAAAGTTATGCATTCTTTTGAAAGTCAAAATCATCAAATAAATATTGCCTGTTCGACAAATCGTTGACATTAATCGACAGAGAGGAAAAGTGAGGAAGGAGAAAAGGATTTGCATCATCACTTGCTAATATCGGCTTTTAGTGCAACTTGTTTTTGTTCATTTCTCCAACATCCCCCCTCCTTCCTTTCATCAAATGCCCTATATTAAAAATTGTTCAAAACGCTTTAAAAGAAATGGTGTAGAGATTCGGAAAATAAGTAACAAAAAAAGAATATTTTGGCCATTCGGACAATTCATACTTTATTTTTTTGATAAGAGATAAAGATTCAATGAATTTCAAAAACTTAAATAATTTTTAAGGATTCTAGAACATTTCAAATTATTTAAAGCATTTTATTTGCACTTTCCAGAAGTTGACTGTACAGTCTTACAAAATGAAAATGATTATAACTTAGCAAGAAACGCCTGTTTTAAGTTGAAAATAAATGTATAACGAAATATTTCTCAAAACGAACAATTTTTTCTTCAATAACAGGTAGTGCAGAAAATGAAATGGAGTAGAGAAAGTGTCATATTTTTTTTCATGATTAGGATATAACCAGTATGCAATAGAAGTAAGATAAAAACAAGCAATAACAAAAGAACTTCCAAAATACTGAATTCGGCATTAAATAAATGACTAAACATGAAACATATGAGTCACAAAATAATTTCTTGAGAAATATGCTACAAAAACGCGAGAATCATGAGTTTTGAATTTTTTACGCAGGATGTATCAAGGAGCTGAATTTGACACATCTTGGTAACCAGATACCAGCCCAATCGGAAACTAGGGACCGGCCCTTGGGGAGTCCCTGGCTCGATATAGGCATAGGGTAAATTTCAAATGAGTTTTAGGAGGAGGAGAGCAAGTCCAGCAAACTGACAAGGGGCTTGCCTTGGCCCTGGACGGCCCTTGAATTGAATTGGGAAAAAGAGCAGGAAGTCCTAATAAGTGTCTAAATTACAAGTATTCTTTGAAGCTAATGAGAACTAGAATTGCTTTTTCTGCATTGCTTCAATTTTTCACTCGTTTAATACAAAATTAAGAATAAAAAGACTTGGTTATTTTCCTTTTCTGACATTAGTAAGTGAAAAAAAAAACTTCCTGTTTTACGTTACAAAACATTTTGGGTTTCGGGGGGGGGGGCAGGCCCGTCAACCCCTTTGGATACGGCCCTGGGTCCATGTCGTATGGTTTAGTATTCGATTGGCTTTGAATACTTTTGAAAAAATTTAAGCTTTAGTGTAACATAAGAGCCTACGTGCCTCCATCTGGTGTGCAAATTGTGCATACAAATTGTCGGGATAATGGCATGCACCGATAATGGTGCCACATGAAAGAATGAGTTTCAGGGTCAGGTTTGGAGATGATCAGTAGCAGTTCCATCAGAAACAAACGAACAAACGCTAGTCCTTTTGGAAAATTTGGCGTCATTTCAAAGGTCTCCAAAGTCATTAGTAAATAAAAAATGATTTAATTATTTTATCAGACAATTTTGATAAAAATTGGACGAATAGAAATTACTTTAAATTATCAAATGGCACGACACTCAGTAGCTCTGTCAGAAAATAATGGAATACTTTCTCAATTCTTTTTAAACCCTACTGGTGGGGCTTTGCATAGTGACGTGTGTATACAAACGTACATGCACACATAAAACGCGCAGAAAAGCTCATATATATAATAAATTTATAACATTAATGCTCATATTGAATACTATGAATTCATAAGTATTTTAAAGGCATGGATTCATAGTGAACATACTAATGACACTTTTATTTGACTGAACTACATAATCAACGTACAAAACCACTTCAAAACTTGATTCGCACTTGAAGCAGAAAAGGCAGCATATAAATTTTAGAAAGCTAAAAGAAGAAAGACCATAAAAGTCCATAAACAACTATTTCAAATATAGCTTCAAACACTCCCCGAAAGGGTTCGATGGAAAATTGTTAAGGGAAAGCACAAACGTAGAATTCCGAAGATCAAAGATTATTTACCCTGCGATGAATTAATAACTACTACTTCGAAAACATGAAAGATTTTTCAGTTTAAGCCCCAGATGAATCTGCATTCCGAAAAATTTTCTGTAGGAGTGAATTGAGTGAATTCTTTGATTTCATAGCTTTGCTGAATGATTTGAGGTAAATTATTGCAAAGTTATTAATCAACGGAGCCCAAGAGAACACTCTATTTGATATGATAGCATTTTCTTGAGAACATTTTAACGCTTTTTTTCTAATGATTAATTCTTCTTTAACTTGTTAAAAGGAATAGATAAATATTGTCTTATTTCATTTTGAAACTATGCAATACATCCATTAAACTCTTAGGATTTTATTATCAAAGCAGTTATTTTTCTACAAAAATAAAAAAAATAGATTCATTTTAATTTGTTTTTTTAGACTGTAAAGAAAGAGTTAACTATCAAACTTTATTAGCTTATTTCACTTGAAATATTTGTGTAAAAAATCGCATCAAATGTAACTTTCATTTACGTCTAAAAATCAAACACGCGCGGTAGCCCAAGAAGTGCCCAAGCAGATGTGATGCCTAATTGTTGCTTTTATATTATTACTCACACTTTTTAATATTTGTCTATAGTATATCTGTGTTTTCTGGGTAAAGTGCGTCAATCTTAATAACTCATGATGAATGGGACAATTTTTGTGCAGCAAGCATTAATATGTCATACATAGTTTATGGTTTAGCAATAATTTAAATATAAAAATAGAGCTGCATATTAGCAACGAGTGAGTAAAACAAATAATAAATGGAACTGGTTTAAAAAAGATGGAGCGTTGTAAAATACTACTCAATGCTGCCAAGTTTTATAGTTTTTAGAAGCAAATAATGCATTTAATGTAACACTTCATTTATGAATATTTTCTATTCTTCGTTCTACGGAGTGCTTGCTCCTCGAAATCTCCCCAAAATTGGCACCGATTGCTTGGTTTCGAATCTGGAGAAGCGCCTTCAGTGGTGTCTTATCATTGGGTAAGAGTTACGATGGCACTGTGTTGTCATGGCAACATCCTTTCATTCCTCCCTGTGGTTGGATTCGACTTGTGTGGTTTTGTCTTTCCTTTGCCTGGGAACGTGTTTTCCGGAGAAATCTCTGTTTGAGCGACTTATGAATGTTTCAAAACTTATTTCCAGTGCAAGTAAAAATAAGAAGGTACATATACAGTCGGACCCCGGTTTAACGAATTCATCGGGATCGAAACTTTTATGCGTTGAATCGGGGCTATTCGTGATATCGGGGAGTGATTTTTTTTTTTAATTGCACTTACCTTTATCTAAAACCCTACTAAGCAACTGCGAAAAATACCCGTAATTAGAACGTGCACACTTTTTATTCAGCATTCCACTACTTATTACACACCAGTTAATTTGAAATTTTAAACTACTGAGCAATAGATGTTTAACAATTTCCTTGATACTTGACTCAAAATAGTTTTTCTGTCGACCATATGGAAAGAAGAAAATACTGTGCCATTTGCAGCCTGCTGCATGATTTTTTTTTTTTTACAATTTTCCAGGGAATGTAAAAAATTTGACAGTTTTAATGGGAGTTTCATTAACGTTTCTGCAGCAGAATCACTCTTCGTTAATTGCCCCCTCGCCCATTAAAAATTACTGATTGCAAGAAAAGTCTTTTTCTACTTCGGACAATACGGATATAAAATTCCTAACTCAAATTAACAAAAAAGTTGTTTTTTCGGCTGTTGAAACAATTTGTTAATTCGGGGATTATTAGTCGATAAATAGGGGTTTTTGCCTTCTTTTTAGTCGAGGAAAACGAAAAATTCGCTAAATCACGAAATTCGTTAAATAGAAGTTCGTTAAATCAGGGTTAGACTGTAATTCATATTTCCGGTCTTGTATGAGCGCGAAAAGGTGAAATCATTTTCTTTTAAATTTCTGAAGTGTCTAAACACTGCTTGATTTGCTTGGGTGGACCGCACGTCACTGTTAAAAATTAATCATCAAATTCATGTTTTATGACATTTTTATTCTTCTACAGTTGAACAAAAAACTTAAAAAAAAAATTACAATAAGTAAAGAAACATTAGAAAAATTCAGATCCAAATGTTTTTAGGCGTTAATTTTGGATTATAGACTTTTGAAGCTGTTGCATATTAAACTATCACTAATACAATTTGGCAGTATAGAAATAAACGCGTCTCAAAAAAATCAGTATTTTCCACATAATAATAGTAGTTTCTTTTTTCAATGAATGCGGCGAAGTAAAAAGAAACAGCATTTTCTCCTATAATTCGAAGATATACTTATCTGAAAAATATTTTTGCTTGCACAAATTAGTAAAAAATATTTTTGAGAAAATTTTGTCCCTTACTGACTTTGCATATTTATGAAAAATTTTTGAAGAAAAACCTCTTTCGACCAATCAATAAAACTATTGGTGAAATTAGCAATATCATTAATATTGTATAAATTAATTTTGAAAAAGAAGAAAGTACGTCAAAGCGAAAACCATTTTGCAGTTTTAAATTTCTTAGGAAACCTCAGAACTTTACATATCAAGAAATACTAAGGCATAATTTAGGAGAAACAGACACGTAACATTTTTACGATCAACACAAGAAACGATGCGCTTCGAAGCCATAAATTTATTTTTCGCAGTTTTCCTGGCATAAAAGACAACCGCAGATTAAGAAGTGCGCACCATTAACCTGAAAGATGTTTCACAGAATGTTCCACATTTACAGGTGTAGTGGTTTTCGTGTTTCTAAAACATGCTGTTACTGAGTAATGGAAAAATACTTTTTTATCTTTAAGTTTAAACAAATATTAGCAGTGTAAAAGAAAATAAAATGCACGCGCGAACATACACACACTGGATATATATATACATATATATATATTAAAGTACACTTTAGTATTTATTCTTTCGTTTTTTCAATGTCTTTGAATTTATATTTAAAATATTTTCTTAAAATGTATCTCATGTTGTATATATATATATATATATATATATATATATATATATATATATATATATATATATATATATATATATATATATATATATATATATATATATATATATATATATATCTGTGTGTGTATTGCGGTGTGTGTATGTGGGCGCGTGCATTTTGCACGTAAGTTTATACACGTATATCAAGCCGCATCACATAACGCTGTACTAAAGTGGTATTATATGTTCTTGTTTCAAAGCAAATTAAAATGACCACAGGTAATCAGGTGTGTAAGATTTTTCTCTGAACAGAAATATTTTATACATTTCTCAATTCATACAGAGATTTTCACTGTCACGAAAAATTCCAAAAAAAAAAAATCATTAAAGAAGTTTTGTATTTAATTTTGGTCTATACAGTGCGGTGCAAAATTTCAAGTAGAGATCAAATATTTAATTAAAAAGAAAACTCGCCAACCTAACACTTTTAAACTTCTTCTGTAGGTGAGCAATATGGCCTTAATAATAACGAAAATTGACAAGTTAATTTTTTTTATCTTGCAAAATTTTATGCACATATGTGGTAGTGAGAAGTAAAGGGATGCAAGTTGTAAAATTAAAAATTTGGAGATAACCAGTTGAAATGGTAGGAGAATCCCTCTTCTGTCTTGGGGTAAGAGATAGTACTAGTAGCCCTGGTAGGTGCTGCTGTACAGCATGATTTAGAAAAATATTCAATGAAAGTCTACCTAGGACGTAATCTTTATACGCGTTTTACTCAAAACTTGAAAATGTCCACTTACATCCTTTTGCTTCTCACTGCCTCATATGAGATTTTGTTAAAGATTCTATAAACAAGATAGGTTTGAGGATCGGGAACAGTTTTTTCTTCTTTACTAATAATAAAGCTGAAAGTCTCTATGTCTGGATCTCTATCTGTCTGTCAGGATCTCTGTGACGCGCATAGCGCCTAGACCGTTCGACAGATTTTCATGAAATTTGGCACAGAATTAGTTTAAGCATGGGAGTGTGCACCTCGAAGCGAGTTTTCCAAAATTCGATTTTGTTCTTTTTCTATTCCAATTTTAAGAAAAATTTCCGAGCAAATTATCACAACATGGAAGAGTAAATTACGAAATTGTCATAACGTGGAACCGTAACATGGGCAAGTATAGCGAATTGGCGAGAAATTCATCATCCAGTATTTGTAAATATATAGGCGAACCAAATGACCTTTTAATTTTCTATATACGGGCAAAACCGTGCGGGTACCACTAGTAGACTATAAAGTAAGGTGATTGCTCAACGAGTTAATAAACTGTCGTAATCTCCGCAGTCCTCGCCTGGAGAAGTTGAACGTTTGAATGCTTAAGTTTAAATTTATTTTGAATACGCCACTTTTTCTAGATTGGTCCAAACGTGGTATTTATAGAATTTTGAATCATGAAGAACAAATGAAGGACGAGAAAAAACACATTTTTGAAGGTAGAGGAATTAAAACTCCGGCTCTACTTGGCACTTTGTCTCTTAATTAGATAAAAAGTTGATTTTAACTTAAAATACCACGCAAGTGCAGATGTATAAGCAATTATACATATTTCATTGAAAATAAAAGTTAGTTCTAAAGCATTTTCTGAAACGATATCAGAAACAAGTAAGATTTCAATGGGCAAAACGTCACGTGCTTTATCATGATGAGTGCATCAATGTTGTTTTCTCTGATGAACAAAATGGCTTGTAGATAGTCCAGATGGTTTCTTATTCTATTGGTGTGGGGCACCTTATGGTATGGGGCACTTTTGGCTACGGCAGACTTACCTCTCTTTGCTTCCTAAATGTTAGACAAAATTCCGAAAAGTGTAATGAAACTCTGAGTCAGCATATTTGGCTGGTTGACAAACTCCCAAATGGTTCGATAGAAATTTTCACCCATAGTCGTTGTTGATACATACTTCCAGCTATACAAAAGAAAGATTTACATCTCAGGCTATCACTTTGATGAGGTGACCAGTACTTCTGGCTAGGACTTAACCTGAAGGCGAATATCTGAAGAGCCCTTTAACGTGATGAATGGTATAAGCAGTACTGTCAATAAAAGTGATCAAATCAGCAAACGAGTTAATCTGCTACTGGCTCGCTCCCAAACTTACCACAATCTTGGTTTATTAATTTAAAATCATGTATTAACTCTCATAAGGCAGCAGGCACTATCGAACCACCATAGATAGAAAGACGATTTCTGTGCTTTGTAAAATAAAACTTTTTCCTTTTCGTATTATAAACGTTTGCGACATTAGAATTTGGATGTTTTTTATAGTTTACTTTTCAATTAATTGTTTCCAAAAATCAAAACATGAATTTTAGGTCTACTTGCTTAGATACAATAAACATTTCAAAGCACTCCGGTGAAAATTTTTTACTTGATTAAAACATTTAGCTTGTGCTAAAATTTAGGTGCCACACTGTATGTAATGCGTATGTTATCATATGTGCAGAATATATCTCGAACAAAAAAATAAGTCGAACGGTATGATTCTACATTCAAATAGCCAAGTTAATTAGCCACAAAATTAAAGTTTAATGCATTAACAAAGTAAAATTACTCAAATGTGTATATACTTATTTATTCTGGGTCTCACGTGTCCTAGATGTAATTAAATGGATGTGTGAATCAGCATTAAGCTGAGGTCGTTAATTTTCTGAGCAAGTTATGAAATAAACTCTTAAGTAGTTAGTGAGACGTGTTGAGACTATATAGTGTCTTAAATTTATTTCTCTACAAACGATTCGGAATATTTTCGCATGCTGATTATCAAAATTTTGTTATGTTCAAGCTTCTAAAACTGATTGGGAAATGGTTTTCATCACATAGCAAAAGCTCCCACAACCCTTCGGTAGTCATATCGTAGCCCGCTTATTTTGTTTTATATTTTTTATTCGTAACTTTAGCACTAATCGTTTTACGTTCAAATGTCATTTGAAACTGATAACTCAAATAATATATTTAGAATTATACATCGAAGTACTACTTATATTTGTCCACATTAATTATCTTTATGTAATATACACGTGATTCTTTTAATCTTCATAATAACAATACTTGTAAAAATAAATTTTATTTAGTAAATAATTACAGTATGAGCAAACCTAACTTGGCAGTGGCGTAATGCTGTAATTAAAATTTGTACAGTCTTCACAATTTTGAAAATTTTCTACTAGACTCTTTTCTTTTTAGAAGAGTTTTTAAACCGATTAGAAAATTTTCCGTACTACTATTTAAGTAAATGACTTTTATACTCGTAGTTGATTACATAGTGATACTTTTGTAGTATTAGCGGAGCCTTTCTTGTAAACAGTTTTTTGCTGGAAATCTACTACATACTTTTGCTTCATTATTTAATTTTTAAACCGCTAAGTGCACCTATGTAGTAGATAAATAAAACACTAACATTACCAGTTACACCTCATGATATTTTTTATCAGGTTCATGCATTAAAGTTTTTTTTCTTCTACATAGCTATATACATTGTCCCATGCCATATAATCTTGAAATGAGTCAAAATCATAAATTCAAAATATTTTTCGGTGTTGGAAACAGCTTTCCGGAAATTATTGTAATTTGCTGTGGGTTGAATTTTTTTGATAGGACAGCTGATCTTCATTGGGGTTGATATCTTAATAATTAGCACCATTTTACTTGGGTCCAAAGCCTACTTATTTTTTTTTACCGAGTTTAAAAAATATGATACAATATGAATTTGCATTTTTTGTCTCTTGAAAGTAGTTAAAACATGCAATTAAGGAGTTGGAAAGTATAGACTCTTATTTTATAATCTATTTTTACATTTGTAAAATTTTTAAGCATGTTTTAAAAATAAGCTTTCTGGTAGAAAATTTTTCCTTTGATTACAAAGTTCAAATCTGAATCGAAAATTTTGCTGACATTATAAAATATATAAGTTTTCTCTCTTTTCAGCTTCTAATATAAATTCTGAGTTGATTTCTGAACTGGTACGATTAAATTTATTCGCAGATGTTACATATATCCATCCCCTCTCCTGCCTAGCAACAAGCTAAAACGAATTACTGTATTGAAAAGCTTGATTATTTCTAAGATGTTCGCTGGGTGTTCCAACAGAAGATAAATATTTAATGAAAGCACCAACGTGTAATTCGACTTTTTTTTCCTCTTTGAGAATTTTGAAAGAACCTAACTCATCAAATCTTAAAAATAGAAATTATGAGAAATGGACACGTAAGATTTTTACGAGTAGCACGCAACAGTACGCAGTAAAAATCTGTATCGTCTATTTGCTTTCAAGGATAATTTTAAGTACTTGCTTCATTTGATTGCAGATTCGTAGTATATGAAACTGTTCCTTTATCACATATTTGTAAAAGTAGTGCTAGATTTCCTTTTAAGAGTTATTTGTTTGAGTTATTTTATTGCAATTTTGAATTCAGTAATTACGAAACTTTTGTTTTGATTTAGATAATGCATCTTACATTGATTAAAATATCAATTTTTATTAGCATCACAATCATAACTTTATCATGGAAGGAGGTTAGTAACTGTCCTTACGTGTACATGGACTAACATACTAGAGTTGGAAATACAACTTAAAATTAAGGATGAGGAGAAGGAGGGGTTAATGCAATGACTCTTAGGTTGTGCTCCAGACATAAGTTAGTAGTAAAAAGAGTAATTTTATGTCATAATACACTTTAATCTAAAGATCCTGTTTTTAAATTTATTTTTGAAAACGAACTGACGTGTGCATCACATGACTCCCTTTTACTCCAATTTAATGGCATTTCCCCATTACTGGCAATTTTAATGTGATTCAATAGTTTACTCTCTAA
Source organism: Uloborus diversus (assembly GCF_026930045.1). Lineage (NCBI taxonomy): Eukaryota > Metazoa > Arthropoda > Arachnida > Araneae > Uloboridae > Uloborus > Uloborus diversus. The sequence goes on from NC_072735.1 coordinate 97,370,310, forward strand.
ATATCACCAACAGTGGCCAACTTGAAACAGATTTAAAAAAAAAAAAACGCCAAATTTGTCACCATGTTGCCGACAAAAGTTGGTGACAAAAAGACTGGCGATTTATCTCCAAGTGTCCGCCAAATTATAACACCACTTGAGTTTACATCGAAATTAACAATGATTTCCCCCAAAAAGGGGCAAAAGACCTTTTTAGAAACACGCGAATGCAACGAAAAGGAAAAGTACACAACTATACCCCTCTAGAAGTCTACATACCAAATTTCAACTTTCTAGGACTTACCGTTCTTAGTTATGCGACATTCATACGCACATACATACATACGTACATACAGAAGCCACTAGAAAATTCGTTGTAATTAACTCGGTAATCGTCATTATGGATATTTTGCGTGTCTATACGTTCTTAGGCACTTATCCACGTGTGGTCGAATCGAAAAAAAAAAAAAAAAACTCAACATTCATTCGGGGGTGAGTAAAATGGAAATTAAGGTCGATTTTTGAGTGAAAATTTTTTCGCGAATACAATACTTTTTTTTTTGTAAAAGGAAGTAAAAAAGAAAAGAAAAAACTTTTAAATAGTTTTCTTTGGTAAAAAAGTTATTTTTTCACATTTATTCTTTTTTGTCCAGAGTAGTTGACTTAGCAATCTACATACTGCAGTTTAATAAAAGAGAGCTATTATAAAAACTTTCCATTTTGTTAGTGATCCTTTTTCATTGTTTGCTCATGTGCAAATATTTTGGAATAAGAGCAATATTTTCTCTACTCCACTGAGATCGCTGTACTTTAATACAGTGCTCTTAACACTTCTCAGTCTAGGTCATTTATTCAGTTCAGTGTAAATTTCTGCAGCATGCAGAAATGAATTGTTAATGACAAATGTTAATCTCACTCGAGGGGGAGGGGGGCTATGTTCTAATCCATTCAATTTGCAAAATTTATATTGTTTTTTTCTATAGTGTATTTTTATTAAGTTAGAGAAGTATTTTCATGTATTATTTAGGTCTGGAGCATTTAACTTTATTGTTTTTTTGCAAATTTAAACGTTTTAAATCATATTATCGTGATAAATTTGTCCATTAACTTATGCGTCAACGATTGGATTAACTACATGTATCTTTGCAAGTAATCCAATCAATTGAAACTCAGCAAACAATTGGTTTCAAATATTTATTATCAATGAATAATATGATAATATGAGTTTTGTATTAATTCTGTAACTGCAGCCCTTTAAACTGATATTTTAATCATTTCTGATTAAAATATCAGTCATGATACACGTTTTGAATACATAATAGGTTAAAATATCGATATATAGGTATGCTCTTAGCCACTTGAAATTCGTTTCCAGCTGTAATAAATTAATTTAACGAAAACCGTTGCAATCTGAATAGGCTTTTAGATTTTGGTTGACTCTATAATGATTAAAAAAAAAACTTTTGTTGAATACAAAGTGGCGAACAAACTGAATTATAAATTTGTTTACTAACTGCACCAGTCAAAAAAGAAACTGCGGTGAATTCAGATTTCTTATGTATGAGAGAAAAATCGCAGGGAAAAAAACGGATGGAATAATAAAGATGGAAAAATGACTGGTTAGTGGTGGAATAAATATAAAACAAAGATAGCAGAATGATTTGAATCTTATGACTTTGTTTTGGAGATTAAAATCTGGTTCCATTGGGTTTTTTGGCGTAAGATCCGAGATAAATCTTTTCTAGAATGAACACAGTCCGTTTTTTTCTTCTTTTCTTTTTTTTAAGGCGTCGATAATGTAGGTTGGTTGCTATTAGAGCTCGTCTCTTCGAACATACAAAATTCAATGATAGCACCAAGAGAAATCATTTATATTCTGTTTACAGTGAAATTAAGGACAAAATGATCTTATATATTATTTCTAAAAGGCGCTTTTTTGCGGGAACGCTATAATTTCTTCAATGCATTATCAAACTTCATAAGTAAGGCATCATTTTAAAGATTTTCTTTGACGAAAACTAAGGAATTCGCATTCTGCATTCATGAATTTAGAATGTAGCATTCTACATTGTGCATTCTACATTTTTAAATGTAATATTCCACATTCATGAACAACCAGAATTGACATTCTGCTTATTTTGTCAAAAGAAAACTTTATTCTGTTTTTTATTCCATATAGCATCCAAAAACTCTACCCATTAGCTTAGTTGGCGTTGTGCTAATAACGCTTAAGTTGTGAACTCTAATTCCCACGAGATCCGAAAAATATTGTTGCATTGGTTCACTTTTTTTTCTGAATACTTATGATCAAAATTTTCATGATTATACAATATTCATTTATTAGGAACAAGATACTAAACCACAACTGCGTTGTGTTGTTGCAAAAAAGAAAAAAAAAAGAGAAAGAAAATTTTCAGATACTACCCTTTACCTTAACTCGGTAGTATTTTTCTATCTATGTACCGATTTTTCTATAATATTTGTTATGAATTGGTTGTGCTGGGTTCTTTTGCTCTTTGGTTTTAGAAAGTACTCATACAAGAGAATTATAAATCTAGCGACAGTTTTTTTACCCAATAGCTGACTGCACAGGGTAAATTAAATGCTTAAAGACTCAATTAAATTGATTTCAGAAGTTTTAGTTTTTAGATACGCATGCGATGGAAAGTCATTAAGTCACAAAATATAATAAAAAATGTCATGCTAATAACTGGGATGCAATTATTATTTTTCTACGTAATCTGCAACGGCGTTAATGCACTTAGTTAATCCTTTTATCAGAGCCCTTATTCCATCGGTATAAAATGTTTTGAGTTTCCGTATCATCTACCGTTATACTTCCTGTTAATCTTTGTAGTTATCTGTTCTAGATGACTCATGTTCTACAGCATCCAACTACAGTCAAGGTGGCCCCTAATTGAAAATTTTTGGGATGGCGGAAATACTCAACTTTAGAATACCAAATTTTGCCAAATGATGATAATTTTACCAAATGGAACTTCATATTTCACCAAATAATGATGGTTTTGCCCAATGGTCAGACAAAAATTGCCGATTAAGGAATTTTTCGGGAGGTACCAGTGACCTCCTGCGACTTCTTATCGGGGCACCTCTGCTTACAGTTCAGACTTGGCACTCAGCAATATCCATCTGTTTGGTCCACTGCAACAACATCTTGGATGTGAACAATTGGCAGATTGCGACGGTGTTCATCATGAAATCCGACTGTGGATGTTACATCTACCCAAGGAATGTCATGCAGCTGTAAATGAGGCTTTAATAAAACGACGGGGTGAGTGCCTCAATACTGCTGGAGATTATGTTTTAAAATAAAAATAGTTTCCGAGTGATTATCATGGTAAATTATTTCGTACTATCTGTTGTAACTTATGTAATAATTTAAATCGTGTGAGTACAGTGAGCTCTCACTTTTACACCGCTTGTTTTATGTACATTTTTTCACATATGCGACGATTTTCTGTAGTCCCAGCTCATTCTATAGGAAAATAATTATAATTTCATTCGTTTATGCATCGCTTTGCAAATGAATATTTCACTCACGATTATTTCACTAATTTTTTTAAACATTTGAAAGCATATTATAATTACAGTACATTATAATTTTGGTTTTCTTTTCATTATTGTAGCTTTCAAAATTTTATACAATAATTACGAAGTCGTTATTAATATCAACCTATTTTCTAGAACTTCTATTATATTGCGTTTTAGACTTTTGGACCGACTTTTTGACTCATACTTCGCTCTCCCATATGTGACTTTTTCTGATGGTCCCTTTGGCAGGTTTGTCTGCTGTATATGTATGTGAATAAGTTGACTCACCAAAACCCTTGTACCTATAAACAGCGTTTCAATGGAAATCAAATACTAAAAACACAAAACAAAGTTCACATGTTGGCAATATGGAGTTTATATCTATTATTGTTTCATGTGACATACACAGAACATGATAATGGGCAATAAATGCTGAATAATTTCACCATTCAACACTAGACTTTGTCATTTCTAATGAACTTAAATTAAAATGATTGCATACAGAAACATTTATAATGACTTTTCATTCATTTACTCTTATAACTTGAGCAGCTTTGTTGACTTTGAATCTTAGTAAATCCTATTATAGTGCTCTTAATATTATGCTGTTCTAAAACTTCGATTCTAAACATTTTGCAGCCATTGATTAGAAGAAGATTAAAGTTCAAGAGGGGCATTAATTGTGTTCTTAAATATCCACATTTAATGCTAAGTCATTTTATTTACTCTAATCACTATAATCAGATGGTTGACATCAGTAATCCTTAATTACCTGGAATCAAATTCTCTTCTGTGTGTGTAGATTATATTTAACTCTGTCTAAGTTAAATGAGCAATATTTATTATAGAAGGCATTAATTGTTATTTCATTCAAATTATGGTATATTGTATATAAGATAAAATACACAACACTGTTAATATGTGCAAAAAAATTCAAAATGAAAAAAAAAAGTGTTGGTTCTTAAGAAATTTGTAAACTGAAAAATTCTTAAGATGATTGTTTTAATAATTTGCATTGAATGATTATTTTGACAGCTCATTTATTCTTATTTAAGCTGACTGAAATCCATTCTTCAACAGTCGTAGTTGAGAAAAGTAAATTCTTTGAAGTGGCTACTTCTAATAGCCAACAAATATTACAACCAATACGCAACATCAAATGTTACAATTGGAGTGCGATAATGTATTGTATTCTGTAAAATTTACTAGTAGTATCAACGCATAATTTGAAATTACTTCAATGCAACTAACAGGAAAATGTTGGAAGTTGCATGAAATCAAAGAAAAAAATCATCTAAGCTTAATTATATACTGAATCACTACAAACACAAATTCTTATTGATTCAAGATGATTTTTTACACTTGTACCACTGTTTTTCCTACAGAATAACGAACTTTTTTTTTAAAGTGGATTCTTTTAAAGCTTCAATCTACTTAAATCGTTTCTGGTTAAAAATAAATAAATATTATTGATGGAGATAAGAACGACATTAACTTTTATATTACTGTGTAAACAAGTGGCTCAAATTAAGTGAGAAAATGTGTTACGAGACGGTAACAATTATTCTTTTAATTTCATTGACTCATTCAAATATCTAATTAAGCGTTAACCTATACTGAAAAAGTGAAATTGCAACAAAATTTACAAAAAAAAAAAAAAAAGAAAGATGTTTTGAAATCATTAATATCTGAACAACAAAGACTTAAGTGGAAAAAGTAACGTTAGTCACGAAACAGTGTAACGTGAGTCACACTCAAAATATTGATTAACGTAATTAACGACTGTAGAATAAATATTATTTTTGTGTATATCATAACTTAGAAATGTGTTTTATTCCATGACTTGCTTATTACCGACGTTGCCCGGGTGCTTATCAATGCAACATATCTTTTAGATAATTAAATGGATGAATTCTATCTAAATGACAGTAAAAACCTGCATTCACACCACTCTAGGCTCAAATTTTCAAAAGACTGTAAATAGCACAGAAAGTTGAGCATTTGCAGAAAAAATAGCATCAAGTAAAAGCGAAAAAGCATGAGGCATGTCAACGATGTTCTTTGGTTCTGTCGTGTCCACTGGCACGTTGTCTGCGGTTGAAACAGACGGGCGGTACATCCATTGTCTTAATGGCAGAGACAAATGATTGTCATGCATATCTTGTGGGACAACCTTTTACGTGGTGCTTCGAATACGAAAACCGTTGTGCTGTGTTTGAAGGTTTTGTATACCTCAAGACATTAATGCATGCTGTAGTACTCTTCACATACATTTTATTCTGGAAAAAAAATCATGGAATGTCTTCCTAGAAAGAGTCGTGAGTAAAATTCAATGGCTTTTATCAGTTACAAATATATGCAAAATATGACACCGTTACAATATTTTCAGATATAAAAATCATCCTCAATAGTCCAAAAGCTAAACAGATAGTCCACTGTACAGAAAATAAGGAATCCGGTGATTGTTATTAATAGTCGTTAACGTTCCGTTTCACGGATTTTCGGGCGGTGTTTTTACTTCAACGGTTTCACGTGTTAGGTAGACTCATTTTATAACTTTTTGTAAGTGTTCAGGTATGCAAGCACATTCCGTAGAAAACGGTCGCTTAGTATAAATAACTTCACAAAATGTGTCTGTTTGCCCTTTCCGTGTAGATTTAGTAGCATGCCATGGAGTAAAATTGGATAAGTGTAAATTGCATAAAAAGACGTTCGTCAACTACATTTTATTTTCTTATGTTTATATCAAATTTCTATTTTCGTAGGCAAAAATGACAGTCAGACATTAATATTGGTGTCCTGCAACGATTCAAAATTTGTCTTGATTAAAATTTTATTTCCAATTTTTAAAACCTCACACTTTTACCGTAAATGTTGTACATGATAACAGGTAGTAAGAGCACTTATTTAAGTTTGCTGCTCTAAAGTATTCCTTTGAGAATATCGAAATTTTAATTAACAGAGGCACAGTCGTCATGAGGGGCAGGAATGGTTCCACTGAATAATAGTTGGCACAGATATAGTTACAGTTATTATTTTAAGTTACATTAAGCATTAAAAATGGAGTACGTGAACACGAACTTATTTAACGAACGATATAAAACCCTTAAATTGAACTGCCTTATAGAGAAAGAAATAGGCGTACACATTTTGGTCACTCTCTGCGTATTTTTTTTTATTTTATTTTTTTAAAAATAATTTGCAGGTCATGAAATTAAATGAAAGAAAAAAACCGTCTTGTTTCAACTTACAACTGTATATTGGACAATTTTTTTGTTTATGTTTTACAAAAGCTTGTTGCACATTCTGTTCCCCATATCCGAAGCTTCAAAACGAAGGAAATGTATTTCCACGTTTAGAAACGTAATCCAAACACTAAAAAGTTAAATTATTAAAAAATTTTTAATTTGTAAATTTAACTCAAATTTTGCTCTTAAATACAATTCTTAGTCCCCGTTCCAGCAGCAAAATGAAATACATTTTTGAGTGAACCCAACCATAAGGGGGTCCGGGACACATTTTGAAATTTTTTTTATTATATACTTTAGAGTTTTGAGATTTTTTGCACTGATTCACCATTTATTTAAAAAGCAAAATCATAACATAAATATGAAAAAAAAAAATTATTTAAATTTAATTAGTTTTTTTTTTAAATAATGGGGTTGCTTTAAATTGCTATAACTCAAAATATTCTTGATCAATTTTCAATTTTTTTAAAATAAATTACGCACAAATATCTAAGCTTTAATTTTTATTCGGCGATTTTTAAAATACTGATTCAATAAAAAATAAAAAATATTTGAAGAAAAATTTCGAAAAATTCAAAGATACTTTTTTTAAAAAAAATCATAATTTTTGCAATAAACGTTTTTTTTTTCCAAATTTGCCGAATAAAAAATTAAAGTAAACTGCTTGAAAAAAGTATGCTCCAAGTTTCATTACTTTATCTTTATCGGTTCCTGACTTATAAGAGTTTGTATGCAAGAAATCGGGAAAAATTGCATCATGGAGAAAAACGCGTTTAAAGTTTTAAAGTTAAGTACACATTAGTTAGGTGCATGCAACAAAAATAATTATATCTTTCGTTCTATTTAAGATAGAAACAAGATTCAAACGTCCTTTTAAGCAGAAAAAAAAGGAGTAAATTTTCACATGATAAAAAAAAATTGCAAAATTTGACGATTTTTGTGTCCCGGACCCCCTTAAGCATGCAACATAAAACTATCTATATGGGAAATACGTAAATTTCACATGCATTTAAAGCACTTGATCGCCTGCCCTTCTGACTTATTGATCGTGATACAGAACTTCAGTCTTACTGGAGATTTTAATTTCTTAAAGTTTAAAGAATGATGTATTGCGATTAGTGGTTATACGTGAGATACAAATTGTTTCACCTTATCCCTCCACTGTGAACAGAGTTGCTTCTATAACACTGATACGTATCCATTTTTATCTTACACCATTTTTTCAATGACGTTTGAATTACTTAGTGGTAGTTACAAACACTAATATTTTTCGATTGTTTACAATAAAAGTTATCGAACTGAGAGACTTGGAATTGGAAATGGAGCTTTGCTCAACTAATTTCATGATGAAGACTAAAAAGAAAAAACTTTATAATGTGGTGTAATATTTCATCATGCCCATTTCAGTAGCAATCTCTTAGTATCAAAAGTTGTATCATACCCGCTAACTGGTTTAAAATTATTGCTAGTCAGCGAAGATGCTCCATCAGGTGTACTATTGCTTCGAGCGTTAAAGTAACATAAAATTTTAAACGATTAAGAAATTTGTTTACATAAAAATGGAGACATTTTATGCATTTTAAAAGTTTAAATTTGAATTAATAGTTCTTTGCATTTTTTCAAACATTAAATTTTTACCCTTCCAAAACTATTGATTCCGCCGTATTGCATTTCCGTGTGGAACTGAATTAGGTAAATCATGAAATAGTATAAATAACATATACATATTGATTTGTTTAAAAATAATACAATATTAAACTAAATTTCCGTTGCAAGGATGTCGTTTCAATATAAGTTTAGTATTCTAATGCTAAAACTGTTGAAGATTGTACTTCGATAATTGAATGCATTTTTAATACCTATCTCATTTTGGTATTTTCTGTGCTGGTTATGAAGAAAATACAGATCAAAATTTCGTTTATTGTTACGGTATTATTACTTGAAAACTTATTAGCGAAATGCGCAAGCAAATTGAAGAAGAACCGACGGTGATTTCAATGCATCCCTATGTCTTTTCAGGGTGCAATTTAAGAACTACTGAAAAACAGCATTTCTTTTTCGTTCGGCTTTCTTGCCAAACATGCTTTACGCTTGTCGCTAATCGACACTAACGGCCATGGTTGAGGATACTTTTTGTGTTGATTGCATTTAAAATATTTCCTGGTGGTTATATGTTGCTAACCATTTTCATTTGCTTTGAACCAAGGTTCACAAAAGAAACTTCATCTAGGGCAGTTTTTTACCGACTTTTCATGTAGACAAAATTTATAACTATACAAAAATTCGATCGTGCAGAAAAGAGCAATTTTATGACTCAAAATATGAAATTAGACCTCTTTGGGTGTTTTTAAAATTCCAAAAACCCGCCTATATGAATTCCTGAGCAACAATTTACCTTTGTGCGAAATTTGGAAGAAATCCGACGAACACTGTGCATTTGTATAAGGAACATACACACATACCCACAAACATACATCCATATTTTTATATATAGATATTCGCAACTCCAGAGCTCGAATACGCTACCTTGCGGTGATTAACAATACTAAAGAAAAAGGTAAAACATTCCATTCCACATGCTTTCTTTGGGGTAAATTACAGGCTTCAAACAGTTTATGATGTAATGTAATTTCAGAAGAATAAAAAAGAAAGCTTCCCACAAGCGCGGTGAAAAATTACTGTCATTCACTAAGCGTCAAAGCAAGTTGTAAGTTACGGCATTTGTTTGTTTTACCTTTTTCATCCGCCATTAGACAGTGACTGCAGCGCCCCCTATACCCCCTATAGTTTATTGGAGTTGCGAATAAGTTTTTCAGTTTTTGTTTCATTCTAAAGGGCGATAAATTCGAAGTTATTAGTTCACATAACTTGCGTTCCTCCTTTTTGTACCGTGAGTCACGGTGCCAAATTCAGGTTTAAATACCATTCATTTGTATTAAAACTTAAAATACTGATACTATCGGCAGGTTCTTATTGTATCTCAGATGACTGTGAAGAAATTGATTTAAGTCAGGTATGGTATCACTTTCATGTATGTACGATCTGCTTTTGTAAAACTTCGTCTAATGGTAACTAGAGTCACGTGGAATTACCTGAAAATGTTTTAAAAAAATAGTATCTGTACCTCAGAGCCAGAGGAACGTAAGTAACATTATGATAATTTTATTGTAGAGAGGAAAAACCTTTTACTGGCCTATGCAAATGACGGGACGCGCGCTCTTTTAACCCTGGTAAAAAAATTAAAAAGATGTTTTTTAAGAATTACGTTCACATGGCTTGATGCGGAATAGGCTTGTGCATACAATATACTAAAAAACGGAAAATCGCAATTTTTGAACTTAGGATCTTCTGGTTCTGAATTACGGATATTATGCTTCATTGTTTACATCAGCCAACTTGCTAATGTTTTGAAGCATTTCCTTAGTTAAAAAATACGCATAGAAAAAAAAATTAGCAGAAAATTATGAACTTTAAATCCTGTGCGGTATACCTAAATATCTTTGAGTTGAATAAAATATTTTGTGATTTATTTGGGTCTTTAGACGCGACCTTTTGCCAACTTAAAATTTTGAATTTTGGAGGACACTTGGAAACAATTAAAACCTAATATTCAAAATCTTGTCTAGTACAAATAATGGCAGTCCTCTTATTCGAGCTACCAAAGTCACTGGTATTGCATGTCAATCTCCCCTACTTGTCCTAGATTAGTTATTTCATGTTTTCTTTGAGCAATCATGATTGCTTATTGTTCTCATTTGACCGTTTTTGGCGTCCGTGCCTTTTTCAACTTGGCTCAGAAGCCTCTGCGGCACCACCGCCCACCATCCTCTGCTGGCGGCGCGGCGCGGCTGCTCCGGTTTTGAGCTATCCGCTTCTCCTGGTCGGAGGCGTCCATGTCCTACACACACGCACGTTCACACACATACACACACACGGCTTCACACACATACACTCACACAGGCCTACGTGCATACACACAGGTCTACGCACACACACAAGCCTACACACTTACACACAAGACTATGCCCACGTAACCGCCCAAGAGGCAGGCTTGGGGGGGGACAAGAGCCGTTTCTAGAAACAATAACTCCAATGAGTAGGGTCCTGTCTCAGTTCGTGATTGCGAAAAACATAATTTGAATTCAAAATTTCAGAATTCAAATTAATTTTTTTTTTTTTTTTGGTACTTGTGTTCTAATATTTGTTTAAATGTGTTTTAGTAACAGTTTCTTAAAAATGAAGAAATGCGTAGAAATACTAAATTTAGTTTTTCAAATTTATCTATAATTGCAGTTCATAATCCCGATTTTCCGATTGTGCTACTTGTATTTACCTCATATGGTAGGGGGTCGGGCTATCTCTTATATGTGCTTAAAAGGGGGAGTGCATAGCCTGAAAGGTGGAGCTCAACTGTCAAATATAATTAAAGTTCTCACCATCCAAGTGGCAGAATGAACGCCATACAAATAGCTCATTATCATAAAACTGTACATGAATCAGCGTAAGAATTTTTACAAAAGTTATATACGATGAAGAACATAATATTTTCCCCTTTTGCCACACCTTTAAAATAATAAAAGGGCAGTGATATAAATTCTACGTTTTTTTTTTTTTAAATTATAATTTGTTTCAGTAACTTTTTTCCTGGACCACATTACTTATCACACATAACAGAGAAAATGAAATGCTCTTAGCAGGGTTGAAACTAGACTTTTTTTTCAGAAGGGGTTTTAACAAAGAAAAACAATGCTGTGAAACGCATATTATCAATAAAATTTTATTTCATTGTATATTTAATTGAGGTTTTGTTACAATAAGTTATTTAAATGCGGGGGCGCTACTTTAGGAGTATTAATATGAATAAAAATAAAATTACATTCATTAAATGAGAGATGAAAATCGGATACGCACAGTACATAACTTTACCCCTATTAAGCACACATTCTCAGTAATTTTAACAACTCAAAAAGAAAACCAAAACAGATTCGTGTACTTATACACGTGCACTTGAAGTAATACTTCTTTTTTTTTTTTTTTTTTGACAGTTATAATAAACGTAAAATAAAGAGTTTGGCACATTAAAGTGCAATAAATTTTGATGCCTTTGTTAGCATCAATTGTTTAAAATTTAAAGGAAAACGTTGTATATTTTTTGTAAGAAAGGATGTTCGCAATAACTACAATAAAAATAAATACTACAGATAAAGCCCTAAGTAAGCACCAGTAGAAGCCACTTCAAGGTTTATATTTGAAAAAATAGGATTCCAGGTTTCCCGATGAATTAAAAAGTGCATCAAACGTGCAGAAGATATTACCTCATGCACGCTTGAATCCATTGAGAAAGCCTGATATCCTATTTTTCAAACATAAACATTGAAGTGGCCACTGCTGATGTGTTTACCTTTAATTAAAAAAACTCTTAATTATCATTTTTTCAACGTAAAAAGTGTAATAAAATTTATTTTTTGTATAGTTTTGAAACATTTCGGAAGAGGTTTAAACCCTAAACATCCACCCCTTTATTTCTGGGGTTGACTGGCTTTTATTGTTCTTTTAAGCTGCGAATTCAGAACGGGGATTGGCTGTCTTGACCCCCTTTAAGTGACCACAGATAACCTAAATTTGCTTTTAGGAACTCACATTTCAAAGCAATCGCCCCAGCCCCTCCTTTTATGAATACAAATTACACTTAGAACCCCCACCCAAAAACCAGAAGTTGGATTCACCCATGTGTCCAGTAAAAATTTGCTTTGTAAAAATTTGCAAAACAAGTGTTAAAAGCTTCCAAAAATTAATTTTTGAGCAAAAGTTTATCACTTTATTAAATTTCAGAAATTTTACCTAATTTTAAAACTTTTGAATGACTGAAAGTAACTGTAAAATGTTCATTGATTTATTTTGAACTTATTATTTGTGTTTCTCATATAATTATCAAAACTTTTCAAATTAGTGATAAGCGTTGCAAGTTCTAAAATTTCAAAAATACAAAAATGTACATTTTCAGATAATTTTGAATATTTAGTCCCCAAGTAGAGAGAGGCCGGCAGATATTTATTAACAAATTTAAATTTTGTACTTCTATTTTCCATTCTATTTTCTTATATTTATATATACACACAAACCCACAACGCTGCATTTTTTTTTTTTTTGTAAAAAATAAAAATTGAAACTACAAATTCAAACAAACAATATTGTATTACATTTATAAATCATTGAAAGCAAACAAAGAAATAAACGAGCTTATGTGTGCACCACATGACTTCCTTTTACTCCAATTCAATGTCATTTCCCCATTATTGGCAATTTTAACGTGATTCAATAGTTTACTCTCTAAATATCACCAACAATGACAAATTTAAAACCAAATTTCAAAAAAAATCACCAAATTTGTCGCCAAGTTGGCGACAAAACTTTGGCGACCAAAAGACTCGCAATATATTGCCAAGTGTCCGACAAATTATAACACCACTTGAGTTTGCATCGAAATTAACAATGATTTCCGCCCAAAAAGGGGCAAAAGATCCCTTTAGAAACATCCGAGTGCAACCAAAAGACGAGGTGCACAACTAGACCCCACTAGGAGTCTATGTACCAAATTTCAACTTTTTAGGACAAACCGTTCTTGAGTTATGCGACATACATACACACATACGCACATACATACGTACATACAGACGTCACGAGAAAACTCGTTGCAATTAACTCGGGGAAACGTCAAAATGGATATTTCGGGCGTCTATATGTTCTTAGGTACATATGTACGTGTGGTCGGGTCGAAGAAAAAACTCGACATTCATTTGGGGGTGAGCAAAATGGAAATTAAGGCTGAGTTTTAAGTGAAAATTTTTTCACAAATACAATACTTAATTTTTTGTAAAAGGAAGTAAAAACTCCTTTTATTCCAGTATAGAATTGATCTTAAAAATGCTGTAAACATTGCGATGAATGGTGCGATACATATTCACTATAATTTATCTCTGCAATGCAGTCTCGTAAATTTCATTTAAGCCCAGAAATTTGTGAGACATTGCTTCCTAAACTAAGGGATAGTGACGCTGTTTAAAGCATCGGTAAGCTTATTAAGTCTCGATTATTCATCCGGAGATTATGGACAATCTTTCGAGTTCAGCTTAATCATTTTGTGACTAGTTGTTGTTCGCAGAGCTGCTTATGAATGGAAAATGTCGAACGAAAATAAATTAGTTCATTCTGTAATCTCTTAGCGATGCGAGTCGTTTCAAGCAGATCATTTTTATTCCTGATCCACTTCGTCGTTTTTGCTTGATAGTTTACAAAAATGAAGAAATTACTTTTTTTTTCTTTTTTAAATAAAGAATTTTTTAGTGCATTGTGAATCTTTCTGTTATTGTTAATTCGTAGTTTCAGTAAAAATGTCATTTTTTTTTTAATTTATGCAAAATATCAAAATTTACTTCAATTTGTTCGATTTGCGTTGTTTATTGTGTTGTGTGAAAAATTTAAGATAAAAGGGCCAAATAAGGTCAATCTGAAATTCGTGGTCAAGTATCTCGCTCAATTATGATTTAATTGGCTCCAAATTTTGCACGCTCATCACATGATTCAGAAAAAAAATTTCCCTGTGAAATAGTACGGTTCAACTACTTATCTTAAACAGAAATTGTAGAAAGAAGTATAGGTTTTTTGAAACTCTTTTATTTCAGTTGTAATAATCACTAAGCATATTTAAATGAATACGAATGCTTTTAAATAAGCTTTGAAGTCCTTGAATTCATTTTCTCTATTCTCGACCAATTTAAATGAGACAAAATAAGGTGTTTTATGTGTCTACACATTAAACCTTCTTATACTTGAAAGTTACTTAGAAAATTGAACAGAAATAGCAGGAAAAAGCCAAGGTTTTTTTAAACAAGGTTAAGTGCCCGAAATGAGGATACCCCAAGTTTCATGGATTTTTTTGTCGCTCATTTATAATTCAATTGGCTAAACATTTTCCGCATTCATTACATAACTCATAAAAGTAGAGAAAAAATTATTCCATGTGAAATATTAGGTTTTATTTATGTTTTTCAGCAGTTTTAGCTAACTAAACGATTTAAAATTATTATAAACACGAGTCTCCAATAAAAATATGCTCAGAAGAAACGCCAAAAAGTACTATTAAATTTAAAATAACTGAAAAGTTCTATATTTTTAATATAAAAACATTCAAAACGACAACTTAGAGACTCAAAAACATTTTTCAAACTTCTATATTTACTTCAGTGGAAAGAATAAAGTCATTCGTCACGTTCGGATCACTAAAACCCGGTATTTTCTGTGTTTTGGTCCTTCCTGCGCACTGTTCGTGAGCATCTATGCAACATATGCACACATCCTTCACCCGAGACTTCCATGTCTTAATAAGTACACCGAAGATTTAATATGTGCTTATTGAGCTTCAATCTCTACACTGTTAAAACAAATACTGCAATTTTACGATAAAAATTACTGTCATCCATGTTGCCAGTAACTTTTACCGCAAATTCCTATTTTACTGTAAAATTTTACAATGGAATAAACGAGAGTTGAAAAACGCAACACGCGAGTAGCAAGTTCGATCTCAGGAAGTTCGCATTGGGAGGTGACTGCGCTGACCACCATAACAGTTGGGACACATTAAGTGAGGGGAAACACGGTGTTATGTGCTTCGCAATGTAAGTCACGTGGTGGATCAACTGGCGCAGCATGAGTTTATTTTTTTTCGGTACAATTTATTGTATTTTCTTTTCTGTACTGTAAACACTCCATTTTACAGTAATATTTACCATAAAAGTTTCCTGAATTTTTAACAGTGTACTCATTTCTGCAGGAACTGCTCTTTACCTGCCCACGGCAGTAAATTATCTAAAGACTTTTAAGGAACATTTGCTGTGAAATTTATTATTATTATTTTTTTTTTTGAATCCATATTGATTTTTTTTTCAGTTCTTACATTTAAAATAAAAATCATTTGAAATTTATTACATCAACGGTCTTAAAAACATCGCTAAACTTCAAACCAGAAACCTTGACGTTTAAAGCAAATGCTAATGTTATTGAATTTTATTTCATTTATAAAGCTTCATTTAAGGCAAAATCAATTAACGTTTTCATAACGAAGTATTTCAAAAATATTTTTATTGAACTGAAATCGTCTGGAACTTTAGAACTAAATGTTATAACTTTGACTCTAATTAATATTAATGAGTGTGGCTTCTTCTCCAGGGAAAGTACTAAGAGCAAAGCTACTTAAAATTTTTAAGTGTTAAAATTTAACCAATTACGTTGAACTCAGGAGAATACCTTGTAATTTAATGCCAGTTTATTTGGTGGTCTTTGAAAGTGGCTTATAAAGCGAAAAACGGAATGTAATTATGAAATATATTAAGTGGTAGTTGAATGCTTTTAAGGATTGAATGTCAACTTTCTGCCAGAAAGCAACTTCCAGTAAAAGTACATTCCTAATATTTTTCTTCTTCTTTTGATAACAATCGTAAATAACAACTTTCTGGAAAGAATAATAATTTGTCTTTTATAAAATTGTGTTTCTTTCAGCGTCAGCAGCTTTAATTTTAACTTCCAACTGCTTGGGATTCAATACTAGTAGAAAAGGTCTTTGAAAGAAGTTTAACCACTAGAAAAAAATAGTCCAAACGATTCAGGTCTTTAAAATTGTTTCTGGTTGAGTTTTGTGATTCAAGAGGTTAAAATCATACCGAAAAAAAAATAAAAAAAAAATAATTTGAATTTTGACATCTTGAATTCAAATTATGTTTTTCGCAACCACGAGTGTGTGTATGTAGGCGTGTGTGTTTGTGTGTGGGGGGAGGGGGTATGTATGTTTGTGTGCAGGGGGTATGTGTATGTGTGTGTAGGCATATGCGTTTGTGTCTGTGTGCAAACATGAATGTGTGGGTAGTTGTGTGTATGTGTGTGTGTATGTGTGTAGCGTATGTGTGCATGTGTGTGTAGTTGTGTATGTATGCGCGTGTGTGTAGGACATTGGATGCAACCTGGAGACGGTTTTCGCTATAGGAGCAGCATTGTGAGGAGCCGGTCGACGGTTATGGTGCGGAGGGTGGCGGTGGGAAAATAAAATGATAGAGAGCAAGTCAAAAACAGTCAAGTGAGGCCAATAAGCAATCGTGATTGCTCAAGGAAAAAAAATTGAATTTTGATATCTTGAATTTAAATTATGTTTTTCGAAATCACGAGCGTGTGTATGTAGGCGTGTGTGTTTGTGTGTGAGGGAAATGTGTGTTTGTGAGTGGGGTGTATGTGTGTTTGTGTGTAGGGGGTATGTGTATGTGTGTGTAGGCATGTGTGTTTGTGTCTGCGTGCTGGCATAAGTGTGTGGGTAGTTGTGTGTATGAATGTGTGTGTGGGGGGGTATGTATATGTGTGTGTAGGCATATGTGTTTGTGTCTGTGTGCAGGCATGAATGTGTGGGTAGTTGTGTGTATGTTTGTGTGTGTGTGTGTATGTGTAGGTGTCTGTATGTGTGCGTGTGTGCATGTGTTTGTGTGTGTGTATGTGTTTGTGTGTGTGTATGTGTTTGTGTATGTAGGTGTGTATGTGTGCGTGTGTAGTTGTGTATGTATGTGCGTGTGTGTAGAACATGGATTGCAACCTCTAGACGGCTTTCGCTATAGGAGCAGCATCGTGAGGAGCCGGTCGACGGTGATGGTGCGGGAATTTCGGTGGGAAAATAAAATGATAGAGAGCACGCCAAAAACAGTCAATAAGCAATCGTGATTGCTCAAAAAAAAAAAAAAAAAAAAAAATGAAAAATCTGTTGTTTATTAGGGTGAATCTTAACGAAGCTTGCGTTCATATACAGCAACCGGTCTGCCGTGGTTGATTGATCACATGACAGCTAATCAGTGGTTATTACTGGTTGTTTACCCTCCGAAGCTCCATTGAACGCTGTTGGTTAATACGCGGTTATTTGAGCAGACGATTAACAAGCAAGTGAATAATATATATATTTTTAATTGGTCACAAATGTCACCTGATTCTATCAATCAGTTTAAATTGCTGTCGACCGGTGAAGCTATTAGAACAACTTCAGTAACAACCGGTTACCGGTAGCTCAATTAGAACACTTCTGTTTAGTCGCCAGTTAACCGCGATTGACCGATTGTTCTATACGAACGCAGCGGAATATTGTTCCGATTGTTTTCGAGGAGATTGTAAGCAAAAATATAAGATTTCCTCTCACACTTAGTTTGGTTAGATTTTCAAGCTGATTATAATTCGGGCAGACGAGAAAAAAAAAAAAAAAAAGATTTTAATTAATTTGAAATTTTAACGTCTTGAATTCAAATTATGTTTTTCGTAATCACGAGTGTGTGTGTGTATGTAGGCGTGTGTGTTTGTGTGTGGGGGTATGTGTATGTAGCATGTGTGTGGGGGGGTAGTTGTATGTGTTTGTGTGTGTATGTATGCGTGCGTGTATGTGCTTGTGTGGGTAATTGTGTGTATGTGTTTGTGTGTCTGTATGTATGCGTGTGTGTATGTGTTTGTGTGTAAGTGTATGTGTGTGTAGGTGTATATGTAAGTGTAGGCAAGTAAGTGACGCAACCTGGAGACTGTTTTCGCTAGAGCATCTTGAGGCGGCCGACCGACTGTGGTGCTGCAGAGGGTGCTGGCGGGAAAATAAAATGATAGGACCTCAAAAGAGTCAAATGAAAGCAATAAGCAATCGTGATTGCTCAAAAAAAGTTAAGGTTTTGATTTTGAGTAAAACGCCTAATTGCGCCAGTCTCCTTGGAGCGACTTGAACAAAAACGAATAAGCTCTTCAACTTTTTGTACAACTATTTTATTTAAATGCCTATATTACTTTTTCATATACAGAAGTCACTCTTACCAAGTAAAAAGTTCGACTGATCCCTATCTAGAGCAATTGGTGACGAAATCATGTCTGTACCAATTTATATGGACGTACATAAGTGTGAAGAATTTTATTCAGTTCGATTTAGTCAGTTTTGAAGTCAAGTGAAAAATCGTTCACAGGTAAACACACACACAAACATTTTTCAAAAATTGTTAAAATAGATCAAGACTCACGCATCTTAAAATCTATATCGAAATTCAAAAATGAAAAATTTTTTTTAAAAATCGAGAATACAGAAAAATGTAAGAAGGAGCTGTTCAAAAGGAACTGTTTGGGAATGATTAGTTTTCTAATATTTTGCCTCGTACATCCCTAGTTTTACACATTAGTAATTATAGAATTTAGCTAAATCTAATACAAAGTATTTTTATTAGTCTTTAGAGAAAAGAAGGAAGTGTTTCAACACAGTAAAATGCGTTCCTCTTGCCCAAGAGGACACAATAAAACAACCTATGTTTCAAAGACGATGGTGAGCACAATCAAATAGAAAATAAATAATTGATTTTTTTTCTGGGGTTTTTTTTTCTTTTTTTTAAATGTTCATTTTATGTTTGCAAAAAAATCAATAAATCTAATGAAAAGCATTATTGGGATGGGACCTGCCATCCTCAATTCTTTGAGTTTTTTTTTTTCTTTGCGAACTATGAAGACGATTCAGATACATTATCGTAACGTCAAACATATTTTTGTCCAAAACAGGGAAAGCTTCGATATATTTAAGAAGAAACATGCATACGAAATCCAACCTCATGTCATTTGAATAAAGATGCCGTCGCCAGAGAAATACATTATGTAAAACTGAAGTCGACATTTATGCCCGCGGGGTTTGGTTCATGACGCGTATCTGCATGAAAACTAACAAAATATATTGTACAGAGCTTCCCAAAATCTGTGGTATTTCTTTGTTGCTAAATTCAGAGCAGAAACATAAATATTTTTAAAAATGACTTCAATAAAATCTTCTCTTTCGTACGAAATTCCCTGTGATTAATGAGGCATAAATATTTGCTGTTTTGGTAGTTCTTGGAATCTTGTCCAAGCAAAATGAGATTTCGCTATTATACAGAACGATTTAACCCGGTTGGTTTTGTGTGTATTCTGAACATCATTTAGTTAGAAGTATTTTTATTTTTTCAGCTGCATTAAAAAATGTATCTTGCGGTTTTTTGCTGCTTATAATTGATTTATAATGTTATGTTCACAAGTAATACTTATCACATAACAAATAAGTATACTTTTTCCAAAAACATCCTTTGAGCAACATTTAAAATATTTCTTTTCCTTCCTAGAATTTCGTTCATCTGCGACAATAGTAGCACATCTTAACTCAAGAACTGCAAACCCGAGTAGATATCTACCCTAGGCAAACTGGACTTTCAACACTTTTAATCAGGTTATCAGCACTTTTAGATATTTATTCAAATAGTATTTTCATTAACTGAATCTTGATAAAATTGATTTGCTCTTTTGCATTCTGTTCTGCATGAAGAATCATTAAAAAAATATCATGTGGATACATATGAGTTATATTGCCGCTTGCAGAACCATTTTACGAGCGAAAAACTCATGTTGTAAATATTTACCCCGGTTTGTTGTTTACCAGGTACAACATTAGTAAACAAAACAAATTACAATTACTAAAATTAAAAATAAAAAAACCCGACTAAGTCGCAAATGTATCGAATCAAGAGGGAAAATTTGAAATCATTTTAAAAGCCTTATACTATTAAAATCAATTACAAGTATTTTATTTGTTAACAAATAGAAACTGGTGATAAAAATTTTAAATCACTGTGTTTTCTTTCCTTGTTGGCCAACAATGAATTCGGTTACCCATCGTGTGAATAAAGACATAGCCGTATTTAAAATCTGCTTTTAAAAACGCATTATAATTCGAACTCTATTTCACTTAGAAGTTCCAAACACATTCTATCAGACGCAGAAAAAATTACTCTTTATTTTGGTATTAAACTTGCAAATTTTGAAATATGTGTTCATTGCAACAATTGCGAAAAACCTTTTTAGAGGTTTTTAATTAATATCTTCGTTAATCGATGTCAGCCGAAGACGTAACCTAGCTAAGAACACTCTCGATCAACTTTCCTTTAAAAAATTTTTTTTTTTCAGAATCGGTCCATCCGTTTGCGCTAGAGTGCCACAAATACGCAGACACACAGATACACAGACACGCCAAACTTATAACCCCCTTCCCTGTGCGTCGTGGATTAAAAATAAGGATTTGTAGTGCTAGGGTTAAAAGAAAAAAACTGCGTTAGAAAAAGATAAGATTTTCCACAATATAATACTTAAGAGTAATTTAATCTCAAACTTTACAGTTCCTGCACCGCGTTTATTATTTTATGTTTACTGGTTAGTTTTCGTGGTCTTAATTATGATCTGTATAGTTGAGGTTTGAAAAACTATATTCTTAATTATGAACTTTCATTAATCTGTGACTTTGAAATACATTGTATTATATCAGGCACCGGTTATGTTAAATACTTTTCATAGGGTTTTTTGATAATAAAGTGCGATAAAAACAGATTTTTAATTGATAACCAGTAAAATTTTTCAAGTTTTTGAGATGTGAAATTATTGTCGTATGTGAGCGATATGACTTCCATTCAACAAATATAATTTTCCTCTGCTTATGTGCAAGTCTATTGTGCAAAATTGTATTAACAATAAAACGATAATTAAGTACACGAACAAAAAATATATATATACAGAATTAACAACATATATATATATATATATATATATATATATATATATATATATATATATATATAGAATTAACAAAAAAAATATTTTAGTTTTAAAAAAGGACACATTATCAATAAAAAAATGCTCTGTAGATTGTGATCCAGAAAATATATTTGCCAGTCAAACAGAACTTCACATGCACTTCACTTGACATTGATGCGTGCAAATTCATATATTTTTTAAAATTCTTTATAAAAGCAGAGGATAGATTTTTATTGCATTATTGGATGTCTTATCATATTTTCCAAAAATTAAATGAAGTTATGCTTATATTATGAAAACGTTAGCAACACTGGCAGCAGTGTCTTTTTTTTTTTTTTTTGTGATACAACTATACTAACTTGTAAACTGTGCATTTCAATTTAAAACTATCGTCGTAAATAGTCTTTGAAAAACCTCAAAGCGCTTTAGGAAAACTAAAAGTATACTATAAGGAAAAAAAATATTTTTATTCAATATTTTTTATTTCTTTAAACCCCTTAAACGAAACTTAATTATACATCGTAAAAATGTTTATCTCTGTTTGGCTGTTAATAATATAAACATAAGGTAAAACAGCACTTGTTAAGTTTAAATTTTATTTCTGAGAGAAATATTTATTCAATTACCGGATATTTCAAAGCCGTTTAGCAGTTCAAAGTATTCCTTTTTCTTTTTGTAAGAACCGATATCTTGTATAGTATATCCGTTTTACCTAAGGCAAAAAAATAATAACACGCATAATGAAAAGAAATATGATTTGAGATAATGCAAGATTAATATCGAAATGAAATGAAAGCTTCCACCATAGGCCCATAAAGAAAATATTTTTCGGTAATGAATTCTAAAACATAGATCAATACTCTTTACAAAAGTCAATATTTCTTTTCCATTGTTTCTGATGCCACCGGCATCGTTTATGATTAATGAGTCTAGGGAGTTTATTGCTATTTTGTTCTTCGATACTATTACTAAATAAGGGAACGACCGAACAAATAAAAGGGACAAGACCAAAATTTTGCATTTTGTTATCCCAGAGGCATTTTTTGTTTATTTTTTTCTTCTATGTTGCTTGCTTTATTCTTATTGAAAAGTTCATTCTTTGCTCCAAAAACAGGATCCAGGGTTCTTTTTCTTCAAAGAATTCGGAAAATGCATGCGCTACTTTTATTTTTGCTCCTTCAAAACGTTATTATACATTTTGCTTTATGTGTAGTCTTATTTCATTTAAAGGAGTCAAACTCGGGTCAATTTAACAACAGTACTATTTTTTTTCAATAAAATATTCACAAATAAAAAATAAATAAATTTTTGCATTTCACCAACACTGGGCAGTTTTTTCTTTTGTTTATTCTTCCTTTCCTCAAAAAAAAAAAAAAAAAAAAAAAAAAAAATATATATATATATATATATATATATATATATATATATATATATATATATATATATATATATATATATATATATATATATATATATATATATATATATATATATTATGTTTTCAAAAAAATATTTTAGCAATTTAGATTGCATACTAAGAGATGAATTTCGAGCCCAGGTTAAATAAGACTAAGAGGGAAATAGATAATATTACGAAATCGGTGTTGGGTTGTAAAGTATGAAAGTATGCTCGAATAGCTCTTCGTGATATATATGCAAAATCTAAAAAGAAGAATACTGCACGAAAAAGAAGTTCAATTTGATGCCAAGATTGCAGATTACCCATGAACTATTCTAATAGTGTAGCACTTTCCTGGTTCCAACAAAATAACTGAGTTTTGAAATATCTTACGTTTGCCAATATCTTGCTTTACATCTTACGTCCGTCATTTAAAGTATTCAAAAATGGTTGAATACTTCACTATTGATTCACGAATTGAACCGAATTCTGATTTGGGTCAACTTAGTTAGGAATCTGGTTCAACATAACTTGTTTTGTTACTGCAAATGATGGTCATGTGAAGAGTGAGGGGTGATTACTTCCCGTCATGTTAAAATATTTCATAAAACACTTTTTAAGCTAAAGAAGTTCATTTTAAAACATTTAGTTTTTCCGCAAAAATCATAGATCATGACTTCAGATCCAACTCTTCTTTGCAGACTTAGATGTCTTATTGTTGATCTAAGGCGGCGATAGATCAAAAAGAGTTAGATTGTTTCACTAATAGAAAAGATATCCTAATGCTTTTAAGTTGACTTTTTTATGCTTGTATTATTTCGAACCCTAATATATGTTTTCCAAAAATATAACTATTTATACGTTTCTTATCAATTCTGAAAAATAGTCTAATCGGCCATTTTTTTATCTCTCTTTTTAGCATTCTTTCGTATACAATGATACAATGTCGCTAATAACTATTTTTCTTTCTTGGATTTTTTATTAGGACGCAGGTGACAGTCTTAGTAAGAAAAAAGAATCTCGAAACATGGTTCATTTGCTGTTTCGTTTTAAAGTATTTTTTCGCTAAACTCACCCATTAGACGACTTATTTCTTTATCGCAATTGATTTTTTTCTGCGACAACTTTCTTTATTCCTTTTGGTTGCCTTTCTTTTACGTTTTTTTTGTTTTTATGAATGTAAAAAGTTTGAAAACTTCTGTTTACTTTTCATTTAAGAAATATCCTATTTTCCATGGATATGTTTATCAACTTTGCATGTGCGCTCATTTTTAATTAGTACTGAAGTGTAAATTTCAGAATTCTGCATTAAATTTTTATTTAATTAAAAGTTTGGGTACTTTTTCCTCTGAGGTACTAATTACTAACCGAAAAAAAATTAGAAAACATGACGACAAATGGCTAGCATTTCCATGTTTTTACGTTTTGTTTTTGTTTTTGTTTTTCTCGTTTTGTTCAGCAGTTATAAAGTAGGAAATTATATTATCGCTTTCTTTTTGTAAGGAATTTTGTTTCAGTTCGAAATCACATTACAATTCTTTTTTAATATTAAAACTCCTTAATTAAAATAACCTTAAAGACTTACAGTATAATTAATTGTATGAATTACTATTTGAAGTGAACACAACCCACGAATTCTTTTAAATAATCTGTTAGTATAATTTCGAATAATTATTTTAATTACAGTGTAAAAATAAGTTTAAAATAATTAAGTTTAAATATTTAACTTAATTATAAAATTATGTATAAGAAAAGCTGTTCTTAGGCAAAATATTATTCGTACTCGAGGTAATACTTTTATTTAATATGTAGAATCTGACCACGAACTAATCAATCTATGAATGATTGGTTCAGATGAATGTAAACACGAGGGGAACGGATTAAATTCTTAAAAAGGAAGTGTCGCTGGAATTCCAAAGTTTTAATGTTGCATTTGTTTGCATCAGTTTTCTTAAATGATGCAGAAGTTTCATAAACAAAAGAGCCTGTGTCTTAGAACAGTGAATAGTAATAATCAAAACTGTCTTTAAAAATCTATAATGCCAAGAAAGATCTCAAATTAAGAGCAACTTTTCCTGAATTTATCTGGGACACACAAAGATGCATTGTAAATCTTTAAAATGAAATTAAACTTCGCAATTAAGATATTTTGCGTCGAACGGTGAAAAGCAGTATCTAAAAAAATGAATTTTTGAAAAATTTGAAGAAACGCCTTTTGGATTGCCTGCTAACGGTAGTGAAACGTTGGAATTTGTTTTTTTTTTTTTTCGTGCATTATTTTCAGCGGAAACTATATACGAAAGATTGAACAATAAAGCTGAATTACTATAGATGAAAAAACTGGAAAGAAATTAAAAATGAAAAATTTGCAGACACCTGCCCTTTATTTTTGTATGGCAGTATAGTGGGGTGAATGTTACAAGTAAGTAACTGAAATTTCTTTTTTTTTTGTTCAAACTGCTGCAAGAAAAACGAAACAATTAGTGTCTCATGTAGCAAATATATGTTAATTGATGATGGAAAATTAAGACTAAATTTAAATATTTTGAAGATACCATATCTAAATTTTATTTTAGTAGAAGCATTTATGTCTTACTTCAAAGAAAAAATTTCAACAGTCCCGGATCTAAAAATTTTGTCCCCCTCTGAAACAAAGCTTAGAGGTTGATTTTCCTTAAAGGCCAGCAGTGTATATTTGCAACGTTAGAAGTGCAAGATTTTCAATCAATTTCTTGGACCGTTAGGCCCCTTAAGGACGTGCCCCCCTCCCCCTCAGCGGTTACGCAGATCCAGGCCTGATTTTCAACAGAAGTAAACATTTATTTTTGCGAATTTATTTACCTAGTAGTAGTACTCAGCCGACGATAGATAGGGTGTCCGAAAAGTCCTTGACACCATTAAAAAAATCATAGAAAACCAACAAATTGTCGTATGAATTTGCAATTTGCACCATAATACTTCACAGGTTCAAGAGTTTTTATGACATCGAAAAAAAAAAAAGAAAAGGGGAAAAAAAGAAGAAGAAAAAAGGCATTTCGCAGTCACGGTGTCAGTATATGCTACGCTTGTAATTCTTCGTTTAGTAATTCTCATTCCTTTTTGCGTTTTCCCATGTCAGCAAAAACGATTTAAAAGTAACTTTTAAATCATTTTTGTAAAAGGTATGTAAAATGATTAAGTTTTATCGTTTATATCAACTCTTATTTTTAAATCAGTGGTTCTTTGTATGCTCTGGTTGCCAGTTTTCGTTTGTATGTTCTATTGAGCCGAAATTTCATCTAATATAAAATTTGCACCTTATGAATTGCTTTCTATATAACACAGTACACATTCCTTGATTTACATTATTTCAAGGTCTCGTATAACACGGTTTCGGTATAACACGGAACATGGTTTCGTGTAACACGGTACACATTGACATTATTTATGATTATGTACATAATTAATTCGGTTAAAAAATGAGTAAAAAAACCATTGATAAAAAAAGTCTCGTATAACACGGTTTCGATACTACACGGAACGAATTAACCGTGTTATACGAGGGATACCTGTATATTACTCTAATTCTGCTTTTTAATTAAAAAAAAAACTTACCCATCACTGGAACACCAGAATCCATTATAAAAGCACCTGCATTCAACGTCAAAATTTTTTATCTATCGCTGTTTCGTTATACATTATTTTAAAATACTTGAATGCTTACTAGTGTTCAGAGTTACTTTTCAGCAAAAATAGAGAATATATCATTTAACAATAAATATGGACAAAAAATTTAGTTTTAGGGACTAGTTAAGCATAAAGTTTTTAAGTACACAAGTTTGCAATTTGAGGAGCATTTTAATTTAGAAACTTGTTTAATAAAACTTCATATTTAACTGCTCAAAATATTTCATGTTTTGTAATTGCATTAGTAAGAATAACAACATTTGCCACAGAAGAAACTAATTAGAGACCACTTTCAACCTCGAGATTTAATCTCTTAATAAATCATATGTTTTGAAGTTATACTTACTGAAATTGTTACCGCACACAACTTCATTGGTTACCATATTAGCTCTTTAGTTAACTGCGTTGCATGTGTTTAAGTGTCCTGTATTATTTCTCCCAGATGTTCATGAGACATCTCGTTTTGCACAGTAAGTAGTCAACATTCTGCGAATGTACTTATACTTCGTTAAAAGCTTTAAGCCGTTGCACTCCATTTCATATTATATCTAATACCAGTGGTACCCGCACGGCTTTGCTTTTACCGGCGAACCGAAGCAGTAATATACAGGCGAACCAGCTTGTAAATATACAGGCGAACCGAATGACCTTTGAAAATTAAAAGGTCATTCGGTTCGCCTATATATTTACAAATAATGGATGACGAATTTCTTGCCAATTGACTATGTTCATTCGCTCTCCCATTCCACGTCATGCTAATTTCGTAATTTACTCGTCCATCTTATGATATTTTTGCTCCGGAAATGATGAATTTCTCGCCAATTTGCTATGTTCTCGCCAATTTGCTATGCTTGCCCATGTAACGGTTCCAAGTTATGATAATTTCGTAATTTACTCTTCCACGTGGTGATAATTTGATCGTAAAATTTTTCTTAAAATTGAAATAGAAAAAGAACAAAATCGAGTTTTTGAAAAATCGTTTTGAAGTGCACACCCCCATGCTACAAACTGACTTTGTGTCAAATTTCATGAAAATCGGCCGAACGGTCTAGACGCTATGCGCATCAAAACATTCCACAGACATCCAGACATCCAGGCAGAGAGACTTTCAGCTTTATTATTAGAAAAGAATTTTTAAGTGTAATACTAAAAATACTGTGACATTACCGTATTTCTTTGGGATAGCTTGTTGGAATATTGTTTTCACACTTGAATGTAACTGCGTAATATATATTTAATAACTTGGAAATAATTAATAATCACTGGAAGCGTTATTCCAACTGCATTTGTAACGTAAGAAACTGGTCAAAACATTGAAGCGACTTTTTTATTTATCTTCGTTGTACATTTAATACTGGGTAAGTGCACCGGTATAAATACTATCATAATTGAAATTGATGTAGAAATAGTTGGTCAGGAACATGTTTTATCATTTGTAAGGGACTGATGAAAATGTTTCTTACTTTGTAAATATGTTTAAAAACTTTGTCTCAGTTATATTTTTTAGGGAACTGCTTTAGGAAAAATAAAAAAATCAGTGTTCATTTCAAACTAATCGGCTCTGTATAATAAAACGAGATTTATTATTAAAATAACTTTTTTTGTTTACTAGTAAAACCTGATTTTTCCTAATTCAAAAAATGATAAATTATGGTAAGCAAAGAAAAGTTGCAGGAAAAATCTTTCCAACAAGTGTAAGCGCAAAACATTAACTTGTAACATAAATCAAATTCATTGTACGCAAAAATCTTACATTTTCTTTCCATAAGATGCAAATGAATTTTTGTTGACAAACATAAAAAAGGATGTTGTAGAAAAGTAGCAAAATACACGACTCATTAATCATCTATTCCTATAAGATTCGCCAAAGAAATGCAAAGAAATATTTTATGAGAGCTAGAGAAAATTTTTCTTTTTCATGATATAACTTTCCAAACATCCGTGTTTGCAAGTATCTAATAGAACATTTGAATACAGATTTGCATGCTTTAAACAAACTTATTTTAGATTCATATTTTTATAGAAGACAAGAGTATTTATTTTACGTGAAAGCACATGAATCGATTCAATGGTTCATATTTATCTTGATTATCTTTTTTTTTAATAATGAATATTTTTTTTGTTACATTCATTATATTTTGGTGAAAGGACCTTAGTGGATGTTTTTTACTGGACTTTTTACTAGTAAGATCAGTGAGTTGTCGTAGTCATACAATGATAATTCAGAATGTTCAGAAAGTTAGTTAAACTAGTAAAACTATATTATTTAACCGAACGAAAATAATGTGTCTTCCACTCTCGTGCCAATATATATGAGAATGTGATAATGTTATCTTATTTATATACTAGTGGTACCCGCACGGCTTCGCCCGTAATAGAAAAATTAAAAGGTCTTTTGGTTCGCCTGTATTTACAAATAATGTATTGTGAATTTTCTCGTCAATTGGTTTGTACTCATGTTACGGTTACACGTTATGATAATTTCGTATCTCGCCAATTGGCTTGTGCCCATGTTACGGTTGCACGTTATGATAATTTCGTAATTTATGATAGTTTTTTTTTCCTAAAATTGGAATAAAAAAAGAACCACATCGAATTTTCGAAAAATCGCTTCGAGGTGCACACCCCTATGCTACATACTAACTTCGTGGCAAATTTCATGAAAATCGGCCGAACGGTTTAGGCGCTATGCGCGTCACAGACATCCTACAGATATCCTACAGACATCCAGACATCCAGACATCCTCCGGACAGAGAGACATTCAGCTTTATTTTTAGTAAAGAAAGATTGTCACCTCAGAGCAACAGTTGGTATATTACTGTTGTTTCTGGAATAAGATATCTTACGGTTGCTCTGAGGCGACGATATATTTTTATTTATACTCAGAAGTAGTAAAAGATACAATATGTCTATGCATGTATGTTACGTAGATCCATGTACGTTTGACAGATTTTTATGAACATTTGCAAAGGTAATAAAGAATAGAGAGTGCGCATTTTAAAGATATTTTTCAAAAAACTCGAATTTATCTTCCTTTTATTTAAAAATTATACTGCATAAAAGAGAAGCAACTAGTCACTGATGTTGATTTCAAACGCAAGTGAAATGATATTGAACAGAGCTTTGAAACAGATCTTGAAATACATAACAGTTTAGTTATATGTGTAAAGGTGAACCAATTGCTTTTCTTTAATCTCCCTTTGCAGTTTGCAGAGTTCTTAAAACATTTCGCACCGGAAACGAAGTGGAGAAAGTTCCTAGTGTAAAAATAATAATAATAATTATAATAAAAACACATTTTTAACATTTATTACATTTTTCGCTCCGAAAATCTCACTTATGAGAAAAAAAATCATAATCCTGTAACTTATTCTCTTCAGATGAAATATACAAACCATTAACTTTCGTACATTGTACGTTAAAAATTATTGGACTAGAAATATAAATGTGAGTTACATCTTGCCCCAAGGATCAATATAGTGAAGCAAGACGGGTAAGATGTAACAAAATTGAAATAAAAGAAAGGGAGCTAAGCTTTGGATACGAGCTTATTTTTGTATAATATAAATGGAAGAGTAAATCAACTGCGATAAAGTTAACATAACAATTTTAAACTTAATCCACGTCGCATTCCCAGTTGAAGCAAATCAGTGTTTTAAATTAATGCTTCTTTAAACATGTTTTGTGTGTGCATCTATATCAATCATGGCGCTACAACAACTTTTCCTTGGATTTGCTGTTTTTTTAACAATTAGACTACTCCAAATAGACATAATTGTTATAACGCGATATATAGAGCACCTAATGCAACGTATAGCTAAAGCCATCCCCACTATAGATTTTTTTTTTCTTTTTTGCATGAAACTAGTTTATGTTCTTCTACCCTTCCTTTTTGTGTGTGTGTGTGTGTGTGTGTGTGTGTGTGTGGGAGAGGGGGTAGGAGAATCTCATGTCATCACTGCCTAAAAGTAAACAGTGAATTATGCTAAATGCCATATTTTGATATAACTCATAATATTATTCCTCTTCCATTTCTCTTTCTTAAAACTAAATTAACACTTCGAACACACTTTTAGTAAAAAAGATTTTTTTTTCTTTTTTGAAATCTAAAAAAATGTCTGAGAATAACAGGTTGTCCTAGAAGTTCTTGACACATTTTAAAATTCTTAGAAAAACAACTAATTATCGTATGAATATGGTGATATGCTGTTTGCGCCATAATGCTTCACAAGTTCACATCTTAAAAAAAAAAAGGAAAAGGAAAAAAAGAAAAAAAAACGAAAGTGGAAAAATAAAGTAATTATGGATTCGCATTATCGTCACAATAAGAAAAACAATGTGTTAAATATAAGCACCGAGTGTTGCTCGTACCACATCTAAGCAGTACTCAAGTGCACAAGCAAGCAGTACTACTGTGGTACTGTGTGTACCACAAACGGCACACACATTGAACTAGTAATGACAGGTATTGCTTTCTTTTTAATAAAAGGATTGAACTCTTCACATGAAGTTTCTTTTTTCTACTGTGATGATACAGTGATTACATGTAAAATTACACTTTGTCTTTTTTCTTTTTTTCCTTTTTCATGAAAAATTCTTGAACTTGTGAAATATTATGGAGCAAAACGCATTTTCGTATGGCAATTTGTTTCTTCTTTGTGAATTTTTAAAGTGTCTCAAGACTTTTCGGTCATCCTGTTGTTCTAAAAGTGACAGCAAAATATTTTCGATTTTACTGAGAACTACGTGAATGGTATTGATTCTTAAATTATAACTATAATTTGAAATTTGTCATCTTCTTCATCACTAAACCACACTTAACAAATGATAAATTGAAATTTTTGCCTTCTATGAAATTTATTGTTTCATTTATATTTTGAACGTTAGGAGTTACTTCTAACAATTTTTCATGGTTTGCGTTGAACTTAATCAATCGCAGATGAAAAGTACTTAAAATACATTTTCCTAAATATTTATAAATTCTTCTAGGTTTATTGATATAGACTGCTTACACAAATTCTCATCTTCCCAAAAGCAACACCTAAAGAAATGCGAGACGCGTAAAATTTACGACCACAAGGGTAAGCAATTTTCGCATGTTGCTCGTAAAAGGAATGTGTCTTCATTTCTCCTAATTTATATTTTCAGTCAGGACATGTATTCCAGCGAGATAAGTTGTATTAGAAGAAAGTAAACAGAAAACGTTGCATTTGTGGGCTTGATAAGATGTTTTAAATAGTTTTACAAGTATTAAAAATCAGAGTCATTTCGTTAAACTTAAATTTCTACTTAAGATAAAAATTAAAAGCCGTGGGATAAAGGATGTGGATAAGATATTTATAAAAATAAATTTATAAAAGAAATTAAAACTTCATTTGAGAAGAAAAAATTTAATTTATTGCCTGAACTACCCCTCCCTCGTTTTTTTTTTTTTTTTTTTTTTTTTTTTTTTGTTGAATAAAACCCGTATATTTGATATTCGAAACCAGTTGAGCCCATTCTTTTTTCCATTCAGGCCAAAGCACAAATAAAAAAAATTCAAAATATTAATTTTTTTTCTAAATTGCATGGTAAAACATAGACAAGGAAAGAAAATTATACACCAAGCATTGTTGTTATAATGACTTGATGTTTTATTAATGCCATCCGTTTTCTAGGAGCCAATTTATGAATATTTGCATCCAAATTTGTGGTATTCTGACTAATCACCATTTGCAGTTTGTAACATTAAGCAAGGCGACGGGCCAAATGGATGCGGGCTGCACGTGGTCCCTGGGCCTATGTTGAGCACCACTGGTCTAAACTAAGTGATGATGGAAATAAAATACCATCCGGTGATGAGACTCATAGCTGAATTACTTCCTATATTTCACTTTCATTTCTTATATTTCACCGTTTGTTATAACTATATTAATCATCGTCTAACCTCCACAATAACGACTTTTTTTGACCTTTATGCAACTGCAGATAACATAAACGGAACAAAAAAAAAAAAAAAAAAAGGAACAAAAAGTTCCTTCCAGAACTGAACACGGACCTTCTAGTATCTAATCAATATTCCCTAAATTAACTGAGACTACAAATTGTGTCAAACATATTTTCTATCATTTTAAGCTGATTTCTAAAAACAAAATATGTCCCTCTCATCTGATGAAAGACATACACAAAAAATAAAGAAACGAATTAATAAAGTAGCATCAACTTTTAAACAATGCAGCAAATATATTTTTTCTTGACCCAATTTAGTCCAAAAAGTGAATGAAATGATCTCAGTGAGCAAAAAGTTCATACTTTTTTTAAAATAATGTTTCTAAACTTTTCCTAGATGAATTTGATACAAAAAGGTTGTATTTATAAACATTTTTAAGTTTGCCTCTTTCACCTTCTACTCTGAGAAGCTAAGCTCTAACGAAATCTCATACCTTTAGTTTCAAACTAATTAGCGCTTTATTATTTTTTTTTAAACTTTCAATTTATGGGGCTGTTGCATTTTCAGACATACCATTAATTCAAAATTCCCTTCAGAAGACAAAGTTTTGTCTTGAAATTTTTTCGTGGTGTTACAATTCTGTTGCAAGAAAGGGATGCTTATTAGATGAAAGTTATCTCTTTATATTGAAAAAAAAAACAACAACAAGGAAAAACTGATAAGATGCCAACATCCTGGGGACCCCATACCATCTAAAGCTTCAAAATTTGGTACAAAATTACTTCGAGTCTCGGTAGTTTTTAGCACGAAACTTTTTTTTATTTCAAATTAGTGTTTCAGCGATAAATTTTTAGGGTAAAATTTCAAGTAAATTACCTATTAAGGGGATTGAATATTTCATACACATCTTAAAATTATATGTCATTTAAAAAAAGTTCTATCTGCTGCTTTTTCCAGTTTCATCTATTAATTAGAACAGCAAACTTTAAAAAAAGTTTTAAAAAAGAAAGAAAGGGGGAAAAACCCTAGGGTTGTTTAAAAAGTAGAGCAGAAAAAATTAAATGCTTCAAAAAAATATTAGGAATTAATAATACCAGTATATATTAAAGTCAACTTAGAATGTTAAAAATCAAAAATAAACCAATTGCTGGAAAACTTGAAAAAACGTCGTAATGAAAAGAAACGAATAAGCAGTATTTAGTTTTCAGAAAGTTCTATTTATAATCATCGCAATGTTCAACAAATTAAAATTCAAGCTGGAGGAACAAACATAAACAGGTGAATGTTTACACGACCTCGTAATTCGATCATTTGTAATTTTAGCACGTACTTTCGGTAAGAAATATGCATCTCGAACAACCGAAGCAGAAGAATTTTAAATTTATGCGTGTGTTGTTCACTCTAGGAGAAATTTATGCTGATAATCAACACCTTGTTCGATGTTTTATGTAACACAAGGCGCTTGTATTTAGCTATGCACGGATAAAAATAACATCAAGATGCCATTGTTGCAGCAGTCAAAAAGTTTCAACACGAACGTTTACTGGAACTGCTTTATACTATGCATATGCTTTATTCACAGTTGAACTAGTTTATATTGATACCACATTTAACGATCCATTGGATATTTAAACACTAAAAGAAGGATCCTAACCTACGTGTCAAAATTAATATAAATCCACCTTGTTTTTAATATTACAATTTACGTCGTAGTTTAGGCTTTAACGTGGTTTTCGAAGATGATATTTTATCTGATTAAATGGATATCTTGAATTGTAATTCTTATTCCTTATATCAAGAGCGGTAGCACAGATCATGGGTTCTCAAACATTCAGGTTCTGCACCTCCCCTTGAATACGTATGTGAAGTCCTCCCCCCAACCCCTACCCCCCGCAGTAATAGTTGCCCCCGAAAATAGCAATATGAGACCAAAAAATCGAAAAAAATTTTGTTCATCTTATTTTGTCAAAACTTTACAGAGCCCAATTAAAATTGTTCTACTCTCCCCTAAGGGGCACACCACACTAGTAAGAACGCCTAGCATAGATGATTAAACTTCACCCTAAACAGTTTTGCTTATTGTCTGTTTACTATAGGACCCGAAAATGTTAGGCTTGGATGTTTAACGGTTAAGCAAGGTATTGTTACACTTTAAAGTAGAAAATTACTAGAACTAGTGAAGGAATAAAGTATTGGGCTATCAACTACGAAATGAAGCACTGTTTCAGATGATTTTCGGCAATAGTCAACTGCAGAATAAAAGTACACTATAACGATTGCAATCTTTACAGCGTACTTCAATACAGCCCAACTGTTACAGAAGCTTAAAGTATATTAAAAATAGTATTACAACTTTACAAAACCAAAGAAATTAAATAATGTATGAAAAAATTACTTCTGTCATTAAAAACATTTGTCAACGTAATTAAAACACTATAAACATATTTTTCTCACTACTAAATACGAAGAAATTTAGCTTTACATAAGTTCTTACAATAAACATGCAAGAGTTTTACATTGTTGTGGGTTTTAGTACTGCTCTCACTCCACTCGCAATAAGGAAAGTGTTGAAGTGCTCACAAATATATCCCCTCTCAAATTTTAGCCTTTTTTGTTTTAATTAGCTATTGATTAAATTTGATTAGTTTTTCTTTGGATCTGTGTGCATTACGTACGTCCTTAGTGGAAAGACAAAAAAAAATCTTTTTGCTTATTTTTGGGTCCATTTTGATTAGTTATATCATGAATGTGAATCCAGCATAACTCAAAAACCGTTAGTTATAAAAAGTTTAATCTTCGTACGTGAATTTGTATAACGTCTAGTTGTGTACCTCATACTGGTTGGGGTAAGTCTTCGTCTGAATATCCGTATGTACTGTATTTTTGTAAGAATACCACAAAAACGGTTAGTCGTAGAAGGTTAAAATACCGTATGTATGACCCGCATAGCGTCTGGTATTGCGTCTTTTCTTTTTTCTATATAATCTCTAATAGGATGCAAAAAAGCACCTTTAATTGTGCAAAGTGGAGGTTAACTAATTTGTTTGTCATATCAAAACTTTTATATTTTTTCAGAGTGTATCAGTCTTGATTTTTGCTTTTTAATGTATCATTTGTTTATGAGATAAGTTCAGATTTTTTTTTTCAAATTTTAGTGGCAATATTTCTGTTGAATTTTTGTCTAGTTCTTAAGATGTTGACAGTAATAACATGAATTGAATTAATGTTTCTAAGACGAACTTATTTTACAATTATTATTACTGTTTTTTTACACGAAGTGTTCGTTTGTTATCCTTTAATCCATAAAAATACTTCCTCTCTATTCGTGTAACCCTAAAAAACTTGTAAGTAATGACGTAAACATTTTTGTGCTTCGTTAACTGTTTTTTCACTTAAATGTCATTGTTTTTATCAAAAAAAAAAAAAAATGATGCATGGATCTGATGATAACCGAAGAAGAAGTTTTGTAAAATCAACTAATTTTACTTTAGATTTTCAATAAAATAGTGATCATTATACAGTCAACACTCGATATCTCAACGTTCCAAGGGACTTGCTAAAACGTTTGAGTTATTGGTAGTTCGAGTTATGTTATGGAGAGTCCCCAAAGCTTTCTCATGAGTTTGGGTCCCAATGAGAACTTCTAGATAAAAAACCTTCGAATTATAAGGTTTCGAATTATCGAGAGATGACTGCATTGTTGAACACAGCTATTAATAATTAAAAGCATACTTGCAATTCGTAGTTTTTTTTTTTTAATCAAACATCAGATTTCACAACAGACCATAACTATTTGATTCCTACTTAAATATTTCTTTTAACATTTCGTTGTTCAATTTTTAATTCAGTTACTAAATTACTGCAATACGTTTGATATCAAAAAGATTATATTTCCCTTACTTTGGGCCATCATCTTTTAACTCCTTATAGTTTTGCCATTTTCACTCATTTATTAGATTGTCTTGGACATCAGTAAAAAAGTTCAGTTTGTGTCAGTTTAAGTATTCATTAGCTCTTGGAAAATTTGTTTTTAGCTTCTGGACTCTAATCACTTATTCAGCTATCAAGACAAAAAACGATTTTTTTCAGTGCAAAAGAATCAGATCCTTCTTGGTGCATACAAAAGCCATGGAAATGATGTTCTCACTCCCTCCTTTCTTATCCCAAGAAAAAAAAAGTAACGCGAAGTCATAAAACATGTTCCATAAGTCTTCTTTTCTTAAAACCACTCTTCCTTATGGATCTCCTCGGATAGATTTACATTGATATAAATTGGCTCAATTTATTCCATCCATGCTCGATCGTGGCTATTCGCTGAGGACATCGTTGGAAAAGAGCTGCTATCAATCGATTAAACCTGACTTTAAAGACTTTGCGTAAATCTTTGTCGGAATTACTGTTCTTTAATATGGCAACAGCTGCTACAATACATTTTTCTTCTAGACTGGGATTATTCCTGAGAAGATAACGAAGGCCTGTTAAAATTAAGAGTGAAAATTACTACGCAGAAAACATAGTATCATTTATAATGCTTTGGGTTCGGAGAAAAAGCCCATGATAATTTATTAGTAAAGCATTTAGGTTATTGTAACATTTTTAGTGCAGGTCAAGTTTAACGAAAGAAGCATTATCTTTAAAAAGTAATGTATGTGTTTTTTTTTTCTTTTTTTTTCTTTGTGACAAAGTTACTAGTTGCTGCATTTCGTATGGAAATAATAAAGGAAATTTCTCATAGCATTTTTTTCTTTTGTTTGACAATATATTAACTGGTATATTCATCTAAAATCAGCATATGATTTAGTACTGTTGTATACATCTAAATCGGCTAACAATTTACTTATTTCTGCACTTTTCTGAAAAAGTGGATTAATACAGTGTCACTGTTTTATCTGAAGGTAAATTTTTGCGTTTAAAAGTTAGAGAAAATTGTATCTGTTTGTTCTCTGTTTTGAAGATACTATCACTACAAACGATGTTTGTTTTTAACAAGCGAGAACGCGCGCTACACGGACGAACACGAGAACGCGCAAGGGGTGTCCTGCACCCCAGTGGAGAATTTCCATAATTTTCTAAGCAAAAGTTTCTTTTTCACTTATTTTTTTTTTTTTTTTAAGTTTCATATGCCAAACATAATTATTACTTTAAATTCTGCAAATTAACCTAATTAATGAGTGATTTTTGCCAAATTAAGACAAAACATTAAAATTTATTTCATATAAATACTCACTTACATTAGTTGGTGCATTCGGCACACATAGCATTAGAATACATATTTTTTGCAAAAAAAATTAAAGCTTTGCAAAAAAGATTTTGTTGGTCGTTCTTACTGCCACAGAGATAACAGCAATTGTATGACACTTTTTTTTTTTTGAGTTGGCTCCGTTGAAAAATTACTTCTCAAATTGTACTTTTGTTTGATGCTTGACATCACTCTCTGTCCCGCATGGTTCTTGACAAGTTGAACGACCAAACCTTTAATGAATGGCCTCCTCTTTTTGAAATACTTAATTGGGAATCTTTGATTAAGAGAAGCAAAACACAGCGGTTAGCTGTAGCTACGTTTAGAGGAGACAAAAATACCAACATCGGCCTTTTTACTTCTTTTTTGAAATCCATGATGTAGAATAAGCAGCTAACCAAGAAATGCCTACAGTTCATCTTTGCTGATATCATTGGCATTTCTTTATCGAGTAAAATTATATCTAATATGTTCAATAGGTATTAGTAGACATCATTATAAAGTTCTGAATGATTTCGTCGAATAAAATTGACAAGGATTCTGAAGGTGTTGAAATATTATGCTTCGTATTTCCCAGAACTTTCAAAATAATGTTTTTTTCTGGTGTTCTTACCTTGGAACGATATTTTACTGTCATCCCTTTTGTTTGACCATCTTTTCTAATGGAAAAAGTTTAATTTTTACGACCAATTATTTCATCATTTTCAGATAAATCCTCAGTTTCACTATCAGGAATACGGCGACTATAATTTAACACTATTATCAGGCTCCTCATCAAATTCATTTATCGGTTGATCATCATTGAAAACTTCATCCTACAGCTTTTGCAAATGTCTCATATCCTCATCATACGTCATGTAGCGTGACATTTTCGACGAAAATCAGAGAATCACAAGGACACGCAAGGGGTGTTTTACACCCCATATAAGAAATTCCAGGAAACCGCTGCAGGAATGCACACAGTAAACATATCCCCCATCAGCAGGTGACATTGAAACCAGCTACACCGAGTTTGATCCATTTTCAAATAAGGGAACTTAAAAAGTTCGAATAATAAATTTGTGTAAGGTGTCAAACACCCCCTTGCGCGCCCTCGAGGGTTAAGTTTGATTATTGTGTACTCCAGTTCTCGTATTATTATTCATTTACTTATCCTTAATGTTTACCAGTTTTTTGTTTAACCGTTAGTGGAATTGTCTGATTTTATATATCATTCTTTATTTGAATTCTCTTAATTGACCCTTTCTCGCGGCAGTATTTAAATCATTAGTTTTCTTGCGTCTTTTTGTCATAAAATATATTCTAAATAATGTCATTTCGACTTCAAGACATACACATTTTAGAGTTCTTAACCAGTTCACATAAATTTGAAGGGGAAGACGAGATACTTCTCAAAACTTAAAAGTAGTGATATTATATTGCTTTAAATTTAGAGGAACATTTCTAGTTATAGGGAATGGTGCTTAATTGTTTTTAGCGCAACATACGCAAAATGCACCAAATAATTGTAAAATTGAGAAGTATCCCTTGAAGACTGCAAATCAACAATGCTACTCTATATGTGAATGCTACTCTGTTTTCCGCTAAAAAATGGGATGGACGGGACGGATGGGCGATAAGTGAACTGCCCTTAACTGAGTTGACTCGGTTACATAGGGTTCTGGATTCTAATTCCTAATTCCGAACAACGATAAGACATAGTTGTTGTGACACGTTATCAAAATCCCTTTAAGAGCCCCCTCCCCCTCTGGTAAGTATGAAACCTACAAGTGCAATTATTTTCCCACAATTTTGTATATCGAAAAAAAAAAATAACAATATACTACGTTTAGCACATTGTAGCTGGATGAGATTCTTTTGCAATGATTCAAAAATTGAAACAGAAAATAGCAAAGAGAATGTAAGCGAAATAAAGTGCTATATATATTACGGTTCAAATAATGCAAACACAAAGCAGAAAATGATAAAATTAAAAAGAAAAAAAATACGGCATGAAGAAGGTAAATTTCTATTGAAGTATTTTTTTATTAATTGTGATCTTACAATACAACCATGCAATCTTTCCACAGATAAACTTTATCTGCTTCATAAAATATAAAATGCGTGTACTTTATATTAGATGAACTAAGGACCAAAGAGGAACGAAAATAATTGGTACAAGAGTATTCTAATTAGACCCAGTTTTAGTAAAAGAAAATCCTTCCATATAGTAATGTCTCATTTGGTGGTTGTTATACCGGTATACCGATAAACCGAACACTGGTTCTATTTTTCGATTGCACAAAACCATCATTTGGGAATTTTCATTATTTCCGTTTTTTGTTATTAACTGCAAATAATAAATATTTTAATTAGATAAAATTAACTTGACTTAGAAATTTACTGTTTTCTTTTTTTCCTTTTTTTAAGAGTATTTTTTTCATTGATGGAACAGGACAAAAATCAATCCTTTGATGTAAACTTTAAAAACACAAATAAAGTAAGTATCAGCAAAAAATATCACCGGGAAAATACAGAAGGATATTTGCATCTATAGATCGTTTGATACGGACTTGCATTTCTGTGCAGCAATTTCCTGTTTAATTACTTCTGCTCATTTGGCTATCCTACTTATATATTAGTAAATGTTATTCTCAA
Source organism: Uloborus diversus (assembly GCF_026930045.1). Lineage (NCBI taxonomy): Eukaryota > Metazoa > Arthropoda > Arachnida > Araneae > Uloboridae > Uloborus > Uloborus diversus. The sequence continues at coordinate 97,410,606 of NC_072735.1, forward strand.
GAAAAAATACAAATTTATTGGTTCCATAAATTAACTTATTTTAACTATATTTCAGTATTGCTTTATGTTATTATTTATTCAGTTTTTAATATATCCTTCTCTCTATCGCTCAACAATTTTAAATTTCGAGAAAAATTCTTTTCTACAAGGACAGCAAACGGTAATTTATTACCTAAACTGTATTTTCAACACTAAGAAATATGCAGAAAAATAAATACATCCCAGTTTTAGTGAGAGTTCCAATAGAGGTAGTATGTTTAATAAGATCACATACAAAAATATGCAGCAAAAATGTTAATTTTGTGTTAATACATGTATTATTTACGACACAAAAAAATTTTAATATTATATTACTTACAGTCGAGTCCGCTTAATGGAATAGCCAATTTGCCGCAAAAAAATTACTCTAATAAACGGTATAGACCATTATCCTGGATCAAAATAACGAATTCCCTCGGTTTGCAACGTTAAAAATGTGTTACAGTAAGGGGTATATTCTTTTAACTGATATTCCAAAAAGCGGGCTCGACTGTACTGTATCTACTTGTATAGTACTATCACAGTGCTGCATTTTATTATTGCTACATACCATAACTGTCTTATTTCAAGTCTCTCTCTCCCATAGGTTTTATGCATCGTAACAGTATTTTATGTTGAAAAATACATTTTTTGCACTAAAAATGCAGTTCTTAATGTAAAAAATGGTACTATGAAGTTAAGAAATGGGTTAAAATAGTATTAGGGGTGTTTACAAACGTCTAAAATCATTGGGTATGTTAAATTGTATGCATACCATTTTTCACAACGCGAAATTTCGACTACGGGAGGGGTCTTTTAACGCATTCCTCGCGTTAGTTGACACCTGGTTGTATTACTTTTAACAGAAAAAATATGAGCTCTTACGTGCGGAACTAAATTTTGTTTTTTTTCCGCAGAAAGTCTCATCAGCGGTGTGCGAAAACATGGTCTACCATCGTTAAGAGCTCTTATTGAGCAGTCACGATTGCTAATTGTTTTCATTTGACCGTTTTAGCTTGGATCAGGCGCCTCTGCAGGCGCATCTAAACTGGTCCAGACCAGAGATCTTAAATAAGGAGAGATTGGACAACTTTGGAGCGGCGCCATGTTATGTCCAAAGAGGTTTACTCCCCATAGACTGTAATGCATCTTCTGCCCCAAATATCACTGTACGTTGTATTGAAAAAAATTAGAAGCTAGTTATGATATTAAAAATTTAAATCTGCAGATCAGAAATATGTGTTTGTTGTCTATCTTTGTGAAAAATTTTTTTAGAAAAAAAATGTCTTTGTGTGCGCTGTGGCGATACCGAACGATTGGTGCCAGATTGCCAGACTTGGCGATCACTCCGTTTAATGAAAATACGAGGAGAGAAAAAAATAAGTCTGTCCTTTGAAGATTTCATGTATATATTCCGTGGAAGGCCAGAAATTCACACAGCGGAATATTTCGAGCTCACAACACTTGGACTAAGCATGACGGAGAGAGGCGCCGTTGTTCAATCTCTTAGTAGGGGAGATAACGACCGAAATTTTACAACAATATATATAAGGCCAGATTTTTTTTAAATATTAGATTAGTTTACTTAAAAGAAGAAAACGCGAGTCTACCAAAAAGTTATCGTTGCAATAATTAATAAAAAAATTTTGCAATATGTTGCAAAAACTTGTGAAATTGTCTTATATATATATAAGGCTGAAACTCGGTAATATTATTGATTACGTATAAACATAACGAAAAATATATGTCTACCGCGTCCGAAGCGTTGCCGTGCCGTGTCTACCACCCACGCAAGGTGCGAAAAAATCAGTCAATTTTGACTTAAATATATAAGCCTAAAAATTTTTTTAGTAACAGTTTACAATGTATAAAATATAAAAACAAAAGTCTACCAGTTGTGTTATGTTGCAAAGGCATGATAGACGTCACGGAATGTCGACCTCGTACCTCTATGTACCGTTTATCGGGCCGCTAGCGCTCGCTCGAAAAAGTTTGCTTGTCGTCGCGAAATTTCAATAAATAAAGCTGATTTATTTTTTAATAAATAGTTTAAGTCCTGTTTTTATTAAAATTTTTAGTCTACCGTGACTAAGAGGTTGCTTAGTCTTTAGTAGACGTTGCTTAAATTATAAAGTAGTTGGAAAAGTATGATTATTTTATCTTTTCATTCTTTATAAATGGAAATTTTTCAATTATTATTTTTTTTCATGATTACAATTTTCTATCATATTTAAATTGATATTCATACATTTGTTACAATATTCATATATATATATATATATATATATATATATATATATATATATATATATATATATATATATATATATATATATATATATATATATATTTATATATATATATATATATTTATATATATATATATATATATATATATATATATATATATTAACTTCTTCAAAAATATATTGAATCACCAACTTTTCAAATACATTTCGTAAATAGAGAAGTAAAGCTGTTTATTCATCTACTGCGAAGAAAGGAGAAGGGAAGGACACGTCTTTAATAACCTTGGGTCTGGGGCCTGGGCCTGAGTAAGGCCCCTATAGTGGAGAAGCCGACGCATCAGCCATTTCGGAGCAAACTTGATCCAGTGCTTCGCGGCGATAGCGTTGCTGCTGATGTTTATATTTCTTTAGCCTATGTTAAATTGGGTCAACAGATAATAGCCATCTACAGAACTGAAAAATCTGTCTTACTGCATTTACTGGAAAATAACAGATTTTTTAAAAAATAATAAGCACTGTTCATAATGCACTCAAAAGTACAAAATAACTTTTCTGGGTCAGAAAGGACAATTTAAGAATTCCTGTAGTTTTCAAAAATTTCCAAGAAAATGACACCACAAACGAAGAAAAGTGCGGTTCTAGTCATGTAGAGAATGTTTTACCATTATCTAGCTTTCAATCGTAAATTTGAGTGTTGAAACACGCATTTTTTTTCCTTAATGGGAAAGTTTGGTTTAAAATGACTTGAGCGCACTTTTCTTCGTTTGTGAAATCTTTTTCTTCAAAGAATTAAAAACTACAGGAACACTTAAATTGTCCTTTCTGACCCAGAAGAGTTATTTTGTCCTTTTGAGTGCATTATGAAAAGTGCTTGTTATTTTTTTTTAAAAATCTGTTATTTTAAAGTTTTTCGTTTTCAAACAAAATTTTACTTTAGAATTTGATTTTTTGGCGTTACGTTGTACCTTAAAGTTAAACAAATCATTTAATAAAATTCTGAAGTCTGTAAGTGGTCTAGTTGCTGAGTATACGCAAAAGAATGGTTCACAACGTATAAGTAACTTGGGATAAAGATCCTAATACGTCTTTTTACTTAGCCCCGTTATCGATTATTGGCATAGATGCATAGATGAGGATAAAAACCCTAAGAAAGCAACGTCAGTGAATAAATTTCATTCTTGCTCCAGAGAGGACTTGATTCAAAATTTTCATTATGATTACTATTAACATTACATTTGCAAGGCAACAAAATTTATAACAATGGATTTTATGTTTGAACATTTAATTGGGAAATTACATCAAATTTGCTATTTTCCATCCTAACCGAAATAATGATGTTACTTCAGAATTTTAAATTTTCAGCCTTAAGTTGTACCTTAAGATTAAGCAAATCATTTAGTAAAATCCAGAAGTCTCTTAGTAATCTAGTTGCTGAAATATAAGCAAAAGTACGCCTCAGATTACTCCATGACAATCAGGCCAAGTGTAATAAAAGTGCTTAAAAAACATCAATTCTGAACAACCAAAATTTCTCATCTATGATGGATTCTTTTTATTGTATCTAATGAAAGAAATTCCATCATCTTATGCTATGATATTGAGAAAATTATTAAGTATGATCAGCAGTATTTGTAGTAATTGTTTTCTACACGTACCCCGTTTCCTTCCATAAAAGATAACGAACATATCGTCGCCTCAGAGCAACAGTAAGATATCTAATCCCAGAAATAACATTAAGATATCTTACTGTTGTTCTGTGGCGACGATATATTTAGCGGAACTCACAGAGGTCAAAAAATTCAGGTAGGAGACTCTGCAACACGTCCCTCTGACTTTTTGAATCAATTAAAAAATATTACTTTTAAAGAAGATTTACTAGAATATTTACTAACAAACTGGGAACGAGACAACAAAGCGATTTATTTTGAAGATAAATTTGTGTATATTAACAACAAACAGTGTTATAGATTTGAAACCATCAACAGAAAAGTTGTAAAAATAGTCGATCATACTCAATCGTGCCCCAGACCGCGAAAAATCCGACACAAAAATGATTTACCATCTTTGTAATTTTTGAAGAGCTGCAGCCTCCATATGACGTCCACCTACGATGTCCAGATACTGATGTATTAGTTATAATATTGGCTAACATGAAGTTTTTGAATTCTTAAATAAAGGTCTGGATGGAAGTTGGCGTTGGAAAATCATTAAGAGGTATCAATGTCTCTGAACTTTACAAGAATTTAGGAGAAACCGTTTGTTCCGCCTTGGTTGCTTTACACGCAATGACTGGTTGCGATCAAAATCCGGCTTTTTTCCGAAAAGAAAAAGTTTGACCTTACGTTCTATTTACAAAGTCGTAAGAATACACAGGAGCGTTAACAAATTTGAGTAAGCCATCGCACAATGTAAAATGCATGTCGCAAATTCGAATACAACTCGAAATTTCGGAAGAGTTGTGCGCCGAATGTACAGACAAAATAAAATGGAAAGAATTAATGATGCAAGAACCATGACGTTTTTAGAAGAGTATAAAAATTTTGAAAAAAGATGAAGTAATTCTCGAAAACGTGAAGAGTTTTGATCCGTCATCCTCAACCCTATGTTAGTCTGAACTTCGTGAACATTTCCTCAGAACAGCTTGCATTTCGCAAATTTGGACAAGATTTCATTTAAAAAATCTGACAAGCTTATCACCTCTTGATTGTGGGTGGAAAGTTGAGGACAACTGAAAAGTTTTTAAATGGTTTACTGAAAACAATTACCGCAAGCAATAAAAGATGTTACATTCGAAGCATAGCCTTCTGTCTCACCACGTCGAATTTTCGAAACATCGCTTCGAGGTGCACTCTCCCATGCTACGAACTAACTTTGTGCCAAATTTAATGAAAATCGGCCGAACGGTCTAGGCACTATGCGCCCCAGAGATCCAGACATCCTACAGACATCTCCGGACATCCAGACAGAGAGACTTTCAGCTTTATTATTAGTAAAGATTAATTAATATGTAAAGAACTGTTTATTTGATTATTTTTAATTATTTATTGTTATGTAAGATCGATGCGAAAAATTTCATTTCATAAGTACTTGATCATAAAAAATAAATAAATAAAAGAGGCATAATTTAAAAGGTCAAGACATTATTAATGAAAAATGAACTTCACTATAATTTTGTACATAATTTTAATTTTAATAAAATATTTTTAAATTTCGTTTCAATGTTAAAATTATTTTTTTTAATATGCTTAAATCATTCATACTTTTCCAACTACTTTATAATTTAAGCAACGTCTACCAAAGACTAAGCAACCTCTTAGTCACGGTAGACTAAAAATTTTAATAAAAACAGGATTTAAACTATTTATTAAAAAATAAATCAGCTTTACTGAAATTTCGCGACGACAAGCAAACTTTTTCGAGCGAGCGTTAGCGGCCCGATAAACGGTACATAGAGGTACGAGGTCGACATTCCGTGACGTCTATCATGCCTTTGCAACATAACACAACTGGTAGACTTTTGTTTTTATATTTTATACATTGTAAACAGTTACAAAAAAAAATTTTAGGCTTATATATTTAAGTCAAAATTGACTGATTTTTTCGCACCTTGCGTGGGTGGTAGACACGGCACGGCAACGCTTCGGACGCGGTAGACATATATTTTTCGTTATGTTTATACGTAATCAATAATATTACCGAGTTTCAGCCATATATATTTAAGACAATTTCACAAATTTTTGCAACATATTGCAAAATTTTTTATTAATTATAGCAACGATAACTTTTTGGTAGACTCGCGTTTTCTTCTTTTAAGTAAACTAATCTAATATTTAAAAAAAATTCTGGCCTTATATAAATAATGTATTAAAAACTGTCGCTATCTCCCCTACTATCTCCGTATACATTATTTCTAGTCCTGACCAGTGTACACCAGAATCTGGTGGCGCGCATGTCCTACTCACATGGCGTGTTCATACACACTCTCTCACACACGCGCACGCGCGCCTTTACACACATACACTCACGCCTCCGCGGATACACGTAGTTCTACGCACACACACAAGCCAAGCCTACGCATGCACGCACGCCTACACACACACATACATACATACAACTATACACACGCAACCGCCCATGAAAAAGGACAGAAGTCAATTCTAGAAACAATAACTCCAATGAGTAGGATCTTCCTGAAACTCGTGATTGCGGAAAACATAATTTGAATTCTAAAATTCATAATTCAAATTAGTTTTTTTTTCTGCATTTGAAAATTATTTCATATTTTATCTCGTTCGCTTTATTTTATTGAGATTCAACATTTGGAAGTTGAAGCTTTTTTAACGTCAAAAAATATGTCCATTTTTAAAAAAATTGTTTGTCTTAATACTCTCAAATACTTTTAAAATCATTTATAGATACATTCAACTAATTCCATTACATATTCCAAAACTTTCAGCTAATGAAAATACTTTTGTAATTATTATTTGCAAAAAGGAAGAATTTGTAAATGAACTATTTATGAAACTTCAAGAAGTTTCTTTTCCTTAATCTCTTTACTTTAGAAAAATACTTCCTTTAAAAATGTATTACTAAATGAAAATCTAGCCTGAAAAATTTCATGCCAAATGACGTGTTAATAACTCCCACATCACTAGGTTGAAGAGATAAAAGAAAATTAATGAACGTCTTGGAACATTCCTTCTAAACGAACAGATTACCAATGATAAATGGACTCTCACTGCTTCTGTCAATAGCACAGGAAATTTTTAACATGGTATAAAGTGAAAAAAAAATTTCATTTATCTTCGAAAAATGGGAAAAATCATTTGATGGTATTAATGAAGATTTAGTTACATAAAATGTCAGTAATAATGTATCTAACCTAGCTTTACATATCGATAAATACAAGCCCTTTTCCATGTAATGATCTTTATGTAATCAGTTATGTAACTGAATTCCCGCGCTTTCTATTGTTTTTTTTTTCTACACTGTGTCAAAAGGTTAAGTCTGGTTTATATACTCTCTAAGTTTTGTTCTTATCAGACTTTTTGATTGTGAATCAAATCTCGATATACATGTTTTCATTTTTTTATTTTCGAAACTTTTATTTTACTTTATCTTTTAAAACTGATTATTTTATAAAATACATTAACTATTTAAGCTGATTATGTGACGCATTTCATTTTTAATTTTACTTTTTATTGATTAGCTTTCTGAACTTGCACGACAATTTAGTTGAAACTTGATGTTTAAATTTCTTATTTTACTAGTTGATAATACTAAACAAGCAATTTTTTTTTAGGTTGGGACGAAAATAGATGAATAAATGTTGTCGCGTAGTTCCAGGGTAGGGAATTCAAATGACTAAACATTGTGTGATTAAAGACTCAAATCGGTGACTAGAGATGGCCGGTACGTGTAATGACATAGACAAAGAGATAAAGAATGCACTTCGTTGCACCGAATATGTAATACATGGCATACTAGAAGTCCTGACCCTGGTCAAAGAATTCTTGAGGGAGCAAAGATACAACAACAGATCTCACGTGACTTCAGAAGAGAGCTTGCCTTTAACGCAGGAGACTTTAAATTCCCTCATGAGTCAGATTAAGTTAAGGCCCAATGATCGAAGTATTATAGGACAAATTGCGTCTGCGCCAAATGAAAAAAAATTACGCCGCAAAATAACCCAAGCCGAGTGAGACTACGCCGCGACAACGTTGAATCCATTTGTCGTAAACGACGAGCTTTGAAAGACTTAAGCAGCTTGCATTTTCCAACGAAATAACAAATAAGGAACCAACCCGAAATTCAGATACACTCAATAACAGCATTACATTATCATTTTAAGACAGTTGGCACATTACAAAGAGAACCTATAACTTATACTAACGGCATCACCGAAGTCATGGTACGTAAGAACTCCACAACACAAGAAATGACAAGTCCAGAATCAGAGTTCGATGACAAGATGTAGTTGATTCACGGGAGGCTATTTCACTACAGTCACAGCTTGGTAAACACAACATGCACAAACATCACGCACATAAACACTATACGCGAATCTCCAAGAGGAGGTCGCGCACAAAATGCATTTGCCCACAGCCATTGGGGGAGCCATTACTTCACCGTAAGGTTCAAAAGCAGTGCATCTTTCTCCTGTACACTTTACGCACACGGGCGGCAGTCTCGCCCCGAATAAAACCACGTCGCATTCATCTTCGCTGCCCCGGCGCGGCAGAGTCGTCGACAAGCCCTTTCGTCAAAATTGATTTCAGGTAAATTCCCCTCGAAAAAGCGCTTCACCTCTTTATATAAACTTTTCATAGAATTTTCTAGAACAATTGATTGCATCATCTCAAAACTAACAAGAAGCGGTTCTGCAGCGAATCAAAGGAAATTCAAACTGAAACCAACGCCCGATTGGCTGAAAATTCACTGACCAAAACTAATGAACTCATGACTTCATCACTTTCTCACAGAATTTTACAAGAGGAAGACCTCAAGGGGAAATCCCGTTCTCAGCGGAGATAAGAAACGGATAGGAAAACAAAACACATGTCGTACGATATACCAACAAATGTTACTTAAATCTAAAATTGTATATCGTCACATCAGAGCAACAGAAAGATATCTTAGTGTTATTTCTGGGATTAGATGGCTTACGGTTGCTCTGAGGCGACGATATATAATTTCAACAATCAGATAAATTTACATTTTGAAATTACATACAATTTTGATCTATAAATAAACTTTTATTGAAAGGAAAAAGTGATGAAGATTAATCCATCTGCCAACCGCAGGAGTCAATTCATTTTCATATTAATTTTGGGAAATGTATTTAAACATTTATATGTATGAAATATAATGAAATAAATTAGGTTTGGATATTAAAGTAAAAGAAATTCAATAAAGCTACTGTTGTTCACGCAAATGCAGAGTATAAAAAATTTCAAATGCCTCTTAGATATTAACTGAGCAACAGCCCTTAATGGAAGTTATTAAGGAATCTGTTGTATGTGCAGTTGGCCCTTTCAATATTGCTTGTGGCATTCAGCATTTTGCTAGCATATTATACCATGCATCCTAAAGAAAGACGAGCTTAAAGTTTATTTCCACAACAATGTTTGGTATTTTTATAATTTTAGTTTTATATGTTCTTCATAAGCATTTCCCTGAAAAAAAAAAAAAAACTGCTTGAAATTCGAATGTACGGGACATCAAAAATAATTTTTGTTTATCATTTGGAGTTTCAACTATCAGTACTTTGCATAAGAAATCCTTATCTCTTGTTAGGCTTACGTACTTACCATACTGTAATAATGAAAAAAAAAATATTTCAATTAAAATGACAGAGTAAAAAAAAAGCTTTTGGATGCATACAGTATTTATTCTCATGTCCCGTTATCGAAAGATGTAGTCTTAAAAGTAGAAATCCTAAGAAAAGTTGCCAAATTTAGCCAATTGCAGTGAGTAGCGAAAGCCATCTTTCATGCTCTTTTCATATCGATGTCCTCTTACATGTAGACGGTTAAATAGTATGGTGCTTTCAATTTGTCGCCAAGTTTTAAAATGTGGTGCTTTTCAAAAATTTTTGCCAACTTTAAGACCTTATATCTCGATAACAGGGCACGAGGATAAAAACTTTTTGTGTCAAAGAAATGTCTCTATATGGTCTTTCGACTGCTACCTATTTTTAAACTAAAAAAAAAAATATTATGCTATTCGTGTGGTTTCCTAGTCAGCAGCATAGCGATGTCTACTCCTAACAATAAGCATTACATATTAAGAAAAGATGATGTTTTTTTTTTCGAATTTACAGTTTTTTTTTTATTTTGACTTATGAAACTTTTTATTAGGGTGGTTCAAAAATACAATTGTAAATAAAGGATTCTCCTAGATAACAGGACACTCCTCAATGTTTTTAGACATGTGGATAGCAATATAATGGAATAATTTTAGCTTCCTATTTCAACTAAAAGAGGATACTCAAACCCCTCCCCATAACTTCATAAGTATGGGAAGGGGGGATAAAAACATAAATTGAACTGAAAAAGTAATGCTACATATTATAATATGCACGAGTAATGTGCATATATATTGCAATAAAATAATTATTTACAAAAAAAAACAGCTGGGGTAATTAAATGTTTTTAAATTTGTGACATTTTCTATTCTACGGCTAATGCTAAATTAAGGGGTCATTGAGCACCCTCTTAAAATTTAAATAAGAACCTGAAACTTTTACAGCATAACACTATTATTAAGTCTAAAAAAATAAATAAATGGGGGTGTGTCCTGGACTCTAGTTGAAAAAAATGTTTTTTTTTTTTTGAAACCACCCTACTGTTTATATTTCATTTACATAAACTTGTTATGACTGGTTTATAATGTAACATTAGTTTTTTTCACCTCCTTTAGAAATCAGTGTGGTTTGACTCGATTCGATTTTTTAACGTTATTCTGCGTTAAAGCTAGATTTCGTTTCACAGGCTTTCTGCGCATGTGTACAAGAGCATAAGACGGCTGACTCAACATTGAATGGAAATTTTGAAATAGCGATGTGTTTAAAAATTAGTTTTAAATTTTCTGTACCAAAAAATAATAATTATTATTAAAAATAAACAAAACGTTTCGAGGTAAATTATACGAGATTTCGAACTACCTATATACCAAATTTTAAGCTCGGAAGTGCTATAGGTTCAGCAGCACATTGCACACACACACACACACAGAGAGAGAGAGAGAGAGAGAGAGAGATACAAAGATTGACAGTGAATTTCTTATAAGTCAAGATGATTCTTCCCTATGCTGAATGTTCCTTTTAAGACAATTTGACCTTATTCAAAAACAAACAAGGATCAAGCAAGATGACATACAAAACTGGCAAATCAGGAACTTTAACAAATGGACCAGAGAAAAATGTATTGATACCGAAATAAGAAGTAAAGTGGGAAAATATAATTAGTAAATGAAAGAAAACAAAGGAAAAAACTCAGTAGGGAAAGAAAATGAGCCAAGAAAGATGACAAAACAAGAAAGTTCAAATAAGGAATGTAAGCCACCTAAGATAACGCTAGCCAGCTCTAAAGAGAAAGGTGTTTCAGGACTCGGATGAGATGAAAAGTTAGGAAGCAAAATTTTGAGAGCTATTTTTTTTTATAGTTGTCTATAGTAATAAAAATTTAACAACTTAATTTTAAGTTCAATTCTTACTGAAATTTACTCTTGTATTCCGATCATTTTTATTCCGAAACACATATGACTTGAATTCATCCTCGCGAGTTGTTATTAAGATTCAATACTCCTTTTCGGTGTCTTTCACTTGTTTGAGTTTTAGATTTCGAAATTAATCTATTCCTTGGCGTTTGTAAGTTATTGTCTTTAGAGTGCGTAAAGGTTCTGAAAAGTACGAAAGCTGTTCTCATATTTGTAACGTCCGGTTACTGAAACGGAAAGAATTAAAAATCCTGCTAAACATTTTTAACATTAAAAATTTTTGATAATTTTTCTAGGTAACAAATAATGTTTTTCTAGAAAGTATCGTTTTTGGCATATAACTGAAAGGATGTTATTTGCTTAATTTCTCCACGTCAGACACCTAATCAGTGGCGTATACAAAGAGAGGATCATGACCCCACCTACACAGCCGACACTATTAAACATTCAGATTGTGCTCAAACAATCAATGAATAAAATGTAAACTATTACAGTAATCTTTTTAATTTATTTAAAAATTTTAAAGTAAACATCTGAAATATACCTTCTTACCATTGCTTATGAAATTAACTAATAACGTTTTTATCCTATTATGTGCACTAGTCCTGGCCTATTCGGTGCTATTTTTTGACAGCCAATCAGTTTCAGAAATTGTTTGCTTCTAAAACCGTAGGTTCGTTTATGAGGGAGGAGAGGAGTCATTCCTCTGCTTGCACCTTCTAAAATAAGCATTTGTATCGGCTACGTGCAATAAACCATGCATTAATTGTGGATTAAAGCAGGAACTGACGAGTTAATTACAAATGCAGAGAATTTCTGCCCCACACCAAGGAGTATTGTACATATATTTGACAAATACAACATAACTGAAAAATGCACCGAGGACGGGATAATGATTGACATTATCTGAAATGTCACTGCGGAAGCCCCCCTTCAAATGCCTAGATGGGAGATTTCCCTCCGGACCCTGTAATTCGCAGAAAAAAGTGGTTGGGGAATCGAAGACAAATGATAATGCCACTCTACAGTCGACACAACGTCTCTTGACACTCTATGGTTTGTTCTACTTGAGAGGTCAAGCGCACTGTTTCGCATTTCATCAAAAGGCGGAATTGTTTTCTGATAGAGATAAAAAGGGAAGCATCCCAAAAATAAGCAATGAAGGTCTTTCCTCTTTCTACTTTTGGGAAGATCATTATAGGTGTTTATGATCAAATGTATTCTGTTTTCAGTTTGAACGGTGTTATTAACAGAGACTACAAGACTGTATTTTAGTATAAATTTTGAAAAATGCCAGAAAACAAAAAAAAATCGTTTTTTAAAGCATTATCTAATAAATGGGTCACTTTGAATTTCATGCCCTGAGAAAATATGATTTACTTTTCCAGTTGATTAAATTGTACGTATTTTTTGTTTTGTTACTTAACCTTGTCTTGTCCTTAAACTTCATCTAAAATACTTCGAAATTTTTCGATATTGTAATATTATTGTAGACAATAATCTATAAACGTATCAGGGTCATTCTGCAGAAAACGTAATTTTTGAAAGCAAATATTTTTCAATTTTTTTTCGTTCTTACATGAAAGTGTTACCTACTAGAAGTAACCATAAAAAATGGCCCAGCTAAGTTCCAATTATTTTACTTATAAATAAAAAAATAAAAAATTCCTTGTTCATAGAAATAAAGAAAAAGAAAAAAAAAACTTTTAATATTTAAAAATCGAGGCCAATTTAATATCAAAGTAGTAATTTTGTTAATTGGTGCAAACAATTAGCTAGTTTAACGGTTAGTGAGGGTATACTATTAAGATCTCTTAAATAAAGCACGGCTTAGATACTAGTTTCAAACATATGTTAAAAAATAGTATTCAGTAAATTTGAGGATGTACTGGCAATTTATAATTTTGATAGAATACGTATTATTGATGTATTTCTCCTCCTCCATTTATTTTTACCTCAGAAATAATGACATTGATAAGTTCTGTCACGGAGGTAATGAATTTTCCATTAATATAGGCCTAATAAATACATTTTTCAGGGACTTTTTTTTCTTCGTTGCTACAATCTGCACATGTTTAGCATATGAAAACATGCTCACTTCTTTTTTCACATTAATTTACATCCCTAAATTCAAGTTCACAGAGGTGAGAAGTCAGAATAATCATATTAAGTTTTTGAAGCAAAATCTATCTTTTTTTTTTTTTTGACAAAAATCTCACAACTTCAACTGTGACTAAAAACAAACAAGAGGGCTCCCTTGTATCGTGGAAAATAAAATTTGATGCCATTATTTCCACGTGTTAATGAGGAATGGCATTTTGTGTTTAGGTAACGGAGGTGAGACGTTATTGTGTGACAGCACTTCTTATCCTACTAAAACGAACTAAAACACAATATTAATTGACACATATTAATATAAATTATTGTTAAAAAACTGTTTAAAGGTTTAAATAGATAGATTTTTGATAAAAATAAAATTCATTGTTAAATGAATTGTTCCTTAAAGTTTTTACTGTAACATGCGTGTGACAGAAAAAGTACACTTTTTGAAGACTGACCTATCAACGACAAACTATTTCAAAGATATAGATTTCGTAAATAAAAAGTAAGCTTTATTTCCTTAAAAATAACTTTTAAATTCCATTTATATTTGTCTTTGCAAAATTCCTGGGGTAAATCTTTGTAACTAAATGAAAAAAAACTAAAATTTTCCTAGCCAAATATGAATTTCAAAATATTTTCCTTGTACTTTTTATGGAATTAAATTCTTTGTAATACTTTTCCTAAAGTATTAACTAGAAAATTCTAAAATAAAATCTTCACTGTCCATGCTTTGTTATAATGATCCTTTAAGCAACTGGTTCATAATTTCATAATTTTTGAAAAGATTAGTTAATCTCATGAGCCTTTTAATTTTTCACAAGAAGATTGGATGGAATTATTAACCTTGTGTTTATAGAAGAGACCATAAACAACTCTCAAAGGCAAAACTGTTTTTAATGGAAGCAAACATCTGCAGATAAATCGTGCTATAATCCACGGTAATTTCTTCTTTAGCCCTAACACAAGAAAAAAATTAAATTGAGACGACAAAAGAGGCAAAGTTTCCTTTTTCTCTTCTTTTAGGGTGAGAGTAACTTCACCTGTGTTCCTACAGGCTAGGAAATATAAATTAGGAGGCATGGCTACCTAACGTGCTTAGGCACGCAAAGCCAAGCAAATGGTCGTAAATTTCATTTTCACAACCTTTTATGGGCTACTTAGGATAAGATTGCTTGCATTTTTTGGATAAACACAGAATATAAGCAGTTCTCTGTTTATCATCCATTAAACTTGGAACATTTTGTGAAACATTTTTAGAAATTTTCTTGCGTCTCTAGACAATACTTTAAAAATTGCCTGATTTTATGGAACATATCTCAGTAGACGATCTAAGAAATTAGATATACAATGTTGAGGTGTTCACTAAAGCGGAATTAATTTGCTTTTCTAAACCTTTGAATTCGTTATTCCGGATAATTCTTTCTCGAAATATTGTATTTTTAACAAACCATGTTTAGAGAAATACATATTATTAATGCAATATAAGACTATTTATAAATGTATGTAAAAAATAAATCGTATTAGTAATTTAGGTATGCATCTTCATGTATCAAGTTAAAATCAAACAAAAAAGAACGCGAGAGTTAGTAGCCATGGTGCTAAAATAGAATTTCTTTTCTCATTTAATTACAATCGATTCTTATAATTTTCATTTAATTTTTTACTTATTCTTAAGTAACTATATTTTACATCGTTTTATCAGTCTATTTCTTATTCTCTGATAGCACTAATCAGAACTTTCTTTCAGTTAAAAGGTCGTGAACGGCCGTAGTAACGTATATTATACTATTGATACAAGTCGCACTAAAGTACATATACATTAAGTGTGTCGTCGTATATCATATAAGTATGAATGTTATGATTACACTCAATATGTATTAGGCCATGTGAATGAAACAGTATGGTCTATGATATTTGTTTGTATTACAATGCACTGTTAAATTGTTACGAAAGAAGTGTGTAGCTGTACTATCAATTGAATATTTCACCTATATAATATAATTTGTTCTACATCTCAGGTTCACTTTTTATGAATCATTTCACAACAACTATCATTTTAAAACGTGCATCAGCTAGAATAATAGTTTATATGTTTTTATTTATTTATTTGTTTATTTTTAATTTTAGACATTTAGTTTTTTTTTTCAAGCTTGGCACTCCGTGGTCCCTCGTGTCTACTACAGAGGAAGATGTTTACCAGTTGAATAGGGCTCCGAAGACAGCTTTGTCTTTTTGATACATACCCGGAGAAGAACAATCCTGATACAGCATTCCTAAAGGCACTGGTTTATAATGGATACTTAAAGGGGCTTCATGATCAAGAAAGATTTAACGTACACCAAACGTCATTATTGTAGGACAAATACCGATTACCACCTTACCGGCACCTTAACAGCAGGGCTACTTTTGCATAATAAAGCTTATGGCTTTTAAAATCTGAATTCAAAACACAAGAGCGTTTTGTAAATTTTCACGATAATTAGGACTTTTATTTAACTTTTAATAAAATAATTCATCTCTTGAGTTTAAATGTGAAATTGATTAAGTTTTATGGGACGGAGTAGCATTAATGTCGATGAGAAGGATATGCTTTCATTTATCGCTGCAATATGTTTAAACAAGAAATTCAAAAAAAAAAAAAAAAGGCTTTTTCATTGAATATAAAACAAAATTAATTGTATGATTGTTTTAATAAATTATTCAATTAGCTGATGAAACGAAATAAAAGCACGCGAACAATCCCATTTCCTTTTACTCATATTTCTAAGTGTATAAAAATAGAATATAAATACGTTAATGGATCACTTCATTTATGATTAATCGAGACTAATTACAGTTAAACAATGAAACATCTAAGAACATGAGAGTAACTCTAAATTCTTAAGAAGATTTTGAAGTATTTTGAAGAAAGGAAAACAATAAAGCTTCTTATTGATGCTAAGATTAATTTCGAGTCGCCAATATGCCGCGAGGAGTTTGTTATTCATGTGAAAGTTAAAAATAAAATAGATAATCTTATACAAATGCTTTCATTTAAACATTAATTTTTATTACTTTATGAAACATAAATTTCATTTTAATATCTTATTCAATGAAACTAACAGTATCTACAAGGAAAGAAATAATAAAGTAAAACCTATTAAAAATTCATACTGCTTATATAAATAATTTTTCAGAAAAAAAATCTTGGTTTTATTCGTTACAAATATTTGCATTAAAATAAAATTTGATTTCACAAGCAATTCCATTAATCCAACGTATATTTTTTTTTCCTGGGGACACTTGAAAAATAATTTAATTAAAATATTAACTTTTCTTATAGTTGAAAAATAAGAAATTTCTCTTTTCGAATACTAACTTACGTCGCATACAAGTTAAGCTACCTTTATCGTAAGCTTTAATTTACTTTTGTTTCTAAAATTGTCACCAAAATTTATTTCTATGTCTAGGAACACTGTGAATGCTTGTTAAATTGGAGGCTGAACCTTTATGTATATTACACAGTAAAAATACGCAAATAAATAAAAAACATTAAATGAATTATAAATGTAGTAACAAAAATAAATCTTCACATCTGTAGTACCAGTCTATTTTTTTTACTATTTTTTCGAGTTGTGAAAACAAGCTTTGAATACATTATTATTTCTTTTAGTGTTTTGAAATTACATAGAAAGACTAAAATTAATTCTATCGAAAATCTTTACTTGGAAATCTTAGGGGGGAAAGGAGGGGGTGTTTTTCCTCTTTCAGTTAAGGATTTTTTTCGTGCTGAGGTCAAATATCTAAAATACTTATTAACCCAGACCCACTTGAGTCTTATTCCCCTATAGGACTATTGCTATTGTTTTCTTTTCTCTTATGAACTTTTGTATACAAATAAAACATGATATTCAGCAAGACAGTTAAATACAGTTATTTAGATTTTCTTTAACATTTCTGCCTGCTTCTTAAACTTTTTACACTCCAGTTGAAAGAGCATAAATCACGTCTCGGACGCTTTATTTCTACTCAGATTTCTTTAAACTGAAACTACACCTGGGTCCTTGAAAAACGTCTAGGAATATAAATGATTTTTCTGCGGCGGTTTATATTTTTAAACAAGGGTCATTAAATGTTAAAATATATTTTTGCTCTTTTGCGTTTCTTAAGATCGTTTTTAACACTTACTTATTGTTGAAAATAATCTATTGAAAGATGTATTTGTGTGTTTTCAATACTTAATAAGGGATTTAATAAGTAATGACAGAAGCTTTAATGCATCGTAAAAATATTGCAAAAAACAAAAAAAGAGAAAGTCGAATTAAAAAATATATCGAAAAAGAAATGCATAAATCTCGTGAACAACAATTATCAATGCAACGAAATATCCATTTTAATGAGTAACATTTTCAGTCTCGATTTAATTTCTATTACATTGCTAGAATTCCATCACAAAAAAAAAAATTAACGGAATAACGAATGAAATTTTCGGTCCCTTCAAGTTTGTTGTAATGGAATTTCACTGAAATGGAAAGTAAGGCTGGGACATTTGTGTATATGCCCGTCTGAAAAATCAAAACGAGGGCACCTCATTTACAGATTTTACTTTTTGATTGAAACATTTTCTCGCTAAATTATGAACAGTTCAAAACACTTAACACAAGTGTTTCGCGAAAATATAAGGCAAATATTGAATCCAACCTTAAGGGTGGATTTGCACCAAATAAACTTTGCTGGAAAAAAGTCTTGTAGAAAATAAAATTATATATATATATATATATATATATATATATATATATATATATATATATATATATATATATATATATATATATATTAGGGTGCTTTTGCCAACTTGTAGTTTTTCCTTTAACTCATTTTTTTACTTTTAATTTTGAGTCTTACTTAACTTTTATTTTGTTTATTTTTTCTTTTCATTCTAATTTGAAAACATTAGTCTAAATTTTTAAGTGTTCTATTTTGCTTGATTTTACTTCTGGTTTTGATTCGGAAACTCATGCCTTGATTTAACTTAATTTTTGTTCTGATTGCACAATTGAAACAAGATCGTCGTCGCATATTTTTGGTCTTGGCGGCAAGATAAACAGTGACGATTCAAAAATAAATGGCTCCAAGCTTCTTACTAACTTGCAAGTTTTAAGATGCATGATGTATCATGTCGAAGAAGGTTCTCATGAAAACAGAACTAAATGGGAATCTTCAAGACTAGTCTTATCACAGGTAAAAATCTTTTACGAAAAAGCAAATATTCCTATGATTAGTGAGCTAAAAGCCTGTCAGTTGTGGCCTGCTAATGTAGAAGAACTAATGAAGAACAAAGAAGATATTTTCTTTCTTCAGTCAACGAAAAGTGATCGTATGGCAACTTTTGGATCATATGATAAAACTCTTGGAGATAAAGTAAAAAGACGAGAAACACGGTTGCACCAACAGGAAATAAGAAAAGCAAAGATAAATAATAAAACCAGTTTGGATTCATCATTAAATTACAGTCTTACTTCATCTGATTCTGATGAACAAAACATAACAAATGGCATAGAAGATGCTGGTTTTGAAGGACCCTCGACAAGTTCTAAAAGCCATCATCGCAATAAGAGAACAGGAACAAGTTTATTCATCCCACATGATGTAATGAAGAAACCTAATCTTGTTTCACTTGCAACACGCTTAAATATGAGTCCAGCACAACAGGCAGCTTATACAAAGGCACTAGTTACAGAACTAGGAGGTGAGACATCTGCCATAGCGGCATCTTATGCAACAACTGATAGATCAAGAAGGGAAGTTGCAATGGAAATTTCAGGAGCCTGTAAAGAGCAGTGGTGCTTTCCTGAGCAAGCAACTTTGCATTGGGACTCAAAGCTCACAACCACATTGTCCAATAAATATAAAATGGAAGAACGTCTCACCATCGTCGTTGGAGATGTCCACCAGCAAAAAATTCTTGGTGTGCCAGCATATCCTCTAGGAACTGATCGCAAATGTGATTCAATCATTGCCAATTTAATATATGAGCATCTCATTTCTTGGAACTGCACACAAACAGTTGTAAACATGACATTTGATACAACTTCATCGAACAGAGGACATAATACTGCCGCCTGCGTCAGTGCGCAAAAGAAGCTAGGACGTGCACTTCTTTGGTCAGCTTGCCGACATCATATAGGCCAAATCATTTTGACCCATGTATTTGATGATTTAAAAATAGAGGCTTCAAAGTCTCCAGATATATCCCTGTTTAAACGATTCCGTGATAATTTCGATCATCTTGATCTTGATCATAGTCAGTTGACTCCACATGTCACAAAATCACTGAATGAAGAAGCAAAACACATAGCTACTGGTCTTAAAACTAATGCAATCGAGACAGCAAAATGTGCCTTAAATTCTGAACAATGTAGAGATGATTACATGGAGTTTGCAAAACTTTGTATACTATACCTAGAGTCTCCGAATATAACACAAGAAACAAAGTTGAATCGCCCAGGAGCCTTACACAAAGCATGGTGGATGGCTAAACTTTTATACACAATTAAGATCTGTCTTCTTGAGAAACAAATAACACAACTACCTGCAGGCACTATAGCTTCAAAGCAACAGATTATAAAACTGCGCGACTTTGCAAATTTTGCCACTCTTATATACAGCTCTTGGTGGATAACCTGTAATTCTGCCATAAATGCTCCTTGGAATGATTTACAAATGCTTCGCTCTCTAATAGAATATAAAGTTCTCCATCCCACCATATCCGACAGAGCAATCAGTGCCTTTGCAAGTCACTAGAAGAGATGGTGCCACTTGCTCTGTGGTGCAACAAAGTTCCGGCACAAGAACAAAAAGTCATGGCTCATGCACTGCTAGCTACGAAACCAAGTTTTACCAATACTAGTTTTAAGTTGAAAGGTAGATATGGCATGGGTTTTGGGAAACCGAAATTTCCAAAAAATGTCAACATCAATACAAAGCTTTCTGATTTAATGGGAGCAGATTCTTGGTTTTTGTTTTCCTTGTTGGAATTGGACTCTGATTTTTTAAAAGAAGAAGTTTCAGTATGGCCAAATAATACATCCTACATCGCAGCCTTTACGAAGTTAAAAGCACTAAATGTTATCAACGACTGTGCAGAACGTGGGGTCAAGCTTAGTAATGACTTCATCAAGTCCTTAAAATCTGAAGATCACTACCAGCATGTTGTGCAAGTTGTTGAACAAGATCGACAAAAGCGAAAAAATCTAAGAAAATAACTCAAAAATTTAAATGAATCAAGAATGAGTGCTGACAAGAATTAAAATAAAGATCAAAAGCAATAAGTGCATGTACATCTGTTCTTTTGTTGCATCCTAAATCACTCGAATGTTTATATGTTTGTTGGAATAGATATTTATTTCTTTTTTCCTCATTAATGCTGTTTTTTTTATCAATTTTTTTTATTTTGGAGGACCGGTAGACTACATAGATATTATTCAAAACTCATGAAACTTTATGTTCATACTTTTTTTGGCATTTGGAACAAAAATAACATAGGTACAAACAATTTCTAGAAAGTTTTTTGAAACATGGGGGGTTTGATGCACCCTAATATATATATATATATATATATATATATATATATATATATATATATATATATATATATATATTTTTTTTTTTTTTTTGTTTTGTTTCACTTTCTTCGCGTAATTTTTTGAAGAGTTCAAAATTTTTTTTCCATAACCATCTACCTGAAAAGTTCAAAGATTTTTAACTAAGAAGCTAACAACAATAAAAAGAATTAGGTAACAATTGTTCCGATTTTGAATAAATTCCCAATTTCTGGTTTCAACAAATTGGCACACACACACACAAAAAGTTATTTAAAAAACTGAAAAAAAAAAATTTCGTAGACTTAACCTCAACGAAAGTTGGATACAACGATTGAATGATTGAAAGTGAAGTGAGTTAAAAGCGCAAATGATTTTATTGTGAATTAGTGATTGTTGACACTTTTTTAAATGTAACATTTTAGTTTACTTTTTAATTATTATTATTTTTCTTGGCAGCGGAAAATAAAAGTATTTCTGAGTGATTTGTTTTTTACCAGAAAGAAAAAGCTGAAAACGATTTTAGTTTGGATGAAAATTACGAATTTCAGTTTATGTTTTATATATTTATTCGTTTATCTCCTGTAGTTTAGTTTAAGAACTTTTTGGCGACAGGGAAAGAGAAACCCAAGGCGCTTTGTTTTTACCGAAAAGAAAAAGCTGCAAACAATATTATTTGCTATATATATTTTTTATTTTCAATATGAAATATTTCCTTAAAAACGATTTAAAAATGTCTTTACTCATTCTTCTCTAAAGCTATTATTTTGCTACTTTTTTACTATGGAGAAGGAGCTGCTACTTTACAAGTTCATTTACAGTGGCTCCCAAAAGTTTTCGTACACCTACGACTTTCAATGAAATAGGACTCTATCCATGGGTTGGAATTATTATTTCGGTATAGGTATTTCATTATAAGATCTATGATCAGTTTTTAACAAAACAACATGAAAGTTTTCTAAAAATGTTTAAACTTAATTTTTTGAAAATCAAAAACCAAAAAGTGCAAGAAATTTTATCTCACAAAAGTCTTCGTGCACATTAAAAAATGTCCATATATTATTGAATAATCTAAATTTTTATGAAGTAATTACTTAGTAGAATATCATGCAGTATCAACAACACCTTTTAAACGTCTGGGAATAGATTTCATTCTTTTTTCTTTATTTTTTTTGCGTAATTTCTTACTAAGTGTTCAACCACTCTTCGAGTGCTATTGTTTCTAGCTCTATTTTCGTTTCAAAGCCGTATTTTCGTAGTCTAGCCTCCAGATATCTCTAAATATGTTACATAAGTTCAAATCTGAAGATTGAAGGAGTATTTTCTAAACTTTAGGACCATTTTTGAGGCACTAGACGCTAACGTTAAAAGCTGTGTGCTTCTTATCGTTATCTTGATAAAAAACAAAGTTGTTTCCGATAACCAAATTTTTGGCTAAGAGAATAAAATTGGTTTTTAAAATATTTAAATGAACAGCATGATTTATTTTTTCATCAAAAAATTCCAAACTACCAAGTTCTGATGCTGATATGCACCCTCGCACAAGAATCCCTTTACCGTCCTGATAAGCTGATCCAACTAAGTTCTTAAAATCAAGTTCCTCATTTTTTCTTCTATTGACAATTATACAACAATTTAATCAACAATGTTGAATTTAATTTCATTTGTAAGTAAGACGTTATTCCAAAACGCTTTGGAGCTTATTTATCATTTATTTTGCGGCAAAAAGCGTAAGCTTTCCTTTTTTCGCACGAACAAAAAATTTCTGCGGGAAGAGTTCCATTTAATCCAGTTAATTAGAGAACTCGGCGAACAATTTTAGGTGAAAATTAAATGTAAGTTTTTTCATTAAATTCTTCAGAAACTGTTACAGCACTCAAAAGTAAATTTTTATTGATTTTTTTAACTGTAAATCTCCGATCATGCTTGTCAACTTTGCCGGTTGACCTTTTCTTGCCTTGTTTCCGGTCCGATTCTTTTCTTTTAAGCATTTTATCAAGCACTTTACTATAGAATGGAATAAATTGAATAATTTAGAGACATTTCAAACCAATTTACCTCCACTGTGAGGAAAAAATTCAAATTTAGAATGGTGTTTGTAGTTTTTTACAAATAGCCGTCATTTTAAAGTAATAAGCACAATATTAAGGAATAAATGAACAAAAAATTAAAGCCAAATGATTCTTAAGGGTCAACACAATGCAAAAATAATAAAAGAAAACGACATATGATAATTTTAACCATGAATTTATTCAAAAATATTTGAGTGTACGATGACCTTTGTGACGTATTATTTCTCTGGCTCTTCGTTTTTTGACCCATTTCAAAAAGAAGATCCGTCAATGTTTTGAAAAAAACTACAGGGTTTTGTTCATAATGACATAGGAATGATGTGAAAAAATATTGGACTTCATATTCGAATTCAGTTTCTCGTTATTTTGGATGTACTAAAAAATTTTAAAGTGTACGAACACTTATGGGAGCCACTGTATTTATTTTTTACGTGTTTAGACTCAACGTGTATATGTTAGGGATAGAGTTTGTAATATAAATTAAACATACAGATCAATTAATACAAGTAATTGACAAAAAATGACCAGTTTTGCAGAAAACAAGCATGAAATAAAACATTTTTTAAACTATGTCATTAGGCATTATTATACTATGGTAGGATAATACGGCCTAAGAACTTTAACACTCTTATCAATTAAAAGATACACTTATCCCCCCCCCCCACATACACAAACACTCTTCTGAATTATCAATGTTAGAGTTTCTAACATTGATAATTGAGATCAATTCTTACATATATGCATTAATCATGCTTAAAGTCTTCCAAATGACAAAAAAAATATTTGTTTAACAACCGTCAGGGCACTCAAAATTATTTTTGTTATAGACTGTCACACCGGCGCATTCCTTATGATACCACTTGTCGAATTTTAGGTATAGTTTCATGTCGTTCATCTTATCCTCTCACAAGTGTGTGACAATACCAAATATCATCGTTGTCTTTAGTATCATTTCCTTCATTGAGGGTTTATGTCGTTTTTATTTTCTTCTCTTTCTTGTTTCTGTCAAACAAGTTTTTGATGACTGGGGTTCTCTGATAATTAATCGATTTTCGTCTAACAATTTGTGTTCTTTTTTTCCTCATAATGTTCTCTGGTGTAGGAGGCATAAGCTCCCGAAATTCTGTACTTTTTAATGGAGCGAGCCGCACAGTGTTTTTCATCGTCCGAATTTGAACCGTAAATCATGTGATAAAACTTTTCAGAAGGTCTGCTTGGAGGACAACTATAACACTAAACCAATTAGTAAATTGTCGTAACTACTTATAAACATCCACAATATATTGAGAAAGATTTAAAATAAGATGTAAAACTGACAAACATTGTTGCAAAAACAAAGGAGTATAATAAGGCCTACAATCAAATTTGGTAGGCCTTATTAGCCGCTGACATCGTGTATAAAGAAGTACACAAAAGTGCAATAATTGGTTTATATATATAATTTAGACATCAAAGATCGATAGAAGCATTGACAACAGAAAACTGGAGTGCGAAACTATATCGAAAAGTGTAATGTTACAAATGCGTTGTCCGACTGAATGTTAAAAATTTAACATTCAGTCGGACGATTTTTTATTATTCGGGTTTCACAAACGCTCTTCGCAAACGAACCCCGTCTCACTTGTCGCAACAAGTGAGGAACATGTCGCGATCAGTATGAAGTGCCATCTATAGGTGTTAAGTTCGTACGAGTGCCTCCTCGAGTGGTTACGAACATTTTAAATTGTAGTTTCGTCGTTTAGACCTTATTAGCCGAAAGGATTTAATACTCGCACCTACCTTACTTCTGTTTGGAGTAATTGATGCAAAAAAGGACAAGATAAATAGAAAAGAACAGTAAAATGAGGACATTTTGTTTCTTGATATTTTTATGTGCACATTTCAAGTAGTATGTTCTTTAACAAGATTTTTGCGCCCTGTAATAGCAATAGATCTTTTTTTAAAGTAGGACAATTGATAAATGTAAAAAGCAACAAAACACTAAAGAGTGTCCATGTAAAGAGAAAAATGACAACGTTCATTGCCCAAAATTGCTGATTAGGTGCCATTCGTTAATTACGTAAGGGTCCCGAGGGGGAGGGGGGAGTTGGAAAAATCTTTACATATTCTTTCTTTCGGGGGAGGGGAGGGGGGTCAAATCCACTCTTACGTGATATTTTCCAAGTCGATATTTTACATTAGAATTCTTGCGGTGAAGGGGTTAGGCTGGGATTATATTTATTTGCGTTCGGAAGGTAAGAAACGTATTAGGATGAGTTGCTTTTTATTTGTTTTACAACGAAGGAATAGTGTAAAATATAGTAAAAGAACCGCACTATGTATGACATGTTTTATTTTTAATTAGTATCGCATGATCACAAAAAAAAAGTCAAAAAAAAAAAACACATTCAGTTCTGATTCCAACTTTTTAGTAAATATTTCTTTTCACAAAAAGGGTTCAACGAAGGAGGAACGAAATGAAATCTTACGTAAGAATAGGGGGGGGGAGGGTGAAAAATCTTACGTACTCTTACTTGGGAGAGGGGGGGGGGGTCAGAATTGCCAAAATCATCCTTACGTAATTAATGAATGGCTCCTTACTGCAGACGCGTGTTTCGAAGTTACTAGGAACCCACTTTGTCGCATGTCTTTTCACCCACAAGCTCACTTATTTTGCATTTCGAAACACGTGAATAATGCAAAATAAGGCATAGTATGGATGAAAAGACACTCGTCAAATAGGGTTCCTTGTAACTCCGAAACATGTGAATGCAGTAATCTGCAATTTCGTGCAGTTGAATGTTATTTCTTATTTTTCTGTTCCAGCACTAAGGTATTTATTCAGTTTTAACTCAGTAAAACCTGTGAAGTTGATCACCCTTGTAATTTGACCACCTGTCTAAGTTGGCCGCTTTTTTCAGGTACAGAATCAGTCCTACATACATTATGTAAATCAACCTCTATAATTTAAACACCTATTTAAGTTGACCACTAAAGTAGTGCACCGCCCATCAAGTGGTCGATTTACGCAGGCTTCGCTGCCTGTCCATGACATGAAAAAAGCTAATAAAATTATTTTTAAGCACAACTAAAGTGACACTTTTATGTTAAATTTAGTATTTACTTCATTTAATGTCAGAACTCCATGACAAAACGCAACTGGAGGTATGATAATTTAATGCTCAGTTGTGTCTAGATGTTAATCAAAACATTCTAAATTGGAGAATTTTGCTACATCGCAAACCCCTCTGATAACAATACGCGAAAGGTTTATCGTTAATCATTCCCATCCCATCGTGGCGCGTCTTCAGGGCCCTGTTATCTAAACCTTTGAAACTTGGCAATCTAATAAAGATAACGTCATTTACAGCATGAGACAAACAGAACTACATTGTCGATGTTAGATAGTTTAATTTAATCTGTTGTGATTCATGATTGATAATCTTTGTTTCAACTGAAGTTGGAATACATTGATGACTAAATAATTGCTATAAATAATAACGTCCTGAAATTGATCCCAGTCATAGTGTTAGAAACTGCTATGTTTGGGAGGATATTTTTCTGTTTTTTTTTCTTTTTTTTTTTTACTTGTATTTTGTGCTTCTTTTGAAATGATACACATTTTGGAGAGTAATAAATCAGTCATTGTATGCACATAAAGGTTTCCGTCCCACTACATGTTTTACAAACTTCAATAAAAAGAAAGTAGGGGTGCTTTTGTTGTGATTTTCCAGTATCCAGATACGTATCTGTCATTTATATAAGAAAATGTATAATATAGGGATAGTGGTTTTAATCCATCCGTTTTAGCTAAGCAGTTGAAAATAACTAAATAATTTTTTCATGAGTGGTAGGATCATTTAGATGCAGTAGTCCCATATTTTACGTTTATAAATGATAGATAAAAGAAGCAAACTTTTGTATTATTGTATTTTATTTCACAAATAGCATGATTACATTAAAACTTAGAGAGAGATTTAGTTAAAAACAGAGAGAGAGAGCAACATTTTATTTGTCTTTCAATTCTAGTCATCTTTCGAATTGGTTATTTTTTTTAAATTGATTATAACACAGGTCAACAAAAATATGTTTTTTGTTTGGTGCCCAGTGTTTGAGAACTGATTTTAGATATGTTTGGGGATCTGAATCAAAATATGAAATTAGATTTTCTCTAGCAGCTCTACTTTTTTAGATAAGTGCTGCTGTTTTACCCAAAATGTGCATTTTTAACTCCATTTTGCGCACTTCTAAAGCAAGTGTAGGCTTCTTAAACAAGGATTGCTTCTGGCATATTTACCCTATTGTCGGCCTGCAGTTTAGTAACTTAAAGGAAAGTTCACCAGATGCAATAAAAGCTTGACAAGTCCAGTAATAACGCTTCAACAAGTTAAGGTCAATTTGTAAGTTCTTGGTTTGCATATATTCGCTTCGCGCAATGTGTGAGGAGCTGGATCTTTGTATACAATATTTTTCAAGGACCGATTAATATAGTGGGTGACCCGAAATACATTTTTTGGGGGGTCGTCTGAAGTCAAACCCTAGAAACATAAACATTAATGGGGGAACCACCATTTCAGGGGTGTTGAAGTGTTTTGCCACTCGTTCAAAATATTTGTTGGGAAGCAGAGTATCCCATACTTAAGTACATGTAAAAAAGGTAAATAAGTAAAGGAGAAAACTTAAGAAAATGAAAGAAAATTAAGGTAAAGTTTTCTTATATAAGACTACTACAATTTTAGTCATTTTGAGACTCTTAAAAATTAGGCATCGATGTCCAAGAGCCTAGACTTTTTGGTAACCAACCTCTTATTATTTGTACAATGCAATAGGAATTAAAAAATTCCTGTTTCGTGTTTTATTTGATCTATAGATGTATCTTAAACCCGTTTTATGTATATTTAAATGTTATATTTTAGAAATCTGAGCTTCTGGGCAAAAACTGATGTCATATTTGAACTCAGGGTACCAAATTTATACGAAATCTGTTACAAAAACCCCAGCACCAAAATCACTGTTCCCCTGTGTAATTTGCGTTGGCGATGATTACATACCAAAAAAGCCTTTAATAAAGTTCCACTACATAATAAACGTTTTCCTGTCCTAGTTAATCTACAATGTTTGGTTTTCAACAATAGAAGAAATTTCAACTAGGATATTTTTAACAGGCCTGTCAAATTCGCAAGTACAGATAATTTCTTAATTTGGAAAGTTCAATTCAATGGCATTGTTTGATAATTTGAATTTAAAAAGAACAAAATCGAATTAAAAATAATAAGCTTCGAGGTCCAAACCTGCCTTTAGTTTTGTGACAGGTTTCATATAAACTGACCGAACGATTTGAACCCTAGACTAGTCACATAAATCAAGATAAATTTTCTGCCCTATTATTGGTACAGAAGGTAATTCAAAGGATCTGGTTTGAAGTTTTGCCCATTCGTAAGTAACTACTAAACATGCATCGTAACTTCCTTAGAAATTTGGAAAATTATACTTTCAAGGGAAGAATAACACACATTTTTAAGGTTGCAATAAATAATATTCGGAATAAATGTTTTGAGAAACATAATAGATTGTTGTCTTTCCTTTACTGTTAGCTTTTGAGAAAACTGTAATAAGTCTTTTCGCCTCATTCTACAATCAAAGTTTGATCTATAGTGAATAAATACTTTGTGCCACAAAGAAAGAATATAAAATGCAATTTTCACAAAACACAAATTAACAACTGATTGCAGACACTTGTTTAAGTTCTTCAGGTAAACTCATTTTCAATGCAAAAGGTCTGAAATTCGGGAGGTAAAGTCATCAAAAGAAAATGAATTGCTAATTTATTTTATAGCTGTTTAACTTCACATAAAGAGTTTGCGATCTGAATAAACTGCTTGCAACTCTATGAAGTTAGTGAGAAGGGGGCAGAAGTCCTCTTCCTAATGTTTGAGTGAGACATTATTCAAAATCGTGTGAAATCAAAAAAACAAAAGTTACAAAACTTATTCATTAAAAAAAATATTATAGTGACGTTAGTTCTTTAGTTAAATAATTCTAGATTGATGCTGCATTGTCGTGTATTTTTCATAAATTTATATAAAAATACGACTTTCCAAAACTTTCGGAATAACTTTCGCGATGTGTATCGAAAATGCATTTTAACCACAAATTTCGCTCTACTTGAGATCAAACTGCCAATACCCTTTCAAAAATTTTAGCATATAACGGCAGGAATGCAAGGAATTTCTTTCATTCTACTGAGAAAAATGCAACAGATGGCTCATTTCAGGCAGATAAGTGATGGGCTTTAATTAGAAATATTTTTTGATGTTTGCTTTAAAACTTTTAACGAAAATATTAACGTCACTTCAAGGAAAGAAAAAAATAACGCCAAGAGTTTAAGTGAAAAAGAAAATTTGATTGTTTACCTTCAAGTGTTTTTCTTTAGTAAGTAAAATTAAAACAACGTTTTTATCAAAAATCATTTCTTTTCATAATTTGGAATTTTAAAAAATTGCATATTTGGATTAATTCTTTTAATAGTCTGCATCAATTAGCAGCTATAGTGCAAAGTCAATCAGTAGTAGTACCTACAAATATTTTAATTGATCTTAAGTGAAAATAGTTTTACCAAGTGGTTTTAGGATTTGCATAATTCTTTTCCTTCGCATTTGTATTTTTAACATACAGTGGATCCCAAAAGTGTTCGTACACCTACGACTTTCAATGAAATAGGACCCTATCCATTGGTTAGAATTACTGTTTCGGAAAAGGTATTTAATTATACGATCTATGATCAACTTTCAACAAAACTACATGACAGTTTTTAAAAAAATATTAAAAATTAATTTTTTTGAAAATAAAATACTAAAAAGTGCCGGAAATTTTATCT
Source organism: Uloborus diversus (assembly GCF_026930045.1). Classification (NCBI taxonomy): domain Eukaryota; kingdom Metazoa; phylum Arthropoda; class Arachnida; order Araneae; family Uloboridae; genus Uloborus; species Uloborus diversus. The sequence continues at coordinate 97,440,703 of NC_072735.1, forward strand.
CACAAAAGTCTTTGTACACTTTAAAAAATGTCTATATATTATTGAATAATCTAACTTTTTATTAATTTATCATTTAGTAGAATATCATGCAGTATCAATAATGCCATTTAAACGTCTGGGAATATAAATTTCATTCTTTTTTCTTTCTTTTTTTTGCGTAATTTCTGAACAAGTGTTCAACCACATTTTGAGTCTTACTGTTTCTAGCTCTATATTCGTTTCAAAGCCGTATTTTCGTAATCTAGCCTCCAAATATATCTAAATATGTTACATTATAAGTTCAAATCTGGAGATTGAAGGGGCATTTTATAAATTTTAGAACAATTTTTGAGGCACTAGACACAAACGTTGAAAACCGTGTGCTTCTTATCGTTATCTTGATAAAAAAAAAAAAAAAAAAAACAAAGTTGTTTCCCCATAACCAAATTTTTTACTAAGAGCTTGAAATTGGTTTTTAAAATATTTAAATGAACAGCATGATTCATTATTTCATCAAAAAATTCCAAACTACCAAATCCTAATGCTGATATGCACTCTCACACAAGTACACCTTCACCGTCCTGATTACCTGGTCCAACTATGTTCTTAAGATTAAGTTCCTAATTTTTTCTTCCATTTACAATTACACAACAATTTAACCAAGAATGTTGAATTCATTTTTATCTGTAAGTAAGACGTAATTCCAAAACGTTTTGAACTTATTTATTATCTATTTTGCGATGAAAAGCGGAAGCTTTCTGTTTTTCACACGGACAAAAAAATTTCTGCGGGAAGAGGTCCCATTTGATTCAGCTAATCAGAGAACTTGGCGAATAATTTTAGTTGAAAATTAAATGTAAAATTTTTTGTTTAACTCTGCAGAAACTTTTCCAGTACTCAAATGTGTATTTTCCATACTTTTTTTAACTATAAATCTCTGATCACGCTTTGTCAACTTCGCCGGTTGGCCGTTTCTTACTTTGTTTTTGGTCCGATCATTTTCTTTAAAGCATTTTATCAAGCACTTTAGTATAGAATGGAATTAATTAATTAATTTGGAGACATTTCAAACCAATTTACCGCAACTGTGAGGAAAAAATTCAAATTTCGAATGGTGTGTGTAGTTTTTTCCGAACACCAGCCATTTTAAAGTAATAAGCACAATATAAACAAAGTCAAATGACTTTTAAGGGTCAACACAATGCAAAAATAATAATAAAAGAAAATGACGTATGATAATTTTAATCATGAATTTATTCGAAGCGTATTATTTCTCTATCTTTAAAAAGAAGATCCGTCAATATTTAAAAAAAACTACAGGGTTTTATTTAAAATGACATAGGAATGATGTGAAAAAATATTGGGCTTCATAGTCGAGTTCAGTTTCGCGTTATTTTTGTTTTACTAAAAAACTTCAAAGTGTACGAACACTTTTGGGAGCCCTGTATATTAAGTACTTTTTGTCTAAGTTTGTGGTTTTAATATTAAGAATAATATTGTAAACGTGGGCTACTTTGGCCTTAGGGTCCTTCTTTGGCTCAAATTGAAAAAAAAAAAAACGATATAACGTTAGCTGCAAACTTTCATGATGCAATTTTAAAATATATTTTGACAGAATCCGTTAGAGAGCATCCCCAAGCACTCAGTAACGTTTACCAAGCAGTTTAATAGCTCTCCTTAACGAACAACATTACTGGTTTTGTGTTCCTTGTGCCAACATGTGTCCTTAGAACCCCTCTTATAGTGATTGCAATACCAGTATACCGAATGCCGGTATTTTGAGCAATTTGGCAATTTCGAAATACCGGTATTTTCTGAGGTAAAATACCGGTATTTTCGGTATTAGCTGAAAATAATAAAAAGTTTTAATTAAAGAATTTCAGTTTAACTTGTTAAATAACTACTTGTATTTTTAACGTACATTTCTTTTTTCAAGATGCAGAATCATAATTAATTTATTGGTGTAAAAATTTGGCTTCAAAATCACGAACTATTAGAATATCATTAAACAAAAGTAGCGGGAAGATTGTGAAATGATATTTTCATTATTAGATAGTAAGATGAATCGCAGTTTTCAGCGTTTTTGTGCACCATGTTTTTATTTTTTCTATTTCCCAGATCACTCACTTTCCCTTTTGTGAAAGTTAGTTTCGAGTGTGATTTTGAATGTATTTGTTCTACGAATAATTTATTCCTACAATCAATTGCAGTAATACTTTGATATTTTCTTCAAATATGATACTGTCTTTAAATATTTGTGTAAACTATACTGAATTTTCGCAAAACACTTTTTCTTGTTAGTAAAACAAATGGTTGTTTGTTGCTGCCGTTATTGGGTTGTTGTCAGGTCTCAGTTTATGCTTGGCATGATAATATTTAGAAATTATATAGTTTCTTGAAAATTTGCGTAGAGGTTTAGCGTAAAGGTAAGAGATAGAGGTCGTTTGAAACATATATTTAGATACTTACATATTTGTAATCGTATAGAATTTTGAAAAGAACGAGAAAACAAATAAAAGAAAATAACAATATTAAATTTAGTCAAGTTTGTCGTAAAATTTAAAACAAAGGGCTAATAGTAAAAATCAAACACAAACCTCTCCTGCTCAAGAGATGATGATGTTAATATTAGAAAAGTATCACCCCTTGGAAAAAATTACAACTACCTTTAAATCTTAAAAAAAATGTATAATGATAATAATACACACAATAATAAAAAAAACATACACACTCAAACACACACACACACGGGTTTTTTCAAAAATAACACGCAAGAGACCGAATTATTTGAAGATGAATCACTTTTTAGCAGCTAGAGGAGGGGTATCGCGCATTTTTAACAGCACCATCGTCCTGCGTGAATTCAGAATTATTGGAAAATTGAGCACTAAATGAGTTCTAGGCTTAGAGATAATTTAATAGATGCATTATGTTTTGAAAAATTGATTTTTTATTATGACATTTGTCCCTTCATTTCACATTTATTAACAATGCGTTTTCATAAATGATACAATTTTTCTACAAAATTATGAAATGTGGCAACGAAACAATTTGTTTTCAAGCCTTGTTTGGAGAAGTTTCAAATACCGGTATTCTGGTATCACGTTTTAAAAATACCGAATACTGGTATTGAATTTTTGGTCCGATATTGCAATCCCTAGTCTCAGACTTTTACATGAATAAGTAGTTCTATATCAGCAAAGAGTTTAAGTACCCTATGTATGAACTCTAAAATACTTTATGTAGTAGAAAATTTGTACTTCTCATTCTTAATAAGGTTTTTAGTTAAAATTTTCACAATAACAACATACATCCTAACTTAAAAATTACGACATATATTGGACCAACATAAAACATGAAAATATCCGTCAGAGGGATTTGGAAAAGAAAAGGAAAGCTAAAAGTAAAACTCTAAACAGGAAAAGCACAAGAAAACATCAGGAATTATAAGCAACGGATTAACAGAGCGATTACAGACTCAAATCCTCAAGGCTCACTTACATGGCTTTTGTTATGGAAGGTGAAGAGGAACTTAAAGTTTCTGGAGGTTTAGAAAACGTTCACCCTTTGAATCTACTTCTTACAAGTTTTGTTAATTTTGTTTCAAATTTTTCGGAATTTCGTTATTGTAGAATTGAACGAGTTCAAGTTTCAAGGGATGGCTGTTCATGCGAAGAAAGAAGGAGTTATTGTTGAGAGAATGTAACGCCCTAAAAAGTTTTGCAAGTGCCGAAAATTTAGGATCCTTTGTTTTACGAATAGTGTGTCTTCTTTATTACTAACTAGTGGTACCAAATTTTCTATGTTCATTTGCTCGCCAATGTTACGGTTTCACGTTATGATAACTTGATAATTTACTCGTCCATCTTGTAATAATTTTGCTCGGCAAAATGTTCTTAAAATTGGAATAGAAAAAGAACAAAATCGAATTTTTAAAAAATCGCTTCGAGGTGCACACCCCATGCTACAAACTAATTCTGTGCCAAATTTCATGAAAATCGGCTGCATGGTTTAGGTGCTATGCGCGTCACAGAGATCCTGACAGACAGAGATCCAGACAACTATCCAGACAGAGATATCAAAACATTTTTATAATCAAAAAGAAAGTATTTCATTAGATTTTTTTTTTTTCACTTTTTCTCTTAAAAAAAGTGAAAATTGTCTTTTTTTTTTTTTTTTGAAGGCGTAAATTTATTGCCAACATTAAAGAATACTGTTTCAATGCAAGCTTTATTTAAAAATTAAATATTCTTTCTTTATGTACCGCAATGTTCAAAACATTTCCAATTTGTTCATTTTGAAAAACCTCAGTCATATATTTCCCTTTGCCCCACATCCCCTTATATTTTAAGTTTAAGTTATATTTACACTTATTTCAATAGGTATTAAAAAACTAATTACTTTAAAGGTAAATTTTCTGTAGTTTTGAGCAAAAAACATATTGCATTGAGAATAACGGTTCTGTCTCAGTAAATCTGATATCATTTTGTTGCAGACATGACTCTGATCAAACTCTATTCATTCCAGTTTTAGTCACTACTGACTTTAAATGTCTATCATTTTCAGCAGAAAAGGAGTAATCACTTAAAACCTTTACAATAAGGTATTCTGCTTTAATTTTGCTTTTATAAATAATGTTTTTTGGGCGAGGAGAAACTAATTAATTATTTCCAGGGAACGAAATGACAATTGCTTTTAATGTAATTTACTTTGAATTTGAATCTAATATGCTTATCTGAATGTCACATTGTTCATATCTCAAATTAATTAATTTCCACTCAATGGGTTAACAATTTAGAGTGACTAATGGTTCATTAATTGATGTAATGCCTTACTAACTCCCTTTAGTAATTTTCTATTAATCACAACGATAACTACCTGCACTAGAAGAACAAAATCATTACCATTGAAACGGTGCATATCATTATCTTTTGCTTCTATCCAAAGTCAAACAGTACATCTTTCATTTTCAGACAGATTTAGCATTCCTGGTTGTCAAATATTTGAATTTAAAATACTTCTCCTTTTTTCTTTAAATCAATTTAAATTAAAAAGAAGTAAATAAATCTGCTTTTAATATTTAAGTTAAAATGAAATTATGGATTTCGGTATGGAAGTTAGCAAGTGTGCTTACTCTGGCTATATTTTAATTACTTCGCCAACTATCCAGAAAGAATTAATTTACAAATGGCCTCATGTAGTAATGTTAATTTTTAACCATATTGATTTATTCATTTAAATTTAAGCATCGACTTTATATCTCTACAAAAAAAAAATCGTCGCTTAAAACCTTTACAATAAGGTATTTTATTTTAAGTTTTCTCTTATAAAAATGCTACTTTTTATGTTTGGATAATAAATAAGTAATCATTTCAAACTAAAATAGTTAAAACTTCATATTAGTGATTTATTATGTTTATTTCTCTTCTCCTTTTTTTCTTATGGTTTTATCTGTTCTGAAGCATTTCAAATACTTGAAACGTAATTTTGAATGACCAAGGAAAATGTAATTCAATATTAGATCTGTAAAATTTGCGTTTGTGGGTGAAAAAAGATATTCTTTTCCATTTAGATGATTTTGCGGGTACAATTCGAGCAAAGGGGTTCTTTGAACTGCTTAAAACTAGATATGGTAGACCGACCAGTGAGTGAACAACACCCAGTGAATGAACAGTGCGCCATTTAAAAAAAAAAAAGCTTCCAAATTTTTTTTCCCCGAATAAATTCACTACAAAAGCGTTCTTCATTGATATTCTAAGCTATCTGACACCTGATTGGTTACTTTGGATACGTATTTTTTTCCAGGAAAAAATTTGAAATTTTTACTGCCGTAAATCGTTCTTTCTCTCTTTCAAAATAATAAGGCTGGTTTCGTGCTAGCAATTATTTTGATACATATTATTTTTATCGATAAATTTAATTTTTTAGCTCTACGAAAGAAATATTAAGTATACATATTTAGGCTATGGATTTAAATTGTTTCAGTCAATGCAGAATGCGTAGATTTTCAGGTAGAGAGGTGTTCAGTAACTGGGTACGAAAAATTGCGAAAACCCAGTGAATGAACAATGAAAAAGGTCTTTTGATTTAAAAAGAAATTTGAAGTTTCTTTGAGATATTTTCATTTTCGTACTTTTTTGTAATACTGATAGTTTTATATACTTATTTATTTATGTATTTCATTATATATTTTATAATTTCTTAATTTTTGTCTTTGTAAACAATGCACTTTTTACTGAGTTTTATCTTTTATCTATCGATATCTCTATCTGTATATTAACCTACCTACCTACATCTATCTTTCTATATCTTTATCTCTCTTGATAGATAGACAGGTAGAGAGAGAGAATAGATAGGTAGATATGTATGTATGTATGTTTGTATATAGACATATAAATAGATAGAGGAAGATATAGAGATATATATATATAAAAATAAGAGGTAAATATATATATATATATAGGTAGTGGTTAATAGATAGATAAATAGATAGATAGATAGAGAGACTAATATAGAGATAGATAGCTAGATAGAGAGACCAATATAGAGATAGATAGCTAGGTAGAGAGACTGATATAGAGATAGATAGTAGGCAGATATATAGACAGGTAGATAGACCAAAAGATATAGATTGGTGGAATGGATATAGATAGGTAGGTATACTGATAAGGAGATAGATAGATAGATAGACAGATAAATAAGTAGATAGATAGATGGATAGATAAGTAGATAGATATATAGATAGATAGAGAGATAAGTAGATAGATGGATAGATTGATAAATTAAGTAGATAGATAGATATATAGATAGATAGACAGATAGATAAGTAGATAGATGGAAAAATAGATAAGTACATTGATAAATAGGTAACAAGACATAGAGAGACCGATAGATGTGTAGATAGAAAAATAGATAGAAAGGTATATTGATAGATGGAGATAGATAGATAAATAGATATAGATAGTTATATAGATAGATAGATCTCAAAGAAACTTAGTTTCTTTTTGAATCAAAATTTATCATGTTCATTCACTGGACCAATTTATGTTCATTTACTGGTTCGAGGTGTTCGTTCACTGGGTCGTTGTGCCATTTTTTCTTTAAACACCTGAAAAAGTCGGAAGCGGTACCATTTATGTTCCCGCGATTTTTTAGAGATATTTACATAGATCAATTAAAATGTTTTGGCTATCCCGATCTGTATAGTATAGAATTTAAAATTACTAGGATTTTTAAAAAATGAAATTGTGCTTAACTGCTCATTCACTGGTCGGTCTACCCTACTATTCCAGAATATTAAAAAGCATAACGACTTTGATAAGGATCCGGAGTGAAATTGCTTAAAAATAGTAGTGGAAATTATTTAGGGAAAAACGCTCGCGTAATAGCTAATATGAATTGCTCTAAATCAAAAAGATTTTTTTTTTCAAAAACACTTCGATTAATTTCTTTGCTGCAAATCAGGCCATAAATATAAAAGATGGATTATGTTTATAAAATGCTGGCTCATTGCGAGAACGGCCAATTACCTCTGTCTCAATATAGTTCTATGTGGATATCAAACAAAAACAAGGGAAAAGGGGTCTACGAGACAATACGGGAACGTGTAAGTTAAATTACGTGAAACTAATGGTATAAGCTGAAAGTTTGAAACTAACCTTTGTCATTGTCGCATCGCGTATAACTCCACTATAACTAGTGTTTCTCAGCGAGTTTTTTCTCTATTAAAGTACACCAGAAAATCTGAAAATTGAAGTATAAGCCAACACAGGGCAGTATATTTTTAAACGGAAAACGGGATATAAATTAAAACATATATAAACGTTTATTACTAAAAGAATCATAGTGAATAGGTTCAAAGAATTAATTCACTGTATCATACATACAACCAATAATCATATATATTGTCAGACTGTCTGTTGCAATAATTTCAATTTCTTTTAAAAAATCACTCGTGCAAAGTTTGTTCAGTAATGTACTGTTGTACAAGATCACAGATCAACTAAAACAGATTCAAATACTCCACGTTTGCATTTTTGTAGGCATCACAAAAGAGTACAACAGTGTTGAGATCCCCGAAATAAAAATATTATTGCGTACACTTAATTGAAAGTTCGAAGGAACTATTATTCAATCCGATGAAGTTCTCAGCTTCTGAACGCAAGCAACAGTCTCAATGAAGCATCGTAGAGACTTTAGCTCCTTCGCGACTGCAGATGAAGTGCCTTGAAGTTCAATACACTCCTCATAAAAATATCTGTCGCCTCTAAAACATGTGTGTTCAATATATCTTGTAATTTTTGTTTTTTTTTCACTTAGCAGTTTTATTTGTTGTCCGCGCCATGGATGGAGAACTAAGAATGAAAGGGTACCAGGTTTGATGTTCAATATCGTCTTGTAAATCTCTCAAATGCAGCGGAAATTCTTGCAAGTGAACGTTTTGTGGGTCCTTAGCATTTGCGACAAATACAGAATTTTTTTTAAGCCCTCCTTCTCAAATCTAGACTGTGTAAGTGGCAATGGAACGTCATGCTGTTTATCGGCAGAAACTAAAAATCTCACTCTTGCCATATGAAACACTCTGTTCATGTGAAGCTGCTCACTTTTGCTAGTTTAGGCTCAAGGATCTAATAAAATTGTTATCCAAGATATTTCTTGCCACAATGCACTCAAACTGATTGCAGTCCACCTTCTAAAAAAGGCAAGTCGTACTTTTCATTTACATTATATAAATAAAAATCTTCTATTCGTATCAATTAACGATATCTTTTAGCAACTGAAGCTATCATGAATATATTTTTAATCATGCGAAGAGCTTATTTAAACTGTTATTGTCCGCGATGTGTTCGCTAAATTCTCGTAAAATAATATTAGCACAACCTTTTCGAAAATTATTTTCTGCGGAGTAAAGACACAAAACAGCACTCAACTATTTTGTGTATTTAATGTATTTGCGTCGTAAATATTTTGGGCTTTAAAGGAAATTAAACGTCAGTTTGTCACGATATGCTTTTGCGCTAAGCAAGTTTGTCTTTCTTTTGTGACTAGAATACATTTTAGATTGATTTTTCATTGCTTCATTTTATTTAAAAAACTTACATGTAGGGGGATTAAAGTCAAAATCATTTATATTAATTGCTGGATTATCGTTTTCCAATAAGAATAGTTAACCTTTAAAATACTATGAGAATAGCAACGATAATAGCAATTACCGTAATTGCAAGAAACGTTATAAATGTTAAATCTATTTAAGTTACTGTTGATCAGTGGCATTATTTATGAAAAAGATTTCAACATACACATGATTATGTACTTCAATTAACACAAAATGAAACCATTTATAATAATTTACTTAAGAAGCAAAAAAAAAAAAAAAAAGAAACTTCTTTTATGAACCAGTATCTAACGTACAAAACAATACTTCAGAATTCAATCGAAGATTTTTCAAAAAAATCTTTCAATATGGTGAAAAATTAGTTTATTCTAAATAGGGTTAAGTTTTTAGCTTTATACCGTAGCATTTATCTTCACTTTTTTGGCTTGGAATCGTACCATGTTTGAAGACCTATAAAATATTTGTAGCTACAAGTTGTTAACAAATTATGAAAAGAAATGCTAAAAAACAAATGCTTAACTGCTTCATTTAAATCGTAATACTTTTTTTTTTATTTTTAAATCTGTGTGTGTAAAGTATGATTTAAAACCATGTGAATCAAAATCAACCTTCAGGAGAGGGGGTGGGATGAGCACAAAAACGTGTCGACTTTAATAAAGTTTTTTGTTTTGTTTCTTTGATGTAACAGTTATTTCATGTAAGATAAACTATTTTCCCAAAAGGCTTTATTGAAGCAATAGTAATATAAAACGCAATCACGTTGTAGAATCTTATGGTACCATAATTACTACGTACCGTAGTAACCTAATTCGCTTTTTTTTTCAATTAAGTCGTAATTCCTTAATATCTCAAATAATTATTTAAGGAACGGAAACTCACTATAGCAGTACAGAGTATGTGTCTTTTCCTTATTGGACACAGAAATCAATTTAAATAGTAATGAATTCCTTTTCCTCTCCAAACATCAAAAATTAATTGAACACACCCTTTCATTATATCATGTTCTTTTTTAGCCGTATAATTCCGCATCGAGATAGAATCAATCAAGAATTTCCCATCCTAGCTTTGTCGGAAATCCTCAGAAAAGAGTCAAATCTCTGGGGTAAATGACCCTCCACATGTTTGTACTGGGATAGGGGAAAAGCAGAAAGACACATAAGGATGACCTGTGACAACAAGGATTAAGTGTAGCCTTGATGGACCTAATAGATAGCGGTTTCTTGGAGCATTAAATACGGTGGCAACATATTGTTATCATTCTGGGAGGCTATTTATGTGCTTACTGTTTTATAAGGACAGATGATAAGAAGAACGCATGATTAGCCGTCGAGAAAGATATAGGGCTAAAACCTGTGTTAGTAAGTTATGTTATAAATTTTTAGGAGGTCCTATAATTTTTTTTAATTTTACTGTATCCCTCTAACTAAATTGTAAATTGTAATGTTCTACTCGTTGGACTCTTTAAACTAAAGTGAATAAATTCATCGTTACCTTAATTACAGTTACTTAGGATAACTTTTAACCATAGGTTTTAACTTTGACTCACTTTATGTTTTTTTTTTTTTTTGGTTTTGGAACATTTGATATTCAAAATAAATTGTAGAAGTTCCAGTTGTACTGTACTATACACTGACAAGGCTTCAGAGAAAATGGCTCACCGTCGGATAAATAGTTACTTTCTTTCCTAATTTTTTGTTATTAATTAACTATTGTCAAAAAGTTTCTTGCAAATATTTTACCTTTTGCTAATGTTATTTATTTAATAAGGTTTGCTGTTATGTTTACTTTTGAAAAGTTTGAAACACATGTTTAGTAAACATTTACTTTGTCCGATGGTGTACCATTTAGTGACAATGAAAAATATGTATGAAAGGTTAAAAATTTAATTACAAAGCATAGAACAGCTTATTTAAAAAAGACGGATGTTTGAATATGTTTCACAAAATGTTTTAGATCAGTTAATTTTAGTACAGTAATGACTAAATATTTGACTTTTTTACAAAAGAAAAAGTTGCTGAAACACGTACGTTATGTAGATCAAGTAAAAAATAATAATAAAAAACAATATATTTTTGCTTAAGCCTTTTGAATTCTAGATAGCAAAGCATGTCTTATGTTCTATTTCGCGCCACCTTTATCTGTTTCTTCGTGCAGGATATAACCAGTTGGAAGTTGTTGACTGCCATGCTGTTAGACTTGGCATTATAATAATTAGTTTATTCCTATTCTTTTATTGTTTCTTTTTTTTTTGAAAAACTTTAAAATTTTATTTTATTTTGAAATATTTTCCTTGAAATTTCACTGTATTACATATCAAATATTTGCATAAAACTAATAGTCACAATCATAATAAATTCAAATCAAAATCTATCTGAAACGTTCTTTTTAACTCCATGTGTCTACATCTACCAAAAATGAAAGTTAATTTAAATTTCAGGGAATGTATTGTTCTCCAAGGCGAATCACTCTCCTCTAATTATATTTTCCAGTTTTGTTTTCAGTAACTAAACTGTACAGATATACTTGTAGATTCCACCAGCTCTGGACAATACTAATTGAAGTTCAATTTAAAGTCTTTGAAATATCTTTACCCTACATTCTGTGCAAAATTCTATACATCAAATTCTTGCAATGCAGTGAAAAAAAACTGTTCGTTTTTAAACGCTTAGAAATTTCATTTTTCTGATTCAAACTTGAAATTCGTTTATTTTCATTCTTTTTTTTTTTTTCTTCATCACATTTCTCTAATAGTTCAAAATTATCCTGAGTAGCAGAGCAGTTTTATAAAAATTTTCTGAAAACGGTTTCTATAATTATCATTTCTATTTTAAACTGCTAAGTAAGGGCAATAACAGCAAATTTTGATTTTTACAATTTTTTTTTCGCATTTTTGTCGTTTATTGCATTAACTTTATCGCACAACCTTGCTTTTTTGGTTTTCACTGTAAAAAAAGTTCGATAAAAACGTCTGATTCCAACATTTATCTATTGTTAGTATTGAACTCAAAACGTGTTTTTACAAATATCTCGAGAAATCATTTCTGCACGTAATACATTTCACCTTCCCATAACAGTACGAAAATACAGTGCTTTAAGAGTTTTTTTCAGCCTTATGATTTACTGCTATTGCTTAAATAGAAGTTGGACAGTAAAAAAATGGAAAAATTATAGATCAAAGTAATCCTGAATGACTAGTTTTTCTTGGTTCCCAAAACATGAAAAATATACGGACATTATCAAAACAAAAAAAAAAGTAAAAATTCAAATTTTCAAAAACCAACGAAGAAAACAGTCATATGTATGTCGTTGGGTTTATTGAGCTGCTTAGTATGCTACCAAACTATCATTTAGCAAAATGAAAATAAAATTTTAATACTATTTTAAGAGAATTTAAGTTGTACATTCTTTTTACACAAAAAAGAGCTGCCCCTTAGATTCTTCAAAAATGAAATCATTTACAATTGGGTCGTTTTCAAAATTTTAAAAGTATTTTTTTCTGAAAGAGCATGTTTAAAGCATAAGATATGTCCATTTTTTAAATAATTTGACAAAGTTTAGGATTTGAAAAACATATTTTAATCGTTGCACTCATTCAATTTCATTTTTTACGCTTCAGCACATGACATCCCAAGTGATGAAACGCCATTCACGGATGCCATTATGCAAAGTTTAATATTTAACTCGCTTCTCTACTCACATATACTGGCAACGATATGGTTGATAACAAGCGTAGAGCACAACATTTAATTCGCATCTGAATCATCATAACGTGAAAATGCGGTAGACAGCAAGCGTAAGCATTCAGCACGCGAGTAGAGTATGCGCCAAACTGCATCACTTTTGACGTCATAAGGACAAAGTCTTGTTTGAAAAATCTGACATTTAAAAGAATTAATTAAAAAATAAGTGTTGGGAAACAAAAGTGTTTTCTGGCGGTCCGTGTTTTTTTTTTTTTTTTTTTTTTGCTCCTTTTAACAACTTTAGTGACCAAAAATAGTACTTCTGATTGATAGAAACAACACCATTGATTTATTCCGCGTGAAGAGCAAAACGAATATGTTTACCGTGTTCACAAGTAGAGAATTTAAACATTCAAACGTTATCAGTTGAATCAGTAAGTTTTATTGATATAAATTTTAAAACGTTTGACTCATAAAAGACTATCCATCAGTTTTGTTTATATCGTGTAAAATAAAATATTCAAACTATTGTCACAAAGTGACTTTTGAATTTGACGTATAGTTCACGAACAAGCACGAAGAGTCCTAAAGTGACAACGGGTGTGGTTCTTTCTTCCAATAGCTTTTAAGAGAAACAGATTCATAAATGTTGTTATTGCTTCGGTGACAGTATATCTAAAAGACACATTTGAGGCAGTGAGAAGCAAAGGGATGTAAGTACCAAAATTAAAAATTTGGAGATAAATAGTACAAATGGTAGGTGAACCCCTCTTCTGTTTTGGCCAAGTTATGGTACTAATAGCCATGGTAGGTGCTGCTTTACAGTTTGATTTAGGGGAAAAAATCAATGAAACCCTACCTAGGACGTTATTTTTACAATTGTTATACTCAAATCTTGAAACTGTCCACTTACATCCCTTTGCTTCTCACTGCCTTTAAGTTTGAAATAATATGTTTTGCTGGGTATGCGAACAATAATCTTCAAAATAAGTCAATTAGAAAAGTGGTTCAGTGAAAATTACGACTTTTTACGAATTATATTCCATATGAGGGATAGAAAGATTCATTCAAAATTGAACTTTAAATTCTGAAAAAGTTAAATTCAATATTCACTTTTTTATTGCTGAAAGAAAAATACAATACTTTTTACTTCCTTTTACAAAAAAGGAAGTATTGTATTCGCGAAAGAATTTTCACTCAAAAATCGACCTTAATTTCCATTCTGCTCATCCCTGAATGAATGTTGAGTTTTTTTTTTCGACTCCACCACACGTGGATAAGTGTTAAGAACGTATAGACACGCGAAATATCCATTTTGACGATTCCTGAGTGTGTTATAACGAGTTTTCTCGTGACGTCTGTATGTACGTATGTATGTATGTGCGTATGTGCGGAGGTGTGTATGTGCGTATGCATGTCACATAACTCAAGAACGATATGTCCTAGAAAGTTTAAATTTGGTACGTAGACTCCTAGTGGGGTCAAGTTGTGCACCTCCCTTTTGGTTGTATTTGGGTGTTTCTAAAAGGGTCTTTTGTCCCACTTGGGGGGAAATCATTGCTTATTTCGATGTAAACTAAAGTGATGTTCCAATTTGGCAAACACTTGGCGATATATCGCCAGTCTTTTGGTGGCCAAGTTTTGTCACCAACTTGGCGTCAAATTTGGCGATTTTTTTTTTTTAAATTTTAAATCTGGTTTCAATTTGGCCACTGTTGGTGCTATTTAGAGAGTAAACTATTGAATCACATTAAAATTACCAATAATGGGAAAATGACATTAAATAGGAGTAAAAAGAAGTCATGTGAGGCACACATCAGCTCGTTTCATCTCTAAGTTTGAATTAAATTTATGCAGTACATTTTATTCTTTATGAGATTAAATCTAACTAAACGTAAGGTAGATAATTTTCTAATTATTTTCTTTTTCACTTTTTCTCCCTGTTTTAAAAGCTACCTTTTATGTAAAAGTAAACAAACAAAAATAAAAAATAAATAACATTTGAAGAAAAGACGAGAAACATGGCAAATTACCTCGCGAAACAAATCTCTAAAAGTAAAAACAAGTCAGTAAGAAAAATGAGTTTACCAAGTTTTTAGAAATGAAATGCAAATCAAAGCGAGTTTTAAAACTTTAAAAAGCTTAAAGTTGCACTAATTTTAGTAAATAATTTAGTTTAGACACATTTGCAACATGTTAAAGTTTACCTTAAGTGGCAGATTACTTTAAACTAGTTTAATATTTCATTCAAAAATATTTTATAATTATAATTTATTATATTTCCATTTGTCCACCAGAAGACTATCCACCAGAGATAACTCTTTGTTGAACCAAACGAAAAAAAAAATGGAGTTAGCAGTTGAAGGGCTTGCAGCAACAAAGAGTTATTTGAAAGTTTTCGTCAATTTTATGAACATATATAGTGATGTGTGTTATTTAATTATGAGTAGGAAACTTAAAAATAGGGAAATTATGAATCAAATTTGCTTAAAATTACTGCATATGTTTCTTTAATTTCATTAATACTAAGTACCTTACATATTCAAACTGTTTTACAGTATACTGTTGGAAAGAGACTTTCAAGAGAGCATCGCAACGAAGTTAAAATTTTAGGAATTTGAAGAATCACATAACGTGGAAGTTCGTCGACGTCTACCGGCAAGCTGGTTTCACGGTAGCATCATCCATCATGCAATGAAGCCCACGTGTCGCAGAGCGGCTTACAGTCGCAGGTTCCCCCGATATATCTATAACAATATGCTGTGATAGATCACTTACCGGATGAGGGAAAAGGATATTTTATACCTCTACCAAGAGTCATCCTTCAAAAACAGGAAACGGAGAAGGTGTCGATTGCTCTCGGAAACAACGGCCTTTATTGAATTGAGCTTTCCTCTCAAATAGCGCCTGAGAAAAAAACGGAGACTCTGTGTCATCAGGTATTCAGTATGTCTTTGTAAGAAATACTATACTGATTTATGGAGGTTATGATGATAAGTTGAAATCGTTTGATTCTCAATTTCTTAATAGTGATAAGCTTGATTATCAAATGATGCTAAGTTGAAATCAGGAGGTTCTGGATTTATTAATTGTGACAAAAATTGGAAACGTTAGATTCTCAATTTGTTTGAATGGGAAGTCGGAACCTTTTAATGCTCAATTGTTAATAGCGACAAGTTGGGATAGTTTGATTTTCCGTTTGGTAATAATAAGTTGAAATCACCTGATTTTCAATTTGTTATTAATGATAAGTTGGAAAATATTCATGCTTAATTTTTTAACAGTGATTTAGCGAAATCATTTTGTGTGAGTCTCAATTCGACAAATTGAAATCGTTTTATTTTCAATATTAGGAATTTCTATCCTTTTTCTTCTATCGTTGGGGTAAACCTAACTTGGTAGGTTGTAATAATGTGATTAAGATTGTGTAGCTTGTACAATGCTACTAAGATAGGTTTGCAAAAACTATAGAGGTAATAAATGAAGGTAAGCAAGATTGAACAGGTTTACAAGAGAACATATTTAAAGCAATTTAGCAGGTGAAATCTAATTAGAACAGGAATCAGAAAAAATGACTATTCCTTATGATCTAAGATCCGACTGTAAGATTTCTACCATCATCTGTTTTCTAAAAATACACAATTTTTCTACATACTTATTGTCAAAGGAATATATTTCTGTCATGTTTGCTATAACGAGCTGATGTGTGCATCACATGACTTCCTTTTACTCCAATTTAATGTCATTTCCCCATTATTCGCTATTTTAATGTGATTCAATATTTATTCTCTAAATATCACCAACAATGGCCAAATTAAAACCAAAAAAAAACTCCGCCAAATTTGTCGCCAAGTTGGCGACAAAACTTGGCGACCAAAAGACTGGCGATATATCGCCAAGTGTCCGACAAATTATAACGCCACTTGAGTTTACATCGAAATTAACAATGATTTCCCCCCAAAAAGGTGCAAAAGACCCCCTTAGGAACATCCGAAAGCAACCAAAAGGGGAGGTGCACAACTAGACCCCACTACGAGTCTATGTACCAAATTTCAACTTTCTAGGACATACCATTTTTGAGTTATGCGAGATACATACGCACATACGCACATACGCACATACGCACATACATACAGACGTCACGAGAAAAGTCGTTGTAATTACCTCGGTGATGGTCAAAATGGATATTTCGCGTGTCTATACATTCTTAGGCACTTTTCCGCATGTGGTCGAATCGAAAAAAAAACTCAACATTCATTTGGGGGTGAGCAAAATGGAAATTAAGGGCGATTTTTGAGTGAAAATTTTTTCGCGAATACAATACTTCCTTTTTTGTAAAAGGAAGTAAAAATATGACCAGAAATAGGGGAAACTTGCTCCGCCAGTTTGTATTTTTCTATCATTTTTCAGTTTTGTTTTATTTCTCAAAAACTACGAGTATTTACTGGCGAGTAAAATCATTGTTAAAATAACAAGCATCTTGAACTGTAGCTTTGGGAGATGCAAAGATATTCAATTTTTAAATTCGTTACTTTTTAGCAAGAGTCCAAGATAAAAAGAAGAGTGTTTCACAGCTCTTTTGCACAGTCCCAAAAATAAACAAGTGGGGAGGGGGGATAGCCAGTTAAAAAAAAAAAAAACACGTCTTTTGAAACTAAAAATCTCCGCACATCTTACAGCTCCAATAAAAGAGCGCCTTTTTAAAGGTAACTTTATGCTATTTAACTTATCAACAGAGGATATTATTTGCATGTAAATGTTTTTTCATACATGAAACGGATACTTAAAAAAAATTACACCAATTTAATGTTATTTTCCCATTATTGCAATTTTAATGTGATTCAATAGTTAACTCTCTAAATATCACCAGCAGTAGCCAAATTGAAACCAAATTTAAAAAAAATCGCCAAGTTGGCGACAAAACTTGGCGACCAAAATACTGGCGATATATCGCCAAGTATCTACCAAATTATAACACCACTTGAGTTTGCATCGAAATAAACAATGATTTTCCTCCAAAAATGTGCAAAAGACCCCTTTAGAAACACCCGAATGCAACCAAAAGGGGAGATGCACAACTAGACCCTACTATAAGTCTACGTACCAAATTTCAACTTTCTAATACATACCGTTCTTGAATTATGCGACATACATACGCACATACGTACATACGCACATATATACGTACATACAGACCTTACGAGAAAACTCGTTGTAATTAACTCGGGAATCGTCGAAATGGATATTTCGGGCATCTATACGTTCTTAGGTATATATGCACGTGTGGTCGGGTCGGAAAAAAAAAAACTCAACATTCATTCGGTGATGAGCAAAACGGAAACTAAGGTCGTTTTTTGAGTGAAAATTTTTTCTCGAATACAATACTTCCTTTTTTTGTAAAAGGAAGTAAAAAAAAAAATCACCTAAAATCTAAGAGTCATGAGTTCCTCTACTTCCAGTCATATTTTGATAGGCTACCTAGCAGAAACATATTTTTCTAGTAATAATTATGCATAGATTGTGCTTTCTTTAAGAAACATATTTTTTTTAATAATAATTATGCATAGATTGTGCTTTCTTTAAGAAACATATTGGAGTAGAAATATTGCAATGGGATCTTGAAATATTACATTTTATTTTCACTTTTTTTCCGTCTATATGAGGGCATTTTTTGAATTAAAAAAGGATTTTTGCGGCCCTGAAACACCAATTTCGGAATGAGTTTGCTATTTTTTACACTACATCGTTATTACTTTCGTTATTTGCCGTTCGAATAAACACTGTATGCTCCTATTTCTTACGAGCTTGAAACCCAATACCTATAATACTATGCATTCCAATTTTGAGGGGAAATGCTGGGTAGTAATATTCTTTCGATAAATGTTGTGCTTATTATTTGCGTAGGAGTTGCATTAAATGTAATCATTTGCATTCAAATTACTGTAACTTTCCTTTCAGGATCATATACTATGCATCTTTCAATATCAGAGCAAACTAGCGTTTTCATTCCGAAACTCCTACCAAGATTTAAAAAGGAAATGTAAAGGAGCATGTACCCCCCTACTTCAAAAAATTCATTTTAAACTGAAGACCAATTTTATCATTAATAATTAAATTACTTTTAATTGTTTTCGTACCGAATAATAGGAATATTTCTGATTAATTACATATGTGGTTTTCTTTTACGTACGAAAAATTAGTACTATTAATATGTACTTTCTTTGACAGCGGTTCAATAACTGTAGAAACATTGTTCATACTGAAAACCAATTTCTCAATCCAATTATCATTAATATTTTAACAAAATGTTTTAAAAATAATCTCCTGATCAAATTGTAGGGCAGGAAAAGTATTATGGATTATCATATACATGTTAGATATGTTTCTGAAACCAAAACTACGCTCATTAAAAAAATATCGTTTAAAACTGAGCTATAAAATAGCATCAAAAACTGGGTCATTCCACGAAAGTGTCAACCTGCAGGCCAAAATTTCAAACTCAATACATATTAATGTGTTACACATAATTTTAGAGATAATATTCTTAATTTTCGAATCTCGTAAATTGTTTTTCAAGACGGATGCCGGGCGTAGAATAATGACTGCTTGAAGACCTTCAACAACATGTAAAGTTTAACCATAAAGCATTCGAGAAATGCAACCTGTAATTTTTTAAGCCTACATTCGATGTAAATAATTTTTTTTTCAGTTATTGTTTACATTTTGAGATTTCAGTTTCTTTTAATTTTTTCATTGAATTTTAATTTTTTTTCTCGCTGAGCCTAATTTGAATGTGATAAACGCCTTGTTACTTTCGTCACAAAACGTCGTATTTTCCCTTCCACACTTTTTATAGGACTATAAAAAGTACATTTTTGCTTTATTCACTTCCCAAGAGCTTTCTAGAATGCATTTAAAATGTTGAATTTTTATTAAATTATTTACACAATTAGCTATCAGCGTGACGAACGTAACATATTAATTGTGATGAACGTAATCGCTTGAAACAAATACTGCATCTTCCGAACGTTTAGTTCAATAAAAATGAATGAAATGTATGTTTTGAAATAGTTGTTTTTTTAATATTACTGTATAATATTTTTTTAATTTTTGCAACAATTAATTCGATTTTCAACACATATTTAAGAAATGTTCTTGAGTTGCATTTTATGGAAGAATTGGCAGCTCAAAAAAAAAAAAGAAAAAAAGAGAGAGAGAGTTAAAGCAGGGAGCAAGAATAGCAGGTAAACAAAAATAAAATAAAAAGAAAAAACGCAGCACAGCGAATGCTAATATTGGGGAAAAAAACTACACACATACACAACGATAAAAAAAATCAAAAAGACTGAGCAATCAAAAATGAAAAGTCAAGAGATGAGAATCAATTGCAGAAAAGCTAATAAGCTAGCGTTATAAGAAGTTGTAAACCAATGCAACTTCGCCTTTATCAACATGCTAAGTTTACGGAAAGATTTAAAAAGCACGCTCTTCCATGTTGACCCAAGAAAAAAAAATTAGTCTTTTATATGTTATCTTACTAAATAATAATAGTAATATTGGAGTTACTGTTGCAGAAATGAAAGTCAAAAAGTTCCTGGAAGAAGCTTTCTTAAAAAAAAAACCCTTACAATTGATACTGTTTTTGTAAAGAAGATTACTTTTCTTGATAGCTTTCTGGAAAAGAAAAAAAATCTGCTTGTGTGTGTTAAAAAAAAAGTGTTGTAAAGACCAAAGACATAAGAAAAACTTTTATCTTTTCTTCTGTATTACATTCTAAACCGCCATTTCACCCGTACGTTTTCTCTCACGCCAAGCTCTTGTTATTTCCGCGTCAGACTTATGCAAATTCACAACGTGATTGTATATTTTAACTAGCTGTACCCGACGCGCGTTGCTATGCCAACAAAAAAATATACATCATTATACTGATTTTCATGACAATCGGTTGAACGGGGCAGAAGTTGCTACTCTGCAGTGCCACCTGGTGGCGAGTGGCTTCAATGAGCATATTATGCACCTTCTCCGTGGCAAAATACATATATATAGCAATTTTCATAATAATCGGTCCAGGTATCAAGTGAAACCGTGACTATACTCAAATTTTGTACTCACGCAGTTTGCAAGATCAATCAATCGCTAAAAATATCAAATAGAAAAAGTTTTAAATCCCCCCGTTGCATGAAAAGCCATAAAACAATAAAGAAAGAATTTATTTGTTCAAACTCAAGAAAAATGGCAACAGCTAACTTCTTATCTTCTTATCAATGAGATCTTTCACGCGAATTAATTTCTGCAGCCGATAATTTTATTCGTATTTATCCAATGGATTGTGACTTAAATTGGAATAAAAAAGGAACTATCGATCGGAATTTTTTCGAACTGGTCTATAAACATTCCCAGTACCAAAAATAACAAACGGTGAAAGTTTCAGCCAAATCTGCCGGCTAGTTTTTGAGTTCATGGATGACATACAGACAGACATTAATTTTTATATATATAGATAGATGAAGAAAATAGATTATAAACAGTGAGAAAACTAAAAATTACTCGAAATTCTCCTTTATCTGTTGCAAAAACAATAAAATAATAGTAATAATAAAAGTAATTTTGATAATAAGAGTTAAAAAACTAAATTCAAAGGTAAAGCCTTAGCAATGTGGATTGCACTCTTGAATTTGAACCAAAGGAATCTTCGAAAACCTGCATTAATTGAAACGTTTAAAGTGACTAAAATCCACAAATATATGCTTACTTAAGCCCTGAAATTAAATTGTTAATTTTATTAAAAAAAATCAAATTTAAAAACTATCATTTTTCATTTTTTTCTGAAAACAATTAAAAAAACAACTACGTCACTTCTGTCACACAAAAATGTTGCGGATCAGAAAAGTAAAGCTCTTGCATAAAAAGTTTTACTTCAAATCAGAGGAGAAAAAAAAATTAGAAAGCCAAAAAAAAAAAAGATTTATTTAATCCATGTTGAAAAATTGTTGATATAAGTGTTACTTTTACGACAATGTATCAGTGCTTTCTTATGAATTAATAATTAGACACGTATCGGTTTAAAAAACTACACGAGTCATCATCGTGACGAACGTAACTTCAGATTTACGCTCTGCAATGTTAAGTTTATCACCACGTCATATTTTGAAGAAATATTCATTTATGTTACATTGTAAGAAAAATGAGTATTATTTTGCATGAAAAATAAAGTTAAGGAATGAAAATAACGCTTTGCACTGTTTTTACAATAATATCTATCTAAACTTTAGAGAAATTGAGAGCTGAATTTCATGTTGCAAATTCAAAGTTGCGAAAAAAATACGTTCGTCACACTATAGTAGTTTAGTTTCAAAAACCAATTAATGTGATTTGTACTGTGTTCTATTTTTTGAATATTACACATGAGTTTTATTCTTTCACAAAACTAAACAAAACCACAAGTAAATGATTATTAGACGTTTTAAACTCATGACATGCAACAAAACAGAGTCTGAATGTTACGTTCGTCACTATGGAATGACCCACCTACACAGTAACGTTTGACGATAATGAATCGAAAAGACAATACTTTGAAACTGATAATCAATAGATTATTTGTGTCCTTGACACTAAAAAATGCCCTAAAATTTAATTGTAATGAAACAGTGAGGTAAATAACGAATTCATTTTTCAATAATTACTTGACTTTTAAATTAAGTTGTTGGTTTTTTAATTTAAAAATTATAGCTAATCTTTTGATTTTTGGATCTGAAGGAATGTATTACTTCAACAATAGTCGCCTTAGTGTGTCATCATCATAATATCATGTTTTAGGTTTAGCGTTAAAATTTGA
This sequence comes from Uloborus diversus, assembly GCF_026930045.1. NCBI lineage: Eukaryota > Metazoa > Arthropoda > Arachnida > Araneae > Uloboridae > Uloborus > Uloborus diversus. The sequence goes on from NC_072735.1 coordinate 97,463,312, forward strand.
GTAGGAGGAAATAATTTATGCAATAATCTTTTATTTGCTACAGTTATATTATCATGCACAATATTTTTTCCTGTCAAAAGTTAAAGCTATTGTGTATTGTTAAATAAATAGATTTGCGTATAAAAGTAAAATATGAAATAACAGCGTCAAATAGTACAAATTACAGATTACTACAGACACATGTTTTGGCGTTAAAAGGAACGCTTTTTTCAAGGCAATGCAAAATAAATGAGCTTTTGTCGTATGTCTTTTCCCTCAAAAGTTCATTTCTTTTGCATTGAAAAAGGCTATCCTTGTAACGCCAAAACACGTATCTGCAGTCATCTGCAATTCTAATTTTGTGTGAAATAATTTTAAAAAGATTAAATAGATTCGATTTATTAAAGTTAGCGGTATTGGTTTTCCTCCCTTAATAGTAAATTAAGTCTTCTAAAAAGCTAACTGAAACATTTTGTTACAAAAAAGGAAAGATACAATAAACAAATAGCTAAAATTGAAAAAAAAAGAGAGAGAAAAGAGAAAAAAGTACATCCATGAACGAAGCAAAAAAAAAAAAAAAACTGCTTACAAGCTACATAAAAAGCTTGTATTTTGAGAGTCACTATTTATCTTCTTTTATGCTAGAGCAAAAAACATGTTAGTAACAACACATAATTGGAGGATATTTTTTTTTTTTTGAAGTTTCCTCCCAATACAATTATGATAGAGGAGGAAAAAATATCTTTGAAATACTACACAGAAGAAAAAGTGAAATTAGTTTTCGCTAAATGCTTGTTGCCAGTTGCGGCAAGCATTCGTAAAAAGAAACGGAGAAAACGCTTTCATAGCACCCTCGTGGTTTATCCGATGCACACGTAGATTCTGTAATTAAGTAATTTCGCTTAATGTGCACTTTCTATCCTCCAATGAGCATCTTGCAAGATTTCTCTCTCTCCCTTTACGCAATTTTTTCCCTATCCCTGGTGCCTTGTAAGACACGGATGTGGTAAAATGGTTTTCGCGGAATTCTTCGCGCAACGTTTTGCACCACGAGGGAAAGAGGGGGGGGGGAGGTACGTTTTGCCCCTCTCACTTTCGAATCCTATTAAAATTGTGAAGATATTTTTTCGCAGACTTACTTGTTGGCTTTGTTAGGAAAACGTTTTCACCAGTATATAAGTTCGTTCGAATAAACGAATTTCGCTTTTAATATTTGTTTATATTTATACACTAAAAAATGTATACGGTTACTATTATCAATTACGTTACTTGATTTCTGAAGTGTGTAGCATCATTGCTTTAAAAACTCCAATTGTTGGAGGAACTTTGCACTATGGTTTCAGTAGAATTGAAAGCGCATGCGTGAAGATTAGAATCGGCTCAAAGCAGATAAACTCTTAATAGCGAAATCCAATTCTGAACTGGTATCCAAACGGTAAAACGCTCTTGCTTTGCGACCCGTCTCGTCTGTGAGATTTCAGTTTTGGAATCGAGCATAACTCAGGTCGTTTCTTCTGTTAGTGCAATAAAAATGTCTCGCTTGTATATTAAAAGTAAATAGTAAGTAGTGTAATTAAATAAATATCGTTTAGTAAAATAATTGGTGCACATTGGTTAATAAAAATCATTGAATTGTTCGTCATATGAAAGCTTAGTTTTTGCTTTAAAGCAACGTCTCTGTAAGCATACAGAAAACTCTGGTGTAACCTTACTCAGAAATGAGTGGGACATTACGCTATAGTTACTACTTTACCATGGTGTAACCTCCCACAAGTGATGTGTAACTTTACACCAGTTATATCAGTTAAGTTACTTTATAGTAGTGGAGCTTCTAAGATTCCACCGAATTTATGGAGTAAGGTTACACAAAATATTTTGCAGTGTAACTATAGTGGATATTTTTTTACATCAATGTGTAGTTTGAGATATTCCCATGGACATTAGGAACCCTTACCATTTAGAGCAAAACATTTTTTATATTCATATGCGCAATGATCGCACGTTAACAGAAAGTGATGTAATGCGGTTGTATTTAGTTTCTGATGAAGACGTGTGATGTGTGGAATATGACGCAGTTGTATTGATGTGTGGAATTTTTCATGGTGTATTTTTCCCGTATTATCAAATGTTTACTAGTTGACCCGTGCGGAACTCCGCACTGTGCTTCGAATCATTTCATGTGGCGTTTCACTCTTTAAAACTTTTAAAGAAAGGACATTATGAAGAAGAATCGAAAAGAGTAAACGGATTTAAGTAAACGGAAAAAAATAAACCCACAAAAAGGCATGTAATTTGAAGACATCAGCAACAAAAATTCGTTGAGTACAATGTTGTGATACTGTGATCATGGCTCATTTTTTGGTTCTACGTATTTTCAATGCAAACATTAATATCATTAAAAGTGTGACTGAGTGACTCGTAAAACAGCAGTTATTGTGCTTGTGAAAAAACTGCTCGTGGCAAATACAATTCTGCCTATGTGAGTCTCTGACGTAAAAAAAAGGAAACGTTAAAGAGATATTTATTGGCACGGATTCGAACTGGCGCCGTTCTGATTATCAGTACAACACTCCAACCAACCGAGTAATTGCTCTTTCGTTTTCGAATGCGATTCTCTGAAGCAATGTGTGACAAAAAAGCTTTTTGACCCCCTCCCCCCAAAACAAGACCATGCGACTGTGTTCTGTCATTAGCCAGCATGATAAGCTTTAAAATTATTCGTAAAACATTGATTTTGATTAAGGAATGAGGAAGATCTCGCGTAGCGATTGTCTCAAATCGTAGGTGAACCTCCCCTCTGTCTGAGGGCAAGTTATAGTACTGGTAGTTTGGGTAGGTGCTGTTATACAGCATGATTTAGCTAATTTTTTCAATGAAAGCCTACCTAGGACCGCATCTTTAAACGCGTTTTACTAAAAACTTGAAAATGACCATTTATATCCCTTTGCTTCTCACTGAGTCATATGCTGCAGAAAATTTCGCTTTTAAATGTACGTCTTCCTTCGCAGGATTTTGATCCAATATTTTATGAAAATAGAACATAAATTCTTTGATTTTGAACCACAGTTATGTCGTTGCATTAGAAACTGAAAATAAAACACTTGTTTTAAAATGTTAAATCACAAAAAGCCTTTTAAAAATCATTTTAAAAAATAGCGTTATTTATTTCAATTGCTTTTGTTACGTATCATGTTACTAAATAGCATCCCGAGACAGAAGACCATTCAGAGTCTATTAGAGCATCGTGTTAATAATGCAAGGATCATGGGTTTTAGCCTAGCACATCTGCAAGAAAATGTCGTCTTTGAATGATTTTTTATCGGGTGGATACTGATCCGAATTTCTAAGAATGCATAATCTGAACTCATCGCGAAATTCAGAACCACCATTGTGTTGATGCATTAAAGGCAGAAACGAAACATCTTATTTTAACTTGGTAAATCGTAGCATCATTAATGATCTTGCTTATAAGATTTTTTTTTCACTTGGGTTATTCTTTAAAACCTTACAAATCTACAAAATTAGAACATAATTTTGAAGATATTTTCACCCCCTTCCGGTGAAAACATAAAACAAACAATTCTCATTTTAACTGTTTTTCTAAACATTGGCTTCAAAAAAAATCGTTGATTTCTGAACTGCCAATGTATTGTCGAGCGCGAATGCTTCGCGCGGATCAGCTACTCTTATGGATACTCTTAAAAGTACTAGAAAATCGTACGTCGGTTTGACATATGAAAATTACTTCTACATTTGCATTAGACCATTGCTTGTTTTGTGATATTTTGATAGTTGAAATGGTAACCCTAACTCCAGTGGATTAACCCTAAACTCCAGTAGGTAGCGTTCATTGTTGACTCTTACCAGTAAAACTGTTAATTTACCGAATCGAGTTCTGCCTTGTCACAATGAAGCCTTTCCTTGCATGTTAAACATTACCAAAACATATTAATTATCATGCCGTGTCGCGAGTTTCATTGTGGAATCCGCGCGTTATTCGACCATAGGCTATTATATATGAGGATTTACCTAATCTTAAAAAACAACTAAAACTAAATATAATATGAATTCTGTGCTTGACAAACATGAAAGCGTTTAATTTTTTATTGTATAAAAAAGGCTTGATTTTTTTTTTAATGATCTCAGATTTTCTAAAAATGTTTTTACTTTTGCAGAATTCTAAATTTTTTTTCTAAAAAAAAAGAAATGGTTTTATTTTAAATTCTAATGCTATTCTAAAGATTCACTGAGATGCAAAAATTTCGTTTTCTTTTAAAATCACTTAAAGCGTTAAATCAAAGTAAATAATTAACTTTACATTACTGCAAAGTAAATCACAGAATAAAAAACCATCAAGTGTCCGCATAAAATGATAAAGTTTAGATACCTATTTCTCGGTAAGTAAATTTGATTTTTTCATGATAAATGAAATAGTCTATGGCAAAATCAAAAACAATTCAACGTAAAATGCGAAAAAGACTAAGGAAAAAAGACAGATGGTGAGAAAAACTCGATATTTCTAGAAAATGTGAGAAAAAACCCGGTAAAAACCAAGTTCAATGCTGGACATTTCTAATGAACATTATTGTTTTCACTAAAACTGTGCAACAACGACGCATATAGTTTTAATAAACCTCTTCCCTGTGGGAAGTAGCAGTTACCTGAGTGACGCAAAATTTTTGAATAACAGCAGATGCAGAGAAAACCGCAGTGCCTACAACTTAATTACTTCAGCTCTGTTTTCATTATCCGCGCGCATCCGTGATGGAGCAACGGAGTAAACTTCTTGGCCATGTTTCTTTCGTTATTGCCAGCAACATAGTTTTCTGTCACTTTTAATCGCGGTGAGGGACAGCAGAAACTATGCCACTGGCAATTAAGTGCGCAACTTCCTTCCAAAGTCGTTAAATAAGGCTCACATGTATCTTATGAAACGATGACGTTGGGGGAAATATCCTGCGCTCTGCTCGTCTTCAAGGTCAATACTCGGTTTGATTATGACTCGCCAGAGATCTGAGAATTATTCATTGATTAATAAGTTTAATGAAATCGTTAAGAAATAAGCAATTTGTATGTTTGAGAAATAAGTAAGACCTTTGCGTTGAGAAATAACAGGCAATATCCAGCGTAGGTTAGCACAAATAAAAATCGTAGTGAATGCACGTGTTTCGAGGTTTCCAGGAACCATTTTGCTATTTTAGCCGCTTGCTGTTAATTGTCGTTGTTTTTACTAAATGTCTTTACATCTAAAGGCTCACAACATTGAATTAAAAAAGGGATTCCTGGAACCCCCAAAACACACGTATTCAGCAATCTATTTATTTGCGCTAACTAACGTTGGATATTTCCTATTAGTTTGTATGTTTTTTGGAAATACAGGTAGTTATCAAAATAATGGAAACACTTGGATTTTTTTGGGGGGGGGGGGATCGCTACTCTGCCGTAAATGTTCTGTTTATAAAGGTGCCCGTCTAACTTTAATCGCTCACACTAATGACTCTACATGGTGATTGAGTTCTGTGGTCACTTTTGCTGCTGTTGTTCGTTTTTTAGACATTACAATCCACTTCTATACCCGTCGGTTTATTTCACTAAGTTTCTCTTTCCGCCCACTATTTTGCTTCGCCGAGCTTGTCTTACTGCGCTGTATGTATGCTATCATGACTTTAGATACTGTACTTTTAGATGCGCCAAAAAGTTGAAATGTTTCAGTTACACTTGCTTCAGCTAGACGCGCTCCAACAATTTGGCCTCTTTAAAAACTTGACTGGTCTGACATTTCACGTGCTTGAAAAAAATCCAAGACTTCCAAAATTTCCGTTAAACCACTAAATAGTACAAGAATATGTACCTTGCTATTTATAGAAAAAACATAGCCAATTTTATTCTTTATTACTTACAAAGCGCATTCAAAAATGTCACTTTTATTCTCAGGTGTTTCCATTATTTTGATAACTACCTGTAAATGGCTATGTTAAAATTCGTCAAAATCACACTCAACAGATTAATAGTTTGAGTTTATGCTATGCTTCATTTCGCCAAATTTTTTTCTTTGAAATGTGTACGTCACTTCTTCAGCTAACATTTTTTTAAATGAATTTTGAGCAAACATATAAAATGATAAATGATTTTATTTTAAAAATTCATTGTTAGAATCCATCAAAATACAGAACTGACTCAGTATATTTCCAAATAAAAAAACGTAAAAAAATCGAGAAATCTATAAATCGAATAAAAAAATATGAATACCATTTAACTAAGGTAATAAAATATAAATAAATAAACCTACTTTCAATATGCTTTCTTACTAGCAGTACAGCTATTTCGACTTTTATTCAGTAGCCAAAACATGAAAATTAAAAACAAAACCAGTAAATAAGAGCACCTTTAACGCAATGGAATGGCATACACATTTGCACCTGCAATTTCAACTTTGAAACACCCAAGCAGACCTATGATAACTGTGTGCTTTATTTTGCTTAACTTTGACATCATTTACATGTCATCAATGGCATGAAGTTTCTTTCTGACGTTGTTTGGAGCTCCCATGAAGTTCCTCACAGCTTTAAACCAAGCTACATCTTTCGAATAAAGTTCTGAAACTTATTTATTTTTACTTTTAAAGTTCCGTTTTTTTTTCTTCTGCATTTCATTGTTTATATTTCAAATTCACAGCTTTAAAATTTCTAATAAAAGACAATTTTACATAGGAAACAATGACAAATTCTAGAAGAAAACATTAAATCAAAAAACTAGTAATTCAAATTGTTTACGTTCGAATTGAAAATAGTACTATGTATTAAAACGGTCAGTTCTCGAAAACAAGTCTTGCCTGAACTTTTACAAGATTCAATTTCTAATTGATTTAGTAAATGTAAGAAATACGTAAATAATCGTAGTTTTTAACAATAAATTGTATTATCATTTAGAGAAAAAAGAAAGAAAAAGAGCCGACTTAAGATGAGCATTAAAGAAAATAAAAAAATACCGATTATATAACTGGAAAGTTACCTAAAATTTTGTCAAAAAAATTATTTAAACATAACTGATGTTAATTTAAACATAACTTTTGAAGTCGGTGGAAAAATTATGCATAAAATCATTTGTAACTACGAATAAGTTACAGAAGTAAATTGAAATAGGCTTAGTTTCTTTAGCTTAATTATATAAGCTTATATTACATAGCTAAACACATATTAGTACATCGGTGACTGTAGACAAAACAATAGTACCGCTTCACTAGTATGTTATTCGCAATGCAGTGTATGAGGATGAACCATTTATCAACATTTTATTTTTCAGTAAAAAAAAAGAATCTCAATAAGTTAAAAAGCATTAATAAGAAATTATTTTATGCACTATATTAAACAGCATTCGGAATTTTTGTTCAATGTTACACATTTCTTACAATTGAAAAATATGAAACGGATTTTTCATATTTAGAACATGCAGGAAATCTGCAGATGTGTTTCTGCACGTGTCGATCCTGCATCTGTCAAAAGTCTCTTGTAAACGTGGCATTAGTTTATGTTGCATAAATCCGTGCATTGCTTTCCTGGGAAAATAGTTGACATTTTTCTCATTAAAATGAACTTAACTAGAATGTCAATTTTATATTTTAATAATGAAAATTTTATCATCAATTTATAATATTAACATAACACAATTTTCACGCGCATACTTCTTTAGTTATTTTTTGGACATGGATATTTTTAAATTAAGATAATGGAACTCAAGTTTAACAATTTCCTTTTCATATCTAACGAATTCATATTATGTCTCTTATAGGATAGTTAAAAAAAAATCTAACAGAGGAAAACCTGGTAACAAACTCTTAATTGCCTTGATTTGAGAACATCTGATAATAAGCCCTTGAAGTGATTTTAATAGTAATAAAATATTAATTTTTGATAAAACGGAATATAGTAGTGCTTCATCACAACTGCACGTATTCTTTTCTAAGACTTTGTGATTCCAAATATATATATTGTCTTATTAGAAAAGATGAAATGAAATTTAAATTATCAATTAGTTTTGAAGGGTCAGTTGATAATCGTAGCCATTTAATGATTTCTTCAATCAGCTCGTTATACCAGGAAAAACCTTTTTTAGAACAAAGAAATTACTAATTGGAAAAGTCCTGAAGCATTGTACAGAAAGATCAAACAGCACATTTGGCATTAATAAGTAATTAAAAGAGTTCCTCAACCAATTTGAAAAATGTCGCATTTTCAGTATTGACGAAAAGTATGAAATTTGTGCTCAAACTCCTCAAAAATGAGCATTTACACTTCTTGCTTTATTAGCGGCATTATGAAAGTGTCATGGAAAGTTTTAGTTTATCCCAAGAGATTTTGGGATAAACTAAAACTTTCCATAGAGATTTTACTCAGTTTTGATTCTTTTTTTCGGATTATTCTTTAGTACTAAAAGTCAAAGAGCCTTCCGACTGTTAATTTGGAATATTCAATTCTGATTGCGCGTTTCTAACCAAACTTCGAAATAATGCAATTTTTCGGTCACTTTTAAATTTCTGGACTAATTATGTTAGGAATAAAAGAATCATTATATTTTAAAGATATTATCAAAGTTTTTCTAAAGCTACCTGCTGTGAAAGAGTAGGTTTCCAAAAAAAAAAAAAAAAATTGGGAGAAAAAGACTATAAAAAACAACCATTTAAACAGATTTCTAATTTTTTTCCCCCTTTTAGTTTTTTCATATTTTTGTGAATGAATACCAGAGTATCAGAATCATTCGTGCAAGCATCATTTCTGAAATTATGCTTATCACATGCACATTTTAAAATTTAAATTAATTATTTAAAAAAAAATGGATCTTTATCTTACATTTTTCCTTGCACTGGTATTAAGTAGTTGATGCTTTTGAATGATTCAAAATAATGGGTGCGAGTAATCATGCACGCAGATTGGAAAAAATATAGATTAAATTCATATATTTTTAGAAACATTTCTACAAGTGCTAAGATGGTAAGAATGGTGAATATAGATAATAGCACTTTAGAATGTAAATAAATGTGGTGCATTTTGTTAGCGATCCAATATTGCAATAATGAAAACTATATGGAATGCGTGAAAAGAACATGCAATATAATAGTGCCTTCAGAATAAGCAAAACATTTTAAATACATAAGAGACTTTTATGGGGGATTATTTTACACAAATCAAAATTTATTTTCAATCTAAAACGTCAACGTTCCTTTAATGAGGTTCTACGAGAATCTCATTAAATATCGACAGTATCACCCAACTGGCATATAATTTCTTATTTTTGGTCCCTTAATTATCTCTAACTTTGCGATATATTGCTAAGTTGTCGTCAGGTTATGACACTGCATCAGTCTGCGTTGAAATTCAGACTGGTTTGCCTCAAAATACATGTTAAAGTTCCTTTTTGAAAATCGGTTTTCAAACAGAAAGAGAGGAGTACATCTACACCTTATACACCCATACTCTTAATTCGAAATTTAAACATTTTACGGCCAATTGTTTTTGAACTATGCGATGTAGCTACGTAAATACGTACTGCAAAACGTGAGGTTAAACGGGGGGTGAAGCATTCTCCTATCCTCCCCCTCACATACACACACAAAAAGAAAAGGGTAACAAGACATCATAAATAAAAACTTAAAAAATTGAAGCAAAATTTACATTATTAGTTCTCGTGCAAATCCAAAGCGGGAGAGCAGTCCCTTGTCAAGACCAAAGAGAACCATAGTTTGTGTTATAAGAACTTCAGTTTTTGGTGGTGAGCCTCGATTTCCTCCTATGTCCTTCCTGTGTCACCAAAAACAGATTAAAATTCCATTTACAGGACATTAATTTGAAAAAACTCCGCGGAGAGCTGCTTACACACCCCTTCTCACCTATCCTGGATTTGCCCAGCTTAAATGGTGTTTTTAAAATCTAACTATAAAATATTTTCTAGAGCAATGTAAGGACTTGTACTCTTCTCTTAATTTATCAAAGATGGTCCCGAGGCATTTTTTAGTATTTTGATTTTGAAAAATTTCCTGTGAGGGATCCCTGAATCTCTTCCCTTTCCTTTACATAACTGCCAAAGATGACCTCAAATTGAGTCTTTAGCATTTCAATTTCGAAAGCTTTCAAGAGAGATCTTTGAATAGTTAATGTTCCCCGCTCTCTTGATGTCTTCAACGTTACATAAATTACATCCTTGAAACTTCAATTTTGGAAAGTTTCCTAGAGGATCTCCCGTTTCTCTAAAGACAGCAGACGTAACCTGAAATCGAAAGGAAACCCTTACCTCCTTTTCTCCTAGCCTTACGAAAAATGTGCGTCCTTCATAATTTTTTGCTCAGCACTGTGTGTATAAATCTTATTTCGTAATTTTGACTGTTTTAATTTTTTCAAAAAATCAAATTACTTATTTTTTTTACACTCCAACAAATGTAATCAGAGTTCCAATTAGGGTACTGGAGATAATGTTTTGATTGATTTCGAAGCTCTTTAAATGATCATTTTCTACATGCGTGTTTTTTAATATTTTTCAAATTCAGAAACAGTGTATATGGCTATTTTGATCTGTCAACCAATGATTCAAATATTCAGACTCTTAGAAGTAATATTCTAAATTACCTTTTTTTAAACCATACTTGAAAACTACCAGCTAGATTATAAGATGTGTTACGCTTTTACGAAATATACCATGACACTTTGGAAAATACAAATTTGATCAGAAGTTTATTTTAACGTGATTACCTTTGTAATTAAAAATATAAGCAGTACTATTACAAAACGTAACAGCTACAAAAATGTATTAAGCGTTTCAATTTGTTTTTGCTCTTTAAAAATGTGTAGCAAATGCAAAAAAAAAAAAAAAATGTAAACATGAATATGGACTATGTTTTTACCAGCTGTATTGAGCAGTAATGCAAAACTCTTGTTTGCGTTTTTCTCCTCGTCAACTCTGTTGTTTGTATTTGGTTACCACTCGATGGGTAAGGACAAATCAATTTACGCGCTGTTTATTTTCATTGCTAAAATTGCAAGTTACATTAAAGTTACAATTACAAATACATTTGTAATGCTTAAATTACAAATACATTTGTAAGTTAAGCATTAAAAATCCTATGGAACTCTCATAATAGAGAATGCGTAATTTACATCAATGGAAATTGAATTTTCTGAAAAAAATAAATAAATAAAAAAAATAAAAAAACAAAAGACTTACAAAACATAATTTCAATTCAGTTTTGACTTACTCTGAAAAATTCAAGCAGAGAATTTCCGTTATTCCCATTAGTCGTTATTAATGCATGAACTAAAGTTTGAAAAAAGGGTTACAGTTATTGAAATCTCGTTTTATATTAAACTCGTAGGTATATGTTCACATGCCGCAGTGAGAAGCAAAGTGATACAAGTGACAAAATTAAAAATTTCAAAATCACCAGAGCAAATTATAGAAGAACCTTTCATCTGATTTAGGGCGAGAGATGTTACTAGTAGCTCTGGTAACATCTATACCAGATAAGTAAAATATGCTGATGTACAGCATATTTTACATAAAAAAACTCATTCTAAGATTTGAAATTTAAACGCGATTTACTTGAAACTTGAAAAAGACCACTTACATCCCTTTGCTTCTCACAGCTTCATACAGCTTACTAATAACACTTTTGCCTTTATAATTTACTTTGTTGTGAAATCAAGAAGTCTGCTTATTTTTTTCACTTCGACTTCAGCCTGATGCAAGCGACTTTTCTTGCATTTTTGATTGGTTCACATGTTTGTGAAAAAAAAAAAAAACACATTTCAATCAAAACTAATCTATTTCTTCTTTCTTTTTTTCAAAAATGCGAATGGGCTATCCCCAGTTTCTCCAAGACTTCAAATCCCCCCCTCCCCCACTTTTGATATATCAAAAGGTATAATTAAAACTCAAAAGGGAGTATGAAATGTCTGGGAAGCTGGTGAGACACCATACGAATCACGCGAGCAGAAAGAAAAATATGTAAAGGCTTATGTTAATCTATAAGCTGTTAACAGAGCCTGAATAAAAATATGCAACGGTAAACTCAATTTTAAGCAAAGTTATAAGTTTTAAGAAAACGATGTAATTACCTGGCTACAATTTTCGATTGCAAAAACTTTATCTTTTCCGAAACGAATTTAAACTAACGAATTATTAGTATGTTTTCTTGCTTAGGCTACCAAAACATTGATAATGACAAACAATTGCATTTCTTTTACCTTACTGTCAATGCATTTGTTCTTTTCTGAAATAAGACCTCAGATTGCGATAGCACTAAAAAACAAGAACAAAACAATCCACAAGGAAAAGAAAGGTCCATTGAAAGCTACGGAGCATGAAACGATAGTGAGATAATTCAATTTATCAAAGTAGCTGTTTCAGCGCTAGATTCACTAACTCATCATAAAAAACTAAAGAAACAATGGAATTTGAAAAATCTTAGTTATTCTTCATCTCTGACTCATAAAGCAATATTTATTTCGTTATTTGCACGCTTCGAATTCCTTTGACGATGTCATCAATAATTAAATCTTTTTTTCCTCAGCTGTAGGATTTGTCTTTCTTTTTGAAAGCATTCTTTTCATTTTCACATCTTGATCGCCTTCGAAGTAATATTGTAAAAATAAAAATTTCCAAAGGAACTGAAAACAGTAATTGGCTATCTAAATTGAACAACAATGGTCTAAGATTCCCCTAAGCACAATTGCAAAAAATACCTATGAAGAAACATAATTATATTCTATTTTAAACTGATACATTTTTTCTAGGTTTTGATGCTAAAATAAAATAGTTTCTTAAGTATTTTCCGTTCAAATAAATAAGACCATCTTGATCGCCTTCGAAGTAATATTGTAAAAATAAAAATTTCCAAATGAATTGAAAACAGTAATTGGCTATCTAAATTGAGCAACAATGGTCTAAGCTTCCACTAAGCACAATTGCAATAAGTACCTATGATGAATCATAATGATATTCTATTTTAACCTGATAAATTTTTTTCTAGGTTTTGATACTAAAATAAAATAGTTTCTAAAGTATTTTAAGTTTAAATAAATAAGACAATCATATTTTGAAACTCATATTAGAATTTAGTTGCATCAAACTGCATGAAAAATAATAAACAAAATTTTAAGTGAGGGGGCAACAAACGGAATAATTACGAGGATACGATGTATAGTTGGTTTTGCAGAGAAAGTTTTATGTATGGCTCATTAATATGTCGAGGCTGCTGAATTCAAAGGTGTAATAGCGTAAGTCTCATAAAAGGATCAAAATAAAAAATAAATATGTATAATTTTTTTCGAACAGATTTTTACCAGTGCATGACTTAATAAACACCTTTTGTACACATTTCCTTGAATATTATATAAAATATTTCGTACATATTTCCATAGGAAATGAAATATGGCAAAAAAAAAATTAAATAAAAAAATAAATAAAAATCTTGTTCTCTAAGCGTTAGTGATACCCATAAATTTAATGAGTAAATAATTAAATTATTTTAAAAAGAGGTTCATCGTCTGAATGAAAGTTTGATTCTCTCCAATATTGGTATTGCTTAAACATTAAGCAATGTCTTGGTTTACTTAAAATACACCGGCAGTTCAGTTATTCCATCCGAGGACTGCAGTTTCGTGCTTTTTAGCACTCATCAGCCCGGAATAGGAATCACATGAGCTGGAGGCGAAAAATCTTTTAAGGGAGCCAAGAGAGCCAAACAAAATGGTAGCTAATGCAGAATTAGCATACCAGATGAGCGACCGCATCAATGGTGCGGTTCAACTCAAAGATTGATGGCAAAACTAAGCATTAACTTACTACAAAATGTCTTGGTTTATCCTCAGTTTCACCTACATTTCAAATTTCCCTTTGCTATATCAATAAGTATGATTAAAACTGAAAAACGGGGGTAAAAATTAAATTTTAACGAAACTGGGGCGACACCAACTATCTTTGTGTTAAGAAATAAAACGAAAACTAATTTTAAAAGCTCAAAAATTACAAATTGAATTTTTTTATTTAAATGAGATTATTTGGCGCCTGTTCAACATTCTTCTATCCATAATCAAAAGTCATGTACATTAAAAAACAGGTTACTTGTTATATCGCATCACATGCAATTTTCGTGGTTCACGTACACATTGATTTTGACAACTTAAAAGTTTAGATATTTATTTTTAAAATTACATATACAATATCTTGTTCAATTTAAAATAACAGCTTGTTAATTAACTTTTTTTTCATTATTCTAAAACAAAACGATATTTTCAAAACATTTTGCATTAAACCAAATGAAATGTTGAGTAAATTAGCAGAAATTTAAAACACTTCAACATTAAAAGGCGCAGAAAAATGAGTTACCCTGATAAAGATATCTTAAGCATGTAGGTGACTGGGGCCGTTACCCTTTGATATGACATTGCAAGCCTCACAAAATCTTTAGATAGGTTTCCCAAACCAGAAGAAAATTTCACTGTACAAATTCGAAAATTGTTATCGTAATAATTCAGACACACATAGTCTCCATTTAAAAAGTAATAAGAACTGTGACAAACTTTTTATCAGTTGGTCATTTTACATAAGAATCAGCACTATCTACGTCAGAAGCATTTTGAAGTTATTTTTTGCTGCGCAGTGTTACCACTCCAGAAAACAGAAATTGAAAACTAAATTTTGTGTAAAGTATAGTTAACGATGATCATTTTCTACAACTTTCCACTACATTTGACAATATTCCTATTTGAACGCAGTAGTATCAGTAAGATATTCTGAGATTGCTAGCATTTTTTTATCTTTCAATGCTTGCAAAATAGAATCAATTGATTTGCCAGAAACATAAGCGGATGAAAATACATTTTAAATCTCGGCATTGAAGTCGGTAATGTAGACAAATTATAGTCATTTTTATAGTTAGTTTTCTTAAACTTTCTGCAGTTACCGCTGATAATGTGTCCATACTGAACAAACACCACAGAAAGGTTAGATGTCATTACTTCCACAGAGGTTTGACGTATTCATTGACTTATACACAAAATAACACATGAAAAAGTTATGTCACAAAAAGAGAAAATACCACTCAGTGCACCAGTAAGAATCGAAAACCACTACATACTGCCTACCACCACCACACACCTATCATATACTACACACTGGTAATATATGATACCTGTGACAAACCATATCTTTCATTTGTTAATTATTACTTTAAAAATAGTTGTTTTAAATATTTTAAGATGAATGACTGTTTGCTTTTTAATATGATCACATTTCGTTCCTCTGCTTAAAGAAATTAAAACACAGATTTAAATAATTATGTTCCTTGAAGTATATGTTCAGTAAACTGCTTTTAAAACTTTGCTTTCGTTCGTCTCAATAGCAAAGTAAAAAAAAATTCCAATCGTCTCATCACAATACTTACAGTGTGTTGTCTCTAAACAGTTCAAAAAAAAATTTGATGAAATAAAATAGAGAAAATGATACCTTAATTACATAAATTTTATTGCATTTGTAAGACGAACGCAATCAGCAATTAAAACCAATTGTGCACGAAACTTTAAATTCATTTCGCCTGCTTCTTTTCTCTTATACCAGTGCTGAAGTCTGTTGTCAGTTTGAATCACCGTGACGGATCGCGGAGTCTTTGCCACACGCAATTAAATTCATTATTTCCTTCTGTTATGGAGAAAGCAGATACATTTGTTTGCAGTAAGCGAATTCTCGTCTTCACTCTTTCTCGCAGAGCTTATTTTGAAAGCAAGTGGTAAAAGATAGTTCATTATTCCAATAATGTTGACGATGAAATCCTTAAATAGGTTCTAATAATAGAAAAATGATTTAGTTAATTGAGAAACATAGAAAAAGAGTGACAAACGTATGTAGCTGTTTTCAAATTTAGTTTTTAGTATGTTTTAGTTTTTTTTTCATGATTTAAAAAATATTTTAGGAGAAATGCTCCCATGAGTCTCCCAACTTGCTCCAAATTTTCATGCTCTTGAACTTTGAACCTCTCAAGCCCTCATAAGAATGTTAATGGCTAATATATTGCTCCTATTCCCTCGAACGAAAATTAGGGCTATAAAACTGTGGAAAACTGAAAAAAAATGGAGAAGGGGAGGGGTGCCATTTCCAAACAGTGGGATGTGTTGGGGAAAAACGGTGGTCATATTAGGATTCAGAGTTTCATTTTATGAAAGAATAAGCAAGATTTTCGTCAAAAGCCATTTGAAGGGTTTTTTTTCCGTTTAGTTATATTAGTCTTTAACTATAATTAACTAAGTAGTCTATACATTATATATTTTTTGAAGAAAGAGGTCCTTAAAAAAATTGCTAGAGCTTAAAAGATTTCTCATTCTTTAATTTAGTATGAAGTTTGGAACAAATGAAGAAAATGAGAGAAAAATATAATATCTAACTCTTGATTTGTGTCTTTACTTTATAAAAATAGATATATATTTAATTAATAAGCTTTAAGTACAAAAAGTTCTTCATTAACTTGCTTCTCTTTATGCTACTTTTTAATAACAAACGAACAATTATACAAACAATTAAAACTTGTGTGTTGTGGTAATCAGAAAACTTTCTTTCATTTTTATGTTATGAATTCCTTGATCAAACGCAAAATTGTAGTAAGTTTCGAGTAATCGCAAAAATAAAAATTCTGCTATTCGCAAAAGCGGGAAGATTTTGGTAATTGAGAAATTAACGGTCTAAATTCTTTTGTGTTAACTTTTTGGCACTAATGCCTGCGCGAGGAATGTTTTTCCTTTGCATGAGTGAGTGCATGAGAAGAGTAAGAAGATATCTATTTGCATAGGACTGCCATAAAACAAAAGAGATACAAAAAAATTACGCACGCAAAAATCTGACGACCGCACAAATTTCCCTACGCAAAAGGAGAAGAGAGCGAAAATAAAAAATCATTTCAATTGCGTTGCTTCTTTTAATTACGAACATTTTATTTATTAACAAGTAGAAGATGGAAACATATGATAATTTTAGATCATTTCGATATATCCGATAATTTGCAAACTGTTAAATTGCGTGAAATGCTTTCTTGAGCATACGACATTTTAATACAAATGCTCATTCACATTGTTGCATCAATTAAGCTATTTTTACTGGAGCAAGCGATGGCAAAATTTAGCCCCTCGAGACTATTAACACCAAAATTGAAACTGTGCCTATTTCCGTACATGCTCACGTTTATCCCATGTATCATTCAGAACGTAGCATTACTTCTTCTAGAGATATAGCTCTCGTAATGAACAGGAAAGAACGTTCGATTTCACGAAACTCTTTTTGAGCTATTGGCACAAAAATCGAATCAACTCTTGTACCTTCTAAGACCTGCGTGTCGATCAATTTTTGTTTTATTCCGTTCATTGACTCTCTAGATATAGCAGCCATAAGTAACGAGAAAAAAACGTTCAATCGATTAACCCCTCTTTTTAGCTATTGGCACTGAAATTAAAACATCACCTGTATTCTCAAGGATCAATGTATGGACCAATTTTTGCTTCACTCCGACCCTTCGATTGCTCCACCCCCTTGAGGGTATTGGCGCCAGAAGCGAATGGGCACCAATTTGCATATGCGTACCAATTGTCGCTTGATCTAATGCAGTAGTTTTTGCTCTACTGTAACCACACAAGAAATCGGTCACACATAAAGCCAGACAGACCTAAAGATATATTCTTAAATGATAAAAATGGACTCAATGCCCCTCAACGTGCAAACCCGTTAAAATTAGAAAATTTTCGCGAATCAAATTCTTTCTTCTATACAGGGTGTTTCTGAACTCTTGGGCAAAACTTTAAGAGGGGATAGCACACATCTGGACAAACAATACACTACCAAAAATAAGGGCTCAAAACAGGCTTGGAGTAATCGGAGATTCCGTTATCGTAATCTGCGTAATCGATTACAATTTTCTGTAATCGTAATCATAATCATAATCTGGCAATGAGACACTCATAATCTTGTAATCGTAATTTTAATCAACGTTTCTTGCATAATCGTATCTGTAATCAAAATTTCAATAATCGTAGTTCGGACTTGCAATCGTGTAATCCTGACTTTCTGCAAGTGAAAATTTGTTAGCTGAGATTCTGCAATGGTATAAAGGAGATAGGGTCCGGACAAAGGAGAAGATAAGACTTCAATAGGAACGTTCAAAAGGAGGGTTTTGAGGCACAGCTGACGGTTGTCAAATGAGGAACATAAACGAGCCGTATCCTGAGCTGTTTGTAACCTGTAGATGCCTTTGACGGGGACACTGCAGGAACGTCTCTTCTCCCGGGGATTTAAGGATTGGTCATCATTTTTCCTTTTCATCACTCAATGACAGGCAAACAAGCGATGCTACCACCTCACCTCAGCAAGAGAACAATATTAACAGTACAAGCATATGTTTTCGATTCGAGAAAGTTTTGAAAAATAGTTACATGTATGCCTTTTGGTGTTTTTTTACTTTTATTCACAGAAGATGAGTCACCAAAACTACCTTAAAATAAAAAAAGAAAGAAAAGAAAAACCTGCTCACATTTAAAGAAGTGAAAATTCTTTCATAAAACAGAAAATTGAAAGCAAACTAAAAGCTTTCGAAACCAGCGCATCAAATTGGGCATGATATTGATCTCCTAACTGGGGATCAAACATTCATGTGTACCCATTGCTTAGTAAAATTGCATCTTTGCGCATCATCTGCTCCAGTTGAGCGTTTGTTTGGCATGGCCGGAAAATTTAACACTTCTCAGAGAATGAAACCTGACAGCTTTTAAGCATCGGTGCTATTGAAATGCAATAAAATATTATTTTAAAAATGCAGTATTTATTTTTGAACAATTACTTTCATATCATTTATTTATACTACCTGAGTGTACTTTAATGCTATGCATGTTTTACAAATCCTGCAAGAAAAAAAACATATTTTTTTTCTTAATAATTGGGTTGAATTAAATAGAATTATAATGAATTGTAGAGAATAGAATGTAGAAATACAGCACGTAAATTTTAGAAACCGTAACTTCTAAAATTTTGGTTGTATGCAAAATAACAATGAATATTTTAATCATGTACAATATGCATTATGCTGGGGCAAACCATTTAGTTATGGGATATCTAATTACCTATGCAGGACATATTTTCAAATTAGTTATGTAGTATTTAAATGCACAATCAAAAATCATATTTTTTCATCTATGACGTAGTTACCGCAAACGAGCAATGAGAATAATATATAATGTGAATGTATTTTTCTTCCACGATTCTGTAATCGTAATCAAAATCGTAATCGGCACATCATAATTGTAATAGATTAAAAATTTTTAAATAAGCTAATCATTGTTGTAATCGTAATTATGTTTTGGCAGAGGATTATAATCGTAATCTCCTATTTGTCAAGCTTGTAATCGTAACTGATTACATTCTTTCGTAATTGACTCCAAGCCTGGTCCCAAACGTTTTCAGAAGGAGATAGACGGCCATTAAAGTTTAGGGACCAAAGTCTCAAATGTTCATAAAAAACGGAAAACATGGTCGATTGGTTTGCGGTTTTCGCTAAAATTTTTCTTTTTATCAGAATTTTCTTGCAGATAAATTGCAGTTTAAAAAATGCCGATAGAGGGCGCTTTCTACTTTGGAGTAACTATTTTTTTTCGGCTATTTTTGAATATCATTAAATGTTTTCTAATGCTTGGACTTAAACTTAAGTTTTGAACTCAAAATCTGAATTGTTGGGAGTGATGAAGTAGCGAAAGCTGAACTGTCTTCAAAGTTGAAATAAACTTTCTCACAAAAAAATATATGCATCAAGAATAAATTGAGCTGCAACCACCAAACTTGGTAGAGATGTAGTTTGTTAAGAGATGATTTAAATTTCCTCGAAAGTGACGAAAAGGTAGGCGCGCTATGCGTATAGAAGATACGCAGATAGGTACGGTTGAAAGTGTACGGTTGAAAGCTTGTGTGAAAGAGCACTTCAAACGAAACTATCGAGTTGTAAGGACGCTATTGTGACTAAGACGACCTTTTAGAGGGATACGAACAATTGTTGGACTTTTTAAAGGGACGTACAGTACGTCTCAGAGAAGCAGGTTGGTTGTACGCGCGTATCTGCCGCCACCTCGGAAGAAGTGATATGGCAGTAGCATACTGTATATACAAATATATGAATCACTCCATTGCGATCGGTTAAGGCATTCAAGAAACAGAAATGAGCGCGAAGATCGAACATCATAAGAGCGGCCGCTACCGTATTAACAAGGTCGCTAACATTAGTTCCATGCCGTTTAACACCTTCCAAGAAACTGATTGCAGGAAGAAAAACAATTCGGAGTAGATTGAAAGATGCTCTTATCTCCAATCGGCGTCCATTGCGATGGAACGGATTTTCGTCGATTGGATTTTCGCTGCACTTGACTAGCTGGGTTCCGACAGCCAGAAGGCATGATATCTTCAACGATGAATCCCGATTTAGTCCCAGTGGTCATAGGTAACCTATTTCACTCCGTACCACGTCGTGTTTTGTCTTGTAGAGCTGCTAAAGGAGGCTTTACAACTTCTGGTTTTGTAACATTTATTGTGTCATAACTTCTTAATACAACACTCTTTTCTTCTTATCTTATAATAGCTTCTTTATCTCTTCATAGGCCACATCCATTTTAAGTTTCGTGAAGATCGCTCGTTTTCATTTGGGTTAATGTAGTTTTTTGTGACAGGAGCGTATTTCAACTTCTGAACACAGTTCAGTTTGTGCAACTAAATCACCCCCAATGATTTTGATTTTGAGTTGAAATTTTAAGTTTACGTTTAAGCATTATAAAACATTAAACAAGATTCAAAAATAGCAGTAAAAAATAGTTGTTCGTTACTCCAAAGTCTAAAGCGCCCTCTATCGGCATTTTCAAACTACATCTTCAAAATTTGTTTTCAAGAAAATACTAATAAAAAGAATAATTTTAGCGAAAACCGCAAACAAATCGACCATTTTTTCCGTTTTTTATGATCATTTGAAGTTTTGGACTCTAAACTTTAATGACGCCTATCTCCTTCGGAAGACATTTGGGACCGTCATTTTTGCCATTATATTGTGTGCCCTGATGTATAATATCAACCGTTTAAAGTTTTGCCCAAGAGTTCAGAAACACCCTGTATATGAGATACAGAAAAAGACTACAAAACGCATAGAAAGGAAAAAAAATATTTCATAATTTAAGAATGAAAAAAGGTGAGCAGTTGAAGTTTCAGGAGTATAGTTAATTTCTTTATCTTTGCTACAAACTATGCCCATTACTTTGGTTATAACCTAGAAAATAAAAATTAATTTCTTTATGAAGAGAATTCTCTTAGATATTGGTAAACACATTTTTAACATTTTAACAATACAAACCGCTTGAAGGATTTTGGTAACTCTTTTAATAAAGAAAACTTAACTTTAATTATTCTTACCAGCTGCTCAATTTAGCATTACTGAAAATTCTTTGTTGCTGCTTTAAAATCAATAATTACGCTTTCCTGTTATTATTTTTCTGAAATTTAATCTATTTGTTTGTGCATCTTTGATATTAGCAACAAATATGGAAACAAGGTAAATAATTTCTTTCTTTTTTTTTTCAGTGTTTCACAAAACGGTCATTAGCTACCGATTAAACAGCTGTGTTTATGATAAACTATTTCTTTCCGCTATATTATGATAAATTAACTTAGAAAACAAGTGTTGCAGTGATACTTCTTGTTATATTGCGTGATTAAGCAACGATAAATATGTTACTTGTTTTTAAAAAAACTTTCCCCAATAGGCCTCATTAAACTCTGACTAATGTGTTCTAGAATTTTCTTTGTGTTTACTTCAGAATAAAAACAAAACCGCAATTAAATCATTTAAAAAAGATAATTTTAAATAGTATATTATTCACATCAAGGTATTTCTTATCGATCTAAATGTGAACAACATTTATTTACTAAATAAATACATTGAATGTTTACCTAACTACCATTAGCTGAGAGTGTCAAATCTTTTAATAAGAGTGTAAACGGAATATTGGCAATGAGATTCTAATTGCGTAAATTATAGAAAATCTTTAAAAGAATCACTCCTCGTGACAAGAGATGGCAAAAATCGATTGAAAGAACAAACGATGGAACTAAGTTCCAAAGTCTTACACCAAAGGAAGTTTAAGTCGTAAAATTATACATTTTAAAGCGGAGCCTAAAAATAGTTTAGCTTTCAAGTCTGAGCTTCAACAGGCGTCTGGAGAAAATGGCAGAAACAAGGGACTTCAAAAAGATTCGAACTGTTGAGATAAAATAACGACATAATTAAAAGGTTCTTTTTGAGGGCTGAGCAATTAAGATCTGCAACCGCTGACGCCGCACTTTGGTCTTTTACTAATGTAACATTTCTTGGCCCAATTATGAAATGCCCAATCAATTTTAAAACCGCAGGGCAAACACTGAGAACTCTTATAACGAGCCACCTTTCACCGACGAGAAGTGCAGTAATTGAGTTGTAACTTTTCTAAAAGATATTTCAGAACTAACGCTTACCATTTATATTCTTAGAAAAGCACAAGTAAGAAATTGTAAAGTAACTTATGCTGTTACTTAATCTTTTGGATTGGGTGTCAAGACAGTTACTTTGTTGCTAACAGAGAGTAAAGTTTCGGTTAAAAGTCCTCAACATGCACTTTTGTTTTCCAGTTCAATTTTATTCATTCTTGCTTTCGTAGTTTATTTTAGTTGGGCGTTAACGAAAGCTAAACCTTTTTTGAGCTAAACCTAGATGATACGATCATCGCATGATTAAAAGGAATTATTGAGCATAAGTTTTTCCACCAATAGTTATTTAAAACCAAATATATGAATGTAGTAAAATTAAATACATTGCATGAGTTCTTGCGGCGTCGGTGGCTTTTGTGCAGGAAATATTTTAGTGAGTAATTTAGGAGAAAAAAAATGCATCCAAATCGTCAAACCCTTCGGCTTCATGTCATTAGTTTTATTTTATAATCATTTGATTTTTGACAAAAGAAAGAAAATTTCTGCATGAGAAACTTAAGTTACTGTTTCATATTAACCATATTAACATGAATGTAAAATGAAAGAATGTTGGAGTGGAGGGGGGGGGGACAGATATCTTTTTTTCATGCGCTATTTTTATAGAAATAAATCACAACTATCTAAACAATAAACAACATCAAGGGTTTACTAAGGCATAATTCTGAAGTATAAAATTACTTTGGTACATATTTTGCTTTTTTTGTTGTTTTGCCAACATTTTTCACGTTTTCCCGCATTTT
The DNA here is from genome assembly GCF_026930045.1 of Uloborus diversus. Taxonomy (NCBI): domain Eukaryota; kingdom Metazoa; phylum Arthropoda; class Arachnida; order Araneae; family Uloboridae; genus Uloborus; species Uloborus diversus. The sequence continues at coordinate 97,486,600 of NC_072735.1, forward strand.
GTCTGCCTACTATATCTGTCCGCTAAATCTATTGATTGATTTCTGACAAAATTTTTCTAACATGGAATTTTTTACTATTTCATTAATCAGCGGTTTTATTTTAACAGCAAAATTTACCGGATTTTAGGAGAAATTTATTGATGAATTCCTTTTTCTGAAATTGAATCATGAGAAAAAAAATCGACTCTGAGTCCTATTTTGTCTTATTTCGTCCATTTCGGCAATTTCCTAGTGTGTGTGTGTGCATTTGTGTGACCAGTTTTGCCTTACGTGAACTTGTTCCCATTGGTTTCTGAAACGAATTCCTCAAGGGGGTGGATCAATCGAACGTTCCTTTATTTTTGCTTGACTGCAATTCCTCAGGATGTAACCGGCGGACTCAAACAAAATTCAGTTCATATGTTGAACCCAATGGGTACCAGTGCTGATTCAATTTTAGTACCAATCGCGAAAAAAGGTTGCTGGACAATTGAAGTTTTTTTCTACATTCTTATGAATGCTATATTTCAAGAAATAATGAACAGAATCAAACAATAATTTATCAACAGAAAGCCCTTAGAGGTTACGAAACTAGATTTTGTTATGGCGTTAATAGCTCAAAAGAGATGGTGCAATCGAACACTCTTTGTTGTTCCTTTTGAGTGTCATATATGAAAAAGTAGTGCTGCACGTTTGAGATGAATTTTGGAAGAATATGAACTTAAAAAGGAACAGGCGTTGGTTTCATTTCGGCTCCGATTGCTCCAGGGGGGGGGGTAATATTTGCTATTTTTTGCTCGAACAAAAAGTTTTATTAATGCAAAAATAAGAAAGATAAATCGTCGGTAAGTTTTTGCGAGGGTTATTTTATTTTTGTTGTGAATAAAGTGCTTCCTCGTTAGGAATGTGGATAGATTTCTTTATCCTGATTCTAGTAGGTTCTAGAGGTTACAGGGTTCTTCTTCTTTCCTTTTTTGCATTAAAATACAATATATGCATGTTAATGTTCGAAATGTCGCCAAACATCGCCAATCGTAGCGACATTTGGCGATTTCTTGCCAAATTTAGCCGTGAAAGGGAAGCCAACTTGACGATAGCTCTTTAATTTCTCGCCATTCCCATAAGCGTAATGTTTAATGCTGTATAGCAGGCAAAATACAGGTAGAATTTCAAAAACTGCGGTAATTTTTAACAAAACGTGTTGGAATAAGAGCCACCTTTAGCCAGATTTTACAACAAATTAAGCATATACATGTGTATTTAAAAGCAAAACTAATTATTATTTGCAGATTATGTAATAATACGTTAGATCTAAGAATTCATTTCATAGATATAAAAAAAAAGTTTTGTTACGTAAACAACATATTTCTTTTTGTCATTTTAGTAAGCTCCAAACTAGTGCTGTTTCTTATAGAATAACCTTTTATACCATAACCTAATTTAACTGTTTCCTTAACTCTATAGAGTAAAACAGAGGCAACACATCAGCTCCACAAATCCCTCAACGCTTCAAATAGTACTGTAAAATAATATTAAGTCTTCTGTGTGAAAATGCATCTACAATTTTGATTCAAAATTTGTTTCCGGGATACGTGTTGCCCTATTTTAGTTCAATAAGATGAGCTGAAACATAAAATAAGTACACTTATAACAATTCAATCAAATCTTATCAATTATCAATTTTGGACTGATATGAAAACGCAGGCTTTTGATGCCTAGTTTGAGCTAATGGAGCTTTGTATTAAGACTCTGAAGAACTTCTTGATAAATGAGTAAATCATTCTTCTGCTAATGGAAATATTCACGGATTAACTACTTCCAACTGAGCAGTCTTTACCGCCTCTGCTCGGAATTCCGAATTTGCTGTATCCTCTTTGAAGGAAAACAATGTGCGCACATTTGCATCAAAACGTCCTGCTGCGATTCGGGCTAGATTAAAATGGAAATGAGAAAACGCGGGAGAGGGGAGAAGGACAAAAGAACTTTAAATCATTTTGTATATTTCTCATTTAAGGAACCTCTTGGCAGATGGACAAAGAACACATCTCTGCCTTCACGACGATTTTAATTAGCTTAAAATGCAGCCTATTAGCATGCAATGGAACTTAAAGGACTTGAATAGAACTTATTTAGGCGTTCTAGTGTTTATTAATTTCCAATTGCAAGAGTAGATGAGAAAACATTTTGCCATTTTGTATTGTTTCCTGTTACCGGTAACTTTTCTAAGTAGTTTTGAAACAAGATTTTTTTTTACGAGCGCTAAAAGTGATTAAGAAAATAGGGGAGAATTTTCGTCCTTAAAAACTAAATATAACTTGAAGGCTTTCCAAAATTCTTCGAACCTTAGATTTGTTTTATTTGTTATCATTTTATTGTTATAACTAAAAGATTACTGACTTAAAAACAATACTTTAAACAAAACTGATTAAAAATCTGAAATGTTATTAGCAAGGATGCCCGTAGCACTTATGTCTCGTATAATGCCTGCATTTTTGAGCGATCAAAATTATATTTAAGAATAAAAATTGTCATTACTTGTTTTCATAAATTTAAAAAGATTATTCAATTAAAATGGATATCTAAAAATCAAATTACATCTCTTAGCAAAATACTTAAAATTTTATCCTATTGCAATTATTATATGGTTCAAAATTTTATTCAAGTTCAAATTTGGTCATTAACATTGATTTTTCTCTTCATGATAATGACAGGTGAAAATTTAAATATTTAGCTCTGCTGTCAACACGAAAAGTACAGAGAACCCTTTATTAGAAAATCCTAATTGTTTTTCTCCAAAAATTGTACTACTGATAATATTTTAAGATTTTATTTTTCAAAAAAAAAAAAAAAAAAAATCCTAGTATTTTTAGAATGAATCTTGACTTAAGTTTGAAACATTGTGCATGACATTTTCTGATGCTTAAAATAAATGGCAAGTTACATTTATTCTATATTATTAAAATCTATCCGCGTCTATCTGTCTGTAACTCTTTTCTCTAGTAGGATAGACCGGGGCACATTTACGAGGATTTTTTCAATGAATTTTCAAATTTTTATGTTTGAACCTACGAAATTTTAGACCTTATTGTTTTATTAAGCAATTAATGAAGTCAAAATTTGCATATTCAGTTATTGCTCAGCTTGTGTTTTTAACTGTGAAAAATGTTTTTTGAGTTCAAGACGGTTGCGACTCGCCCCGATGCGTAAACTTGCCCCGAACACGGGGCAAGTTTACGCATCGAGTGGGGCACGTTTACGCATAATAAAAATGATACCAAGGAGTAAGTGATATAGGTATTTAACCAAATTTAAATGTTTTATTTCTATTAAAACACTTTGAAAACATGAAAATCATAAATAATTAATTAAAGTACATTTTTCAGGCTAAACTAAAACCATGGGGCTTATTTGAATTAAAAACAGAAACTATTTATTCATATTCTTCATCACTGTTAGATTTTACTAACAAAAATAAAGTATTTCTTTTCGTATACATGTCATGGGATTGTGTTTTGAAATCTAAGGCATTGAACCCTGTATTGTCTTCTTTTCGATTGGTTGTTTGCATTCAAACAATAGATGCAAGCGCAATTTTCTACTTAGTAAAAAGAATAGTTCATTAATTTCCTTTTTACAGAGTGTACTAACTTTTTCCCTGTTGCAGGTTATGGTTTCAGACATTTTTTTTTGATATCTTATGTTTCTGTTTTAACAGAAACTTGTAAATTTAAAACTAATTTCTCCTTTTTTTTGTCCTGCCTTTTTTTTTTTTTTTTTTTTTTTTTTTGTAGCTTCTAACTGATCTTTTCTGAGGGCTTCTTTAATCGGAGCAACAGTTAGGAAAAAATGAGGATGCTCACAATCCTTTCCTGGTTCCTGAGCTTTGGTCCTATTTTTTCAAACGGTCGCAGTTGGGGTAGTCAATATGTGACGATGTGGAAGGCCTAGTGGGAGAAATGCTTAGATTACCGATAAGCCTTTTCATTATTTTGACATCTAACGTGGTTTTGTTAGTGTTTTGTACGTAATGTCTTACCATCTTTAAAATAAAGAAAATGTATTACAGGCTGAAAAGTGTGTAATGTTCAAGAATCCGTTATTCGTACACACTTTTCGTGCTTCATGTCCATTACCTCTTGCGCGACGGTATGTAAGGATGCATATCTGCTAATCACTCCCCACAACACTCCGTTTTTGCATTCACGAAAAAATTTCAGACATCGGCACATGAAAAGATTATGTTGTGATGCTTCAAAAATGCAAATTTTGTTTTCATTGCCTTTCTCCGGTACAAATTCAGAGCAAAAAGCAGCTTTTTCTCAGAAGAAATTTGCATGCAATAAATTCTTGTCAGTCGTAAGAGATATGGTACGGTGGTATAAAATGACGTCATCCGCGATTCTTTGTATTGCTTCATTTCACAGGATCCGTTTCTACACTCCTTCTTTCTGCCCCTCAGAATGTAACCCTATGATTCTGTGCAATTAGTGGTCATCCGAGTAGAAAGTATCACCCATGCTTATTTGCAAAAACAATTTAGAATCCCGTTGTGTGCAATTAGTAGGCCGACAGAAAAGGTACCCACACAACACAAACTGGTGGAATAGATGTTGAAAAGTTGTCGAATCGGGTCCAAACACTCGTCTATAACTGATCTAAAAACCGTCTGTAACTCGTCGAAATGTCACCTCAGAACAGTCGAAAATCGTCTTATACACGTCGAAAAGACGACTATAATGGATGAAAAATGGTGGAATTAGATCTATAATAGACGATATCCATAGCGCTAGATAACGTTACCAAGAACAGTTATAGATGATCTAAAAAACGTCTTATACGACACATTACATTTTCCTTAACCTTTTAACATTCATACATTTTTGTCTAATCTGCCAGTTCAATTTTTTAGTACTTATTGCAATTACACTATTAAACTTAAAACCTTATTTTCAATTTTTCATGTGCGTAAGCTTATTTTTTTATCCAACAGTCTTATTTCCATATATCATTTTGAAACAGAAATCATCAACAAGATCAATAAGGCGCTATAAAACAGACGCTAAAATATCAGAAGTAAAAAGCGGCGGTGCTGCTCAACGTACGTTGAAGCACGCCCAAGCAGCACAGAGGCGTTCAAAACTCGTTCTATTACACGTTCAAAGCACACCAGCCGATACGTTCAAATTACGTTCTCCCAGAACGGTCTAAAAAGCGTCTATGTGTCTCATCGATCGATGTCGTATAGCACGTCGAAATCTAGTGTTGTACCACCGCTTTTGCACCAATTTTGAACGTGGAATAAAACATTATGTTAAAGTGCTAGGAAGACGTTTCATTTTGGTGTTCAGTAGAACGTCGAATGTTACGTTATATTTAGGTGCTAGGAATACGTTTGATTTTAGTTCTCATTACACGGTGTTGATATTTTGGTTTTAAAGGCAACTTTAATAGGGAAAATTAGAATAGGCTTGAAAATGCAATATTTCTCAAAAAAAAAGTATAATTATTGCATAATTTATATGCAACAATTATACGCTTTTTTTTTTTTTTTTTGAGAAACAACGTATTTTCAAGCCTATTCTTTCTCCTCCTTTATGATAAATCAAGTTCATTCAACAACTTCTGAAATATATTATCATAAAAGATTTTCTTTAAAGTGTCAGTTCGATTCCGTTTTACTTTTGGTAAGTTTAAATCATGCAGGTGGACCGTATTATGAAATATTAAAAATATGTGCTAACAAAGAAAAACCATTATTGAAAATAACAATTAAAAAATGAAATTAGTCACACGATAAGAGATCGTATTATATTCAAATACCGGTTAAAACATGATCTGCAATAAATAAATATAGTAATATTAAAAGCAATTGATAAGAGAGAGAGTTAATGTAATAATGTTTGTTATAAAAATAAAATTGAATACACGTTGATGTATATATATAAACATTTATTTATTAAATACAAAGATTATGCAAATATGTACACACAAAAAGAACAAAAATATCCCAGATTAAATTATCAAAACGTACAATGTGTACGAAAATTGATTTAGTGAACATATTCTAGAGGCGGCATTTTGGCACGATCGTTAAAAATATTTTTTTCTTTGGAGGCTGTCCTTAAATGATGTCACGCTTTGAGGAAGGGGGGGGGGTTCGTAAAATTGAGTTTGTGACAAGGAGGAGGCAGGGTCTGTCAGAAGTGTTACATCACGCGTTTTTTTATAAGAATATGCTTATAAAAAGAGCGAGATATGTCACAAAGGGGGTGGGGGCACGGCGAAGTGTGACACTTCGTCAAAGGGGGAAATGGCGCCCATATGTGTAATTTTAAGGGGGGGTGACTAAGAATTTTTTTTGTTCCGAGGCTTTTATTTGAAGATTTTTTTTTTTTTTTTAACTTTCTTCTTCTGTGTACATAGTAAAAGAAAGTTACAGTCGTGAAGGGATTCCTGTTTTAAAATTAACCATTTTAGGGCAATCATTTATGCACAGCTCCTTATGAAAATAAACTATCAAAAGTGCTTTACAAAGATTTATTTTTGTTGTTTGGAAGCCTGCTGAATGTCACACGAAGAAAAAAAAAAGGAGAGAGGGAAAGAAAGAAAGCGGCAGGGAAGACATTCAATTCCTGAATGGGTGGGAGAGGAAGGGAAAAGAAGAATTATATATATATATTTTACAATAGATCAAGCGATTAATGACGCCTGAAAAGGTAAATTTTACTTAATGCGTACTATAGCAATTATTTTAAATTTTTAACTCAATGTAAAATGTATCCATAAAATTGTATTCACCAGACACTGCAAATACATTTGGAAATAATATTGACATATATAGAATTGCGAGACATAAACACGCTTGTTTAAGCAGATGAAAAAGTTTTGGTCTTATTCCGTGAAATGCAAAACTCAGTAAAATAATTATTACTATCTTCAACTCTAGGTATCGCAAAAAATCGTATTAGTGGTTTAAGAATTTTGCTGTCTTTGTCAATTAGTGTTGCAAATGGAGAAATGAGTTTCAAAATAAAAATAACAATTTGTTTGAAGCTCCATAACTCTTCAAGTTAGGTTAAATGGCAATTAAACATGAATTAGTAAAAGAAATCAATTAAAAACTTCAATCATCAGGTCCTGATATACCAGACAAAAAAAAAATGTACTGAATTCTAACGTTAGTCTTGATATTATTTGTTTTTATTTGACTGATAATTTATTTGTCTTTTCTTGTTTCTTGTCGACCCAGAATGAAGCAAACAAATTTCTATTTTCCAAAAACTATAAAATATTCCTGGTTCAAGACAAAGTCATTTTGCTCACAAATGCTTCTTTTCACTAAAAAGTTGTATAAAGGGAAAAATCTCTTGGTTCTAAGTAAATTTGCAGCAGTTGGAAAATTTAAGCCTAAACTTGCGTATCAGAAGAGTAAGATTTTTAATGAATCAGAGCTTGATGTAAAGGTGCCAATTTCAGAATCGTTTTTCGTTTCCTCCTAATTAATTTTTAGAGTTGATAAGAGCAGATAAACTGCTCTTATCAACACTAAAAGTTAATACAAATCACAATAGAGGAATGATAGGTCAGCATTAAGACCTTTCAAATTTTGTACAGCACAAGCAAAAGCATTTAACCCATCAAGTTGTCATAAAAGTGTCCTAATTGCATTCTATTTACTATTTTAAAACTTTATGGGATATATATATATTGTTAGAACAATGATTTTATTTTATTCGTTAACTCAAAATTGCTGTACTGATATTTTTTTATCAGAAATACATGGCATTTCCAACCTCTTTTTTGTTCTCAAAAAATATTAAGATACTTCTATAGAACCGACCTTGATCAAGGATGTGGTTCAAGTAAAATAAATTAAATATTACTACAAAGTATTATAAGTCAGGAAGATACGTTTAAAGCTATGCAGATACAGAATGAATAATGTTCGATGCTGTAAAAAATTGTAGATACCAAATTCAACATATGTATGCACTCACATGAAATATGAATAATACATGTAAAACATAAAAATACAGATTTAACCATAATAGTTATGCATAACATATGAAATTTTTTCTATAATTAATAATGTAAAATTAAGCACCTGTAAATAAAATAAATGTATGCTCCTTTGGCACAAAATGTATTGCCGGCAAATGTATTTTTGCTAGGACGATTTTTACGGTTTTTTAAATGCAAAAATATGTACATACACAATTTAAAAATGTATACACATTAAACACAAAAATATTAACAAAAATTTTAAATAATGTGCAAAAACTAATTTGTTTGGAATTCACTCGAGTTTTCACCATTTTTGGTGAGAGCTTTTCTCATCACTTTTTACTATACCCGTCACTTCAAGTACTTTGCTCGTAGGAAAAAGAAGTTCAAGCCAGGTCTTTGCTGATGATTTTTGTTCATTATGAAAAAAGCAAATGATCGTGATGAGTTTTTAAGCTTTTCTAGGTAGTGTTAATACAATTCAATTATTTTTTTAAATTGTATATTTATGCCGAAAATTTGCATGCTTCTTTTGCAACCAATCTTTAATGGTATTTTGAACAACCTCTACTGCAATTCCCGTTGAAAATGGATGGAATGTTGGAATTTTGTCTTATTGCAGCTAAAAAGAGAGAGAAAAAAACATAAAATTAATGCAAGCATATAAAAAGCATGATATAAAAATTCATAATTTCTTTAAAAATTGTGAATTTTCTTTAGTTATTATGAAGCTGGGAATGTTTAAAGGGGTAGGATTTTTAATTAATCTTTTTCTCTCAAAACAACTCGTGTATCTTTTTCTCAAAAGCTGCTTGGCATCCTACTTTTCACATTTTTATGACATAATGCATGACTGTTTCTGTCTCTAGTGAAGCAAGAATTTGGAAATATTTTGTTACATATTACGTAAGTAGACTAGAATTATGTTGTGATGAAAAAAATATTACGTGATGTTAATGATATATTAATATATCACTTTAATATAGTACATTACTTTTTGGCAATTTTTAATGATAAATTAATACTATTAATATTATTAAAATACACATTTTTTTACCGAAAATATTGTAATTAGAAAAGTTCTATCAAAATACCATATTTTCAGAAAAAGATATTATATATTATCATGATAAAAATCGTAAACCTTCATTTTGTAACTTTTTGTATGCAGATTGAAAATTCATACGAAAAAAAAAGAAACAGTTTGAAAAAAAAAATATAAATTTCATAATCCAATATTTTCAACAAATTTGGACAACTTAATAATAAACGAAATTATTATTTTTTTTATTTTTCAAGCTCTCAAAAATTCCCAACATTATAGGGTAGAGTTACAATGAATGGGACAGCTGCATTTTATGCCAAAGTAAAATTGAAAAATATGCCTAGCTTTGTCCTAAATATGGAAGCTATAGTTTAAAGCTGCAACAGCTACTGGACAAGCTAGGAATAATTTTTCATTTTATTATGCAGAGGTGGTCATCTTCTCCAAGGTTGCACCCCCTCAAATGCCCCCTCCACTACATATTATCAAACACCCTTTCACATTACTCCCTAATAGTTTCAAAGTTGTATTTTGTGTCATGGGTACCCCTGTATTTCGGTATTAATGAAGCACTAGAACATTCTACCAAACTCCCATACTGTTTTCTACTATGTAGAACCTGTAAAGTTAACCACCTGTTTAAACTGACTTCTTTTGTGAGACAGAATTTGTTTTATATCTAATTTATCAACTTCTATGGACCACTTAAGTACTACACCAGAAGTGAAGCTTACACAGGTTTCACTGTACCAAGATATTCTTGGTTAACTCTAGTTTTATGTACTAATTAAAAAAAATGGATTAAACATCTAAAAATCTCACTTATATTGATATTTTTATGAAATACATTAAAAATAATAGCTACCAATAATTAAGAGAAGTTTTTGATGTCTTGAAGCATCTCTTTGACTTTTTGCCTGTCCAGTTGAAGGATATTGCCAGATGGTTTGTCAGAATATCAGACATTATTTTTCTTGTTGCCAGTTTCACATCTATCCCAACTTTGGATGAAAACAGTCTTGCCTAAAAAAAAGGAGGAGCAGGGTAACTAAAAGATTTTACACATACAGTGGTCGCCGTTTAATTGATTCAGTGGTTAATTGAATCAACCTCTTTAATGAATCAAATTGTCAAAAACAGAACAAAATCCAGCTTTATTGAATCAGCCGCTTTAAGGAATCAAAACGGTTTAGAACAAACGTGACTCAAATAAGCATCGATCACTGTATATCAATGAGTGAACAAATATACAGCAGTACCTATTTTAAGGGGTACCTCTGAATAAGGGACATTTTTTCTGGTCCCAGTCCCTTTAATTTGGGACTTCCACGTTTTTTTCTCTAATTAAGGGACAGTCAGAGAGAAAAACTGCAGTAATTATTGTAAAAATGCATAGACATAAAGTTTTTTTTGTCTAAAAATTAACTGGTAGGAGTTTGCCTTGACATGAACATGCAAAGCAGCAATTTAAATTGTATTTAAAATTTAAATGAGTTGAGATTTATACTCGTGTTTTTCCTTCTCATTAATTTATTCACATGGGTTCAACTCAGACAAATAGTGCACCGCCAATGATCAACTTTTTATAGAAAACCTAAAACGTGATCACACTGTATTTACATTGCATTGCATTGTAAATTATGTGACATGAAGCAAATCCATGAAACAAGTTATACAAAAATTATTTCTATGAATTCCTAAATTTGATTCTACAAAATTTCTGATTAAATTTTAATTTTTTCAATTTGAATAACTTTAAATTTTAGTTTAGCTTTTTCAAACATTTGTAATATTTACTCTTAATAGTTAATGTCCACTATGATTTTTTTTTCAAAGTACACAGCATGCATCAATTCATATGCCAGTGACACCTCTATTTAAGGAACACAAAGTCTAGTGTCAACAAAGTTAGTGTCCTTTATTGAGAGGTTCTACTATAGTAAGCTGAATCTTAATATTCATTTGTTTATTCACTTCTTAATATGTAAAATCGTAATTTGATTTTTTAAAAAATAAATTTGTTTAATACGATTATTTTGACGCATACTTCTATCCATCGTCAAGTAAAAAAAATAAAAAAACGAGCTGATATGTGCATCACATGACTTCCTTTTATACCAATTTAAAGTTATTTCCCCATTATTGGCAATTTTAATATGATTCAATCGTTAACTCTCTAAATATCACCAAGAATGGCCAAATTGAAACCAGATTAAAAAAAAAAAAACGCCAAATTGGTCGCCAAGTTGGCGACAAAACTTGGTGACCAAAAACTTCTCGATATATTGCCAAGTGTCCGACAAATTATAACACCACTTGAGTTTGCATTGAAATTAACATTGATTTCCCCCAAAAAAGCTGTAAATGAATCCCTTTGGAACATCCGAATGCAACCAAAATGGGAGGTGCACAACGAGACCCCACTAGGAGTCTACGTACCAAATTTCAACTTTCTAGGACATACCGGTCTTGAGTTATGCGACATACATATGCACATACATATATATATATATATATACGTACATACGGACGTCACGAGAAAGTTGTAATTAACTCGTGGAATGTCTATATTTCGGCTGTCTATCTTACGTATCTTTACGTTCTTAGGCACTTATCCGCGTGTGGTCGGGTTGAAAAAAAAACTCAACATTAATTCGGGGATGAGCAAAATGGAAATTAATTCCGAATTTTGAGTGAAAATTTTTTCGCGAATACAATACTTCCTTTTTTGTAAAAGGAAGTAATAACTTTCCATAAGTTAATCGAAAAAAATCTTCAATAATTTTAAAGACTAATAATTTATTCTTACAACAAGTTAATCTTTATTTGAATCACTGGACAGAATAAGTGTTATAAATCAGGGGTGCCCCCCTCCCAAGAGCATTGGGGCACCCTCTAAAAGTAAGAAAAATTCCCAGCCCATCCTAAAAATTACAATAGCCCCCCTAGGTGGGCACCCCTGTATAAATTAAAATTGTACCTAATCAAGTGTAAAAAATAGACATTATTTAAGATGCGAGAGAGTAAGATTTTTGAAAAGTTTCATGAATATATGAGGTCATGTTGATCATTTTCCCCCCTTGTTTCGATTGCGTAATAAAAAATGGCACAAAACATAGTCTACTCATGTTAAATTTACATACAATTAAGTTGCACTTATATGCCGATTCATGTAAGAGGTAAGGTTGTTTTTTTTCGTTTTAGATATAAAAAATTCAAAACCCGTATCTAACTCGAAACAAAAACTAAAAAAAAAAAATCTGATCAAACTATTCGTTACGGGGCGGAATATTTTTTCCGATGGACAACAGTAGGAGATAATTTTAAGTCAAGCCACCTTATCTAAATAAAAAAGCTATCACGCCTATTTATTATTTTTTTCTTTCCCGATCTGTTTTTAACCCAATGCTAGTTTTTCCAGTAAGTTATTTTTTGTTTGTTGAATCTTTGCGGGGAATTCTAGCGTTGAAAACTTTCAAGCACCAGGTTAAACATGACAAATCCAGATGGAAGCCGCTCGCCATTTTGTTTTGCTGTGATAAAATAAAGAAGCAATGCGCATTCTATTCTAGAAAACCAAAAACAAAACCTAGCATTTTATTTCAAGTTACTTCTGGGAAAAATAAACTACAGTAATAAGTGGAATATTTGGTCGTATTTAGTGATTTATCAATTGCGTGCATTACAGAAAGTGTTTTTTTTTTTTTTTTCCTTTTTTGTAAAAGTAGCTGAACTTTGAAAAATGTTTCAAATGTTCTTAGTTTATGCACGGAAATATCGATAGTTATCAAACGTAACACCATTAAATTTACTGAAAGTCTTTTCAAACATAATACCGTTAACTACAGGATATTGCTTTGAAATAGAACAAATTGCGTCAACGAATTTTATTTTTTTCTCTTGATTATTTTCAACTTCTATCTTTTTCAAACACTATTTTGATTGAAGCCTTTTCTGTTAGTAAAATTGATTCTTTACCCTGAATATTTTAAATTGAATAACAATTCTTTAAATAATTGTATTCATTTTCTCTCTCAGTATTCAAGTATATTAATTTTTGAATTTGAGTTCAGTATGAACCACATTTATAGCAGCAACACCTTTTTAATAAAAATTTCGTAGTCGGAAATAATAATAAGCAAAACGTTCACTTTAAGGAAAACAAATGTGTACCAATCAATTCGAATACAAATCATAAATTAAATTTGCACTAAGAAATGTTAGCGAAAAATATTTCTGCGAAATAGTTATTGATAATAAGTTATAAAAATGGAATAATTATTTTTCGCCAAAGTTCGAAGGTAAGTAAATGTTTCGAACTGGATTAAACTCAGTATGTAAAAAAAATCACAAGTCAAAATTTTAATAAAACTCGACTTATAAATAAAATTTATATGTGAAAGATTTTAAAAATAATTATAACTAAATTGATGACTTACTTTTGATGAAAGAATAAACTTTTGTTGGAATTGTTCTTCTGTAGTTGCGAGCAGCTCCGGAAAAGGTTGAAGCTGGCAAGCAAAGAAAGTTGTAGTAATTGTTCCACGGTTTTCAGAAATAGAGGGCGCTCGGATGCGGTGACGTTTGAACGTCAAATATTACGTTCTTCTAGCTCGGGAATAACACCGTGGCATTAGAACTATTTTTCAACGTCTAATATAACGTTATTTCAGAACTAGAATGGCACCGTGATAATATTACTGTTGCTGTACGTCTAATTTTACGTGCAAGTAACACTTAACACCGTCATTCGACCAATAACACGATTCCTGTACCAAATTTGAACGTTCTGGTGCTACTGGGGTAATAACCCCAGTAGCACCAGAACGTTCAAATTTGGTACAGAAATCGTGTTATTGGTCAAATGACGGTGTTAAGTGTCACTTGTGCGTTATATTCGACGTACAAAAACAGTAATATTATCACGGTGCCATTCCCGTGCTAATATAACGTAATATTTGACGGCATCAAACCGGTGTTAATTGTACCGTTTAATTTTAGTGCTGATGCCACCTAATTCGAGCGCCCTCTATCTGTGTTTACCTCGGAATAATGTAATGAGCTAGACGTTTCCTTGGGATCTTCTGTTCGATCGAATACATAAAATTCTGTAAAATTGGATGTTTCTTTGAAGATTAAAGAACACAGTAATGGATTAACTTTTGTCAAAAGTAAGTAAATCGAGTTAAATTAAGTTGAGGTAAAGATCCTAGCTACTTTGTAATTATTGTCATAGGTTAGGCCTATGCCGAAAAAAGCTAGCGACCTTCTCAGTTCTATTTATCAAATTACGTGGCAATTATTATAACTTTTTAAAATCTTCAACATGTAAATTCAAAGTCTAGTTTTATTTTATAAATTTGTTAAAATTTGGAGATGAGTGGTTGTCTTTTATATGTACTGAACTTTATCCATTTTTCTGACCTTCGAATATTCTGGAAAAAAAATGTTTATTCTGTTTAAAAAAGTATTCATTACAAATAACTTATTTGATTAACAGAAAAAGTTCCTCGTTCAAATAGTATTTAAAAAAGATAGATTTATCTCAAAATAGTCAAGGTTACAAAAATGAGATTCATTGAATAAAATTTAATTATTCTATTCTAAAGCAAAACAAAATGGCGAGTAGTCATATGTTGCAGATTTGTCTGATGTTAACGATATCACCTGCCACTTTGAATTTTCTCCTGCTCATGCTTCAACGGACAGTAAAAACCAACAAATTATGGAATTTTAAATAGATAGGTAGGAAATTAAAATTACTACTTTGAAAAATAGAAAAAAATCTGCCTATTATTCTACCGTTTTGGTTGTCGAGTCGTAGAAATGTAGGAAAAAATAACCATTCAGGGAATAACTTACAGATAATTACTGCATTAATTGTTATTTTTAATGAATTAAGTTTTTGCTATTTATAATCTATCGTATTTCTGTGATCAGAACTAAAAAACTCGAACCCTCCTTTCACGTTTTTTTTTTCCTTCCCTTCATACTTGATTAATATTTAGCAATTTATTAATACGATTAATTTAAAAAAAATCTTAAAAGAGCATTATATCACTTTCCGTGGGGCGAGTTTCATTGTTGGTGACATCAGGAGCGTTACTCGATCATTGGTTATTATGTATATATGCGGATTAATTGGGAATTTTGTCTTCTTATTTTCATTTTAATTTTAGGCAATAAAAGCCGTAAACGGGACAGATATGGTTTTTAAAATTTGGTTGTTCCAAAAATATGTGTAAAAATCTATCATGTAAAATAAAGGATATTTAATAATTAAATTTCGGTATTGACTTTATGTGTTTCTTAATTAATTTTTGTGTGAATATGTTATTTTGATTTTATTTAGTAACAAGTATAAGAATATAAGCATCAAAAGACCTATGAGCCAAATTTTGAAAAATGATGTGTACAAGGAAAAACCCTCTATACATCGTTTCCCATCGGCAGGGAGCGAAAACCTCAAGGGAATTCTTGAGCATCAAAGTATCTACGGGTCAGATTTGGTAAACTCACTTTGTAAAAGGAAAAGTCCTGAATGTGAGCATTTGCACACCATAGAAAGGGGGCGAAGACTCCCCTATGACACTTCTCGACCATCAAATGATTTAACAAAATTGACTGTGCCAAGTTTGTCAAACATTAAACTGGATTTTTTTTTGTAAAGAAAAATCCTAATTGTGGTGTTCTTTGAAGGGAGGGGGGGGGGTCTTTCTATGAGGAATTTTCGATTATCAAAAGACTTCAGCACGAAATTCGGCAGAGATCTGACGAAAACTGAATTTGTCGATGGAAAACCCCCTTATGAGGTACACAATTATTTTTTTCGATTTTTTTTTTACCTGTGAAAGCAGAATTTTCAGTATTGCTTTGCTAACACCAAAATGAAACGTCATCCTACCACTTTAACGTAACGTAATATTCCACGTTCAAAATTGGTGCAAAAGTGGTGGTACAACACCATATTTCGACGTGCTATACGACATCGATCGACGAGACACATAGACGCTTTTTAGACCGTTCTGAGAGAACGTAATTTGAACGTGTCGGCTGGTGTGCTCTGAACGTGTCATAGAATGAGCTTTGAACTCCTTTGTGCTGCTTGGGAACATAGCAACAAGTGTTGCCAATTATGTCAATAAATTATAAATATCATCATTGTCATTACCCCAGTAGCACCAGAACGTTCAAATCTGGTACAGAAATCGTGTTATTGGTCGAATGACGGTGTTAAGTGTTACTTGCACGTAAAATTAGACGTACAGCAACAGTGATATTATCACGGTGCCAGTTTAGTTCTGAAGTGATGTCATATTAGACGTTCAAAAAACGTTCTAATGCCACGGTGTTATTCCCGTGCTAAAATAACGTAATATTTGACGTTCCGATATCACTGCATCCGAGCGCCCTCTATATCTGTATACAGATATAGAGGGCGCTCGGATGCATGGGTATACCTTGGAATAGTTCAAGAAACTTTCTTTGCTTGCCAACTTCAACAGCTTTAGGAGCAACTGCTCAAAAACAATCGGAGCAAAGGATATTCTTTTATTAAAAGTAAGTGATTAATTTAATTATATTTATTTTTAAATCTTTCACATGTAAATTTTGTCTATAAGTCGAATTTCATTTAAATTTTGAGTTTATTGGGGTTTTTTTTCCTTAGCTTCAAACATTCTGCAAAACTTAATTGTTCCATTTGTATAACTTAATATCAATGACTATTTCGCGGATACATTTTTTGCTAACATTTCTTTGTGAAATTTTCATTTCTGATCTGAATCCGAAATGATTGCTACATTTATTTCCGTAAAAGGGGTTGTTTTAGTTATTCCATGCAGAATGCGTATTTCTTGTTTATTTTATCGCAACAAAACAAAATGGCGAGCGGCTACCAGCTGTTGATTGTCATCACCTGGTGCTTGAAAGTTTTCTGCGTTTATTATTTCTTCACAGACTTAACAAACAAAAAAGACTGGCAAAAATCAACTAATGAATTGGAAACTGATGGGGAAAGAAAAATAATATTGAACAGAAGCGTTGGCTTTAAGAGTTAAAATTATCTGCTATTTTTGTCTGCATTAGTAAAATATTCGCAAATATTCGCCGTGTAATAAAGTGTTTGAACTCAGATTTTTTTTAAATTTTTTTTTTATTTTAAGTCTTTATTTAGAGTTTTAGATTCGGGTTTTAAATTTGTAACATTTTTTTGACGGGAAAAAAACAGCCTTGCTCTTGAATCAATCGGCATCTTATAAGTGGAATTAAATTGTATTTAATTATGAGTTGAGTATGTTTTGTGTGTAATTTTTAAATGGGATCGAATTTATGTCGAATAAAGGGGCAAAAAAATCCCCAACCTGACCTTTTCATATTTTCATGAAATTTTCAAAAATCTTACTCTTCCACATCTTAAATTTGTAAATAATTTTAAAAAAGAATTCAATCATCCATAACTTATGATTTTGAAATTCGTTAAAAAGTATTTGTTTTGCTGGTCGGCAGTGCTTTCATGCTTAACTTCAATTCTCTGAGAACTTCAGTCTTGTAAAATAGCTCCTTTTAAAAGACAACTACGTGCTCTTTGATTCGATATGTAAGTTGAAAACCTTTTCAAAAAATGCTTCTCACAAAATTTCAAAATTTTTTGAGATATTGTCTTTCATCTCAAAAAATGAGTGCTAATCAGGGTTGTTTGTGATCTCTAATTTCCGAAAAATTTCGGCCGACAGATTCTAAAACTAAAAAAAATATTTAAAAAAAATCTTTTAAAGTGGTACTTTTCAAATGATTTCAAATTATTTTTCTATGCATATTTGACAAGTTTTTTCGCGGGGGGGGGGGGGAGGGTAAAGGTGGAGGCAACTTCCAAAAATTTCAGTTTCCAGAAAATTTTACTTGAATCCACCATCACCCCTGGTGCTAATCTCTCAATAGTTCCAGTGAAAATCCTTTTTTTTTTTTTCAAAATCTCAAAAAGACAATATCTTAAAATTGAGAATTTTTTTTTTCTAAATATTAAATTATGTGAAAAAAATTTTTTTGAAGAGTATTTAAGTTACTGACCACCACACACAAATCAAAGTGCATGTAATTGTCAGCTATTACACAATCCTGATGCTCCCATAGCTTTGAGATATGATTTCAAAAGCACCGAAGGAAGTTACATTAACAAACCTCAAAACTTCATTACGCATTAGCTGCTCTCCCGGCTTTGCACGGTCTACCTCGAAAATGAAAGTTGTGTCAAGTGACGCGTGTTCAACAATCACGCTTGAAAAAAAAAAAGAAAAAAAAAAAATTAGTTTGAATTCTGAAAATTTGAATTCAAATTATGTTTTTCGCAATCACGAACTGAGACAGGACCCTCCTCATTGGAGTTATTGTTTCTAGAAACAGCTCCCCCCCCCCCCGCAAGCCTGCCTCTCCTCCTCAGCGGTTACGTGTGCATAGCTGTGTGTGTAAGTGTGTAGGCTTGTGTGTGTGTGCGTAGACTTGTGTGTATGCACGTAGGCGTGTGTGTGTGAGTGTACGTGTGTGTGTAGGACATGGACGCCTTCGACCAGGAGAAGCGGATAGCTCAGGACCGGAGCAGCCGCGTCGCGCCGTCTGCAGAGGAGGGTGGGCGGTGGTGCTGCAGAGGCTTCTGGTCCAAGCTGAAAAAGGCACGGAACATCAAAAACAGTCAAATGAGAACAATAAGCAATCGTGATTGCTCAAAAAAAAAAAAAAAACACACAGTAAAATTTTGCGACAAATTCCGGAAAAATAACCGAAAAGGAAACGTTTTAAGTCTACCGATTGCAGGAAAAGCCTCAAAGCAAAACCCAGAATTTTATTTGTTTATGTTCAAGAAATAAAATGGCAACAGATCTTCCTTGGTTTTCTTCACGCTATAAATTTCAATAAAAGCATTGTTAAGGAAAGTTGAGATGAAGCACTGATAACTTGAATGGATGAAAGTCATCGAAAAATAGAGATTTCATGTCGAGAAATCTAAGTATTATCCTATGTATTATCCTCATATAAATAATAGTCGGTGATCAAGTAACCCGCGTGGTTCAACAATGAAACTCTGAGAATGTTTTGGTAATGTTTAACATGCAGGGAAGTGCTTAATCGTGACAAGGCTCAACTCGATCCGATGACTTAACTGTTTTACTGGTACTAAGACTCATTTTAGGAGAATAAAGAAACGTAAAAATAGTCAACAATGACCACTATCTACTGGAGTTAATGTTTAATCCACTGGAGTTAGGGTTAAACTGCCAAATTTAACTTAAACTACCAAAATATCACCAAACAGGCATTCGCTGCGTTTAAATGTATATCGAAACAAATTTTCACTAGAGTTTAGGGTTGATCCACTGGAGTTAGGGTTAAAATTTAAAAGTACCAAAATATCACCAAAGAGGCAATGGCTGCGTTCAAATGTAGAAGCAAATGTTCACCTGTCATACCATGACGGATGACATTCTAGTAATAAATAGTTTTCAATTGACATCTCTGCTAATTATTATCGGAGGATTATGTTAAACAGCCAAACATAAGACGGGAAAATTACGAATCCAATTGTACCTGGTTTGATGGTCAGTTTACTGGCGTTCGGGAGAAGTTACTCGGACATATGTATATAGATTAATAATAGATTTATAGGTACAGACGCTCAGATTTTAATTTTGCTGGATGATTTAGGAAAGATTTTTTTTAAACCATATGTATCTTTATGATATAAAAGAGCAATATTTCTGAAAGTTTTATGTTAGTATGAAATGGTCAGGTTCAGTGCCTACCTGATTTAACATGAAGTCACCCAATACGAAATAGAACACAATGAAATTAATACAGTAACAAATGAAATAAGCTTATTAATACGTTTTGAATTATAGTCTACAACTCCTAGACATTAAAGTCAATGACAAATCTTTGCATCTTTCGAATTATAAACAAAATAAAATAGTTGAAGGAAGTACATGTATTGCAAAATAAATAACAGGTAAAAGCATCTAAGCACTCATTAATACACTTGTTATAATTCGTTACGTAATTATAAAATTATTGGAAGACAAGTGTGCTAAATTACATACTTTATAGCATGAATTTGGGGAAAAAAACAACTAAAATTAGACATGTGATCCTCGCATATAATTTTGTTTCTTGAAAACATGAAAGTAAGATGCATACAAAATAATCAAAACAACTATATGTCACACCAAATAATTAAATGACATTTTCGCATTAAACCCCACGTATTCTCAATATAAAAGATACAGCATGTGCTTTTCTATACATAATGGGTCTTCTACAACCTCAAAATAGTGAATAGTATCAGAAAGAGAAAATTACTTCATCCAATCATGAACATTTTTAGTGAAGAGGCTTTGTTTGTCTGTATTGGAAAGGTGGAAAGGTTTTTAATTCCTCCAAAATATACCAGCTTAATTTTGGGAAGATTCTGATAGGGACAAAAACTTTTCTGTTTTTCGCAGGGTATGTTACCGGCAGGAATAAGATACTTTAGCTGTCCGTTATTTTCTGGGAACATTTCGGGGTTTTTTTTACAATGAAAAAAACAAATTAGTGCACATCTCTTCTTTGTCCGACAACTTCCATTTCATCCTTTGTTATAAGTCTTAATAAACGCGACTTTGGAAAAATATCAATGAATATTTTCATATCTTGAAAATAATTCTAGTAATATCTCTGAATATATGTGTGGTACATTGATTCTTACCTTTCTTCATTATTTACTCTGAGATGTGCACAAAATAGATAATTTAAGTAATGCAACTAGCATCTTCTCCTGAAAGCAGCAGGCCATGTTTTATATGTGTGCAAACTAGTTTTACTGCGTAGAAGTAGAATCAAGTTATGACACCTAAAATTTTTACCCAATCAGACTAAAAATACTAACCAACTTAGGTTCCAAATCAAACAACAAATAAACACGCGAAAATGATGCATAAATGCAGAAATAAAGAGTATCTATTTGTAAAATAATGAAAATATTGTTACGGATTCGGTGCGACTTCCACTTTCTTGAAATGAAGACACAGTTCTTGATAAAAACACAGGAAATTTATTTACACTATGTACAGGAAAGATCTTCAACCACTGCTAAATTATTCATCAGCAATTAAGCAATTATCACACAACACCGTAAACTCAACGTTTACACACGTATTTACTTCCAAATACGAAAACAACACAGCGAAATGCCTCGCTATAAACAGAGCAAAATGCCCTCAGCTCGAAATATCAATCCAAACTAACTGTTTATCATCGCTAACGGCTTAAATACACCGAAAAGAAATTTCTCAAATATTCCACACGCTTCTGTAAAGTAGTAGACCGTTATCAATGAAAAGAAAGAAAATAGGGGTCGTATAATTTAGCCGAATGAAAAAGGGGTTGTATATTCATTACGGGAAACTATTTACAGGTTACGTTCCTACAATAATTACTATTTACAGGATTTGTAACATTGCCCCCTTCCTAAGGACTGCACGTCCCGGGCAGTACAATCCCCAGAAAGGGTGCCAAACTTCTATCACAAGTTTACAAATATACACATTAATTAATAACTAACAGATACAGAAGACACAATAATAACAAGAAATATTACTAAACATTAAAAGCAAAAATTATCTACAACTTTTATGTGATCAACCATGGTTGCTTACGTAATACTCATGAACTATGGCCATAGTATGGGGCTAACCGATCATAATGTACAACCCTAGGTTTTGCATTAGGTGATTTTTGGATCCTCACTACGACGTCATTCAGTCGGTTAAGGACTTTGTAGGGTCCATCCCAATGCGACTGCAATTTGGGTGACAGACCTTTCCGTCGGATGGGATTCCATAACCAAACCTTGTCGCCTTCGTTGAATTCATGTCCAGTAGACCTTGTGTCGTATCGGGTCTTCATCTTCTCCGCCGCGATGTTGATTCGCTCTCGTGCGAAGTTATGAACGTCTTCCAACCGGGCCTGGAGATCCTGGATGTACTCCTCAGGCGATGCAGGCGCATCCGGAGGACGACCGAAGACGAGATCACAAGGTAGCCGAAGCTCTCGTCCGAAGAGCATCTGAGATGGGGCATATCCGGTAGTCTCGTGGACAGCACTGCGGTAGGCCAGCAGGAACAAAGGTAGCTTCTTGTCCCAATCCTGTTGATTTCTGGATACCATAAGTGAGAGATTGTTCAGGATTGTGCGGTTAAATCTCTCCACCATGCCGTCCGATTGTGGGTGTAGTGGTGTTGTCCTAGTTTTCTCAATTCCGAGAATTTGACATAGGCCCTTAAACACAGCAGAGATGAAATTCCTCCCTTGATCGGAATGAATCTGCAAAGGTGTTCCATATCTCGAGATCCAATGTTGGACTAGAGTCTCTGCTACGGTGGTAGCCTCTTGATCTGGAATGGGATATGCTTCCGGCCATTTGGTGAAGTAGTCGATGGAAACAAGAATGTATTTGTTCCCATCAGCAGTTCTTGGTAGAGGACCCAGGATGTCAATCCCAATTCGTTCGAAAGGAGCTCCAACGTTGTACAGATGTAGCTTCCCTCTGCTTCTCTTCTTCGGTCCTTTACGAGCAGCACAGGCGTCACAAGAATGGCACCACTTCTCCACGTCATCCTTCGCCTTACTCCAGAAGAAGCGCTCCCGAACTTTATTGAGGGTTTTCAAGACACCAAAATGTCCTCCAGTCGCACTACTATGTATTTCTTTCAGAACATCTGAAATCCTTGATCGGGGAAGTAGTAACTGCCACCTAGATGTCTTGCCGTCGTCAGATTCCCATTTTCGGTGTAGCACGCCGTTCCGCAAATGGAGCGAGTTCCATAAAGCCCAGTATCTTTTTGTTGCAGGACTGAAGATGGAAACGTCCTGCCAGCTAGGGCGTCGACTGTCACTTTCCATGAACTCTAAAATTGGTTTTATGTCGGGGTCTTCAAGTTGATCTTTTCGAACTTGGTCATCACTCCATGGATCAGGTTCTGATGATGTTGGAGTCACTGTCACCTGATAGGCGGTAGGGCTAGTCGTTCCATACTGTTTCTCAATTCGGGAACAATAGTGGCAGTTCTCAGGACAGGGTCTTCTTGATAAAGCGTCAGCATTACCGTGAGATAACCCTTTTCGATGCTTGATCTCCATGTCATATTCCTGGAGCCGCTGTATCCATCTGGCTATCTGGCCTTCCGGATTTTTGAAGTTCAAAAGCCAAGTTAATGAGGCATGATCTGTCCGAAGCAGAAATTTTCGGCCGTAGAGGTAATGACGGAAGTGTTCTACAGCTTTCACTATGGCCAGTAACTCCTTTCTGGTGACGCAGTAATTTCGCTCCGACTTTGATAAGCATTTGCTCCAGTAAGCGATGACATGTTCATTTCCGTCAATTTCTTGGGATAAAACAGCTCCAATTCCCTCGTTGCTCGCATCAGTGTCCAGGATGAAGGATTTTTCAGGCTGAGGATAGGCGAGGATACGCGTTGATGTTAAAGCCTCCTTCAGTCGTAGAAATGCATCTTCGCATTCTTTGGACCATTCAAACTTTTGCTTGCTCTCCGTCAGCTTATGCAAAGGTCGTGCAATGTTGGAAAAACCCTTCACAAACTTCCTGTAGTACGTGCAGAGCCCCAGGAAACTTCGCAACTGATGGATGTTTTCGGGACGACTCCAACTCCTGACCGCAGATACCTTCTCTGGATCGGTTTGCACACCCTCAGAAGAGATGATGTGACCAAGGTAGTTCACTTCCCGGCGGAACAAATTACATTTGGACGGGCTTAACTTCAGATTGGCTTCCTTAAGCTTTTGCAGCACCTTCCTAAGATTTGCCAGATGTTCTTCGAAGCTGCGTCCCACGATGATGATATCGTCTAAGTAGACCAGACAGGATTCGTAAGAGAGTCCTCTTAACACTGTCTCCATAAGACGCTCGAACGTAGCTGGTGCATTGCAGAGGCCGAAGGGCATCACTTTAAACTGCCATAAGCCTTGTCCAGTTGTAAACGCTGTCTTCTCTCGATCCTCAGGGTGTATCTCAACCTGCCAGTAGCCGCTCTTCAAGTCCAGGGTCGAAAACCACTTGTGTCCGGAAAGAGTGTCCAAGGTATCGTCTATCCGTGGAAGAGGGTAACTGTCTTTCTTGGTGATTTCATTCAGTCGTCGGTAATCGACACAAAATCTGGTGAAGCCATCTTTCTTTCGGACCAAGACGATGGGAGAGGCCCAAGGACTGGATGAAGGTTCGATTACATCATTCTCCCTCATCTCTTTCAGGAGGGTTTCAACCTCTTCCTTCTTAGCGAACGGTAGTCGTCTTGGATGCTGTTTAATAGGGGGGTGTTCTCCAGTGTAAATCCTATGCTGCGTTAAATTCGTACGGCCAACATCCTCCGATGTAGATGAAAACAGATGCTTGAAGTCGTCCACCAATTGTTCCGCAGCAGTTCTTTGATCCTTCGATAAGGGTGCACTCCCAATTAACTTCGTTGTCAAGGACTCGGAAGACACAGTCTCGGGGGAATTGATTCTTTTAATGATGCAGTTTACTGGAGTACAGGTTGCCAACACTTCACCTTTTCGGATATTCCTTGGCCTTTCACTCACGTTGGCGACTCTCACAGGAATTACATCCTTAGAAAGGTCCACAAGCGTAGATGCTACCAGCACTCCTTTTAGGCTATTGCTTAGGTTAGGGTATTCAATGAGTCCAAATCGAAAACTATTGCTTTCTTCAAGGGAGCCAGGTATTAATGATTCTGACCTTGAGGGAATCGATAAATCTGTTTGAGCTATTATTTGATGAGCGGATTTTACATCACTCTCTGCAGGGAAAACGGCTATGTCTTCTCTCATCGAGTGCAGCTCATTAGTCTTGAAGTCGAGAGTGAAGTCATATTTCTTCAAAAAGTCCAATCCGAGAATGAAGGGGTCCGTGATATTAGCGACGAATGCCGTATGATGGTAGGTGGCATTCCCAAACACTATTTCCAAGTCCACTTTACCCTCAATCTCAATTTTGTCACCTGTCACAGTCTGGAGACTTACGCGTGGCGATGTCCACAACAGTCTCAATCCAAATTCACGAGCCACATCTGTCCTAACGATTGTCACATTGGCTCCAGTGTCGACAATCAGTTTGCAAGGATTCCCATTTACATGTGCGTAAATGAAAAGTCCATCACTGCCACTACTAGTAGAGGAAATCTGCAGAGCTCTGGTGGTGGTGATCTCTTTCCCTCGCGTAGCTTGGCGAGCCGGACAACTCCTTCGCAGGTGTCCTTCACTACCGCATTTCCAGCACTTCTGCTCTTGTTTCTTTTGGGTTGTTATGCTGCTCAGATGTCTTGCCAAGTCACCGAGTTGTCTCTCAAGTTCAGCGAGGTGGGACGACCTGGAATCAGACTCATCAGCTTCCTGAGTCCGGATCAGATGGCGATCCACACGGGTTGCTTCTTGGGCGGCCTCGTATCTCATCGCATACATCAAAGCGGATTTCAAGTCGTTTACATTCGCCATCCGGAGGGCCTTCTGGATCTCAGGATTCCGAACTCCGTCGATGAAGTAGTAGAGTGCCAGGTTGTCTCGAACATCCGCAGGACAGTCGCAAAAAGCAAGATGCGACAGTCTCTCGACGTCCGCCGCTAGCTCTTGCAGGGTCTCCCCGGTTTTCTGGAAACGGGACTTCAACTGGAGTCGGCTGAAATCTTTCTGGCACTTCTCACCGAAGCGAAGCTCCAACGCAGATGTGAGGGCGGCGAAATCCAGGCGCTGGCTGTCCGGAAGGGTCTGGAGAATGTCCGCTGCGTCACCTCTCAGGGATGCTGCAAGATGACAGGCCTTGGTAGCAGAGTCCCATCCGTTCGCTTCCGCCACTATCATGAATTGAGTTTTGTAAACCTGCCACGAAGTTTTCCCATCAAATGTGGCAAGTTTAATGGACGGTCGAGCAACCGATGTGGGAGCGCCAAACTGTACAGAGCTGCTTTCCGCGGTCGCCAATCTCCTTTCCATGTCTTTAATTATTTCTTCCTTAAATGAGGTAAATTTCTTGTCTTCTTCTTCCAACTTATTTTCCACATTGGCGATACGCTCTTCCACAGTATCAAATTTTTCTTCCAGAGCATCAACTTTATCTCCCATGGCGGTTAGTTGATTCTCCATCATGGTTTTCATCGACGTTAGGTCACTTTTTATTTCATTTTGACTTGTAGTAATTTTAGCAGTTAAATCACTATTTACCTGTTCTTGGTTAGTCGCCAATTCATTTTTTAATTGTTCTTGGTTAGTCGCCAATTCATTTTTTAATTGTTCTTGGTTAGTCGCCAATTCATTTTTTAATTGTTCTTGGTTAGTCGCCATATCATTTTTCACAGAGTTGATTGCGTCAAGAAGTTGTTTTAATTGTTCATCCATTGCGCGAGTAATCACCATAAAAATAAAGTCCAAATTCAAAAAGTCTTTATGAAAAAAAATGTCCAAAGTCAGACTTACTCCAAGCAAGTCCAGAAGAAGCCCCACGTTGGGCGCCAAATTGTTACGGATTCGGTGCGACTTCCACTTTCTTGAAATGAAGACACAGTTCTTGATAAAAACACAGGAAATTTATTTACACTATGTACAGGAAAGATCTTCAACCACTGCTAAATTATTCATCAGCAATTAAACAATTATCACACAACACCGTAAACTCAACGTTTACACACGTATTTACTTCCAAATACGAAAACAACACAGCGAAATGCCTCGCTATAAACAGAGCAAAATGCCCTCAGCTCGAAATATCAATCCAAACTAACTGTTTATCCATCGCTAACGGCTTAAATACACCGAAAAGAAATTTCTCAAATATTCCACACGCTTCTGTAAAGTAGTAGACCGTTATCAATGAAAAGAAAGAAAATAGGGGTCGTATAATTTAGCCGAATGAAAAAGGGGTTGTATATTCATTACGGGAAACTATTTACAGGTTACGTTCCTACAATAATTACTATTTACAGGATTTGTAACAATATGTTTTTTGCAGTATGAAATGGTGGGAAAAAAAATACTATCATAGGAAACGCATAGAACTTTCTTAGTGATTTTTTTCCCCATTTGGACAAATTAAGGGTCTTGACCGATATGTAGCACACAAGTCACAAACATGGATACTCGAGTTGGATTTTGAAATTCCTTTAAAAGCAGCATGGTTTTTCCATGATTAAAATTAGAATCATCCTTTATGTTTTTTCTTTCCCATACATTATTATGTAATTTTTTTCTTCAAAGAAAATCAAAGTCAAATTGTCTCTTTTGTTAAATAAAGTATTGCCTCTCTATGACTATTTCTAAAAAATGATAAACATACTGGGCTCCCAAGGTATGATCAACGGTTGTATTGTACTATTGGATTTGAACATTTCGGGTTACATTTTTTTCCAACTTATTTAGTCTAATTTGTATCATTCAAAAAATAAGAATGTTTACGTCAGGTGATTTCTGACTGTACTTCAAATTTTTTACGCACTTAATCTTATTATAAGCTGCAATTTTTGTCTTTTTATTTGTATTTTAATTTCAGGCAGCCAAGGTCATTAATGGGACGAAACGATCAACGCATTTCTTTTTAATTCCTTTTCGGTTGTTCCTAAAATCAAAATATGTGTAAGAGTTTATCATGTAAAATGAAGGGTATTTTGTGATTAAATTTTTTATTAACTTGTATGTATTACTTCATTGATTTCCTGTGTGACTTACGTGATTCTTTTGCAATTAACTAAGGAATAGAAGAATATAATTCACATGAGTTTTTCTGAGGTCTAAGGAACATCTTGCATTTTAGTGAGAGAGAAAAGGGGGAGTAGAGGAAATTCAGAGTTTTAACCATAAACTTCTTCAATCAATCAAAAAGTTAATGGCGTAAAATAGCTTTAATAGGGAAGTCCATTGAAAATTTGAGACCCTTTTCAAGTAGAATCATAAAATGATTCAACTAAAGTAATTTTTTTATCATCCAAATGTTATTCATCACAGACTAACTAAAAAGAAGCAGGCACTTCTTCTTTTAAAAAAAAATTCCCTAGCAAATTTTTACATTTGTGATAGTTTAACTAATATCGCTGTATTTCATTTTTAAAATTTATATCTCCATATATGTAATAGACACATCTTAGCCATTATAGTGCATCATTTGAAAATTGTAAGAACTTTTAGGGGAGTCAATACCCTAAATACTTTCAAAAATTCGTTTTTTTTTTTATTTCTAGATATTTTGATACTCCATTTAAATACCTTTTTAATGATACAAACTTTTTGATTGTGCTCATATGAGAAGTAAGTTAAAATAAGCTTTAAAAAAATGTAAATATATTTTGATAAGGTATGATTTTCTTCTTTAAATTGCTATATCGAGAAATGGTATTTTTGAAACTAAATGTTCCTTTTCTCAGAACCTAGATTGTGTTAGGTTTGAAATTTTTGCCACCAATTCCATACATCTAATTAGAATATTTTAAAAAAGCTTTCTTTCTGTAAAATTTTACTTCAGTATAGAGAAAAAAGTCTACTTAAGGAAAAGAAAAAATTCATAATTGTATCTTTAATAGATTTTCATAAAAAGGTACATGAACATGTGGAAATTAACATTGACGGTATAGGGGGTACTAACTCCCCTTAAAATATGTAATTTATTTATTGAATTATTTAAATTTATTAACGTACAGGATTCGTCAAACCGGGCACAGCACGAAAAAAAAAAAAACTCGTGAGTTTGTTAACACGGGCCACTTGAAAAAAAAAAAACTATCTCGATAAAGTGGATTTTTTTTTCAAAATTTACCGCATATTGAAGCATTTACTTCAGAAACAAACTACATATTAGATCTAAAATAAATAATACCAAGTATGAAAATTGGCATC
The DNA here is from genome assembly GCF_026930045.1 of Uloborus diversus. Lineage (NCBI taxonomy): Eukaryota > Metazoa > Arthropoda > Arachnida > Araneae > Uloboridae > Uloborus > Uloborus diversus. The sequence goes on from NC_072735.1 coordinate 97,515,548, forward strand.
TGCCTTTCTGAACAATTTCTTAAGTTTTAGGAATTAAAACTGCATATGGATTTCACGATTAATTAAAAAATATATATTTTTGCTGGGAAGCCAAACTAAGCAATTTACTTAATTTATTTCAATCACTTTTGAAGATTTTATTTTATTTCCTTTTTTTTTTTGTATTGTTGAAAAAAAAAATGATTTGATTAACTGCATCAGGAAATCTCTTTTTCAATAGATGTTTAATGCAGGATTGCAAAGTGTAAAGGTAGATTACAATAATCACATAAAATTAACCAACCTGTGTGATGACTATTCCAGATTCCATAAACTGTAATCATACCTGAAAATTTTCTCACATATTCTGAATTATTGCGTGCAAAATTATTTTGTGACTTTATAGTTACTAATTTTAATATTTTATACAGTTCAAATTTTTATTTCCAACTTCTTGTGTGGAAGGATATATAAAATACTTGATATGATTCATGGTTATGGTTCATGCGGCTCTTTTTAACGCAAAATTTAGTCAGAGGTTTTTTTTTAAACAAACTGAAGAAATAAAATACTACTAAATGCCTTTTGGGACTAAAAGGAAAGCTTTTCTCAAAATGTGACATACTTGCTTCTCTATGGATGAATCTGTTTTCTATTTATGGTGTGGTTATGTTTCAGAAAAATTAATTTTGATAATATTTCACCTAAATGCTAAATATTTTCAGTAAGTTTTTCAGAAGTTAGCTAGCGGTGTATTTTATGTGTTTTATGTAAGTGCACATAGTTTTCAAATTCATTTTTTTCTTCAATTTTGACGATTTTTGTAATAAATTTGAGTAGAAATAAATTCAGGATTTAAAATTATTCATATCTCTATGAAAAAAAAAGTAACAAAGTAGTACAGTTTAAACAATGTTAAAATAGTGATCAAGATTAATTTTTTTTCTTGTCCGCAAAAGTCCGTAATTTTCAACAATGACCAGGGTACTTCATAAAAAAAAATCCAGGGTAACTAAGGTTTTTTAAATTACCCCGGTTTTTCTTCAAACTCTGTTTATGTACTCATGGGAAATTACTTTTAAAGTTATGTTGTAATACACCTTGAATAAGCCCAAGAGTCGAACCTCGAAATTGTGGTGTGGCTGCAAGACGCACTGCTATAAACTGCTCTATGGAGTTGCATTTCAGGACAGTAAAGCCTCTACAAGTGTTCATTTCATCAAAATCTGTAAATTAATCGGTATTTTTGTAAATTTTGTGTTATTATTTAGTCTGCATAACAGAAAATAATAAACCCTAATTTACAAAAACTGTACACATTTAGCAGATATTGTAAACAAAAGGTTAAAAAAAACCTACTTTTAGTAAAAAGTGCACAAAATTTGAGTATTGTAATTCAAGGTAGTATTTACGGGAGGAATCGAAGTACTTTGTCTCCTCTCAATGTGTCAAAATTTTGCAAAACGTTAAATTTATGTGTGCTAAATTTGGCTAAGCTTTGATATTACCTGGATTTTGTATACGATATTTTTGCATTTTACTAGAGAAGCGAAAACTCCTCTACTTGAGTTTTCGAGCATCAAAACACTTATGTACTAAATTTGGAAAAGATCCGTCGTGAACTTGAATTGTCAGAGGAAAAACCCTTTATGAAGGGAGGCCAAACTCCCCCCCCCCCCCCCTTTGTAAATTTTTGCGCGTCAAAGGAACTGTGTGCCAAATTTGGCAAAGATCATAAACTCGTTTTTTTAAACGAAAAACACTCTATGGGGTTTTTCTTCCCTCAGGGGTGTGGAGAAAACTCCCCTATGTGAATTCCTGAACATCAAAGGATCTCTTAAACGATCCAACATAAACTGAATTTTGCATAAGGGCAAATCTTCTTTGGGGGAATTTCCACCCCCATAAGGAGGCGAAAACTCCCCTATGTGGATTTTTCAGCATCAAAGAAAGTTATGTGCAAATTCTATCAAAGGCCCAGTGTAAACTAGATTTTTGTAAGAAGGAAAACCCTCTATGGAGAGTTTCGCCCCTATAGAGAGAGGCGAAAGCCTCTATGTGAATTATTGAGCATCAAAAGACCTATGAGCCAAATTTGGCAAAGATCCGACGTAAACTGAATGTGTACAAGGAAAAACCCTCTATACATCGTTTCCCATCGGCAGGAGGCGAAAACCCCAACGGAATTCTTGAGCATCAAAGTATCTACGGGTCAGATTTGGTAAACTCACTTTGTAAAAGGAAAAGTCCTGAATGTAAGCATCTGCACACCATAGAAGGGGGGCGAAGACTCCCCTATGACACTTCTCGACCATCAAATGATTTAACAAAATTGACTGTGCCAAGTTTGTCAAACATCCCACATAAACTGGATTTTTTTTCGTAAAGAAAAATCCTCATTGTGGTGTTCTTTGGAGAGGGGGGGGGGGTCTTTCTATGAGGAATTTTCGATCATCAAAAGGCTTCAGCTCGAAATTCGGCAGAGATCTGACGAAAACTGAATTTGTCAATGGAAAATCCTCTTATGAGGTACACAAGTATTTTTTTCGATTTTTTTTACCTGTGAAAGCAGAATGTGTAGTATTGTTTTGCTAACACCAAAATGAAACGTCATTCTACCGTTTAACATAACGTAATATTCCACGTTCAAAATTGGTGCAAAAGTGGTGGTACAACACCATATTTCGACGTGCTATACGACATCGATCGACGAGACACATAGACGCTTTTTAGACCGTTCTGAGAGAACGTAATTTGAACGTGTCGGCTGGTGTGCTCTGAACGTGTTATAGAACGAGCTTTGAACTCCTTTGTGCTGCTTGGGTAATATTTTTTAAAAATAAAGTTCTAGCCCTTTAACCGTTGTTACATGAACTAATGAACTATTTTTAATTCACTTTTTGCAGCATTTAGCACTACCGCAATCCGCTTTCACTTATCACTGTTTGTGTTGATTCTACTGGATACTTCTATTCGACGTTTAGTAGACGACCCTTGTGGACGATCTAATTTACGTCTGTAAAGGATGACTAATAGACGTCCAATTATAGACGTTTAATAGAACATCTAGAAATGACGTTTATTAGTCGTAGAATAGATATCACCTTTAAATGTACATGAGTATAGATGAGTTTTAGATGAGTTTCGACGAGAAATAGTCGTTTTATAGACGAGTGTGCTGTGTGGGGTAGTGGCTATGAGCTGGTCTCTAAACTTAAAAACGCAAATTCGTACCGGACTCCAGTTGGTGGATTGTTGTGAAGCAGGTTATTCGGTTATACAGCATGTAAAATATGCTTTTCGTTTGGTTTTTATTATATAGGATACTGTCAGAAAAATTAAATTTTGCATCGTTAGAATCCATGTGCATCCATATGAGGCGAAACTTGGCTTAAAAAGTCTCGTGTTAATGGTAAATCTGCCGATATGGACGCACATTTAAAAATGAACGCCTACTCTTCAGAAAAGCACTAGATCTGCAAAAAGTGATTAACCAATACGCAGTTCCATTTAAAGTCAACAAGCAAATATCTGCACGTAATACGGTTTTGAAGTTTATAATTCGTCTACTTTTGTACAAGTTGGCGCAATGAAAGTCATTTCACGATCACATGCAATATAAAGACATACTTACATAATTAAATTTTTCCGAAAACCTCTGACACAAACGCAGTGAAACTTCGATAAGTTAAAGTTGAAGGAAATGTTAAAAAAATGCGAGTTATCGAAAATTTGGCTTATTGAATGCGAAAGCAAAACTATAGAATAATTTAAAAAAAAAAAACACCATTGACATCATTAGATTTAAAGTATGAGCAAAAAAGTGAGAAAAAAAGGACGGGGAGGGGGGACATAAATTCAGATTAAAGAGTTATTTTAGCAAGAAAACTTCGACGACAGTCATTAAATAAAATTCGACTTATCGGATATTTTGACTCAATGAAATTCGGCTTATCGAAAATAAATAACATTAATTTTGCATTCAGCTAGACGGGAATAAATATTCACCACAGCTAATCGAAGTTTTCGGCTCATCGAAGTTCGACTTACAAAAGATTCACTGTTAAATAAATTAAGTATCCTATTAAAAATCCGCCAATAACAATCAGATTAAAATGCAAAATGTTTCCGAAATGTTTTGTATAGCAGAGAAATATGAAATATGATATTTCTTTTGATAGTTTTAGCTAAAATTCGTGCGCCATAATGAAAATCAACGGATTTTTTTCAAATTAATCTAAATACTAGTGTACCACGCTATTGATAGCTCGAAAATACACATAGACAAAGTGCATAATGACATGCTGGAAACACCTCCTGCGTCTATTTCCGAAAATAAATCGAACACATTTGCAAAAGGAAATGTATTCGTAAACTAGTGTGCTGTTGGCTTTCGCGTGAGCTGAGTTTCGCCATTTTCTAAAAGATGCTTAACTCTATTAATAGGCTGCAGAGGGCGAAGATTGAACAGCTGAACTATTAGAGCATGTTTACATTGATTATGACGGAATCAACATAGAGCTTTAAGTAGACTTGTTGCAGGACGTCTCTTCCGATTAGGGTAATGAAGGTATGGCGTCAGCAACGTCCATTAATTTATATGTGCCGTGAAAGCATTAACGAGTTGTTTAGAAGGAAATTTCGGTCAGCTTGGAGAAATTCGGCGTGTCATTTCTAGTCGAAGTAAATCTTACACTGTTTTTTCCGAAATCTCTTTTAAACCTACGCAATTATTCTTTTTATTTTTCAAACTATATTTATTTTAATTCTTTTTAAAATAACTACTAGAAAATCGCCAGTCAAGATATGACGGGTTAAAATTGCTTCTACATTTAAGCGAAACAACTGCCTTTCTGGTGACATTTTGATAACTCCAGTGGATTAACCCTAAACTCTAGCAGATAGCGTTCATTGTTGACCCCTTTTTCGTTTCTTCATTCCCTCGAAATGACACGGTCTTACCTGTAAAACAGTTAAGTTACCGGATCCAGTTCAGAATTGTCACAATAAAGCCTTTCTCTGCTTAAACATTACCAAAACATGTTTAAAATGCCGTGACGCGAGTTTCATTGTTGATGACGCCAGAAGCGTTACTCGATTATATATAGGAAGAATATTATACTTCAGTTTTTGCCTTGTATTTCCCTGTAAAAGATATTTTCTAAGCTTGGATAAATTTGCTTTTCTCGTTTCTATAAAAACTAAAACGAAAAGTAAGTTAAAAACTTTTTGTTTTTATTTTTGGAGTAGTAACACATAGCCAAAAAAAAAAACAATGCGTATTATCATAAGGCTCTCTCTTGTTTCAGTTTTAGTCATTCGTAAAACATTTTAAAAAAGAGAGTAAAAAAGAAAACAGATAATTAAATGAAGTGAAAAAAAATCTACTGCTGGGAAAAGGGAGCGATGATGTAACTTTTAAATACCAATACAAGCGTTTAAAAACAAATAAAAATAATAAGAAATTACTAAATAATAATATAAAGTTTTGAATAAAATATTCTTGGCAAGTTTCAGAAGTAATAAGAAAGTATTGTTCTGCTTTGCCTACTCTCCATGATTTTACACAATCAATCCGCAAATTTCTTGAAACTGTATATATATATATATATATATATATATATATATATATATATATATATATATATATATATATATATATATATATATATATATATATATGTATATATATATATATATATATGTATATCTTTTTATTGCTTTCTTTCTTTTTTGATTTTGCTTATGTATAATTTTACGCTGATTATTTGGAATGATATAATCCCATGTCCTTTGAAAATGTAATTTTTATATAACAGTGAAATGTATTATGATTTAAAACTAAGGAATCTCAATACATAGTTTCAAATGTTATCAAAGGAAAGTAGAGAGCTTTTCATAAATACCAATAAAAGCTAAAACACTTTATTTTCAAGGTTGCCAGAAAACAGTATAGCGGAGAGCGGGGCTAGGAGTTCCGTTTTTTAAACAAGCTCAAAATTTGTTAGGAAAATGTAATTCTAGAATGATTATTCTGAGATTAAAATAGAGTAATATATGCCCCTACGATGTAACAACTGTTTTTTGTGTGGTATCTTGTAAGATTTTTTCATAATTAGTTTTATCGTACCGAAAGTCAAGAAGGAACAACTTGCCCCGTCTTGGGGCTAATTGTTCCGCGGGTGGAGTGGATACGAGTAATTTGTTAAAGGTATGATTTGTGATTAAAAAATAAAATGTTGATTAAAAACAAGTGTTTATTTAAAAACTAATAAGCAATATTGTCCGAATAATCAAATTTGTAATCTAAACTTGTTTTACATTTTAGCATTGATGTCTTGCATTTGAAGGATTGAAGGATTAATGATTACCTTTTAAGCACAAATACATATATTAAGGAAAAGTTAATAAGTAGAGTAACATTATATTATATTATATTATCATAGTAAAATATAGTAAAAATAGAATAATGAAGTAAATTAAATAAAATATTTAAAGTCTTCTGTAGCTAATATGCTACGATAACTAATTCAACCTGCAATCATAACAGAAAACCATCTTTGACTATAAATGCAGACTACTTCGCAGACGATCCATAAAAGAGGTTTGTGCAAATAATAACAATGAACTCCTGATAACTCGTGGGTAGGTATTGTTATTGTGGATTTTTTCACTGATTGTTTATTTACTTATTTATTTACTTTTGTTTTAATAAATTACTGAGTTTTGAAAATACTAGTTTTAACTGAGCACGTGCAAGATCTATTTTTAGACATTCCATTTCCTTTCTTCCCCTTTTTTCCCGAAGACACCAAACTCTCCTCGATTACTGAAATCTGATTAGTTGAAACCCGGTTTTTGTATCGATACTCTACATGCCTGTTAACGAGTGACCTAGCCAGTTTTGCTAAAAAAAATTCTCCTGCTTTAAGCGTTTTTGGCGTAACCTAAGTTGATTTGATTTGATTTGATTGATTTGTTTGCAGGATTTTCTATGTTCGTTTGCAGTAATAAGAGATTATTTTTTTGAATTTACCTTTATTTTTTAACATAGTACAGTTGTCACTTTAAGTGTTACTAGTTTAACCATTTGCCTCTAGTATCGTGTGAATGCCAGTGTTCTTGAATTTCTTTTGCTCTTGTATGTTCTAGTATTGTTTCTTCTACCTAGTGTGCAACATCAACAAATATCCTCAAATTCCATATAACCGTGGCACCATATTCCGCGGGCAACCAGGTGTTTATTGTACATCCATTACATTTTAATCACCATTTTCATCGACTGTTGCAACTTGCTTTCTCTGGATTACGAAAAGGAAGGTTACTTGCGTTTTTAGTTTATACCTTCAATAATGAAAGTCCTACGCAAATTTGGCCAGGCGAAACTCGCAAAGAAGAAGCTACAGTCTCTGGCTAATGACTGCTAAACAGATAAAGCCTAGACAGATCCACTTGCGTAGGGTATGATCTGTTTAAAGAGACATCTGCCTTGTTTGAGCAGCATTGAACTGCTTTACCTCTTTGACTTTTTTCTCAAATCTCAAATCACCGCAAGATGGTACAGCTCTAAAACAACAAATTTTACAAGTTTCATATTTTCATATTAAGATATGAAAAATATTTTGATTTATATTTGGATCTTCAAAAACTTCATATTTTTCTATCTGTCTATAAGAGAACGACCAAATATTTTCGGTAAATCGCTGGTGAGAGTCGACATTCTCCGATTTCAATGTTTCACGGTGATTATTATATACATATAATATTGTGTTTTTGTTTACTACACTTCTGATACAGATAAAGAGGGGCATTGAGTTCCTTGGGGCTAGTTGTTCCTCGGAACAACTTGTTCCACAAAGAAGGAGCAACTAACCCCACAAGCACATGTCATTGAAAAATTAAATTATAAAAGATAACGAAACGTAAATCGTTTCAGCGTAGTATTTTAGGATGCATAATCGATATTTGTATAAAAACACCAAAGAACTAAACACTATCATATAAAGTTCATGAAAACGACCAAAAATTTCAAAAACGAAAAAAAATTACAAAAGTAGTTCAGTGATGCACGTGCTCGGCTTTCAATATACCGGGCGGCACTCTGGCCGGGCTAATATGGCTGCCATCGGTGCGCTGCAACATTCCATTTTACCAAGTATTTACAAAATACAGTTATCGTTTTTCTTCATTGAGCGATTTCAAAGGGAACAACTTACCCGCGGAACTTTTAGCCCCACCTTCCTATACTTCGAAAACTACGATATGACATTTCCTAAAAGTATGGATTTTCTGAGCGACTTCTTGATCGTACTTCTTATTAAATACGATCGTGAGTATATTTATTCTCTTCTAATAATCCCTTTGATAATGTATGGCTGTGTACGTAATTCAGAATGTAGGCAAATGGCATACAAAAGCAACAACAAACTGAGCACTCTATGACATACCAGATACTTGCCCGACTTTAAATCCACACGCATAATTTGTTTAACTTCCAGACAGTATGAAAAATGGTTCCAATCCACAGTGGGAAAAATTTATTGTAATACTAATAGCCATTAATTTTGCTTTTGAAAATCAGAATGTTTTTTTTCTGGTTTGTGTCGTGAAAATAACAAAAAAAAAAAAAAGTATGTCTTGTATCCTTTTTATTACTTCCTTTTTACAAAAAAGGAAGTATTGTATTCGCGAAAAAAATTTCACTCAAAAATCAACTTTAATTTCCATTTTATTCTCCCCCGAAAGAATGAAGAATCTTCTTTTTGACTCGACCACACGTGGATAAGTGCCTAAAAACGTATAGAGACGCGAAATATCCATTTTGACGATTCCCGAGTTAATTACAACAAGTTTTCTCGTGACGTCTGTATGTACGCATGTATGTGCGTATGTGCGGATGTATGTCACATAACTCAAGAATGGTAAGTCCTAGAAAGTTGAAATTTGTTACGTAGACTCCTAGTGGAGTCTAGTAGAATGCACTTTTTGGTTGCATTCGGGTGTTTCTAAAGGGGTCAAGTGGTGTTATTATTTGGCGGGCACCAGTCTTTTGGTCGCCAAATTTGTCGCTAACTTGGCGACAAATTTGGCGATTTTTTTTTTAAAAGCTGTTTCAATTTGGTCACTGTTGGTGATATTTAGAGAGTAAACTATTGAATCACATTAAAATTGCCAGTAATGGGGAAATGACATTAAATTGGAGTAAAAGGAAGCAATGTGATGCACACATCAGATCGTCTAAATATGTTAACATAAAAACTTATCACAACTTATGTAATTTTTATTTACCGTTATTGCTATTTGTCACTTAATACTATTATCTGTCAATTTGTCATCTGTAATGCTTTATGTGTCTTTGCACTAATTAATTTAACTATGGTTTGTGCTACTTATTGGTCTTTTGTATTGGCAATGCTAAAAGAAAAGAGATGAAAAGTTTGGAAAGTTTTGTTGAAGGGTGAATCTTTTTTTTTTCTTTACCGTTTTTTGCGGTGAATATTTTTTAATATGTTATGCATGTGCGTATTTTTAAGATTTTCTATTGTATAAAGTTTTGATTCTACTTACTGTTAAGAAGAAAATTATTTATATTAAAGTTTCAAAGAAGAGGTTGAAATATTTTTTTGAAATATTGCATTATCTAAAAATTCAGTTTCAAGCACGGTAAGCATCAAAAACTTTTGGTACAGAATATTTTTTTTAAATAAATGTATGAACTAGTTACTGCTTTTTACTAATTTTTGATGATAATATCTTAGTATGCGTATACATGAAATTTTTAATTCATATAGAAAATACTTTGCGCGGTAAACTAGAATGATATTAAAGAAGCTATAAGGATTAGTTTTGATTAAAGTCAGCGAAACAGGTTAGTCAAGCCCGTCATTAAAATCCAAAGGTTTCGCGTGCTTTACGCAGTTGGAGAAATTCTTAATAAATTCGAAAAGGTAGTTGTAAAAGTCAAAAGATTTTCATTTGCATCCTCTTAATTATCTAAATTATGAGATTTTCTATAGGCTCTGTCTGAAAGGAAGTTTCTATATTTCATTGAAAGGGACAGTCTTAAATGAAGACTTCATTCAGTCAGTCCATTTGCAACAGATAATAGATTTTATTTAAATTTCAGATTCGGGAATACCAATTGTCTTTAATCATAAAGCAATGCTCATTCATCCTATCTATTTCTCAGAAAATCTTAAGTGGTGTAAATATAAAGTTTAAAAATAATATGAAAAAAAGAATTATTTCAACGCAAGAATTAATATTTGTTTTACCATCTTTATTGCTGAACAAAAGTTACGAATTTCAAGAATTATGAAATTATTTGAACATTTTCCTTAAATTCTATGCTTAATTTGATAAAAGTCTTCTGCTTGAATAAAATACTGCTATTGCAAATTCAATGTAGCACTATTTTGTGGTATTTTTTATACAAGTAATTTCAAATACTTTTATATTTTCCCCATGTTATTGGGACATTAGAATACTTATATAAGCAAAAAAAAAAGTTATTTAAAAAAAAAAAAATGCTGTTACTTTTTTCTTTTTGAAAACATCTTAAATTTCGGTTTTGTACCGCAAATCTTGTGGTGTTCAAAGCGTTTGAAGTAACTGATTTTTTCCCGACATTTACAACGTCCTATTTTAGTTAGTGTTTTTAAAGTTTGAAAGAATTATTTTTAAAAAATAATAATTTAAAAAAATGCAAATTAAACCTATTTGTTTTGGAATTTTTTTTAAAAAGAATGTAGGTCTCCTTCACACGAAACAACTAACGAGTAAATAGTGATCAACAATGTTATGGCCCAAAAAATTAGCAGATAACTTCATACACGTGTTTCGAGGTTTCAGGGAACCTCTTTTCCAATACAAATAGTGATCTTTTGGACGAAAAGACATCCAGTAAAAGCAACGGGAATCACAAATGTATTTATTTATTTCCGCACAAAGGGATATATTTATTTCTTAACTACCAAGTAACCTAACCCAAGTGTGAATCTCCGATTGGAATAAAACTTGGCACATCGATACAACACTAAAAAAATATTGAACGCGGTTTTTTTTTTGACGATAACAAACACTTCTAACGGGGTGAAATTTACCCCTAAATATTAAATAAGTGGATAGATTAGAGTGTAAAATATCTTCTTTTTTTTAATTTTTATGATTAAAATTGAAATAATTATTGAACATTTAACAAAAGCTAAACAAAAACTGAAGTTGACGTGTTTCAGGTTTTTCCTGAAAATACTGTTTATGGAGGTAAACCATTTCTTGCAACCTTTCCCTAGTTGCCGATGAGCATTTCCATGTCAGATAAATCACTTCACCATTACCGATTTCAATAAAACTTGACATGAACAACACATATGACAAGATAAGTAATCCTGTCAATTTTAAGATTTCTATTATGAACATTGTTCGCAATATAGGCCTTTAAAAAAACTCAAAATGAGCGAAAAAAATAAAAAGTGTGTTTTTACAAATAGCTGTAACTTCTCGCCTAATCATAGTAGAATGAAAATTCAAAAGCCATTGTAAAGCTAAACATTAGAGCTTTCTATTGATATATAACATGGCTTTCCTACAATAGGTTTAATTTTTCAGTTATTCACGGTGACGGGGTAATGTTGCGAAAGATGGTTACCCCTATAAACAGTATTTTCTGAAAAATCCAGAAACACATTAAGTTTAGTTTGTTTAGTTTTTTCTCATTTTTACCCATTATTTGATTTTTTGTAATTAAATTTAAAATGAGAAAATGTGTTGTAACCTCTAGCACCACAATTAGCCAATATTTAAGCGTAAATTTCAGCCAGTTAAAAGTGTTTGTTGAAAATAAAAATATATATATGTGTTCAATATATTAAAGTTTTCTATCGACATGCAAAGTTTTATTCAAATCGGTGATTCACGCTTGGGTATGGTTACTTGTAAGTAGGGATTGCAATACCGGACCAAAAATTCAATACCGATATTCGATATTTTTAAGACGTGGTACCGGGAATATCTGTATTTGAAATTTCTCAAAAATGCTTGAAAACATATTGTTTCGTTACCACATTTCATAAATTTGTACAAAAATTGTATTCTTTATGCAAACGTTCTGTAAACAAATATTAAAGAAAGGAACAAATGTCATAATAAAACTACAATAAGAGTAAAACACATAATTCTTCTTTTGAATTGTCTCTAAGCCTGGAACTCATTTAGTGCTCAACCTTACAACAGTTGAAAATACTCTTTCCGAATTCACGCAGATCGGTGATACTATTAACAATACACGATACACCTCGTCTAATTACTAGAAGTCCTTCATCTTCAAAAAATTCGGTTTCTTGCGTGTTATTTTTGGAAATTGATTGTGTGTGTGTGTTTTTATATTTATCGCTAAATGTAATTTTTTTTCGAGAGATGCAGGGTTGCCAACTTTGGAGAAACAATTTGAGAAGCATCCGTGGTGATTTTGAGGAGTAAATTAAAACCTTGAGGAGTTGTTCTGTAGTTTGTAAAAAAATCAATAAAAGTAACTAAAACAACTTGTCTAAAATTGTTTTAAAGCCGTTATAATTGTGTTATAGCTTAATTTTTTGCTTTAATAAATTATTTTAAGCACGAGTATCAAATTTATTATTTTTGAATTAATGAAACTGCTTTAAACACTACTTCAATCTTTGAGTATAAGCATCTTTAATTTCCCATATGTACATACTTGTTATGATAAAATAGCAAAATTTAAGTTTGAAAACTTTCGGCCGGGAAATTCGGAGCAAAGGAACTTCTTTGCGGAACCGCGGGGTTTCGGGACATTTTTGCGGGACAACTACGCAAAGGCGGAGCAGTTGGCAACACTGGAGATGATACTTTTCCAATATTAACATCTTCTTTTCTTGAGCAGAAGAGGTTTGCGTTTGATTTTTATTTTTAGATATCTGGTTTGAGTTTTACGATTACCTTGACGAAATTTGATCTTAGTCAGAATTTAATTCCTGTTATTCGTTTTCGCGATCCTTTCAAAATTCTTTACAATTTACAACTACGCAAATATCTGAAAATACGTGTTAAATGATTACGCGTACCATCTTTGCGAATTTTCAACGCACAACATAATTTCTAAATATTATCTTGCCAAGTATAAACCAATACCAGTGACAAAAAATTACCATTTTTTTACTGACAAGAAAAAGTTTTTTTTTTTTACTAAGTTCAGTACGGTTGAGAAGAAAGAATATTTCAAGAAAATATTATAAAGCATTACTGCAGTTGAAATAAATTATTTATAGAACAAATACATTCGAAAATTCACTCGAAAATAATTTTCTCAAAAGGGTAAGTGAGTGATCACGGAATAGAAGAAAAAAAAAATAAAAACGTGGTGCACAAAAATACGATTCATCTCACCATCTCTGTAATAAAAACATCATCTTGCAATCTTACCCCTACTTTTGTGTAATGATATTCTATTAGTTGGTGCTTTTGAAGCCAAATCTTTACATCAATAGATTGATTTTGGTTCTGTAGCATGAAAAAAGAAAAGTACATTTAAAATATAAATAAATATTTTATAAGTTAAATTACAAGAAAAATGAAACTTTTTATTATTTTCAGCTAATGCCGAAGATACCAGTAGTTAACCTCAGTAAATACCGGTATTCCGAAATTGCAAAATTGCCCGAAATAAGAGTATTCGGTAAACCGGTGTGCCGGTATTGCAATCCCTACTTGTAAGTTAAACGAACTTTCGGACAGGCAGTAATAGGATGCGTAACCAGGTAGAACAATGAATGAATCGTTTGGCATCCTTCACATGGCAGTAAACTTGTCAGGTACGCCAGACACATGTACCGTTGCCTATCTCCTTCCCTTTGAGTTTAATAAACTTTTTAGTTGACTCAACTCATCGGGATGCTTCCAAGAGTTTGCTCTACACACGAGTACAGTAGTTGAGTCAACTTGGTTCAGTTTTAACAGCGTTGTCAAGCAGTTACGAGAATAAATTTCACATATTAGAAGGTAAGTTGATTTAATTAAGTTGCCTCGAGTGAAGAAAACGAAAAACGCCAGTCAGTTGAATTGCAACTTTTTGGAGAAGTTTATGTAACTAACCGCCTGGTGTGTAGGGCTCCTTAATCGTATTACAAAGTTTACTTAATTCACTTTGGTTTTAAAGTGAACAATAACAAGATGGGACGCGTTACAAAAAATCATTAATGAATTGGTTGATTCATTTTTGGTTGAATTTATTCATTTAGTTATTTCTTCATTTAAAGATTTTTTTAAACAAAATGTAAAAAAAAAATCATTAGAAAAGGTTTTACAACTTTTTAAAACAATTTGTCATACGCGTCTAAAGAAGAAACTCAAACTTAAGGGCGAAAAATGACCAATCATATTCTATAACAAAAATAATACAAGCTTTTGACATATTTTAATCATTTTTAGTAAGAAATAGAGAAACAAATCTGAAGCCCCCTGATCAAATTAAGCGTTTCAAGCACAAGCGCGACCATAATAAAAGATTCTTTCAAAACGCCCAAAATTGAGAATTATTCCTAATTATGTGTTTGTTATGGATTGAATATGTATCCAAATAATCGGCCCTCTATGCATCAGCTTGACATCGTGCATAAATTCATAGGCGCCGGAAACCCTTTAACAATTTGTTTCCGAAGAGCCAGTGTAACTCATTCTGAATGCAGCAATATTTCATTTTCATAACATACTAAAATAGCATTATCGGGCTGTCTCGTCGTCATGCGCGCCCAGCTCAAGTACATAGGGCTAGTCACAGGCGCTCATACTACGCATTTAGTATGTAAGTACTATTGGATCTGTATTTAATTGTAAGATGTCAGGCTTCAAAATTTTGAGACAATTCTCGTTGATTTGAATTTGAAACAATAAGATGATGTATAATCTAATTCTAACATTTGAATGTTTCTATGAAATATTTATTGGTAAGAATAGAAAGAGTGTAGTTTTATCAGCTAATATTCATTTTATAAAGTAACTAGCGGTACCCGCACGGCTTTGCCCGTAGTAGAAAATTAAAAGGTCATTTGATTCGCCTGTATATTTACAAATAATGGATAATGAATTTCTCGCCAATTTGCCATGTTATTTTGCTCGCCCATTTTACGGTTCCACGATAATTGCTCGGTAAAATGCTCTTAAAACTGGAACAGAAAGAGAACAAAATCAAATTTTCGAAAAATTGCTTTGAGGTGCACACCCCCATGCCTACAAACTAAGACTGTGCTCAATTTCATGAAAATCGGCAGAACGATCTAGGTGCTTCGCGTGTCACACACATCACGACAGATACCCGGACAGAGATCAAGACACTCAGCTTTATTATTATTAAAGATTTAAGATGAGCAACATTTAGTTTCTTTCCGTGATAAATGGTAATGATTACTCTGAACAAAACTGATTTTTTAACGAAATAATGCTTTTACATATCTATATTCTAACATAGGGTAATTCCACGGTAAAGTCAAAATTTTGTCCCGCACGTAGCAGCATACATATTTCACTGTAAGTAATAACTTTAAAACGCAATGGAAAACGCTTTCTGTTCAAGGAATCGCACTAAAGTTTGGAATTTCTAAACAATAAATGTATTATTCACTTTTTTCAAATAGATTTTTAAATCCTTACTAATAATTAAGCTGAAAGTCTCTCTGTCTGGATGTCCGGAGGATCTCTGGAAGTCTGTAGGATCTCTGTGAAGCGCATAGCGCCTAGACCGTTCGGTCGATTTTCATGAAATTTTGAACAACGTTAGTTTGGAGCATTGGGTGTGCACCTCGAAGCGATTTTTCGAAAATTCGATGCAGTTCTTTATCTATTCCAATTTTAAGAACAAAATTATCATAAGATGGACGAGTAAATTACAAAATTATCGTAACGTGGAACCGTAACATGGGTACAAGCCAATTGGCGAGAAAATTCACCATACATTATTTGTAAATATACAGGCGAGCCAAAAGTCCTTTAATTTTTTCTATTACAGGCAAAGCCGTGCGGGTACCACAAGTAAAATAAATAACCTGTCACGTGCGGGACAAATTTTCAGCTTTACCCTCGAACGGCTCTGTAAGGGATTAACTAAATCTGCTCTCTCTGTATCATTTTAAAGCACTCAATATCACATAAAAAGCGAATCTGATGGTCTAAAAAATGATTTAAAATATCTAATGCAAAGGAAATGACTTTAACTAAGTAGTGACAAGATATTTTAAACTGCTCAGTAACCTGTAATTTATAATAAACATGTAGCATTCGCATTAAGTTTTTATTTATTAAAAAATAGATTATACTTCTTCATTCATTAGCTTAATTAGAGTTTTACTAATCTGCGCTAAGTATTAATTTTCATTTCAAGTTTAACTTTTTAATAATTAAACCATACTAATGGAAACAATAAGCATTCGTTACTTAAAAAAAATTTCATTAGTATAAAAAGAATACGAAATTTATTCTCTCTATCTGTTGAGGGCTATATTTTAATAATATTCAGTAAATTACAGCCCATTAGCCAGTTATTTCCAGCCGAGGACTGCAGTTTCGTGCTTATTAGCACTCACCAGCCCGGCATGATGAGTGCTAATAAGCACGAAACTGCAGTCCTCGGCTGGAAATGACTGAGTTGGCGGTGTATTTCATGTATTTCTGCTTTAGCCCTGGCTAATGGGCGGTAATTTACTGAATATACCATGCCTTGCCTTCAATATTCGAGTTGAATCGAACCATTGCTTCGGTCACTCGTTTGGTTGGTCTGTGCTAATTCTATATTAGCTACCAGTTTGTTTGGCACTCTTGGCTTCCTTAAGAGGTTTTTCCATCTCCTGCTCAGTCACTTTCCTATGCCGGGCTGATGAGTGCTAATAAGCACGAAACTGCAGTCCTCGACTGGAAATGACTGAGCTGGCCGTGTATTTCATGTATATTTAAATAAGTTCCAAATCTTGATGATTTTCTTAACGGACGCATTTTAAGTTTCATCACATGCTTTCTCCATATATAAATTGATGTAGGAGAAACAATTGTAGAGCTGAATAGCAATAATATTGTATTTCACCTAAAAGTTCGGAATAAAAAGTTCGGAATATGAAGAAGTAAAAGTAAAATAATAAGTAAATAAATGAAGTTGAATTTTTTTTTAACAGGTTACTGAAAAGGTGCAAAATTTCGTGCCAATCCATGAGAAAAAAAAAATACTTCTTAATCATTACTATCTTTGACTACAACTCTACAATTTAAATTGATGTTTTTTTTTTAAATTATGTAAGTAACTGCTATGAAAAATCTCAAAGAACAATTGAGGCAGTGAAAAGCAAAGGGATGTAAGTGTCAAAATAAAAAAATTCGGAGGTAGCCAGTACAAACGATAGGTGAACCTCTCCTCTGTCATTGGACTAGTAGTCCTAGTAGGTGATACTGTATAGCCTCCTCTGTTTTGGGGCGCATCGTACTTTTAGCCCTGGTAAGTGCAGCTGTACAGCATGCTTTAAAAAACTTTTCAATGAATGTGTACCTAGAACCGAAAATTTTACCGCGTTTTACTCAAAACTGGTAAACGTTCGCTTACATCCCTTAATTTCTCAATGCATCAATTCTGGTACAGCCGACTCTCGATAACTCGCAGCCTTATAACTCGAATATTAATTTATCTCAAAATTCTCATTCGGTCCCAAAATAATTTAGTATTTTTATTCAAATTTTGGCAAAAATTTAAAAAGTAGTTGTTCTTTTCTGGATGACTCAAATAATCTGTTTTCAGGAAAAAAAGACGTTTAAAACAATACGAATCGAAATCAAGAGAGAAGTTGGGCTTACGACGTATAATCATAACAATGTTTTTAGATGCGACAAGAAATATAAGATGTCAAAATTCCTTTTTCAAAGTATCTTCATTAAATTTTATCTCATTAAAGATATTATTGCGTAGTACAAGTAATTAATTTTATCCAAACTAAAAGTGTTATATCCTGCCTACTAGTCACTATGAAAAAGAAAATAAAAATTATTCTTCAGAAGGCTGAGAAAGGAGCTTCATAACTCGAACTATCGTTTACTCGAAAGATTTAGCCGGTCTCTTGGGACTTTGAGTTAACGAGAGTTGACGGTATTTGCTTTATATTTTAGTCAGTATTAAGTGTGTTTATTTCTTCACCTTTTTTGAACCCAAAAATTTAAGTTTCTTTTTTTTTCAGGTTGCTTCATTTATCATTCAGGGTGCTTAATAAGTTACACTTTTATCACAACACTCAAAAGTAAATATGGTATGTCATTAAAAGTTTCATATTTTAGACAAAATATCTGAAGGGAAATGATGAAACTTATTTACACTCAATGACTTCCTCTGAAAATATTCGCGTAGCAATGAATTCAAAACTCGAAGAGCGCTTTAATTATGCTTTGTATTATCATTACCACGCGGTTATCAAATGAAGAGTTAGGGGGCGAAAACGCGTTAGATGACTTGTTTCAAACGTGGGGTAACTATTGAACTAATCATGGCGCATCAGCCCTGACGTCATGAATAAATTCATTGGCGCCGGCAGCCCTATAACAATTTGTTTCTCAACAACCAGCGTAATTCGTTCTGAAAGCCTGTATATTTCATTTCCATAACACACTAAATATAATTCTATCTCTCAAATTTCGTAGAGGACGTTCAGCTGAAGCATAGGTTACTTGAAGAATCGTTCGCTTCCTTTATTAACTATGTAGGAACGACTTTCTGAAGCTTAATTACGATACAAGTACATTAGTTTTAAATGCGAAATCAAATTCAGTCTGTGTTCGAAAGAATACTTGATGATGTTCTAATCGACTTCATGAGAGATTGGTTTTGGTTGTCATATAGTCACAGTAGCGCGAAATACATTTTGAACGATCCAAAAGTACTTTCAATAAATTGATGTTAAATTAGTTTTATTCGTCATAATTTTTAAACACTACAAAGTACATTATAAATGTCTCCCACAAATTATTAGAGTAACTTTTTTTTCTTTCTATTTCAACATTAAAATTTACTCATGATTTACAAAAAAATGAAAGATGCATAAAGTAGTTACCCTTATCTAAACACATTAATTATATAAAAAGACACAAGGAAAGCTATTCCTCGGATGACTTTTTCATCCAAAAGCTCACACTTCTTTGCATTGAAGAAAATGTTCTTTGTAACACTGAAACACGTGTCTGCGGTAATTTGCAATTTTTGTGCATCAGAACCAGGGCTGCGGAGTCGGAAGGAAATTAACCGACTCTGACTCCGACTCCTGGATTTTTAAACGTTCAACTCCGACTCCGGATTTTTATTTATTTGTTTATTTATTTATTTATTTTTTTTTTCAGTTTCCCCTCTCATGGGAAGGGGATAAAACCTCTAAACAGCGAAAGAAATATTAATTCCTTTTTATGAAGTTTTCGCGTGGTATTTTATTGTAAACCTAAGATGCATACAACGTTTGAAATTCAATTTGAAACTCAAATTTTCCAATAGTTATGATTTTAAAAATGAGATTACTTAAAAATCCCATTTTTTAAAAACTGAAACCGATTAACTTGCTCCCCTTTAATGTTTAACAAATAAATGTTGATGAAATCGTGTGCTTTTAATTTCTGAAAGCTTTAACTTCAGAGAAAAAAAACCTTTTTTGCTAAGTCAAAAAAAATTTCTTGAGAGGGAGGAGTCCCTGTGACACCCATGTGGTGGGTGCCACTCCAAGTTAATTTCAGAGTTTATCAAAAAATACAAATGTTTTAATTCTGAAAAATGTCCCCAATAAATCTTAAATTATATTGCATGTATAAAATTTAAGTGTAATCTTATATTTTACGAAGAGAGGCCGGGTACATGTACCGCTTGAGCAAATTTTACACAAAATGCGGCGGTATATAGCCTTGTGCGAATAGCTTTTACTGTACCTATATTTCTTCTTCGTCCAGTCAATGAGTGCTCAAAACAGGGGTGTTGCGTGCATGGAATGTGTGATAATTTTTGACTTCAGAATATTGTAAAGAGTAGTTAGTCAGTAAACATACTAAAAGTCCCCGCCCCTAGGGGGGGAACTAAAGGCGGGAGGGAGGGGGGAAGAAAATTTTGGGTTTTTCGAGAAAATGTCGAAAACGGTGAGAAAAAAAATTTAAAATAAAAGTTCAAGCTAAATAAACTTCTTATGAAACTGTTTCTACACATATTTGTCAAATTTTCAATAATTTTCTGTGTATATGTCATGAAAAATTGATGATTTTCAGAAAAATCCTTTCTGCTTGTCAAACATTTGCACTTAGTGCCTCCTAGGATCAGTATTCGCGGAAATTGTCAATGACAAAGTTGAAGAGCTTTAAATTTCCTTCAATTTGAAATCCTACTTTGTTATATTTTATTCAACCAATCAAAAGTTAAAGAATTTCAAACACGCACTTTCATATCAAAAAATGGGGCACTTGCCATTAGCAAATTTCAAACTGACTGGAAAGGATAGCGCACTTGCTCTTTCCTCAATGAATTCGACAATCCTGATAGACAACAAAGAAGTATTTGTGGATTACTACAACACAAATGATGTTTAAGGGGGGGGGGTGAAATTGCGACTTTGTGAGAAAGGGGAAGGGGAAATAGTAAGAAGTTTATCATCAAACAGTTTTTAACACGAATATGTTTATAAAAATTAGTTTATGAAAAGTACTTTGTACAAATGGGGAAGGGGTCAAAAATGTTTAAAAAAGTCTAACATCATTTACATGGACAGTTCCTTACCAAGAAATCGGACGAAGATTCGCAGAACTACGTATGTGCAGTATGAATTAGCTCCATACCCATGTCATTATTTAACGAAAGTGAACTGAGTAAGTGCAGAAAGCCAGCACTTACTGAATAACAAATTTGTTAGAAGTAATTAATAAGTAAACATACTGAAAGTCCCCGACCCCAGTGGGGGAGTTAAAAGTGGGAAGGGGGAGCCAAATTTTGTGGTTTTCGATTATATTTCGGAAACGGCAGGAAAAATGTGCTTCCGAAAAAAAGTGAAAGTTAACTAAATTTATTTCGAATTTTTCCGAAACCATCGTTTTTTCATAGCCATTTACCCGGAAAATGATTGGAAATGTGACAAATATGTGTAGAAACAGTTTCATACGAAGTTTATTTAACTTGAATTTTTATTTTAAACGAATTTTTTCCTCCGTTTCCGACATTTTCTAGAAAAATCCAATCTTTACTTCCCCCCTTGCTCCCACCTTTAGCTTAACCCCTAGGGGCGGGACTTTTAGTATGTTTACTTACTAACTACCCCTAACAATATTCTGACGCCAAAAATTATCGCATATTCCATGCACGCTATAATGTGTTCATTGACTGGATTATTCGTTCAATTGTTAATTTTAATTTTATTGGCTGCTTCAGAATTAACATTATTATGGAGATTTTAAGATTAGTTTAAATAATTGAGTGTTGTAACCAAAAAAACATATAGGGGAGGGAGGCTATAAACGAGTACACTGTTAAAAATTCAGGAAGGTTTTTCTGGTAATTGTTACTGTAAAATGGAGGACTAACGCATCGCTGATTTTTACGGTAATTTACACCGGAGAAATAAGCGATCCCAGCGCCAATTGGTTGCTGTGGCCTACCGAGGAAACCGTAAAATTTTACAGTAACATTTGATTTTTACGGTAATAGTTACTGGCAACATGGATGCCAGTAACAATTACCGTAAATTTTCCGGAAAATTTTTAACAGTGTAGGTTAACGAAGAACGCTAGAAAGTTGTAGTGTTTGGATTTTTATCGCAACAATTTCTGTTTTATTTCCTAGCAGGGTTTTTGAGCTTCAAAATAAAAAATAATTTTTGCATTACGTTAAACCCAATATTTATTTATTATCAAACATTACAAACACTTGAAAAATCTGCTTTGTCCTACCAGGGGGGCTTAAAGCGAGTAAGCGTAACTAATTGTGATTTGGTACATATGCCAATATGCCAATCAAATATGAACTTATTAATTGTTGAATAAATTCACTAGCTAACTGCCATTATAAAAAAAATATGCATAAAAAAATTATACTTACCCAATCTAAATTGAAAAATCTTAAGCTGCACATATGTTTGTAAAACATAAAGAAGTAACTGACTAAATTACTAGACACTAACTAATTGCCATCCTAAAAAGTAAATTTTTAAAGTTATACTTATCCTATTGAAATAGAAAATCGAAGTCGGCACATGTGTCAAGATATTATAAATAAATACATGATTAAGTCTTATACCCACTTTGCCCCCCCCCCTTTGCCCGAACTCACGTTTTTTATTGTAATAATTATAACCTTAAATTTAAGAAAGATTCAAACGAAATGACCATCGTAGTTTAAACGCGGATAGTGTCAGAATAACGTTGACATTAAAAAAAAAAAAAACTGTTTTTCGACTAATTACAAGTTTTATACCTTCAGTTTTTTTTTAGATATGTATCATTTTTCTTATTTTAAGCTTGGTTACGCCATGCCGCTTTACTGCTGCTTCGCTGTGACTGATTGAAACTCAGGGGTGTTCCGGTAAACACGACATACGCATGCATCGCTGCTTGCACTTCATACGGTGGCATACGAATGCCAACCCGCTTTGAGCCACCCTCCCCTACTTATTTTATTTCATACATTTTAGTTAGAACCAAGCTTATAGACATTAGATTTAAAAAATCGATATATTTTCCCAACTTGCTCAAGGGATACCTATATTTTACTATTTAACTGAGATTGGAGTAAAAATATATTATTCTTTTTATTTGAAAGTGATTACTGTATAAATGTTATAGGTGACAGAACCGTTTGTTGACAGTTGCTATTATTTCAAGAAAGTTTAAAAAAAACAAGCAAACTAGTGGGTCGGTGGAATAAGCTATTACAGAAAGTAAAAGTTTGATAACTGAAAAAGCCAGCTAGTTGCCAACGGTAGTTGTTTTTTATTTTTAGGTCTATATACGTAAATTAAACCAATTTGTAGCAGTTTTTGTTAATGTAAAGAGAGTAAATGAAAATTAGAGGAAAAAAAAAGAAACCCGGAGTCGGAATCTGTATGTTTTTAAACGACTCCGATTCCTTTACCTCAAAATCAAAACGACTCTGATTCTCCGACTCCGACTTCACAGCCTTGATCAGAACGTTGGTTGGTTAATTGATTTTGCCTTTTTTCTTTAACGCTAATCATATCTTTTACGAGCAAGTTTAAAGTAAATTTTAACTCAAATAACTACTTTCTTCCTTTAAAGTCATTATGTCCGCTTCAGAACTTAGTTTGCACAAGGTCTTGCTTAACTGAAGCAGCTAAAAATGATTTGCTTCTTATAGTGAAAGTATAAAATCTGTTCAGAAAAATGCTTAAATACTCATTAAATAAATCAATCAAAGTGTCATCGGACAGGGTAAATTTTTGTCTGGAAGTACGTAGTAAATAAAGATGCAGATAAAACTTTTGCAGCTGCAAATACGTTGCGTGCTTTAAGAGAATAAAATCCTTTTTTTCTTTCGAGTTTAAAAAAAGAAAAGAAAAATCTACTTTACTCTTGGCAAATGAGAGTTGGGCACGCAAACTAGCAGAGTGTTCTATTATCAAGATCTTTTAAGCATTTGAATTTGAAAGAGAAAGGCGAAAAAACATGACATTCAAAAAACATAACGATAAAAAGAGTAAAAGTCTTGTGATTATAGTGAATGCATGACTATTAAGTTTCTGATGCTAATTAGGAAGCAAATTACAGCAGCAGAAGTGCAACGTAGTTTAAACTGTACCGCAATCTATCTTTAAGACTGGATCAAATTTGTTTCTTTTGTGTGTTGCAATGCTTTTTAGGGACAATTAAATTGTATGGTTATTATTTTCATAAAAGTAGCATATTAATCATGCTATTTTTTCTAAAAATAATTGTTAATGCGTTTCATTAAATTTTTTAAACTTCCATTTCCAAGGTAAGATTTTCAAGCTTTTTAAATCAATCATGAGTCGAAATGATTGTATAAAAAAAGCAGTTTTCGATGGATTTTTGACAATCATTTTATTCATTTATTTTTTAATTTCGGTGAGTGATTATTTTCACAAGCAGTACTGATCTAACCTAATGAAAATAGTTTATGCTTCATGTAACTTTACTTTAGTGGTGCTTTAAATACACATAAAAACTATTTCTGAGCAATTTATTTCTCTTAATGCTCGCCGTTTCGCTTTAGATTTTATGCTTTTAAAAGTTTGGAATGGGTAAATAAGAAGAAAACATTGACGAATTATTCATTTTAATAAAGATAAACTTTTTTTCAAATGTTATTCAAAGTCAAGTGCATAAACTCGCTATTTAAAACATGTATTCAAACTCAAAAACTAACCCATAAAATATTTTCGGAAGGCGTAGGAAAATTTATGCTAAGAAAAAAAAAAAAGTTTCGATCTTTTCTCTGAGAAAACTTGAAGCACTATATATATATATATATATATATATATATATATATATATACTGAGCTGTGCAGGTAAACGGCAGTATCTGCAGAAGTGAATTTTCGAGATATTTGAAGAAATATGTGGCGGATTCGATGCTAACAATAGGAATATGGCAGAATTAGACGTTTTTTGCAACTTTTTCTCAGCGGAAACCAAATATGCGAGCTTGTACAGTAAGAATAACGTACAATAGATAACAAAAAAGCTTTAAAACGAATTTAATGAAATTTTGCATTTACTGTCCTTTATCTGCACACGGCAGTATATATATATACGTAGAATGTTCAATAAATAATAAGACTAATTTTACTGCCCCGAAACCACTCGTCGGAATGTTAATTCCTGTGGCATGAAAACTGTCTGTGGTCTGTTAACAAAATTATATGAGGTTAAAGTTTGTTTTCGTCTGCAAAAATCAGCATCGGAGATTTTGATAAGTACCTGGATGACCGAGCATCGCTCGACTTTAAAAGGTTTTTTTTTCTTTCGTAAAGTTGTGTTTGTCTAAGGTTCAAAGTACTTTTTTAAATATGCTTGAAAAGCAAAACGTTAACGAAATATTTCTGTTCTCACCAATCGTTGCATCTGCTTACGAGAAACCAGAGATGTAAGAGGTACATACAAACACTTCATCAGAATTATAATCTTTTCAGCCATTAGAAGCCTATTACTGAATACAGAACTCTCTTCGGCCACAGACATCCACCTAGGGAAACTCTGAGCTGGTTGCATATAAACATTTAACGTACGGTATCGCCAAGAAAAGTAGTTTCTTAGACCAAAGATGGTGACAGTAAATGTGAAAAAAAATTGCTAGGATTGAAAATGCACCGCGACCTATTTATAACAAAAGTACCAAATAAAAAAGATTCTGAATGTAATTAAATCAATCGTTTTAAACTATCTGTTACATTTTTGTTTCCACAATAAAGTTGTCCTTGTGATTACATTTTTGTTTCCACCATAAAATTGTCCTGTCATTAATTATAAGAATTTAAACTTGGAGTCAATTTTACTACGATGAAATCGGTTCTTAACCTCATACTTCCTTCCATACTATGTTGCGACTCACGATTTTATCCCAATTTTAAAAATATATAAAACTATTTGAAGTGTAAAAAAGAAAATAATACACTCAAACAATAGTTTCGCTAAAAAAAAAAAATGCCTGACATCAACTTACATAATGCTCTTGAATTTGTTTTCAACCAAGTGTGATTAAAATTAGCCAAAGTGGCTAATCGTCAGCCAAGCCTGGCAACCCTAAGCAAGTTTGAAATTTTCAAACAACGAATTTTCATTGCTATGTTTGTAAATCATCTGCCTTATGTGTCAATTCATAAATTTTTTCAAGGCTTAACTTAAGCAGACTGCATTTTTAAAAACTATTTTTTTGTGAGAAATCGCGTTTTTACAGAAAAAACACTCATGTAGATGAACTTAGAATGCAAAACTACAATTAAATCCAAAATTTCATCCAAATCGTTAGAGCCGTTGCCGAGATTCGAAATATAAATATGTATACATACATACCCACAAGAATTGCTCGTTTAAAGATATAAGATGATACGTGAAGTTTTCAACGATGAAGCATTGTTTAGAGTTAATACTTTTTGCTGGCATAAAATGGCTTTTGCTGGCAAAATATGGAAGATATTGAACGTGAGGAACAACTTTCAACGTCCATCGCAAAGACAATGATTAACACTGCTGCTATTATTATCAAATGGAATCTCAGAATCATTTTACATCAGTGAGTTCTGGCTGTTTTCTTAACTTAAGAAACAATTACGAGGCAAACATATTGAAAGCAACAAAGCATGTCTAAACTCTGCGTAGGCGGCTTTGAAATAGCTCTCACAAACGTAACGTTCACAATTTTTTAAGAAATAGGCAGGACGTTGGAATAAATGCATTTAGCCCCGCAGAAGTTATTTTTAAAAACACAAAATAAATTATGACGATTAAAGTTGTTCCGTATTTTTTATCAATTTAGTCCTATTACTTATTGAACAACCCTCGTGTATATATATATATATATATATATATATATATATATATATATATATATATATATATATATATATATATATATATATATATATGTGTGTGTGTGTGTGTGTTTATTTTGTTAATTTATTTGTTTTATAGAAAGTAAAATAAAAATATGCGATTACAGATGAAAATATCAATTTATCTTATAACACTTTCGTGACGTTTTGAACATTTTAACTAAATCTGGTATAACGGATAATGTATACATATACCTGCATGTCCGCAAGTAATTTATTCATTCGAAACTTTTATTCATTCTTATAAAGAAGGATACTTAAAACGTTTCTTTTAATCCCATTAAGTAATGATGCATTTTTAGTTTCATCCAGTCACATTAAAAAACGCTGCATATAAAAGCTTTATTCGATACTATGAAAAGATAATTTTAACTATTACGTTCAGAATCGTTGAAAAGTGTTGTTGAGCTTTTATTACAGTTCTATATGTTGCCCATTTATAAGCTTTTCATCTTACTTCTTTGAGAGAAGTATTTTAGGATTTTTTTATTAGTTCAAATTACAAAAGTGTTCATTTTATTGGATGACATACACTTAATTTACTCAGTAGTGCTTGCATGTTATTAAATGTAAATTTGGTTACATTTGGCATAATGGATGGTGTGTATATCTGGCTGCATGTTCACAACTTTTATTTTTTTCATCATTTTTATTAACGAAAAATACTTTTAAAGCATCATTCTGTCCCGTTAAAGAAAGATACATTTTCGAAGTTTCATTCAGACATAGTAAAGAAAGTTATTTTTAAAATTGCAATTAGCACTGTTTAAAATATATATATATATATATATATAATTGCAGAGTTTTTGTCATAGTTACTGATGTTGATCATCTTTTTATCTTGTTTCTTAAAGAAATGCAACTTAGCTATGTTGAAGTGAAACTTTTAATGCGAAGATTTTGAAATTCTGATTTGTGCAAGCTTTTTTATGTGATAAATAAGAGTAATTATTAAATTTAAAAATTTCCGCTTTTTAATTGTTGTCAAAGTAATGAAAAATAATAGTAATTATAAAGTTATCAAGCTGGAGATGAAGCAAGCATATATTTGAATTCGGAAATTTTACACTTTTCATATGATGAAGGTTTTCGAAAATTTCTTCGATTCAAGTCAAGGTGTCAGATTAAAAGCGTAAGCCACATTGCTTTCGTCCAGCTATGAAATTAGTTTAACTTTTATCAAAAAAAATTTATTTTCTTTTATTAACTTTTATATTAACTTTTATCAACAGAAATATAAATAATTTTGCTTTTTTTTTTACTGTTTTCAACAACAATGAAAAAGTGGATTATCGAGTATAGTTTAATCTTCATGTTTCTAATAACTTATTTTCTTCAAGAAAATACACAATTCTGTTGAAAATATGTCTAAGTCAGACGCAGAAAAAACAAGAGCGTGGAGTGAGATAAATCGTGCGAGTGACGCGACAGTAGAGACAGTAAAGAAAAAAAAGAAAAAAAAATGTTTTAATTCTATCATATGTCTTTATGATGCACAATTTGTTTTGATTCATTTGAATTACAGAAAATTCCGGTTTATAAAACGCCGGTAAACCTGCTTCTGTCATACCATATAATGATATCAAACGAGCTGATGTGTGCATCACATGACTTCTTTTTACACCAATTTAAAGTTATTTTCCCATTATTGGCAATTTTAATATGATTCAATAGTTAACTCTCTAAAGATCATCAACAATGGCCAAACTGAAACCAGTTTTTAAAAAAAATCGCTAAATTTGTCGCCAAGTTAGCGACAAAACTTGGCGACCAAAATCTTGGCGATATACTGCCAAGTTTTTGCATAAATTATAACACTAGAGTTTACATCGAAATTAACAATGATTTCAACCTAAAAAGGGGCAAAAGACCCCTTTAGAGACACCCGAATTCAACCAAAAGGAGAGGTGCACAACTAAACCCCATTAGGAATCTACGTAACAAATTTCAACTTTCTAGGACACACCGTTCTTGAGTTACGTGACATAAATACGCACATATGCACATCCGCACACACATACATACATACATACGGACATCACGAGAAAAACTGTTGTAATTAACTCGGGGAATGTCAAAACGGATATTTCTAGTGTCTATACGTTCTTAGGTACGTATCCACGTGTGGTTGGGCTGGAAAAAAAAAAAACTCAGCGTTAATTCGGGGGTGAACAAAATGGAAATTAATGCCGAATTTTGAGTGAAAATTTTTTCGCGAATACAATACTTCCTTTTGTGTAAAAGTAAAAAATGGGGTCGTTATTATTATTTTTTCTGTCCTTTTTCACTTTATACGGACTTAAAGCCACCACTTCAGTTCAGTGCAAAACAATCGATGAAGTCAAAAGTGGTCCAACCTCCTTTTGACACAGGGTAATTCAGTCATTAAATCAGTGATCGATAGCACGCCAATTATCGTAGAACAAACGCCTTTACAGCCGTGGGCAGAAATTATGGAAATACCGCATAGTTATTTCGCTTCCTCGCGGTGATGCATACGTCCAACACACATTGAAACATTATCCGATTCCTTCCCAACATCCCTAAGATAACGCATTACTTAATCGATATCGCACACTGCAGGCTATATCGAGAGAGGAGTTCCGTTTCTTGAAACAAGAAGCTCAAGCTCAACTAAAGCTCTGGTCGGAAAGCTACGTCATTAATTAGGATTTGTCGTATAACCAAAGGAACAATTCTTATTACAGAACTTGTCTCCACTGTTTCCCTTGACATATATTGATTAAGAAAATGTTTAGCGTGACTGTTTACTTCTCTTTTTTTCGTGGAAACGTTAGCTTTCGAAATATTAAGCTGTTCACAAGCAAAGGGGGAGAATTCTTTTAATTGAGTGAAATGCTCTTAACCCGTTAAGGCCTATAAACTTTGACGATTTTTCTTGTACACAAAACTGCCAAATTATTATGTAAATAAAGAGTAAGCCAAAATTTATGAAATGTTTTTCTGTAGATTTTATTAAAAGTTGGTTGAGGAATATGTACCTATATTTTCCGTTAAGTTTAATTATTTAAAAAAATCACTAATAAAAATATATTAGTAATTTTAAATTTGATTTAAATTACACATAAATTTTAATTTTTAAAAAATAGTAATTTAAATTAGTAATTCAAAACTTTATCAATAAATTGCATTTCGCAAATACTTTGGATAATAATTGACAGTACTTATTTTTTATCTTCCCTTAAAAAGTGATCTTGTAGGGGAAATTGGAGTAAAATTGGGACCCTAAGGTTTTCAAATGTCTAGAAATCTCATTTTTTAGCGTAAAGGAACAGAATGTTTCAAAAGTATGCACTACTTACCTATTCATGCAGCCATAGTTTCTAAAACATTATTTTTTTAAAAAGTTTCTATTAATTTTTTTGTAAAAAAAATCATTTTTCCCGGTTTTGCCTCAGTAGTGGAATAAAACCAGGTAGACATGTTATTGCTATGGGAAAATAATTTTTTTTTTAAGTTTCTACAAAATTCAAGTTTTATTTAGTGACATATGTTAAATATTGTCATAACATAATAGAATAAGCATAAAAGGACACATATTGATGAGTTGTCAGTAAATTTAAGTGTCTTTACCTTTAATTTTTTGCTGTAATATAAGGCTTATTAACACAAGTCGCAAGTAAACAAGTTATCTTCCTCTTCGGCCCCAGAGCAGCTTTCACGGGCCCAACGACGACATTGGATGCATTGGATCCATCCCTCACCAACCTTGGAGTCCGAGTAAAGCTCATCGCAGTGAATGCAGGAAGTATTGTCATCCTCTTTACTGGACTCATCTCTCATTTGCTCCTTCGGTTTTTCTTTTCTTTTTCTTTCTTTTTTTTCTTGACGCTTTTTATTTTCTATTTGTTCCTTTTTGGCATCTTTACAATGTTGTAGTTTCTTTAATTCGTTTATCTTTCCTTCAGGTTTTTTTTCTTCCGTCCATCTTTGGTCTTCTTTCCATCATTTTTCTTTTCTTCTAATGTTGCCTGAAGATGAAGCTTGTATGGGATACCAGTCAAAATGACAGTTTTTCCTTTTCTCTTGCCCTCCTTCGGCTGCAGATCTTACCCGGTTTTGCCCCACACGTACAGCTTTCATAAAAAATGCCCTCATATGATTATACAGAACGTTACAGTCAATCACTTAGAATTAAAATGAAAGTAATTAAATGCTGTACAAAGAGAGCTACATACCTTTACTTTTGCAGAAACAGAAACGTAGTATAAACGGTTTAGTTTTGTTCAAAAATTTTAAACAAAAAGCACTCAAAAACAATTTTCTTCACAGGAGCGAAATAAGCGAGTCTATTGCGTTCTAATTTAATGGCCGCTGTCTTTTCATCAAAGTGGAAGGTAGTACCTCTCTTTTCCACGCGATTGCAGCGCTTACAGAGGCTAGAAGGGGGTACCCGGTTTGCTCCCGACTTCCTGGTTCTACCCCACATTCCCCAATAAAAGTAGAAGCGTGACAGTATAAATGTAGATGGAAAGGTGTGTTGAAAACATCATAGATGTTTTGAACGTAAAATTACACTGTTTGTTTTGAAACAAAACTAATATTTTTGTTTTTATAAAAATTATGTAGTCTTAAAAACATTGGAAAATGTAACTAATTAATGAGTTGTACTGGTTGGTTAATTCTATTATGTTTTTGGCGCAAGAACGTTGATAGGTTATGCTGCACCAACCGATTGTCAAGTAGTTGTATTGGATAATTGTTAAAAGAAAATTAGAAATTATGCCACACATATGCCCCCTGGTCCATAAAGGGTTATTTTATTTATCCTCAAAATTAAAAATCATATTTTATTTAACGTGTTTTTTTATTTTAAAAAAAAGAAAGAAAAGGATGAAAATATAACATTAATAAAATTTCTTTAACTGCTGAGTGTTTCTTTAAATATTTTACTGATACAAACATATAACATCAATTTGTACCAACACCCTATTTTTTAAATATTTTTTGGAACTTAGATGCTTCATCAACTCTTTTCTCGTAACAATCCTCATATATACATAATAGCCTATTCACTGATCGAGTAACGCTCCTGACGTCACTAACAATGAAACTCGGGCCAGAGCATCGGGCCATAGCAGGATCATTTGATAGTACTTTTTGGTAATGTTTGACATGCAGGGGAATGCTTTATTTTGAAAAGGCATAGCTAGATACGGAAACTTAACTGTTTTATTGGTAAGATTGTCCTTTGAGGAGAATGAATAAACGAAAGAGTGAACAACAACTAACGCTCTCCCTGGAGTTTAGGATTAAGTCACAGGAGTTAGGGTTAAGATGTCAACTATCGAAATACCACCAAACAGGCAATCGCTTCGTTCAAATGTAGAAGTAATTTTCATCCGTCATACCTTGACGGGCGATTTTCTAGCTTAAAGATAAAAATTCAATATTACCAATTAGATTGAACTAAAATGACTAAAACGTTGAACTAACATAGGGTAGATAGATAAGGAAATTAATGCCTTGAACAAAGCATATTAAAAAGAGAAATGCATTTATTGAGAAACATTGTATATGAAAATAATTTTAAATAGCTGAAACAAACTTCTTCGGCAACTTAAAATGCAACTAGATTTTCATTATTGTACACTTAAAAAACACTAACTAAAAAAGTAACTTCAAAAAAAAAAAAAAAAAAAAATCATCCTTAATTTTAATTTTGGATATTACGCAATGATGTTTCAAAATCTTCCTCCCCTAAAAGTTATGGTTTTCACATTTCAAATAGTGAGAAACAAAAGGGATGTAAGTGGTAAAATTAAGAATTTGGTGATAACCAGTACAAATGGTAGGTGAACCTCTCCTCTGTCATGGGGTAAGAAAGAGTACTAGTAGTCCCAGTAAGTGATAAAGCATAGCATGATTTAGAAAAAAAAATCTATAGAAATGAACGTAGGAAGTTCTCTTTAAACGCGTTTTACTCTGAACTTGAAAATGTCCACTTTTATCCCTTTGTTTCTCACTACCTCATTTGTTTAAAATATTACGAAATTTAAATCATTCTTCAGTTTAAAGGTATCTCTTAACGTCATGACTCTGCATATTAGCCTTGTGTAGCTTATATTATTTGAACAGTGTAACAGGAAATAGTTTTCTGTTGGTTAAAAAAAAAGGAATTAATTTGAAGGAAACTTTAGACACCATCATCTTAAGTGCAAAAAAAAAGGTAATTGGGACAAATAAATAAACTTTTAAAGAAAGGATTCTAAGTGTTTAATGTATAAAAGTACTCTGAAAATTTGTGCAACCCTGAAAGGCCTGCAAAATAGCAGGGGCTAGGGAAATCACGTAGATTTTAATGAACACTATCCTTTCTTTCCGACTAGTAACTCAGGGAATCACGCACAGCATTTAGTTAGATTTTGCTAAGAAACTTAACCTTTATCAAAGATTGGCTTTAAATGTAGTCATTTTAGTGCTTCTTAAAATATGGGTATACTATTTAGACGTTTGTTACGTTTATATAAAATATTAAAAACAAAATAAAAATAAGGAATAATAACGCTTGGCGGTCATGATGGTTTATGGGCAACCGAGAGAAAATACAAACCAAGGAATATATTTCTGCCATTTGTAATAAATAAATAACATGTGTGCTTTTTTTTAATAATGAAACTCGATAATGATTTTCTTCTTTGTTTTAAATAAACCTAACAAAGTGAGAAACGTATTTAAGTAATTATCGGTTTCTATAAACCCATATTCTTAAAAATCAATAAAACGATCTGCTTGCTATGTGTAACATTTAAGAGGATAAGAGAGGGAAACATTTCTTGCTGATAAGAATTACATGCTGTCTTATCGTATGAAAAATCAATTTTTAGTAGCTTTCAGTAATTATTCGTGGATGAAATTGATTGATTATTATGTTTTACTTGCATTTAAGTAGCCAGAATTTGAAGAGTAAAAATTGTTTTAATTTTTAAGGAGTGTTTCTTAAGTACTTGGAAGTTTCAAGGATAATTTTTAAAACGCTACTATGTTTACAGGATTTATCTCTAACATTTTCAAGACCTAACTTAACTTCTAAAGAAAAACCACTGAAATAGGCACATTATTTGTCACTCTTGTAGTAATATCATACATGTATATTACATTCGAGTCCGACACTCTTCAAGTAGTTCTTTAAATGATGAGGCAGTTCTTACAAAAGCACTGAAAATTGATTTGAAATATGTAGTTAAGTCGCTGACAATTAATAATCATCCATAGCAATTAGACAAATATTATTAAACACTGAAAACAGAAAGGTAAATAAGTATTTACAGTGAAATACACAAAAACATTAAGTCAAAATCACTGCCCATAAGGAAGAGCTAAGCTCTCCCGCACATGCGGCAACCAGACTACTTCACCATAGCAGATTGTTACAGGGATTATCCATCTATTACACTGTAAAATAATTCCGAAATGTTACTAGGTATTTTCGTGTCACGTTTCGGGATTTTAATGGTTTTTATCCACTTCCTGGAAAAATTAAGTATTCTTGTCAAAAAGTTTCCTGAATTGCTACAAGTCGCAAGAATGCAGACTTTTCACGGTTGTGAAAAATATTTTTAGCTCCCAGTTTAAAGATTAACTGAACGTATTTATAAAGTGGGTCGGCTTTACTTCTAGTACGGCCTGTCCGTGCTTATTAAGTTCCCAAAGGGAGCGAGAAAGTGTGGACTGCACTGCACTGCACTGCACTGCACTGCACTGCATTGCTTTGCAAGATTTGCAGGCAAGTAAAATTTTCGTTACTTAACTGCAATACTGGCATAGCTTTGGCCACGTTTGGTAAAATGCTCTTTTAACTTCCTTGATAACTCAGAATGATGCCAAGGTATTATTTCCAGAGACACGACTGGTTTTAAACGGGAAGATTTCTGAATTTTTGATTAAGTTTCCAGGATAATATCAGGAAGGTTACTGAATTTTAACGGAAAAAGTTCCTGGAATTTTCAAGATATGTTACTGGCAGATATTCGGCATATCAGCTGCCCATTATTTTCCAGGAACGTTTCTGAATCGTTTTTACAGTGTAGTAGCACTAAAAACAATTTAGGTGTTAATGTTTGACATGTCGCCAAAAGTCGCCGAACTTAAATAAGAAATATATAACAAATTAATCGTACATTAACATTAAAAAAATTACTATCCATCAATCGACTTTCTTTTAGCGAGTGCAAACTGACTCACTGAATGTATCATAGGTAAGACAGTTTTGCAAATAATTTCAGCACCGTCGGCGACAAATGATGAACAAATGTGTATTTGGGATGTTTCTCGAAACCGTACACTTTGCAAAAAAGTGGATTTTGGAAGTCTAACTGTCGAGCTCAATTCTGCACAAGTTAATACAAATATAAACACAATAACAAATGCACGGCAGGAAAATTAACAATAGTAAACAATGTATGCAAAATTTTGTGTTGTTTCAATTAAATTTTGAATTGGAAAAAAAAATCTAAAAATTAAAACTCATCCTTCTAAAATGTAATGAAATCAGTTAAAATGATAACAATCTTAAGTTATATCACAAATTATTTCTGTAGCATTTTATTCACTAATCTAAAGAGCAATGATTTGTTCCTCAAATGTCCAGAAATAATCTTTCTAATCTTATTCTTATGCAAATAATGAAATATTTTTGCGTATAAAAACAAAAATGAATCCCAACAATAAGAACTTAAAACGGCAAGAAACACCGTAAATCCCTGGCTGATTTCTGCTTTCGATATAATCATAAACACATATTTATTCAACCTGCAATTGTGAGGCCTTAGAGACTGAAAAAAGTAAACTAAACGAGATATTTTCTAGGATGATAAATATTGTTTTCGTGTAATTCTAAAATGAATTCACTTTCTCTGAAAATACAGGTTACACAAAAAATAATTTTCAGCTTCGAGAAAAAAATTTGCTTGTTGACGGCAAACAACATTTGAATTCTGAATTTTGAAATATTGACAGACACAAGCAGCGTGCAGTTTTCCTCTGAAGAAATACGTAAGCATGTTTATTCCTTTAAATTAACAAAAGTTTGGAATTTTTTATGGGATGATATACGAAAATCCTTTACTGATGAAGCTGAACAAAACTCTAAGTATGAAATCGTTGGAGATGCAAATTTGAAAAATAAAAACAAATAACGGTTTTGAATCTAATTTTGTTTAGTTCACAACCTCCACTGCACATATAGTAGTTCTTACATCAATGCTGTAATTTTACCATTCCTGTGACGAATAAAAATATTCTTAATTTTTAATGTTTATAAATTTCTGATTTTTCTCTCTTTCGCTTTTCGAAGAAAGAGAAGCCTTAACTAATATAGGAGGGGTATTTCTAAATTAAAAACTCAATGATAGCAAGAAATTGGACAAATGCAATAACAACTGTTTCTTGCAATTGTTATTTATTATATACTAGTGGTACCCGCACGGCTTTGCTCAAAGTAGAAAATTAAAAGGTCATTTGGTTCGCCTGTATATTTACAAATAATGGATGGTGAGTTTTTTGCCAATATGCTATGTTAATTTGCTCGTTCACGTTAAGGTAATTTGCTTGTCCACGTTATGGTAATTCGCTCGATCCAGAGAAATTAAGTCCACCAATGGTGATAAAAATAAAATCATAGAATAAAAAACGAAATCGAATTTTAGAAAAATCGCTTCGAGGTGAACAACCCCATGCTACACACTAATTTTGTGCCAAATTTTATGAAAATCGGCCAGATGGTCTAGGCGTTATGCGCGTCACAGAGATCCAGACATAGTGAATTCCAGGAAAAAGGAGACGTGACACTTGAATTTTATAAATTAATGTTCTGCCACTTGCCATATACCATTCTTTTCAGAAATAAATGAATGAATCTTAACCTTGAATCTTAACCTGTTTTTCCCAAATAGTTTGATGCCTTTCAGAAAATCAAGTGCAAAATTAAGTTTGCTCTTTACGTTTTTACGGAGCAAAAAATATCTGTTTTGTTAAATACTGTAATTTGAATAAACTTATTATAAACAAATAATATTTAGATCAACTTTTATCTTTTGAATGTCTAGTTAAACTTTTTGGTAAGTGATTTCAAATTTCTTTTATTTCAACCATGAAGTAGGTCCGAATGAGGTGACAATTTGATGTCTATCTGTTACCGAAATACTACATCTCAGTTAGTTCACCAAGAACCTATGGGGTATAGAAACTAATGTTTTTTTATGCAAAACAGAATTTTGTCCCTTGTCAAGGACGCATAGTTAAAATTTTAATAGATATTTTATTTATATGGTTTCCAATGGTAACGGAAGGACGAAAAAATACGGTAACGGAAGGACATTTATCTATCAGCTGATACAGGGTAATATTTAAGAATGCTAGTAGAAAACAAACTATTGTTTAAAATTATTAGTTACAGTTAAAGCATATATAAGTAACATTTGAACAAAAATTATAATTGCTTTTATTTAAAAAATAAATTTTTATTTGAATTTAACTGTGAAATGTACTACGAAGAGATCAGTTAATTCAAAGATCAACTTTCACAAAGATGAAGTAATATCTGTTTTCATCCTGACACACAAAATATGCACTATTTGAACACTGTAACAAGTTATGTTATTGCATATAGTAAGTACTTCAAAAAATCGAAGGAGATTTCACTTCAAAATCAACAGACTGAGGACAGATATAAATGATGTTAAAAATGAAGATACAGCTGAATCGAAAACACCAAATAATAAAGAATATGCAAAATGATTCATTAAAGTTTGGACAAGTTCTGATAGTTGGATGGAAGGGAAAAAAACTAACAAAGAGCAGTATTGGACAGGTACTTCATGTAGAAGATAAAGAAATAGAAACAGCTTGTTTGAGAATGCATAATAGTGTGGGAATGATCTTTGAATTTCCTGAGAAAGAAGATAAAGGTTCTACAGATTTTGATAAAATTATTGAATACTTAAAGAATTCAGAATTGCAACAGATGGCTCATTCATTAGATATCATTGTTTCAGACTGCTATATTAGCTGAATAAATGTTTTTTAGTTGAAACTTACCGAGTTTAACTGATTTGTACTTCTTGTCCTTCTGTTACCCTTAAAAAATGTATAATTCATGTGCTTAAAATAGTTATTTTTTTAACTACAGGTAAAATTGCAATAATTGAATACTCCCGTATGCGCTCTAATTTTTATACAATTTTCCCTTTTATAGTTAACTGAACTTTTGGGAAGAACGTGATAGCCTGAAAATCATGTTGCAAAAAAGTCTTTCCGTTACCGGTTTTTAAGTTTGATTTAAAAAAAAAAAGCTACTAACGACAAATTCTTGACTTTGGCTTTTTTAGCAACTTATTATGATGTGTATTAAAGTCGATTCATCAGTTTTTGAAAAAATATGTATTTCGTTATGCTCACAGACAGAAATGCATAGATTTTTTTTTTTTTTTTTTTGTAAAAACTGTCCTTCCGTTACCGCTGGAATTAACCACATCCAGACAGAGAGACTTTTAGCTTTATTATTATAAAAGATTAAATTAGAAGAATGAATGCGGAAATGGCTTTAAAACGATGAGTTTTCATTAAAATGCAAAAGCTTAGAATTTCTTCAAGTAAAAGAAAACTATGTACTAATAGCTTTAGAGATCTGTGAAGTTTTTATTTTGATATTCGAAAGCCTTAAGCCTGTGAAATTTTCGAAATGAGGACCCCTAAACAAAGCTGAGAATAATTAATGATTATTAATAGTAGAAATAATGTTAGCTAGTGAAGCGTATTGAGCGATCTTAATTATGCACCTTTACCAGTATCGCACTTCTATTTTTCTATCCCACACAAAAGAATCAGCTACTTGAAGTTCGCGACACATAAAGAAAAACTATCTTAAAAGTGAAAAATGCGTTCTTTATTTCAATTGTCTGACATTTTAACTCGTTCTTTATAGATCATTAAAGCAAGTCCCATTGTTCCCGTGAACGTTATTTTGGGTACTGTGCTATGGAATTGAAACTAGGTGAACTTCTGTAATTAGAAGATCTATACTTAGCTCACAGATTACAAAAAAAAATTAAAATCATTGTATCAACTAATAACAAAAAGCCTAATTAATATTTTTAAGGAGGATTTGTGTTGATAATTCTTTACCTCAGAGTGAGACTCACTTAGTTCAAAAATTGTGATTTTCTGTTTATTAGTGCACTGTATGAAGAAGCCTAATCTGCATCGAGCCATAGTCGGTGGAGTTTGTGCAAAAACATTTCACTTCCGGCTACCAGTATGAAATTTTGTACAGAGCATATATTCATATAAGAGAGCAAAAAAAAAAAAAAAAAAAACGCCGGGAGGCAATTCATTGGAGGTCAAGACCCCCCTGTGGTGACGTCATCAAAATGACCGCCATGTATCGGTTGGTACGTTGGTTTAACTGCTTAGAACTACATAATAGGTCATAATATTGTAAAATTCAAATACATTATCTAAAAGCCGTTTTAAAAAGCTCTTCAACAGTGCTTAGTTTCATTTTCTAAGCCAAATAGTTTAATAATTATTGCACTATCAACATTAAAATTGATAGGAAAACAATGATTTTTCTGTATTCTCCGATATTGGAGTAAAAATGTTACTGTTTTCCTGCATTGTAACAGAGGTGCCCGCCTATCCCTTAAGAGCAAGGGCGCAACCCCCTGCAACATTGCAGCGATACCTCCCCCCCCCCGAAGCAAGAGCCACCCAAATGGAAAAAATACCCCTAAAAACACCCCCCTAAAAATTTCAATGGCGCAGTCCTGCGCCATGACCTCCCCCCCCCCAGTTGAGGGGTACCGATTTTCATGAAATATACCGTTCGGCCAATTTTTATGAAATTTGGCACAAAGTTAGTTTGTAGCATGGGGGTGTGCACCTCGAAGCGATTTTTCGAAAATTCGATTTTGTTCCTTTTCCATCCCAATTTTAAGAACATTTTCCCGAGCAAAATTATAAGATGGGCGAGTAAATTACCAAGATATCACAACGTGGAACCGTAACATGGGCAAGCCAATTAGCGAGAAATTCACCATACATTATTTGTAAGTATACAGGCGAACCAAAAGAACTTTTTATTTTCTACTACGAGCAAAGCCGTGCGGATATCACTAGTACTATAATAAAATAATTTTGTTAGAAACGCTGACATTTTAAACATATAGGAGAAATAAACGAAAATTACAAGTTTTAATGCAAAGAAAAAGTACCTGTTGTAACGAAAACTGCAATAAGTTTTTTAAAGGAACATTTTACGTATTACACTGACCCTCACAACTACAAAGAAGTGTACAATTCAGACCTGAATCGACGCATCAACACCGTGTACACATCTCTTTGCACTTGCATGATATGAGTTCCTGTAGTTTCTTCATAGGTATTTCGGGGTGTGCATACCAAAGAGGTTACCGATTTTTTTCCATCCCCACTGACATAGATCCAAGAGCTGAAAATTTCTCTGAAGACATTTTGTCTATAGTGAACACTGCAATACTGCTGTCTTTAGGCGATGCAGAAGGACGTTGCTAGTTGGTGGAATACATTCAGTTGGTCTGTTTTGCTGGGTTAAAAAAAATTCTCCTAGCCTCATTTTTTACGGTTTCCAGTGAGCTTGATGAATGGATACGTAAGGACAACGAAGCGCTGAATAAGTAGGAAATGCTCATCGTCTTCATTGATGCTCTCGGGTACTTAAGTATAGAAAAAAATAGCTTTGTCAACATCTCTTAACGCCATCCACGTTTTACATGCAGTAGTTTTACCAATGCTGGCTAAACTAGACACCGTTTTAAGTGTCAGCTCCTGTAAAGGCATGGAGAAAAAGCAGAATATCTGGATCACCTTGTGGAATTTTACGATGCAAAACGTGGTTGGGAAGATACCGCAGATATTTTCCACTTCCATACTCCACCCGTAACTTTTGCAGTCTCAGCACTCTTAAAAAAACATATATAGGTCATTTCACGGTATTTTTGACATTTGTGTAGAGTTCGTAACGTGATTTTTTTTGCCATAACTTTTTAATTTACTGTTTGATTAGAATATTATTTTATTTTGAGCTTTTCCTACCAACACACCAAGTCAAATTAAAATAATTTGCAAATCGAACAGCAAATTAACCAGTTATGGCAAAAAAAAAAAAAAGGTCACGTTACGGACTCTACATAAATGTCAAAAGTACCGTGAAATGATCCATATAACAATCACTACAACATCACTGTTGACAGTTTTAACGGTGATCTTTGCATGACCTGTGACGATCCGAGTATTCCATTGCATGCCACACATGAAGGAATAGCCTCGCAGCGGCTTCTTCGTGGGACACAGGAGATACGGTTTTAAAAGTGTTCTTGACTGAAGCAATTACATGGTACATACAACCTACTTCCCATCTGGTTGACCCATCTTCACGAGATTTTCTGCCAAAAATTCGAAAAGTTCCTCTTTATTTTTATCGTTCGCAAGAAATTTAGTAAATGACTTTGGTATCAAAACTTTGGATTTAATGCTTATTCTTGGCCCAGACTCTCTAAATTGTCTCCGTGTCGATTTTCCAACTTCCATTTAAATACCGGTATAAACTAAATCTACCCTATCAACGCTTTTTAGTCTCATTAAAATGCACGGATTAACAATCTGATCGCAGTATTGTTGGACAGTTCGAGTAGACTGAGGAACAAGCATGTGAATTAGTGCAGCCCCATCAATGATAAAAGAAGAAGCATTGAGTTCCGTAACAGCCGTCAAATCCACTCCAGTAGATTGGATGATACAAGAAACTACATCGGACTTATTACTTGGTTTCCTAAATTTGCCAAAGTTGGATAAAGAAGGTGGACACGAGCTGTTTTCATGGGAAAAAAGTTCTTTTACGTCCATTTGCCTTGCTTGGCAGGCAACATATAGCTTAGCAAAAAGAGTGCTATCCCTCCTCAAATCAAAAATTTTGTGCTTGTCTTACGACTTAACAGAAGTTTTTTTGAAACTCATCAAGAGGAGATTGTTTTTTTTTAATAACATCATGTATGGAAAATTTTCTTAACACTA
The DNA here is from genome assembly GCF_026930045.1 of Uloborus diversus. Taxonomy (NCBI): domain Eukaryota; kingdom Metazoa; phylum Arthropoda; class Arachnida; order Araneae; family Uloboridae; genus Uloborus; species Uloborus diversus. The sequence goes on from NC_072735.1 coordinate 97,557,171, forward strand.
AATGATCTCCCACAAACGTATTGAATTGGTTTGTTTCGATTGCTTACGCTGACATCACAGAAATGGCACTTTCTTCCGATAGAATAATTCTGCTACTGTTTACTGTAGTTAACTCGTCATCTTCGAAGGGATTCCCGTGTTCTTAAAACGTTTTACTTAGGCTGGAAACATTAGTTTGATACTGAATACAACAGTTTCTAGTATCATCGTGATCCTCTTCAGTAGTGACGTCAAACTTCCCAGGCTCTGATATTCTTCAAACTCCCCAATCATGCTCACAACTTCTTATCCAGCAACCATCCATTGTATTAATGACGCCTTATGATTTAAACGTGATAGATTAGTTCATGTTTTTTAATTAATTTTTTGTTTTGCTCATGCAAATGGTCGTGTGCCATTCTGGAAAATTTCCAGTCAGTTTTGGAGCCAAATATATTTTCCTTTTAAAACTCTTGGAAAATACCTGGATGCATCTCTGGTAACTGCTTAAATTGAACAGAAATACTGAAAGCCATCGGTCATAATTTGTATGATCAAGAGCAAACATTCATAGGCATATGTTCTCAAGAGTGACAATAAAACCTGAGAAATTACCTTGAAGAATAGTACGCACCAGATTTAAATGTATACATTCCAGCTCCATAGTGAGCTTCCAGTACTTAAGTTGAGGCAATTCTTCTGATCTTCGATTAACTTTGTCTCTAAATTTTTCGTCTATATATATTTTCGATTTTAATACGCTTTCTCTAGCAGAACTTGGAGTGTGGTTATGGAACCTCGTGAGCGTATCGACTTCGCTTCACATGCGAAACTTTTGATATTCTTTCAGCTATTGAAAATTATATCTGAATGATAAACATATCACCAAAGAAGTAATTATTGCTGAGAACAGCAGAACTGGAAAGAAACGAGCTTGGGTGACTGCAATCCAAAGTTAACTTGTTGGCGGGAAAAATTCGAGTAGTCGTTTTGATTCTTGCCGCTAGACGGCAGACGTTCGCACTTGCAGGAGAAGTGAATTATTATGTGACAATACATAATGTGTATTTAATTCGGTAAGGAATTTTTATTTAAAAATTTCAGTGTGGGTTACATGTGGCGGAACAGTAGGAACAATTCAATGAGAATGCCCCCCCCCCGCCCCCTGTAGTTACGTTATAGCAGTGAAAATTTTAAAACTATTTACTGGGGGGGGGGACAAATGTACATTTTTATAGCTTATTTTAGAGCTTTTATGTAATGTACCTATATTTTACGGAACTATGATTTCTAATGGCGTTTTGAGCAACTAAACGAAACTTGTCACCTCTTCACGACGGCTATTTTGATGATAGACATTTTAATAGCTCCAAAACTACTTGTCTTAGGAAGAAAAATCAATCTCTGTTAAATAGATTTCTTAAAGTTCTTTCAGATGATGCAAATTAATATTACAATATTAAGATCTGTAATGTAGTTCTAAACAATTGAACGAGCGTACTTACCTTTCCAGGCGGCCATTTTGATGACGTTAATTGTAATAACTCTAAAACTATTTGTGATAGGAAAAAAATGAATCACTATTAAATAGCTCTGTTAAAGCGCTTTTAAATGGTATACTTTACTATCACAATATTAAGACCTATAATGGAGTTCTAAGCAGTTGAACGAACGTACCTATCTTAATCAGGCGGCCATTTTGATGACGTCATCACAAGGGGTTCCTGACCTCTGATCAAATGCCTCCCGGCGGATTTTTGTTCTTAGATATGTACATAAGCACTGTGCAAAATTTCAGACTGGTATCCGGAAGTGAAATGTTTTGGGTATTTTTGTCACAAACTCTACGGACTAACATGTGAACGTAATACTTGAAAAACAAAAAAAAAAAAAAAAAAAAATCATTTTTTTTAAAAATCAGGATTAAAAAAAGAGCGTGCGTCCTTTGCAACTCATCATTTTCATGAGCAAGAAAAAAGTTTTTCCCCTCTCCTGAAAATTATCAAAATATGAGTTACGTCTTTCTGTCTCTGAGGTACAGAATTGTGATACATAAATAAATAATATATTTTATAATAAAATTTGCATTGAAACATTTTTTTACATATTTGAAGGTAAATTTATTCCTTCAGAAAAAAAAAGTGGATAATTTTCCCTTCTTTTTTTCATAGGACCCCAAAGTGAAAAATAAAATACTATTCTAACGAAATATTTTTTATTCGATTGTTAAAGATATTTTTGATCAAATAAAATGAGTAAATAAAAGAATGAATGTCTAAATGACAATAAAACGAAGCAATAAACGAATATATAAAAATAATAAGTTAATGCATGAGAAAAATTAAATGAATGAATAATGAACGAATAAGAAAATAAGTGAATGAAGGAATAAGAGAATTTTTAAATGAAGGAATCCAAATGAAACAACTAATTAATGAATGTAATTAAAAAATGATTGAAAAAGTAAATGACATGAACTATATCACTTTGCCTCGCATGCACTTAACTAACTCTGCAAAACATTTGAAATACAAATAAGCTTAAGGGTCATTCTATAGTGACAAACGTAACATTCGCAGCATATTTTCTAACTCGTTTTACTTAAAACCTGAAGTAGATTTTTTTTTTTTTTGCTTAATATGCAGATTTAGAGTTTTAAAGGTAACTGTTTTTTATTTCTACCAAGACTTTGAAGCAGAATAATCGCTGATAGGTATTTTTTCCGTAAAAATGGCATAGTGACTAACGTAACATTTTTGCAACCCTGAGAAACAATGCGTATGTTATGAGGTAATTTTTTCTGGAAGTTACGCAGGCATTTAAAATTGGCTGACAAATTTGTAAAAGGTAACCAGTCTATTTTACAAAATGTGCTACGTATTTACTACAGCTGATTTTTTTTTTTTTTTTTTTTTTTTTTTTTTTTTGACCCTTAGTGGTACTTTTCCGTAAGTCTGTGGCTAGCGTAACGTAAGTAATGTAATCATCGAATTACAAGCATTACATACATGTAAAAAACTTTTTGTAATTAATCTCATGCACTTACATTACTTTTACACGTTTTAGAAACTTTTTTTGTTTTGCCGTATGGTTCTTCCTTCACTTTTTTTTCTACATTAGTGTAAGAAACTGAATGGAAGGATTCAGCTTAACTAACTCAATTTGAATGCGTCAAAAAAAAAAAAAAATCTAGTATTCTTCCAATAATTTAACTATCGTCATAAGAAACCCCGTAGTATTTTTCAACGACATATTGTTCTTCGTGGTTTACTGATTCATCGAACCAATAGTGTTGTATATCCTGAATTAAAACGTAATATTGAAAAAAAAAAATGTTTAAACATTTTGCAGAATGCGGTACAAACTTTTTATTTTATTTTTGTTTTGCTTCGCATCTTTTGCTCCTTTTCAAGAGTTTGGTAATTAGATACAATGCGCTGTGAAAATAGCATTGTCTAGAATAAATATTTTCTAGAAAGTGGAGTTGTTTTATGAAAAATTACCTTACCTTTCCATATTTACGTCTTGGTCTTTCGCATAAGAAATCAGAAATAAATAAGAGATCGCTTTTGCGATACAGAAAAATGCCTTCAAGATGGAAGCATTTCACTCGTGTGAGAGCTCAAAAAGAGATATCGAGATTTGGAAGAGAAACGACCATTTCATTCGATATAGTGATTTTTTCCTTTCTGGGCCATAAGCGAAAGTGAGAATCGATGCTGCAAAAGGTGGCTCATTAAATGCGTATCTCGTTTTGAGATATGAAACAAGATGAAACGAAGGCAAACTGTTTATCGAAACACCGCTTATGAAATCATTATAAGTTAATTTTATTTTACAATTTCTGGGAATCCAATTTAAATTTTTAACGACAAAATTTAGCGATTCATAAAAGATTTATTATTTCTAAGTTCTTAAACCATGATAGTTTTCATTACAAGCTTTAAAAAGCTCCAATGCAATGCAAAGATAACATTAAAATATTAAAATATCAGCAAAAGGTATTTGAAAATCCTACTTTTTTTCCCCTAAGTGTCTCATCGTTGACAGTAAATTCACAAATCATGGCTCGTCAAATTGCTAAAAGAGAAAGGTGACTTTTTGAAATATGCTCTTTAAACTCTTTTTTGAATTATGCTCCTATAAACAGTACCAATCAAGATTGAAAAGCGATAGCTCTGTGCAGGTAAATTGGATAAAAATGAAACAACGTTTAAAAGCACAGAAAAGATTAAAAGTTTATAAAAACGCAGACATGTTTCGGAGGCAATAGCCTCCTTCCTCAGTGCAAAATGTTCAAATGGATGAATCAAGGTCAAGGGAAAATTTAAATTGCAGAACCGGAAAAACATTGACCAATCAGCTATCAGCGAGTGCTGAGACAAAATATGACGTATTCTAACATGTAAGATTGAATAAGATTTTAGAAAAATGCGGAACAGCAAAAGACTCATTGCAAAGATTATTTAAGTTTTTATGAATGTAAAAGGATTCCAGAAAATCAAATTCACCTACTGTTGTAGGTCTGCAAATGATCTTGGCTTCCGAAAAGAGAAAATTGTGCCCTGTGTCCCAACAATGTTTAGCAATTGAAGATTTGTTCAGTTCCTGTTTTTTAACGTGGTTTTCATGTTCTTTCAAACGAAATTTAAGTGAACGCCTTGTCTGTTCCACGTAACCGATATTACATTGACAAGAAATGTGATATATGCCCCACTGGTCAAGTTGTTGGATTGGGTCCTTCAGTTTGGAAAAAGAAAGTTTATTTATGGGTCTGTAAATTACGCGAAAGTCAAATTTACTGAGAATTCTAGAATTACGAAAAGAAATATATGGATAAAACGGTAAAACCACAAAATTTGTCGAAGAAAAACTACGTATGTTGGAGGTTTTATTCCGGGTTGAAAGTATGCAAAAAGCCCTGTCGATGACCTGAAGAGGATAACCCCTGACCAGAGCCACGGCTTTCAAAAAATTGAGTTCATTGTTGAGAAGGGTCCGATCAGAACATATGGAGATGGCTCGGTTGATAAAAACATAAAAAGCAGACATTTTTTGCTTCTTCGGGTGGCATGAACGAGAGTGTGGGGGAAGACAGACAGCAAATGGTTTTCGGTAAACGGTGGTTCTTCGAGATTAAAACACCCAAAAAGGTGCAAAGAATTATTGTTTTCAATCTCAGTAGTAAACTGAATATTAGAATCGACCCAGTTAATTAGATCAATGATAGACGGAACAAAATCAACAGTGCAATCTAAGGGGGTGAAAGTGTCATCAACATATCTAAGCCAGAGTGGAAAGTCAAATAACTGAAACAATTTCTGTTGAAAAAAGTCATGTAGATTTCACTGAGGATGGGACTCAAAGGGTTGCCCATAGCAAGGCCGTCATTTTGTTGGTAAAAGTACTCTCAAAAATAAAGGTTGAATGTTTAAGACAAATTTCAGTCAAATTTACAAGTTCGGAAATTTCGTGTTGGGTGTGATGGAATTCCCGAAGTCTTGTTTCAAGACACCGTAAGGCTCCAATAACGGGTACATTGGTAAAAAGAGATTTAACATCAAAAGAAACCATAAGTAAATTATTGGGATTGAACTTACGAAGAATATTAACAACATCGACAGAATTTTTGACAGAATGTGTGTTGGAGTCCAGCAATGGGGCAAACCTAGAAGTGAGAAATTTGGCCAGTCCATAAGAAGCGGTGCCTATGTTGGAAACAATAGGTCTTAAAGGTACTCCGATCTTATGAACTTTAGGCAGAGCGTAAAATCTAGCACAGTGCGAAACCGAAGGGATTAAATTAAAGCAGTTATAAAAAAAGCTTACTTGTTTTTATGGCCCTGCGGACGGTTTTTAATTCATTCGGCGAGGGATCTTGTTTTAACTGGGTGTAAGGACCATCGCGGAGTAGTTCGTTGACTCCGGAAACGTACTTGGACTTGTCCATTATAACAATCTGTCTCCCTTTATCAGCTTTTGTAATTATCAAATTATTGTTGGAAGAGATATCACGTAAATTTCTTTTTTCTGTTGGAGAAAAGTTTTATCCAATTTTATCCAGTAGGGGAGAGGAGGGAGGATTGGGACACTTTTCACATAAATGATTCTTCTTCATAATCCTCTACTTTTTCATAAATGTAAAAGCTCACACAATAAACTTGCATATTATAACTACATTTTAAAAATATACACAATGTTTAAACATTTTATTATTTTCACATTTGACTAATTACAAATTTCAAGAATTTTGTCCCATTCCTCCCTCCTGGGTGGGAGGAGTGGGACATGAGTATGGGAGGAGTGGGACACATTTGAAAATTACAGAAAAATTAGCGAATGTCATTATTAGAAAGGTATACATAAAAAAAAAACAAGACTGTGTTCTACTGGTCCCACCAACCAATTGTGGTGGCGGTAATTTCATGATAATATCTGTTTTATCTATAATGCTACAGTCATCCTGTTGAGGAAAATTAAAATTTCCTTTCATGTCCTTTCTCATAAATTTTACATTGTAGCTTTCAGTATCATAAATGCTCTCCACCCTTGCAACATAGAAAACAATTGACCGTTTGGTAAGGAATTTGACAAGCACAAATTCATTTTCTCCTATGTTTGGTTTGTCCTCCATCCAGTCAATCTCTTGTGCTATTTCCACGTCATCATGCATATGAGGATAAAATATTTCTTCATCTGAAGGGTCGTGTAAAGAAATTTACCCTTCACTATCACTGGGTTCATCTTTAAACTCAAATGTTTTTTTAACTTTTAGTTTTTTTTCCGTATAAGTTTTAGTTGATGCTTTTTTTCTTCCTAGTCTGGCAGCTTCTGCTTCTTCAATTTCTATCTTCGCTGGGGTATCTGTCAATATCTTTGTTCGCGTCCTTTCTTCTTTCTTTTATTTTTCTTCAGGGGACTCCTGGGCTCTGCTTTGGAAAATGGTCGTATGTCTGCAGGACTAAGCGACAAAATGTGAGATGAGGATGGCATGCTAACAACGATATTAACAGGATTGTCAGGTGGGTTAGATGGTGAAGGAAGACAACTACTGTTATCATCATTATTTACCGGTAAGGGATGGTCTGTAACATACGATGTCAAAAACTCTTCATCTCCAAACGGCTCGCAGTTAAATGTATATATTCCAGGTTTTTTAAACTCGGAAGTAATATTTTTTGGTGTGAATGATGCCTGGTAGGAAATCCCAACAAGCTTTGCTGTGTGGTAGATGTTAATAGTTTTTCCCGGATTGTTTATCAACCAATCATTGCAAGCTGCATTATATAGGCTTTTAAATGAGGAATGTACCGATATATCTAGTGGTTGAAGCCTATGACTGCAATGAGGCGGAAACGTTAACATAAAAACACCATTGTCTCTTGCCTTGTTGATTGTTTCAACTGTAACATGGCTGTCATGTTTTTCCACTGTTAACAAAATTGGATTATCTTTTGAACTGTTGGTTTGGTGAATTATATGGCCCAGTGCCTTTGAAAAGATTTCTACATTCATCCAGCCACTGACATTGGCAAAGCCAATGCTACCAACAGATGCTCCTTCCATAAAAATATTTTTGAAATTTTTTCGTGGAAAAATAAATACAGGTGGTGCTGCATTTCCTATTGCATTAATGATGCATAATACAGTTACAAGCTCTCCACGCTCTGCTGAAGTTGCTTGTCCTACTTGCTTATTACCTCTTGCAGCCACAACTTTTGGTTGCTATATATTACGTTATTATTAAGAGGGGTTTGCGATTTGCTTATTTCTGCTGACAAGGGGGAGGAGAGGTCAAAAATTGATAAAAACATGCTTACATAATATTTGAACAGCCCCTTTACAGAAGGGACATATTTATGGGGCATGTCCCATTCCTCCATCTACACATTGCTTCTAAAAAATAACTTGTCATATAAACCATGCTGGTTTTAAGCTTAATTAAATTGCAGATAAGCTATCATTATATACTTAAGATTACAATGATAATACATTATGTTAGTTTTACAAATTACATAAATAAAGAAATAAAACTAAAAATAGATTAGAAACTTTCTTTGGAGGTGAGAAATTTAACTTTTTCCAACTATTAACTGAAACTTCCTGCTGGATAAACTGCAAGTGTGAAACAAAAAGAAGCTATAAACAGGCCCTCTAGTTGGCAAACTGACAATAAAATAAAGTGATTTATTTTGCCATAATTTTAGCTGTCCCACTCCTCCCACTGTCCCATTCCTCCCTCCTCTCCCCTACCAATCAAGTATTTTTGATACTTTCAGTACATTCCGATTTTCTGGTAATCATGGATCCCTAAAAACGAAATCACTTGTATTTCATACTAGAAAACGTTAGATGCACGTTGAAAAAACATTTTGAATTCAAAATGAAACCTTCATCAACAAATCAGAAATTTAAGTTTCAAAATCTCACTTAATGATCAAACCTTTTTTTTTTCTTAAAAACAAAAACATCGTTATTCTATTAGTTGTATCTATTAATATTCAGCGCTATTACCCTAATGAGATTCCTAAAATATAACTTCACAAATAGGTCGAAAGTTTTAATGTAAACTTTTTTTAATATATATACTTTTTTAAAGATAATCGCAACCATCCAAAGGGCATTTTCAAACTAGTAGTTTGCCAAAATATTTTTACAGAATAGTAACATAGCAATTCAGTAGCAGTTTTAGTAGCAATAAGTTGTATTTAATGCTCCAATTTTGATTAAAAAGTCTGTTTAAAAACTATGTTAAAAAGCTCAGTACACTCAGCAATGAATTGCAACTATAATTTTATCCGTCAGTTTCCAATAGCTTGATCAACAACAAAGACCAGGATGCCCTCAAAAAATATTTCCGAAGCGAAAATCCATATTGGAATTTCTTTGATGTTATGGCACCTTTTATCACCACTTTTTTCTCCAACTTAAACGCAGTCATGTTATTGGCAAGACATTTCGTTATTGAATCCATGCTATAAACTCCTACCCTATCAGAAGAGAAAAATCCAATTTTGATACAATGTTTTGTTCGCCTTTGCAGTCCAAATACGCTCCTCAGGACAGATTCAGCGCTGTTTTTCCTTTGAAAAAACTGCTGATTGCATTGATTTGAAAACTTATTCCAACTTCATTGTAATATAAATCAGTAATATCACTAACATATGAAAAAGCTTTGTTGGAAATGATGCAAATTTGAGTGGATGTGTGTTGTTTTGCTTCAGAAATGCATTGATTTGACACAATATTAATTACACTTGACGATATTTCCTGTCTCGCTTTCTTCTTTTAAAGTACAAAATGCAACAAAAATCGATCTTACTCTTTTGGTACTTGCCTGTCGCAAAACTTTCCCTAGTAGAAACGTTTTAGTTTTCCTACATTTGTACTATAGACCAGCGTTTCCCCTATGTTTATCCCTATTAATTGTTTTCCAAAACCTCTATATCCCGAAGTTTGGCTACATTCACCTTAAGAGTGTAGATCTAACGATCCTATCGACAAAAGCAGTTTTAGACAGAACCCATCCTTTCTTTTGGTCAACAGTCTTATTGTGTTCTTAAACACGTTATCGATGCAAATTTTAAAAAAAAGTTATGCATACAGTTACAAGTCATACATGAAAATGTTCAAAAATATTTTTAAAAAGTTTTACTTTAAGTTTATTTTGACTTTGTTTCAATTACTAATTTTTATGTCTTTCTCAAAACCTTGGTAAAACAAAACATCCTATAAGATGAAATTTTTTTTTTCTTCTCACAAAATTCCAGATAGAGAGGACCGAATGTTTGCAAACATTATTTTAGTTTTCTGCATTTTTTTTTTTTGAAGTATTCAAAAATAAACTAGACTAACGTAAGTTCAAGAAAGCTTGTAAAATAAATTTTTAATCATAATTAAGAACGTATCAAGCAATATTTTCCTCATCACTCAAGAATATCTTCTTAGTTTTAGTGTGAACTTCTATTCTCACTAAAAGTATCAAATTGAAATAATGCGGGTTAAGTCTTGGTGTATAACAAGAAAACCTTAAACAAGTGAAACAGACCATATAGCTATTTATTTTCAAATCTACATAGTTTCAAAAATGGGGTTCAGTTTTTCAGAAATTTCAGATTCTTATTCGAAGTAATGTTTAAGAAATCGTCAAAAATGTATTCATTTTACATAAAAACAAATAATAAAAGAAAAGAAAGGAAGTAAAGGAAATTAAAATTAAGAAATATTCTAAATGAATTCATAGAGTAGTCTTGTATAAAAACATTTTACGAATATGATTTAAGAGTAATCAGTCATAACTAGCGTAGCGAAGTGTTTAAATTTTAATAATGTAATAATAAAGTAAGAAGAATATCCTTTTCGATACAAATTGCCAAACATAAGAAAAGAAATAAATAAAAAATGTAGAATGAAATAGTCATTATAACTACCGTATACAAGCGTCCTCCGCTAAATTATATAAAATATACATCAGGGGCTTTTGGGCTTTTCACAATAGAGAAGAATGATGTATTGTAAACATCTTTAACAGTTTAATATCCTTTCTAAACATGAAACTCATTTTTCTATAGCAATTTAAAAACAAAAAAGCATGTAAATTTATTCCAGGCATCGTTTATTTACTCAATTTCATAACATATAAAAATCAGTAAAGCTTTTCTACCATGAAATACGCCATTGAGAAAATAACCAATTTGCATTTAATATTTCCACATAATATAGCTGTAATTGATTTATTTACTGCTACTTTTTTTTGGTCCTTTACTATATGAATCTTCAGTTTAAATAGGCTGTACGTGATTCTTGTTTTTCCTTAATTAACTTACGAATATCTTCCTAAATACAGTTCTTATACGTTTCTATTATTATCATCCTTTCCCATCTTGAAGATAAGGATCCCAAAAAGCCAGAAACAGAATAGTTTCTCAAAGAGCAAATGCATAATAAAAACATTCTTAAGAAATTAATTACTTAGTCTTATGAGAAAAACCACCAGAGGGCGTAAAAAAAAGATGTTTTTGGAATTCCAGTATCTCAGCAACCGGTATTTATGAAAATTAATTTGTGAGTTTTTCTTAAGGTTAAATTTGCATATTTTTTTTTTCTTTAATGTCAAGAGTACCTTTAAGATAAGCTCTAATTGCTGATAGAAAAAATCTCTAAGGTATATAATTTCCTTTAAATAGACACAGAAGAGATATACCACTAGGAAAAAATTGCTTTCGTCGCTACGTTTTAGTTTTAACGATAACCAATGTAATAAGCCCATTAACATCTGAACAACTTCGATATGATGTTTTTTTTTCCCTTTATTTTCTAGAATTCTTGAGTAATCATTAAGATGAATGTATTAATTTTCTTTTAGTTTCGGAAACTCACTCATTTTTTTCTTTACTAAAAAAATGATTAAATAAGAGCAAAATCTAAAAAAAAAACATCCAAGAAAAAACAAATACATGATAAAATTTTTAAGACATATACATTAGAGATCAATTAATCGAAGTAATGGGGACTGGACCTCATATGGTAAATTGAAATTTTCAAAAGAGAGCACTTAGAATTCCAAACCTTAGAATAAGAGGCACCAGAAACTTTTAATTCCGAGTTTTAGCATGTACCTATTTACAAAATAACCATTACATTATTATAGCGTTGATTGATCAACCTTTATTGAGTTATAAATATTACAGCACATATATATATATATATATATATATATATATATATATATATATATATATATACTACAAACATGCATACGTGATTAAAGACAGAAGGTACAAGCTACTAAATAACACTACATCGTCGAATCAGAGCAACATTAGGACATTTTAGTGTTATTCCTGGGATTAGATGTCTTAGTGTTGCTCTGAGGCGATAATATAGTACAAATTACTTAAAGAAAAAAAAAGAAAACACATTCTAATAATATTTAAAAAATGAACCAGTCAGTGCTTTAAAAAATTAGCGGTGGGGTTGGAAAAAGAAAGAAAAAGCCAGGAGTGACGGAAATGCGTGAATAATTCTTCGGTGCTTGCAACATGGATGGCTGCCTCTACTGACCTTAAATGTACACAGCTTACTAACATGTTTTTTTTACTTAAAGAACAAAAGTCTACGAAATGACGTTCCGGTTAAATGAGTTTCGGATAATCGAGGTTCTATCTGTATTTTCAGACAAGTTTCGATCTGAAAAAAAAATATATTTATAAAAATTTTAATCATCCCAAACAGCTGTATATCACTGTACTTACTTATTTTGCTCTGATAGTTCTTGCATATTGACAGAAGCGTGACTTTTGGATCTTTTATTGGCACCCTCCCATTTTAGTTTATTCCCAAAAGTAAGACTTCCATAAAAATTTCAGACTTATGAAAGGTATTTTAGGAATCGCTACCAAAATTCAAAGTTTTGAAAATTCAAAGTATGATTGAGATAATAAATAATACTTTAAAAAATGCATTAAATGTAATGCATTTCATTCGCACACCTAACAAAGTGTTACACTTATTATAAACAACAAACTACAATTTAAATTCGATGGTTCGTTACTTATTTTACAACTGCAAAAGCATTATAAAATTCAAAACATTTTTAGAATATACTTCCGAATGAATGTAATTATAATAAACGATTAATTGGCTGTTGATTGACTCGTTTATCTGTTAAGTACGAAGCGTAGTGGGCATATACCAAGAACTCTAGTTTATGTCTTGGCGAGTTCTATTAATGCGTGTTATCGTTTACAGAAACGTCTCTCTGTATCACAAGGCTCATCCCAAATCAACGCGGTTAATCATTTTCTATATCACAGTCTACGATTACTCGTATATCATGTTAATGTTTGCTATTGCCGGTTATGCAGAGGTGTACGTAATGAAATACTTTAGTGGGAGTTACGTAGTGGGAAGATTATATTTTGTAAAAATTGCTGATTACTGATCTCGAGTGTTTTAAATAGTGAATTGATGTTGCAAACATTGTTTATGTACCACTAAAGCAGGAATCAAGAAAGAGCTAAGCTTCTAAACTCTATATTGGCAACCCAAACGATAAATAATTTTAGATGGAAACGACATTCAGGTGAACGTCGCTTGGCATGTTTTCAATTAAAAGCGGTTCTTACATTGAGTTTCACCAATGAAAGGCTTTTATTAAAAAATGAAGTCATTTAAAACGAAGAATTCTAAAAAATACCAGTTGAAAATTTTCTGAAATACATGATACTTCTCTCAAAATTTGACCTAACTAAACTATTATGACATCTTATAGTAAAAGAACGTATACAACAGTAAAATTCTGAATTAATGAGCATGTTGTTACAAGTAGCAAAAGAAATGAAATATAAGAGTCAAGAAAAAATGGGAAACTTAAGGAAATTAATTGAATTGCATTACTTGGATGATCAAGTTCAATGAATGTAGTTCCAAGTCTATACATTTCATTTTTTTAAATATCCAAATATTTTTTCACATTCAATAACAAATCAGGCAACGTAGTTGCATTGCAATGCAGACTTAAGCTAATATCACAGCACGAGAGAAAACATTGAAAGCTCATTTAGTTCCAACGTAGTAGAGTTTAGTTTCACCGTTTCTTAAAATAACGAGGAACAAAAGTTTAGACCATTATGGACCAATCAGTAAATAACAACCCATTTATGTATCAGTTAATTGTTTGTTTTCATTTATATTTATATTGAGAAATTAAAAAACGTAAGCACAAAATGCGTAAAGCCTTCATTTCAAAGTGATCAAAGTTCCCCATACTTCTAGAAATCAATATGAATTTGATGAACCTTGCAAATTTTTATCACATGCTGTTTTTAAAGGGGAGGACTGGAGAGGATAACATAAAAGAGGATAGTCATCATTAATCATAAATTTGCCTAGTCGATATAATAACACTTGGAGCATAAATTTTCATTTTGTTAAGTATCATCCGGTATGACATTTAAACACTCCCCTTCAGCATGTGTGCTCAATAAATCAATGAAGGAGTGATCAAGTCACTAGTTCGGACGTAACTAGTCATTGATACAATCAAATATGATTTTAATGTCGATTTAGGGACATTTATTCACTTTTTAACATTTTTATCATTACGTTTGTTGCTCGTGATAAAAGTGATAATAATAATTCCACATTCTGATTTTGAAATTATGTATATAGTAACTACTGGGAAAAGGAAAGACTTTCTCGCATTTAACATATGTGTTTTTGATACTTCTGTGTAAAATTTAAATACCAATAGGTTTGGTTTTAAAGATTTTTCGATATTATTTATATACTTCTTTCTCTTTCCTTTTTTATTACAATTTTAAAACAAAAATAGCAGTCATGGGACTGCTTTTATTAAGCTTATAATGTTGAATTGATAACTTTAACTGTATTAACTGATACTTAAATCGATTTGCTGTCTCAATATACTTTTAACACTACAAGTTTATGTTATTCAATAAAATATTATCTTCTGTGGACCAGTTCCGCTATTGCTATTAAAAAAATCACTCTCTAGAGTCGGTTTCAGTCACCAACCTTTCAGTTAACCGTTGAAAGGGGTTGCTGATTGCACCACTGAGACTTCGCTTTAGATGCATTTTTAAGCTTATTAATGTAAACAAAACTCTTCGCATGTGCTTATGAAGCGTACCATGAACCTTTTTCATGTCGCTTTTTTCAAGTTCACTCCCACTTCCAACGTGGGATAAGAAGCGTAGTTTCCAATATGTGCATTCTTGTTTCATTTATCCTTTTTTTTTAGCTTTTAAAAGCATACAAAATACAAAACTAAGAACGTGTGTGACGAGATAGGTGTAATTGAGTAGTACTCGATAATATTTTTACACAACTAATGAAGTAAGGTGGTGAAATAGATAATCCTTAAAACTGAATTTTACTTAAAACAGTATTATTTCCCAACATTAAAACATATAAAATTGTAACTTGCAACTAACTACTAAAACTGGTTGCGATATTAAACTAAAAAAATCCGGTAATGAAGCATACTTAACTTCGTTATTGAATACATACTTTTAAGCATGTAGTATAGGAATTAATTTCCCACTACTTGTTAGGATGAGTGTTTACCAATAACTAAAATCAACGTTAAAATTTTAGAGCAAGATAAATTGTTACTGAAAGCATACTGCTTCATATTTGCGATTATATTCTTTTAGGAAAATATTTAGAGAATTTGTAAATAACATTTAACTGTTTTCTTTCGATAACACGAAGTACCCTCTAATCATAATCTTTAAAAAATTTGAGACGCAGTGCATCTCAAGGAAAGCAGAATTCTGAATTCGAACTAATGTAAATGAGAAGTTCGTCCAGAAGTAAAGAATTCGACTCTCCCTAATGCCAACTATGATTTTTTTAACATTGGCTAAATCTCATTCTTAGTTGACTAATGCTAGGGTAATAAATATGTTTATAAAGGCTGCATCTAAAAACTTGATTGAAATGATTTTAACAATTACGTAGTATCTTTTGTTCACTGTAAAGTCATTAAATTATTTTTTGGGGAAGCAACCGGGTACCGATTATCAGATAATATTTTATCGACCTTTTTTTTCATTTATTCACTCTGTGGTCAGTGGCGACCGCTAACTTTTCTTTTTATCATCTCGAAAGAAGATTTAAGAAACATTTTTCAGAAATACAAATTAGTCTGAATGATACTTTTACACAAATCCATACAAACGCACTACAGAAAAAGAACAATGGACAGACTGGAAGAATTTCTGAATATGTATGGAATACCAGCAACTACAGCCAAGTGGGTAGCACAGAATTATCATCCAAACTCACTCTGATCAATAAAAAATGTGTCTCAAACTTCAAGTTTCTATCCTTGCGTAGTAATTTGACGACATCTCTTCAAATATGACACAAAAAATATGTTACAAATATAGTGTCAACTTTAAAAGTATTTTTAAAAAAATGAGGGATAAAAAAAATATTTTAAATTTTCATCAATATTATTTGTGTCGTTGTAAGTTTATTACGCAAAGTAAATAAACAGATATATATCCTTCTTTTTGTAAGCTGAAATTTTTATTCGGAATTTCTGCCAATGGTGAATAAAAACCTAAACTTTTGTTTAAAAAAAAAAGTTACCTGCTCAAGATATTTCAAATTAGAACTATTTTTTTCATTCCAAAATATTCGTTTAATAAGTAATGAAGCGACATACATCCAAACGCATTTTCTAATCAAAATTTTCAAACTTTCGATTTTTCCATATTCATTTATTTTATATATTTTTAGCGATGTTTCTGCGATATAATAAGCCTCCACTCATTTATTTTTGACTGAAAAAGTAATCTAAAAAAAATAAGTACTTAAATTTTTTTTTGGGAGTATTTTAAGAGAAAAGATATACTTTTAAACCCTGTAGCATCTAATAAAAAGTTTTTCTGTAACGTTTTTCTGATTCTTAAAACTCATTGAAAATATCTGAGTAAAAACCTTTCTTTAGTTAAGCAGAGCAAAATTTTCTACGTGTAAGCTCTTACAATATTCATTTATTTGATGAAGTAGCCTTTTAATATTCATGAAATATAATTCCTTTTCTTCATACTAATGCAACATTTTTGTGAAATTGAAAACTATGAAAAGAAATAAACGAATGAATAAAAATTAATAAATGGAGAGGTCTTTCCTTTTTAATACATCAAATAAGATGAAACAGATGCCTTTATCAAAGTGATGCTCCTTTTTCAAAAAGAAGGTTTACAAAACTCAAAAAGTAATCTAAAAAATGTCAGACATTCAGTTCTTATTTCATTATCAAATTTTTACCGTTTGATTTCTTCTTATTCTATGAACATGTGTATCAAAGACGTCTGCAGTCAAAATTAGCTTAAGTAGCACCGTCAATATCATTCATTCAATTATATGTTTCTATCATTAACTCATCCTCTTTAATTACAGCATCAAAGTTTCCCCCTTCTTTGCAATATCATCAGCATCATTAACTTAATAGAAACGAAAAGAGGAAAGTAATGGAAAAAGAATTTTAAAAACCTTACAAAAAATATCATGACTGCCGAAGGGAAAGATAGAGAATCCCTTCCCTCCTTTTTTTTTTCAAGAAGAAGCAGGGAGAGTGCAACTAATCCTTTCTCAATCTGGCGGGCTAATATGCCGCTCGTTAACAATATCCTGAGCGCGGTTCATAACGGAAAAATAAAAATGTGTCAAAGGAAATAATCATAACAGTAAAAAACGGTTCGAGGCGTCGTAAAGATGTCGATCTGAACCCAACAAAGGGACTTTCTTATCAGCGGGTGCTCTTCGATCGATCTGCGCCCTATGAAAAGGCGAGGCGCCCCGGGTGGTGGGGCTTATCTACAGAGACCTTGATTAAGACGAGACTGGCTTTTATGTAACGGCGCCCACAATCATTCAATGCTGTAGGGCCTAAAATTAGAAGAGTTGCCGTGCTTGTAACTTTAAAATGGTTCTTTAATATCTAGCAAGGAGCAATGAGAGGGACATTTCAGGCTACGTTCTAATAAACCCTGATTCATGAATAACTCATCTTAGAAATTGTAAATTTTTTCTTATGATAAATAGAACCAACCTTAAGAGAATAGTTTTGGTTTTTTGATTTTTGAATATAAGAAACATTGGTTGGTATGTAAAATTTCATTGAAAGCAAAAATCTCAAATACAATTAAAGTTAATTTAAAAAAAATGGCTAGAGTAACTCGAAACAACTAAAATTTACTCTCAGCTCATGTTGGCCATGGCTTTAGCAAGCTTTCAGTCAAGTCGATTGAAAATTTGAAGCGCGTGTTTCGTTCAATTTGACGTGACTCTGTTCTATTTAGAGATACACACATGTGTAGCAGCAAACTATCATCATTTCAAACAAATAGATGCGTCCGTTTCCGGCTGTAAAATGGATGGCCGCTTTTTCTGCTCATTAGCCGCGTTCACAACTTACTTTTCGACCCGGTAAATCCCCGCTCTGAGTCCGCAAAAAAAAAAACCCGATTGAAAAATTCCCCGTTTCCATGTAAAAAGAGGTTCTCCCATTATACCAGAGAAAGCGGTTTTTACCCAGCGTCCTTAGCGGCTAGTAGACGAACTTATTTCGCGTAATGCATTCCGGGTAGAAACACCGCTTTCACTCCAGAAGATAGCAGGAGTAGAAAGATTCCACATAAACCCCGCTAATAACCGGAATGCGGTGAAAAGCAGGTTTTTTCCGGGGTAGAAAGTGCCCATGGAAACGGCCCTATTGGTGGTCAAACTTTAATCGTATTTTTTAGCATATGGTTTGATATCTACTTGCATGTGATCCAAGAGTTTAATAAAACCATTTATTATATAACAAAATACATTAAGTTCAGCTGTTCAATGCATAAATAAATTGATATATCGCCGCCTCAGAAAACCGTCAGACACCCAAACCTCAAAATATCAGTAATATTTCCTACTGTTTCCCTGAGGCAAAAATATACATAATTAAACTAGCAGATAATTCGTTAACTGAGATTTGGCATGGTTGTCAAATTTTAGGCAGTAATTTTTCTGTTTTGCTACCTTGTCGAGGTTGAAAAAACAATAGTGCCCAGTTAGTTTTGTCTACATAAAATTGACAATTTAAACCCCCCCCCCCTTCCTCCAACAGATGACAATTTGAAAAAAGTTAAAAGAATCATTAAATTAAAAAATCTATATCAGTTGCCTTCCTGAATTTTAGAAAAATAAAAAAGCTTGCCTCACGAAACATTTGAAACAAAACCTTTACAAGTATTACAGGAACTACTCTAGAGGGAAAAAAATAAATATGTAAGAGGTTTCCAAAATGTATTTCATACTTATAACATTCAATTTTACTGAATTTCCTTTCAAACACAGCCTTTTTCGAACAACACATTTCAAGGTATATCTTTTGTTCTTTTCACGCAAAAAATAACTGATATTATAAATTTCCCTTTAACCTTTATCAACACTGGGATGTTAGTATTTGCTGAATTTTTCACACCAGAAAACACTTCCGCAATTTATCCACACGTACTACTTTGTTTGAAAGTTCTAACGGCAAGATGTGCCAAGGAATTCAAAAATGTATTTTCAGCAAAATGTCAAGCTTATTCTCATGCACAACTGCATGCAATCTGCCTGGCGGAATTCATGAATCACGAAGTGTCGCATTTACATTTCAGCAACAAAACATTATGGAACCGGACACGCCCATATCCGTTTTGATTTAAAGTTCAGAGAATAATGGAGAACGAAAAATGTCTCCTGTTTGATAAAATAATCTGCGTTGCAATCAATGATAGTTGCGTTTTGTCAAATGGATTATACTTAAAAGTAAAGGGAATGAGTGAACCTATAACACGCCCTATAATTAAAGTTTGGAACACACATTTTCAGTTCATGCTTATAGGTTCGATAGTTACATATTTGAGTTTTTAAAACAATGGCCGAAATGTTTATTTTTTAGATAGAACACAAATTTGCTGGCTTAAAATCTCATTTCAGTGTAAAATATTTCCTACAGTTAAGTCTAAAATTAACAAGGAGGAATTGAAGTTCCTAAGTTACACAATGTCAAGATTAATGCAAGAAAATTCTAAATTGAAAATTTTAGAGTACGAAATATGTTTAAAAACGTATCCCCTTTTTCGAGTGCTAGAATAGCTAAATCATAGTAGTTTTTTATTTATCTACAGAGCGAATCTAAACTCTTGGGCAAAAATTTAAAGGAGGATAAGAAGCAAGAATAATTAGGAACATAAGAGGTAGCGAGAAGCAAAGGAAGGTAAGTGGACTTTATAAAGTGTTGAATAAAATGCGTTTAAAGTTTGGATTCCACGTAGGATTTCATTGATTTTTTTTCCCAAATCTTGTTGTATAGCAGAACCCATCAGAATTACTGGTACCTTCTCATGTCCCATGACAGAGAATAGGCTCACTTAAAATTTGCACTAGTTATCTCGATAGTTTTATTTGTGGCATCTACATCCCTTTGCTTCTTACTGCCTAATATGGTCGCTAACACAATGTGCTGATGCCCTACAAGCACACAAATCCAGAAAATGATGAATAAATAAAGGTCCCACATTTATTTCACATAGACGATTGTAAACAAATTTCAATTTTTAAGAAATCTTTAGAGCAGTAATTAAAAATTACGGCCAGTAGTAACTCTAATACACGCGTCGCTGCAATGGCTTGGGGATGAATGAAAATTTCTCAAAAGGTCTCGTTATTGCAACACTGAGTGCTTTTTCATTGTGACGTATGCATTGCAGATGGAGACATTTCATTTCAGCAACCGAATTAAACCTTTTTTTACAACTACAATGCTGTGTAAAATTGTCTCTGTGGTATAATTTTGTGACCTGTTTCGCTTCCATTAGTTTCTGACTTTGTGTGCATGTTTCCTTTTCAAACATATATTCCTTATGATTCTTATTTCTTGTCCTAACCTCTAACACCCTTTTAAAGTTTTGCTCAACAGTTTACATTCACTTTGTATATTTACTTGATTAAAATACATAATTGACAAAATGGTATCTTATGCAATATTTTTTTTTAGTCTGCGACTTGCTACACTGAAATATATGGTAGGGCCAGAACGATAGCAGTGCAACTCAAAGCTTCACAAATTCAGTTAAATTTCTTCATTATGTGCACGATTTGCGCAAGAAAAATCCCAAACATATTGTAGACTTTGAAAACTCGAAAATTGTCCTAACCAAAACTGCTGTTCAGAGAATGACAGTGACGTAATCCTGTTTACTTGCTACTGATTCGAACAGCAGCCAGAATTTTCTGCCGATTTCAGCATCGCTAACTCGTAACAGTCCATCTGCGGAAGTCAAGTCGTGAAGCTTTGACTTACTCCGCTATCGTTCTGATTCGACCATATATTTCAGTGTAGCAAGTCACAGACTAAAAAAACTTGCATGAGTTACCAATTTGTCAGCTCTATATCTCAATCAAGTAACTTCTTTCAGTAAAGCTTTAAAATTAGAACGACAATGATGTTAGTCCACTAAAGTTATATGTAAAACACAGTTCAAGTCACTGTGTATAAATATTTGATGCATAATAAGAAAACATGACCAAAATGTAAATACTAAAAACTGTATTAAAACTAAAATTTGATTTACATTGTTCTCATTCCAACCATGGCATATATTGACCGGAATAGTCCTAATCTGGGTTTTAAGCAAATTTGTCAAATTTCTGGGCATCAACACAATGCCTTAACTCATTCAATTTGACTTCATAGCTGTCACCGTGCGCAACATAGTGTAACAGTCCTATAATTGGAATTCAAGTTTGCGTCGTGATGATATCAATGCACATATGTTAAACTTTACAGAAACCGGCACTCAGTATCATCAGGTTGAATCCAAATTAATACGGTTAATCAGTTTCTAAACCACACCATACGATACATTGCGCAGAGCTCATGCAAATACCTGCCATTATGGGTTTCGCGAAGAGGAATGGGTAATTACGGAATCAATCTGGGAATAATATAGCATGAAGAGTTATGTACAAGAACCCGTTGTAATGTACTTTAATTTGCAATTATAGTATTTTCTTATCTAAGGGGTACAGGAAAATTACACTTCATAGCTTAAAAATGTCTTTAGGGGAAAATTCTTGAACATTTTTGGCGAAAAATAAAGAATCTGTCATTATTTGTGTGCTTTCTAAGACCTATTCATACAACTGAAAAGTGTAAATAGTCATTTACAGTTAAATTTCCACCTGGTTTGACATAATTTGAAATATACTTATAATCTTTAAGAACAATAAAATATCTGGAAAACTATCACAAAGGAATGAAAAAAAAATTTAAAGAATAAAATAGCAACAATGAAAAACTACTTTATGCACAAAAAAGATGCCGATCTAGCATCAACAAAACTCTTTTTCCTATCTCTCCCCCCGCCCCCTCTCACTCCAGTATATGTGCTTTTCCATTTATCTATGACTATAAAAGCCGAGGTGCCCTGGGCATCAAAAGTTATCTACTAAGAGCTTTATTAAGAAGAGTTTTCTTTTATACTTTGGCATCCAGAGTCAGGAGAAACTCTTCTATGTTTCTTCAAAAAAGGAACCTTCTTTAATACCCGTTTTAAAATGGTTGTGTGTACAAACGTAAGCGAAATTAGAAAACTTCTATTTATAAATTTCGTAATTTAAAAACGTTTTAAATTGAATATTTTTTAGCAAAGATAAGGGCGCAGTTTCGACAAGCTACGTAGGTTGTGCACTTAACGTATGATACCATGCAGTTTGTTTGCAAAGAGTAAGATAATAATATATATAAGTACTTAAAAATAAGTTTTAAAATTCATTTTTATTGAGTAGTCTGATTTAATTTAACTTTTGCTGCAAGTTAATTATAGAGTTTAATAAGCCTCAAAGGATAACATGGTAACCACAGATAATTGCATTTCGCAGATAATCCAAAAAAATAAATAAAATACGATGCAAGTGCATTCAATGGCTAGAAAATTGGTAACAATATCATATAAAGTAAAACCCCAGTTAAAAACTCAAAACCATAGTAGTGCATGGGAAAACTAAAAAAAAAAGAATTGCTGCAAACCGGTTACACACGTGCGTAGCAAACTGTGCAAATACACTGGATTTAGTAGATCACTAAAATCGATCAAGTTAGGTTTCGCCAAAATCGTATAGGGAAGGTGAGTTGAATTCTTCCGAATAAAAGTGGTCCGGTTATTCTTATACCCACGTAAAGAGTGTAAGTATGGAAAAATCGTGTCTCAACTACTCAAGTTTCGGTGACTTGTTAAATTTGATGTCATTGGAATTAATTGAGAAGAAATATAATGAAATAAGAAATAAGTATTAAGAATGTCCAAATGTGCTCATAATAAGGTGCTATTGTGTACTTAAACTTACATTTGAGCATTTTTCTACACTCGGTAAACTATTGCTGAACAAATAATAATAACAATAATAAAATAATAATAAAAAAATAACAACAACAACAACAATAACATTAATAATAATAATAATAATAATAATAATAATAATAATAATAATAATAACGTGAGAATGACCGCGGATAAACTTCGAGGTTCATAAACGGGAGTTTGCTTTATTTTAACACATTGAGCGTTTTAACATTTGGTGAACGTATTTATATTTGTATAGCACTCCTGTAAAGAAAATGTTGGAAGTAATTATAAGGTCCTTTGTGACTGGTTGATGGTAGGCTTTTTACACGCGCACTGTCTAAAAAGAAAACATATGCGTACTTGACCATGATAAAAACAGAATGGTGCTTGTTTTCTTCAGTCAAAAATACTACTCTTAGTCACTGAAATTGATAAAATAACCAAAATAAGAAAAACATGGAACGAGAAAAAACTTTTATTTTTACAACAGTTATTTTCTAGTAAATTTTTAGCGTCCGATTTTTCAAAAACGGCGTGGTTTTTATGACGTCACAAAATGATGAATTTAGGCACGTATTCCACTGGCGCACTGAATGCTTATGCTTGCTGTCTACCGCGTTTCCACGTTATGATAATTCAGAAGCGAATTGAATATTGCGCTCTACCGTATCGTTGCTAGTAAACGAGAATTAAGAAGTGAAATAAATATTGCGCTCTACGCTAATGGCAACAGTGAATGGCAGTTCAACATTTGTGATGTCATGCGGAGAAGCGTAAAAAATAAAATTGATTCTGTGCATCGGTTTAAATAATTTTTTAAAACAGTAAATTTTGTCAAATTATTTGAAAATTGGTCAAACTATGTTTTAACGCTTGCTTTTTCAAAACAAAAAAAATTATAATTTCAGAAACGACCCCATTAGGCAAGTACAACCCTGCTTTTGTTAACATGGTCAGTGTATCATGCAACATATACCTGATCATGTGAAAAACGGAGTTAGGCAAGTACAATCCTGCTTTTGTTATCATAGTTCATGTATCGTGCAACACATGTATCGTGCCCATGACAAAAAACGGGTTAGGCAAGTGCAATTCTGCTTTTGTGAGTGTAGTCAGAGTATGTGCGACATATAAAAGACTGAGTGAAAAAACGGGGATAGACAAATATGATCCTGCTTCTGTTAACATAGTGTATCCTTAAATCGTAATTTATTGCAAGATAAAATAACAAACGAATCGAACCGATATTGGTTCGAGTTCTATATTTCTCTATAACTGGTCAATAAGTAGCCAGCGGGGGAAAATATGTATTTTATGTATATATTTTTTGAGAACAAGCAAAAAATGCATGGTTTGTTTATTTTTTCACCGAGAGCGGTGAAAAGAATAAGATTTGATAAAGCTTCTGATAAAGTTTGATGTAGTGTTAAGGAAATTATGGCATAACGACAAAATCACATCCGAGACAAATAATATGAGGGATAGAACAGCTAAATAATTTAATTATACAAGCACAATACAACAAAAATGCGGACACATATTTTGAAACTAGATAGAACTCTCCTTTTCATTGCAAAGAACTGTGAACTTGAGAATGAAAGTCATCGAAGTAAGAGCATACTTGATATAAGGGGTTTATTTTTTAATGAGACAAAAGACTGTGAAAACGAGCTGATGTGTGCATCATATGACTTCCTTTTACACCAATTTAATGTTATTTCCCCATTATGGCAATTTTAATGTGATTCAATAGTTAACTCTCTAAATATCACCAACAGTGGCCAAATTAAAACCAGATTTAAAAAGTAAAAAAAAATCGCCAAATTTGTCGCCAAACTGGTGACAGAACTTGGTGACAGAAAGACTGGCGATATATCGCCAAGTGTCCTACAAAATATAACTCCACTTGAGTTGGCATCGAAATTAACAATGATTTCCTCTCCCAAAAAGGTGCAAAAGATCCCTTTAGAAACACCCGAATGTACCCAAAAGGGAAGATGCACAACTAGACCTCACTTGGAGTTTACGTACCAAATTTCAACCTTCTAGGACTTACCGCTCTTGAGTTATACGACATACAGATGCACATACATACGTACATACAGATGTCACGAGAAAACGCGTTGTAATTAACTCGGGAATCGTCAAAATTGATATTTCGGGCGTCCATATGTTTTTAGGCGTGTGGTCGGGTCGAAAAGAAATCTCAACATTCATCCGGGGGTGAGCAAAATGGAAATTAAGGTCAATTTTAGAGTGAAAATTTTTTCTCAAATACAATACTTCCTTTTTTGTAAAAGGAAGTAAAAATCAGTCTTTTTTAATGAGATAACGGAACTGTTTGAGTAAAATCGTTAGTCAAGAAAACGAATATTGTTCCATTTCAGAGCGGATATCAATGAAAAAAGAGTCTTACTTGATAAGTTTTACTTTATCATGAAATCAGTTAATTGCATTAGCTAAATTGCAAAATAAAAGTAAAAGTTTTTTCTTTTTTCAGAATGGTAATCTATGCAGCTGCCATTATATTTAACAACTATTATCTAGAAATTTAAGAGCATATCTTTCGTGAACATTCTTCAGTTTACAGACGAGCAAAATAAAAAGAATGAAAACATTTTAAAATAGTTCCCTAATCACTGAAAAAGAAAATGTGCAAACTTCAAGAAGAATTTTAAATACTTTTGATTAAATTTATTTTCAACGAACATAAGCAAAATGACATTTTTTATTTTATAAATCTAAACTACTTGACTGGAAAATTTAAATGAGTTCCAAAAGTAAAAAGATTTAAGTTTTCAGCTCCGTGTTTTTTACCCTTCTTATTAATCGACAACTGTT
Organism: Uloborus diversus; assembly: GCF_026930045.1. Lineage (NCBI taxonomy): Eukaryota > Metazoa > Arthropoda > Arachnida > Araneae > Uloboridae > Uloborus > Uloborus diversus. The sequence continues at coordinate 97,582,907 of NC_072735.1, forward strand.
AACAAGACTCAATTAGAAGCATTTGCGTCGGAATTTTTTAAGATGGTTTTATATTTATTAGTTTCAAGGCGTTAAGTAATGGCAGTTTGTACCAAATTTAAGCCGAAAACAATAAATATTTAGCTATATCCCTTATAAATTAACGGCGAAAAAAAAGCAAATATTTTGCCTGCAGAAATTTCAAAAACACTTTTTTTTTTTGAAAGAAGCTGTTGCTTGCCGAAGCATTAAAGATAATGACATTCGAACTTGATCAACGTTAGCGATAATTTACACTTTTCAAATTAGGTTTCATAAATATTTATGAAAATGATTTTGAAGTCTTAAATGCTTAAAAAAGGGAAAGAAAATTCGCAGCGAAATGGAATGCAGATAATTTGTTTATTTGGGTTTTTCTGATTTTGTTTTTATTTAGAGAGTTTATAGAATTTAAACAACTTATTTTCTAGAAACTTTTATCGCCATGTACCTTTTTATCTGAAATATTTTTGTATCAAAATAACTCATCAGTTAGCGGTCCTAATGTAATGTTTCAAAAATTATCTGTGGTGTTTAGTTTCAGTAAATATTTTAAATATTTTTTTCGGGAAAACATAACCTATATTAACAGGTATATTAGCTTTACTATTTATTTTATCTATTACGTAACAAATTACATCTACAAATAAAATATAACCTTTAAGAAAGAAATCACAAACATAATTAATACAGTTTCACATCATAAAAATTGCAAATGGCAAAAAGTGTTTGAAGGTAACAATGTTTATGATTACAATGCAAGGAAATAATAATAAAACAAACTTATGAAAGAAATGACAGCCGCCAGATTAATTTTTGCATCGAAAGAGGGTTCCTTGTAATCATAAAACAGGTGTTTTTAATGTTCACTGCTAGTTACAATTTTGCCACTGTTACTGTTTACGGTAAACCAGAAATGTCTTTACTTTTATTACTTTCAACGAAGGTAGGTAAACAAATGAGAAAACATAAGGTTTAAAATACTTGAGAAAATATCTAGTAAACAAGTTTAGAAAAACGAAACAGCAATTGTCAGTGTTGAAAGGAAACTGGATAACCAATTAATTTTTCAAGTAAGGAAGGATCATTTTTAAATAAGCCAAATCTGAAGCACAGAAACAAGAGATGCTTATTCTAAAAGTTTTTACTCATTAACCAGTAACAAGTGAGGTGACTTTATTGTGAAATAAGTGGTTACGGTGGGGGGGGGGGGGGGGGGTAAATGTAACTCACAATATTATATTTCTTGTGCACTGCACACAATTTAGTAACTTAAAATAGGAACATTTCCATTAATTTTATGAAGTGTGTTCATAAAAGAATTTCGGGGTACTGAAATAAAATTTTTAAACTTAATCAAAAAATTAGATTAATGTTACCTATATATACTTAAAGGTAAGTTTATCAATATCCTTTGCATTTAGTAGATTTTAAAGTGCTTACTAATTATGAAAAGGTATGCATTCAGTAGATTTTAATGTGTTTGCTAATTATGAAAAGGTATACATTCATACGGTTTACATTTTCTACCTATGACCAGAACAAAATTTCAGTATCGATGTTTCTTGCTCAAGTAAAGATCTCATTCGTCCCCGAATTCTTCGAATTTTCTAAGCATAAAATATATTTCTTACAGGTCCCTATTAAAAAAACAGCTGAAAATACCTTCCACACAATACAGTTTCCGTATATCCATAAAATTAAATGCATTTCTGATCTTTAGGATCATTTATTCTCATCAATTAATCAAAAGATTCTTGGTTCACCAATATTTCGTTATATTTTTTATATGCTTAATCGGAGGGTCAAAGGAACCAAAAATGAGCACGAAAAGAGGATGAATGAAAAACTTTTAATTTCTTTTTAAAAACGTTAAGAAATTGAACTAATTCAACTAAAGTGAATACCAAGTTTCTGCATCCCCCTTCCTACCCGCACTTAAGACATCTATCAGTCTAATTGATTTTTTACAATAAAAAAATATCGTACTGATACATGCAAGAGTATCAAAAATATTTCATTTTCCGTATAAATTATTATTATCATAGTAATAAACATTTAAAAAAAAAGACCAGATAGCTAAGTACATTATCTATTCATTTTTTCCTCATTCTGAAGGAACTTAAAAATGATATGAGTTCTAAATCCAGGGATGCAGCTTCCTTGTAACTTAACTAAAATGTCGACTGTTATTTAAAAAAAAAATACATCTAATTGTTTCAAATTTTTTTATTTTATACTGTGGTAACATTTCTCCTTGATTGACGGATTCGAAAAGATTCGAGATTTTGTAGTCATTTTACTCGTATTTGCAGAGTTGAAGCAATGAACACATGTAATGGCTTGTAATTTCACTGTGATTTAATGAAATGAGCTAACCTATTCTTCCATTTTGCAGGTTAAAAAATTCAAAAGGAACCTACCAGTTTTTCTTTCTCAAACTTTTTTATCGTAGGTATTCATTTTCTATAAAAAAAACAATTGTTTTTGAGAGACTTTAGTTTTTGCAATTTTTGCGAACCTTCGTAGTCGCAAAAATTCAAGCCTTGCGAAATATTTTTTGTTATTGAATTTTCAATTTTCGGCACTGTTTGTGTACAATTTGCAAAATTTTCAGCTCGTGAAATCACTGACATTTTCATTTTCGCGAAATTTACTGCTTGCGAAAATATGTGTTTTTGCAGTACACGAATTTATGCTAATAGATTCAGAAAATACTTTAGTCTTCTGTTGCAAAGTTTGAAGATATCCTGACAGTAAACATTTTCTATAACTTTGAGACTTCCTCTCCCCCCCCCCCCCATAGAATGTTTGAGTCTTTCAAAAACTAGCCTAACCAGATAAGACTTCCCATACATGTATAATACACTTAATGGTTTGTGTGTTTATTACATTTAATTATAGTGAGATAGATTACTGTTGTCGAATGTGAAAAATGCATACATTTAAGAAAATCACCGTGGGAAAAGCAATTTTTTTTTCTTCCGGACAGCCAAGTTGTAAAAGTTCGTATAGCAAAAACGAAGTAATTAAATTATGCTTGATTAACTACATTAATTCCGCATTCTTCTTTTCATTTGTTAGCTTCATGTTAATGTTATAGTTCCAAAGCAACAATCTAAAATTGTTTAATTTTAACTGAGCAATATTATTAATATTACCATGAAACGGAAAATCAGTTGTATTTTCACCTAATGCATTTTGCATATCAATTTTGAAGTGTCCTAATTCTACTAAAAGCAATAGTAATCGCTATTTATAACCGCACTTAGCCTTTCCGTAGTTTATTGCAACATGAGCCTTATACCGTATGTATAAAACCATGCATAAGAAAAATTGCGGGAAATAAAATTTCAGCTAGTTCAAAGAAATTTTTCAGGCCTTAGTGAAATTTTCTCGAAAGAAAAAAAAAACGATTTACTTAAAACGAATTTAAAAAAAAAAAAGTTTTCCGAATAGTATTTACATCCAATGATTACATACGGTGGAATTATAAAATATTTTATAATATTATTGAAAAAAGCAACTTATTTTTCACGATACCATTACCGCATGTCAGAAAAAAAACCCGATAACATTTTCACAACTATCGTTGACATTTTCCATCATCAAAAACCTCCACTGTCAAAATCAACCAATATTATGTTGTGCATTATAGTTAAAACTTTGTTCCTGATTTTTTTTTTTTTTTCAATTGAACTCACTAATAGAATGTAAAACAACTTTTTTCTCAAGAACTAGGCTTTCTCAAGCTATGAAATACGTTCCAGAAATCGAATGATCGAATGCATGAAATATGCATCTACTAATGTAAGACGGCATATAAAATAACTCAGTTTTAAGACTCAGTATTACAAAACCGCTAAAAAATAAAAAATTCTTGATAAACTAAAAGGTTGATAACTTACCTTATTGTCTTCTCAGTAGGCAGCCATATTGACAATCAATACAAAACCTCTTTTCCATCGTTAAAAACTTTTCGTCCACATCAATACTTTTTCTATTCTATTCTATTCAAGAGTCACAACTGACTACAACTGTATTTATGTCGAGGACTTCATACTAAGTGCCTTGCCTCCATTATTTTATATACCGATGGATGGCAGCACCATCACCGGATCGAACAGTTAATGAGAATTTAGAACTAGTCCAAGAGCTAATAGCTACCTGGTACTAGCACCCCAGAGGTATCGTTTCACTTGGAGGACATTGAGACCACGAGCATATTTAACGTCGCCCAGTCCCCTTTAATGACGACGGTGGGTCTTCGACCAGCGGGGATCGAACCCGAGCCCCTCCGGCCCCGAGTCCAATGCCCTACCGATCAGGCTACCACGGCCTCCAATACTTTTTCATATAGTTTTTATTTAGGTTACATTCGGAAACAAGCACCGGTCACATCGGTGCCACCGCAAGCATTCGGAAACGATCTAGTCACAATACGTTTTCAATTAGGGATTCAACCGCTTCGACCGCTTGCGGGTGGCACAGGTGCGACCGGTGCCTGTTTCCGAATGTAGTCTACATGTTTATAACTTTGAATTACTTATGAAAGTTAGTTAAAAAAATTTATAGTTAAAGTTTAAGCATCAGCCGCTTTTAAAATCAGTAGCAACAAGTTGAGTTTCCTGAAAGAAAAACGTTGTAAAAATACGTAATAGTGGAAAAGGTCTTTTTTTTTTTACAGACAATTTAAATTTAGAAACGTAATTTTCAACATTTGAACGAGAGCTTACGTAACTTAAGAAATATTTTCACTTTTTTTTTCTTGTATTTTTAGAGAAATTACTTGCAGTGAAGGAAAAGTTGAGTTTTTCTTTAAAGCTTCTACGAAAACCACTTGGTGATCTGGACAGTTTTCGAAAAGCTGCCTGCGTGAGGTATCAGAGAGGCTTGTTTGTTTTTTGCATTTTTAAAGAAAGTATTAGTAATGAACGGTTTAATTATTGGCGCGAAATATAAATATTGTTAGCTCTCTCAATTGGGATCTTCATGTATTTGTGGTAGAAGCTTTGTCTTCTAAGCCGGAGGATGCCGGTTTGATTCCCACCGATAACCAAGGTGTTATTTTCTTCTCTTGTGATGTAAATCTTGTCTGTGTTCGTCCAGAGGCAAGGCGCATATTTCGCAGTCCTCTATGCTTGCGTTCGAAGAGCTTAACCAGTAGCTACCGGTTAACCGATCGCGTGACAGCTAATGATCACGTACTTCTATCAACCAATCAACAGCTTAAAATGGTAACTGGTGCGGGAACCGATAGATGATAGAACGCTGCGGTTAGTTACCGGTTACTCACCGGTCGACCGGTGAGGTTTGTCGAACACAACCTTTGTATGTGAAGCATAAGCTCCTGTATAAATAAATAAATAAAACTCTCTCATTTGACTACTGTGGTCTCTTGTTTGGTATGTAAAGTGTTATGATTATTCTTTGGTTCATGATTAAACTCAAGCAGTAACCATTTTCTCATAACTGCTGTTCGTATGTCTGTCGATAAAAAAGTAAATAACTGGAACTGCAATTGATTTTCGGTTTTCAAACGAGATTCGGATAATACCAAACGATCGAGATTGGAGCGTATGTCAAGAGTACTTTTCAAAAACTCAGATACAAAGTCTTAAATGCCTTTTAACTTAATAAATGCCTATTGTTATCGTTGCAAGTCTTCCTTATCAGCTTGATGTGCTAATTTTTCAAATTTATATTTTATTTAAGATATGAAAGCCCAATGAGGGTATAGATTCAAGCAGAAACAGTCCTGGAAACAAAGGAATTACGATAGTTTTAGAATAAGAAGGGTAAGTGAATTTAATTTATCTAAGAAATTTGGAGTTGATCAATTGAAAATTTTATATTGTGAAGGCCATTTTGCAATTTCAGCCTTCAGACATATCAAGCATTACATATCCAGCATATTTTAAAACTATAGTGGTATTGAAATTCAAAACTACTAGGTACTTCATTGAAATTCTTTGCATAAACTCAGAAAGTAAATATAAAGTCGTATAGTCGTGGATTCCCCTAATTAATTCGTTCTACTTACTGGATGATAACAAGTAAACCTCAAAAAAGGCTTTTGCGAAGCACGAACTAGTAAACTTAAGAAAACTAAATGAAGATACTTATACCGACGTCTAGTAGTTATAAGATTTTTGATAATACTGAAAAAGTATCCTAAGAAGTGTACTATTTGCCACATAGGCTAGTTATTAGAGAAGGTAGTTGTAACCGGTGATGACAATTGGTGTTGACCATTTCATTCAATGAATTTTTTACCATTACATAACAGTATGACGAGACTTAAATTGATTAAAGCTACTTTGTTGGTTTTTAATAGTTTATGGCTTAGTGCTTTCAATTAGATTTGCCAAAAGTTCCACAAAGGGTAATAATTTACCTTTTAACGTGAATCACATTATTCTTCTTTCTTCAAATGAATATACTGCGGTTTTATACTCTTATATCTATACTCTTATATCTATACTTATATACATTTAGTCACAAAAGTCTGCGTACAGACTAAATTTTAAATTAAAAAAAAAACACTTAAAGCATAGAAAAATGTATTTTAATCATTGCATTTTTTTCTTCTATTAGCTACAATTGTAAGTTTAAATAAAAAGCAAATAATATAAGTGTAACACTGTTTACATTTTTGAAAAACATATTTTGTCAAAAAAATTCGGAAATTCCCTCCAATAAAGTATGCTTACACTTTGAAAAAAAAAAGCAAAATATTTGTACCTCAGAGCCTGAGGGACTTAAGTCCGAAAATTGCAATTTTCTGTTTATTAGTGCATTGTATGTTGAAGCCTATTCCGCATTGAGCCATGTGAACGTAATTCTTTTAAAAAAATCTTTTCAGTTTTTTAGCAGGATTAAAAGATCACGTGTCCAGTCCTTTGCATGGGCCAGAAAAAAGTTTTTCCTCTCTACTGTAAAATTATCATAATGTGACTTACGTTCCTCTGGCTCTAAGGTACAGATATAAGCTTTTCTTACGTTTTCAATACTTTTTAGCATACCCTTTATTCTTATAAACAGCTTGCAAACGTCTGGGCATTGACTGAACTAGTTTTTCAGTGTCATACAACGTGAATTTCGACCATTCTTTCTGCAATTTACTAATTAGCTCATTTCGCGCACACAATTTTGTTTTCTAATTCGTTTCTCCAATTTTGTGCACAAATGTTCGATTGGGTTGAGATCTTGTGACTGTGGAGGAATACACAACTGTCTTGGAGTGTGATAGAGGAGATATTCCTTCACAACTTTTTCTGTTTGTTTCCGATCGTTGTCTTGATGGACAATAAAGGTATTAGAAAGGTTTAAATTTCGGTGACTGTCTCCTAGATTTTTCTTCAGAATATCCAGATAAACATACTCATCAATGACATTATCAATAATGTGAAAATTTCCAACTCCTTTCAACGACATACACCCCCATACCATCACTCCATATTTGGCAGTTAGTTGGATTTAAGTTTCTCAGATTCAGTTATGTTCCTGGTTTTCTCTATACAATAGAGCGGCCATTAACTTTAAATATTGTAAATTTACTTTCATCTGACCAAATTACATTGTTCCCGAAACCCTGCAATGAGTTTAAATATGTTTTGGCAAAAACAATTTCCTTTTTTTTCTATTTGTCTCATGGCTTAGATCTAGGTGGTTTGCGTCCATGATAATCAGCCTTTCCAAGCACTTTTCGCACAGTTTCAGGAGAAATTTCCTTGTTTTTGGTTTAAAAAAAAAGTCTTTTGCAATGCTTGCAGCAGAAATTTTAGGATTTTGTTTAATTTTTAAAATAATTTTTCTTTCTTCTCTCAGCGTTAGCTTCTTCGGTCTCCCACATCTTGGTTTTGCAGCAAGACTACCAGTGTCTTGATAGTTTTGAATAACTCTTTGTAAATGGTTTTCTAATGGTTTTACCAATGTCACTAAGAGTTTTACCTTTATCTCTCAAGTTTGTAATTAGTTGTCTCGTAACTAAAGGAATTTCTTTATTGGTTGTCATTTTCCCCAAAGAAAATAGGAATAACTTCCAATCAACGTGAAATTTGCTTCGGAAGTCAATGACCTTGAACGTGTAACCTTCTTTGCATTCTCAAGTTTGAAGTTTAAAAGTTAGATAAGAAATCACCCGCTTCCTTTGCATTGTACGCAATTTTTATTGGCTTTGATTTCTGGCCAATCATTTTTTAAAAGTTAGTGTGCATAAATTATTTGATATGAAAATATTACAGTTTAATAACTTAAAGTCCCTTATTGAAGCTAAATATTTAATAAATAAAACGTTAAGAAACTATCATTTTCGCCCTTTAAATTTGTATCTGATATTACTTTTTCTTGATATACGCAGACTTTGACTAACTGTATATACTCAAAAATTTCAAAAAAAAAGATTTTCGCGTAACATGCTATGTTAACCAGGCTAAAGACGGAAAAAGATTTTAAAATATATTTTAAATGAAATTCAGTGAAGAAAGTGTTAACATATTTGGAAGTATTTTGCAATTACGTCACTTATTAAAAAAATAAAAATAAAACAATTTGCAAATTTCTATTGAGAAACAGGACAGAGACTTTTTGTCGTTCCTATGGTTTAACAAAAATTACTTGTCACATGAGTAGATGCATCATAGAGTAGTTCCTGGCTACTACGGTTGCCTGTAAATTTTCTCGTTACGCTGAATTATCAGCAGTATGTGAGATTGACATTTTTTCAACACCGTTATTCAAATGAGAATGACATATTGGAAAATTTAAGCTTCACAGATGAAAATCCTACTTTTTGCATTTTTCGTTAATAACTGTCTGATTAGTATAAATTCTGAAACATAATGAGAAAATTTATACTCGAGATCCACATACCTACAACTTCAGGCAATTTTAATTTTCAAATTTGGAAGTCGAATTCACACCGATCAATTTTTGAGGGTGTATCTTATTTATATTTCAGCTAGTTTTAGTTTTTTTTAAGGATTAAGATATGTTGTTTTGTGAAAGGGAATATAGCTTGAATCTAATCATATGGGCTTTGTTAAAAATTGATGTTTGCATGGTAAAAATAGATATTAGTTACTATTTATTAGTATATTAGTAAGCTAAAAGCTGAATACACTGTAATTTTAATAGCCGTATAATCTAAAAACTGAACTATTTGAGTAGTACGAAATAGTCCTTAATCCAATACCGATTTTGTTGGGGTCAAATTAGGTACTATAATTTATTTTGTGGCAAACCTTTTTGAATCCTCGCCTTTATTGTTGAGAAGAAGCATAATGCCAGCAACATAGTAATAATAATAATTATTATTTTTATTTACAATATCAGTTATCAGGTCAAAGTATTACTTTGGTAGTTTTATTTATGTATCAGATACTTTTTTCAGATACTGAACCTCGATATAATGTTTGAGCACATATTTTTTCTCATTCTGAAATCTGATAAAAGATTCTTTTATTAATATTTATTAATATAAACACGCTTTTCCCTAGTGGGGGTGGAGGCACATTGTCTGGAATTTGTTCACTGTGTTGTAATACTTCCACGCCTTACCTTTATAAAAGAATTATCCATTTTCTGTCATCGTCGATCATCTAACACCGCAGGACAGAGGCCCTTTTGTGTCTTACACGAGTCAGAAAGCAGTTTTTGAACAAAGGTGGGAGGGGGATAAATTTGAAAAAGTTCCCTCAATGAAGTCTATAGTGATCATGATTTAACGTCAATGTGAACAAACTATCAAACTTTCATGCATAGCGATAAATTCCTCGCCAAAAAGTTTGACACTAAAGCAGAAGCGTAAAATGATATAAAAAGATAAAACTACGGAAATAAAATGTTTATGCGATATTAAGGGCAATGAAATTGCAAATCTAATTTAATAAGTTATTAGTCAACTCAAAGACATTTTTTTTTTATGCATTTAGGAAATATACTATTTTCTGTATAGTTTTAAGTGCTTCGTATTTACGTAAATTTGATTCGTAAACTGAAAAAAAAAAAGTGAAATTGCAAAGCAAATTGAAACGGTTCGTATCGTACGTAAATGATCGGAAAATGTAGAGAAATATTGATATTTCTTTATTGAAAAGCATAAAAAAGCTAAGCATCTCTGCGAATAAATGCTTGACATAGGGGTTGGTGTTTGATGGGAAAAAAACTTATTTGTAATTATTAGTGTTGAAATCTTTCGCATGTTGCAATTTAACATTAAAAGAAACTTCCTTTTTGTATGAAATTAAGGGCATGGGAATCGTTTTATGTTTCCCTTTAATGTTTCAGTAGTTATTTTCGAACATCAAATGTTTGTAAAAAAAGAAAAATAAGTTAACAAATAGGCCTCTAAACACCTGCCCTCCTTTCTTTTTTCAAAACAAGAAATTCAGCTATATTATACAGCTCATTCCGCTCTAAACTTAATTCTCTCTCTTTTCGGCGTTTTGACTTTTTTTAAATCTTTTAACCAGAAACATAAGTTCAAACGATTCTACTTTTTAAATTCAACTTTGCATTCAACACACATAAAAAAAGTAACAGACTGTAATGACTGCCGTAGATTTAAGATATTGATATTACTCAAATGCAGGTTAATAACCGAAAAAAGAAAACTATTGTCTCAAATACAACACTTCTTTCTTGGTTTTGGATTCTACTCTGGTACATGAGGGTGCTTCTTGCATGCATTAAAAAAAATAAGAGTTCTTGCTGGCCATTAGTGAAATGTTATTGTTTTCCCCTACAACTTTCTAATTTTTTCCTAGTATCATTATTATACTTTTGCATATAATTTATAAAAATTTGCGAAAATTTCATGAATGTTCAGGCACATCTAGTTTATACCCGCACGGCGATGCCGGTGCTAAGAAGTTAAAGCAAGTCCGTAGAACAAAAAAAATGCTCTTCACCCGCCCCCCCCCCCCTTCTGATGTTGAATGATTTTTTCTTCAACTAAAATGCGTACACACCTTTTCAAAAGACCTATTAAAGTCTCTCTGGAATTTAAAACTGTCCTCCAAAACACATAAAAAGATAAAACGATTAACAGTAGCTTTAAAACTCAAAATAATCCTTTAACTATATCGTTCATCGCTTAACGTGCCAAGCAACCACGCTACCGTAACCCTGCATTTTAGCGAGTGAAGCGGTTTTTTCCCTGCAATTTCAAGTGTTTCGCCAAATAAACTGTGCTATAATAAAAACGTTATAAAGAACAATCACAATTGAATAATACGATAAATCAAATTATTTACTTAGATATGTAATTATCTTCAATTAAAAGAACAAAAACAAACGTTGAAGAAGTAAGGATATCAAAACCCAATAGAAAAATCCTACGAAAACAAACTATGTACCTTAACATCGAAAAAAAAACGCATTCAAAAATTTGTTCTCTAATCACAACAGCGTAGCATGGGCATGGTTCCTCGAGGCTATCGACACAGTCGGCCAGCGCCCTCTTGAAGAGTTAACTTACCCCACCATCTATTAGGAATTCATAGAACTAAACTTATCCCGCCATCTATTAGGTATTCTAAGAACTAAACTATTAATTAAACATTTAATTTGCAATAACAGATATTTGTGTCAATCTGGTTTTAAAAAAATAGCCTTCCTCAATAAATGGACTATTCAACACAAAAAGAATTTTTTAACTCGTACCATTAGTTCCCGAGATTAGTGCGTTCAAACGGACAAACTCCTCAGCTTTATAATATTAGTGTAGAAATAAATTTTCCGTTTTCATAACATTTTTTTATTGATGCTGCACTCCTACTAGTCATAATGTAATGTTATATAGCCTATAACCTTCCTCAATGAATGACTATTCAACACAAAAAGAATTTTTTAATTCGAACGAGTAGTTCTTGATATGAGAGCGTTCAAACCAACAAACTGTTCAGCCTTTTTTAATTAAATAATTAAAAAGAAAAGTAAGACAATGATACATCATATAATTTTTTTTTACAAATCATTTTTAGCATTTTTTTTTTTTTTTTGGATGTTCTCTAAAAAGAACCATCGAGATTTGCTTCATGGCTGACTCGAACCTACACTCACTGGACCACAAAGCCCACACTTTCAGGTCGAGCCACCGTGGCTACGCATGTTTTGCGTTCCAAGCATTTTACATTATAATATAAATTTTCCCGTTTTCATAATATTTTTTACTGCTGTTCCACTCCTATTATTCATTGCGTGATGTTATATAACCTATAGCCTTCCTAAATGAATGGACTATTCAACACAAAAAGAATTTTTCATTTCGAACCAGTAGTTCCTGAGATTAGTGCGTTCAAACAAACTCTACTGCTTTAAATTATTAGTATAGATAAATTAAGATAGTTACTATTTTGCTAGATTGTAATAATAAAACCAAATGATAATCGCAATAAAACGTTACTTACCATTGATAGGTTTAGATGGGGGGGGGGGGATGTCGCACGTTTTTATTAGAAAGATATATTTTTTTTTTCAAAAATTAGATGGTTTTTTTCTGTTTTCTCCCGAACCTTAAGTATTTAGGTTGAGATCATTGCAAATATTTTTCTTTTTAAAAACCATAACTCTCTTGCTACTAAAATTAAGCATGTTTTTTCTAAAAACTAAACAGCTTTGATATATCACATAATGTCTTTTGTTTTTCCGTGTTTTAGGTTTTTGGGCGCTACAGATTCGAAGTTTTCTTATTTCCCAGAAAGAGGTTCCTTTCAATAAGATAATGTAATGAGATAACGGCGTAGGAAAATGGCATTCGGAAATAGCAAACCCATTCAGTTGAATGGCCAGACGTGAGAAACTTTTGAAGTATGAGTGCTTTACGTTATTTGACTTCCCTAAAGGCCCGTGGTCATTTCATCTGAACGGAAAAAAGAAAGATTTCGTTTATTCTTAAAGCTTGTCTTGCTTTAAATTTTACAAAAGGGCGTTAGCATTTCGAGCGAAGATTTTTTGACATGTGTTTGCATTCATGCTTTCATCACATTTTAGTGGTACCCGCACGGCTTTGCCCGTAGTTGAAAATTAAATAGTCATACAGTTCGATTCATTCAAATAATGGATGACGAATTTCTCGCCAATTGGCTATGTTCATTCGCTCTCCAATTCCACGGCATGATAATTTCGTAATTTACTCTTCCATCTTATGATAATTTTGCTCCGGAAAATGTTCTTAAAATTGAAATAGAAAAAGAATAAAATCGAATTTTCGAAAAATCGCTTCGAGGTGCACACCCTCATGCTACAATATAACTTTGTGCCAAATTTCATGAAAATCGGCCGAACAGTCTGGGCTAAGACTAAGGCGCGTCAAAGAAATCCTACAGGCAGCCAGACAGAGAGACTTTGAGATTTATTATTAGTAAAGATTGCAGTTTTGTTTTGCATATGATACATTATAACATTTAGTAGAAACTTTTAAATGAGTTAATAAATAAAAACCAAATTCATATATATAGAAAAGGCAAAGTTCATTAAAAGTTTTAAAATATAACATTATTATTATTATTATTATTTGAATTGCATATTTATTTTTGGCCATTAAAAAAATCACTGGTTGTTATGTAACAAAATCAAATTTTAAGCTAATACCAGAGTTAAAAGGAAAATTATCAAAAAAACTTTGTGCTACAATATGATTAAAGTGAAAAACAAGCATAAATAATATACAAAATATCAAGAAAATGCAGAAAAAAGCATTTTGCACTGATGAAGAGGTTCCAATATAGCGTTGAAAAAGCTATATGCTGTACGTTCTTGAGAATTCATGCTTTATGTAAATTGGTATTTAACTTTAATCATATTACCAGAGTATTTTTCAAAATAAAAAAATCCAGAAATTTATTCTTCCGAATACAATTTTTAGTCTTAACAAGACTAAGGGATGAAAAAAGATTTAAAGATACTTTTTAAACCAGTCATTGTACCGAATATGTGATTTTTATTTTTTCAGGGAAAATTTCCATCCATATTTTTCCCCCCGATTTGCGTGAAAAGACTCACAAACAGATATATATTTTTAAATTCAGATCACTGAGTCATCGTATTTACATCTGTAACTTGATCGTTTAAAAAAAAATTGTTTAATGCACTAAATTAAAGGGAAAAAGCTGCAATACTGCATTCCCTTGACGCACACACGCATGAAATTATGTGAAGGAATGTGAGGCACACACAAAGTAAAAGAGTGGGGCAAAGCGAAACATTGAAATACGTACCTTTCTTTCAGCGCAATCCATCTAGTAATATTTTAGCTATATAGTAGCAAATGTAGTTTATTCTATCAGGAAAAATACCGCCGAAATAAAAGCATATTATAGTATAGGACACTTTAAAAAATGATCCTTTTATTATAATATTTGTTGTAATTATTATTTTTTTTTTTTTGTATTATAAAATGATAAAGTTATTGTTATTAACATTTTAAATACTGATTACGACCATCTAATATTTAGTGCAATATTTATTTAGTTTATATTAATTTTATTTGCAATGTAAATATTTATTACAATTAGTCAAATACTTACGGGGCAAAGTGAAATTGCTATTTCGTTTATCACACTCAATCAGTTACTAAATCACTTACGCATTCATTTATTAGTTAATTCATTTACATTCCTTCATTCAGTAATTCACTTATTTGTTCATATTCATTAGCTTTCTTTCTCATTTATTTTTTCCTTCATTCGGACTTAAGTTTTTCTTACACTCGATTTTTCTTCATTAATTAATTTATATTTATTCATTTAATTGTTTATTGTTTTATTATACTTTTATTGATTCATTCAACATTTAGTTTACTGATTCATTTGTTTAAAAACATTTTTATGATCGAATAGAAAATATTTCATTTGAAAAATATTTAAACAATTCATTTTGTCCTATGGAAAAAAAAAAGAGTTGAAAATGTTCCACTTTTTTTTTTTTTTTTTGAAGGTGCTAATTTACTGCAAAAAAAAAATGTTTCAATGCAAGTTTTGTAATAAAAAGAGACGTCCATTCTGTGTCTACTGTAATTTTCAAAACAAATTTCCAATTTGCTCATTTTGAAAAAGCTCACTCATCTTAGCACTTTGCTCCACATCCCCTACAATGTCCTAAATCGCTTGGTTAAGTGATTTTTCAAGGGCATTGTATCCTGTCTGCATTTTTCCTGAATCCTTTAGAAAAAAGATTGATATAATAGAAACTGGCAAAAAATATTTGATTTTTTTAAACAGAAAACTAATGTATAGGGTGAGTTTAAACTCGTGGGTAAAACTTTAAAAGGTGTTAAAGGGGACGATAATAAGCAATAATCATATAGGAACATTGCTCATAAACGCAATGCTGAGACACTACATGCACACTAGGGTGTCCTATTTTTCAAGTATATATATATATATATATATATATATATATATATATATATATATATATATATATATATATATATATATATATATATATATATATGTGTGTGTGTGTGTGTCAAAACAGTAGTAAAAAATCATACAGTTTGAACAGCGGCACCCTTTGCCGACTTGCGCGTGAAATTGAACCAACAATGTGTACGAATGCCAATTCGAAAAATAGCTTTTTTTTTTTTTTTTGAAGGTTCGAAATTTTATGCTTAAAAAGAAATTGCTCCTATAACCCCACATGTACCACAAAAGTATTCATCCAAATTAAAATACTTAATTGTCTAGCGGGGAGGCCAAAAATTTATAATTTTCTTCAAAAAATTAATTTTATTTTCTATATATATATTTAAAAAATATAGGTAAACTTTAAAACTATCAAGCTGACAAATATAAACACTAAAGTAGGTAATTAGAGTTAAAAAGAAATTTTTGCTCTCTTGCAATATTTAAGTCTCCCACATAATACTTCATTCTTTCAAGTTTTTTCAAGTTTAAGTTCAAGTTTTCGTTTTAAATGCATTTTTTTTATTATTCATTTGTAGTTGTTGACTTGAAAAGGTGTTCGTTAATATATTATTTTAACTTGACTAAGAGGCTCTGCCCCCTGCTCGCTAACGCTCACCAATCTCCGAAGATTGCTTCGTAATTTTATTTGATTTGCAAAGATTTAAATTGTCAATTAAAAATAAACATATTAAAAACACATTATGAGCTCTCTTTGGAACCGAAAGCACCCTTCCCTGGGTTTCAAAATAACTTGTACCAACTTGCAGAGCCGTAAAGGCTAAGGGGCTCCTAAGCATTGCAAAACTACAGTTTTGTACGTTTGAAAAGTCGTTTTCATATTCGTGGTCTCTAGTAATATATTTTGCTCTTTAGCTCGGGGCTTGAACTGAGTTGAGCCTAAGATTTTCCGTTTAAATCTGAACCCTTAAAATTTGTGAATAAGAAAGAAGAAACAAACGAATAAAAAAGACTTGACTACGGCAAAGCAAAAAAAAAAAAAAATGTGCGTCACGGAATGCTCGGCAGAAGTGATAACTTTCATAGGATTAAATTGTTATCATTATTTAATCCTATAAAAGAAACAATTGGCTTATGGTAGCTATAATAAGCAACAAAATTTTTGCATTGTATGTTATTTAAAAATCTTGCAAAGACTGCATCAAGTACAGTTCCGTGACTTGTAGTATCTTCTTCTGGCTTATTAATCATTTGTAATTGTAAATTGGATTGTAGAAACGATACTAAATTTTTAGCTCGATCAGAAGCAAAATTAACAATAAAATCTCCAGTTAAAATTTAAGGAATTGTATTGAAGTTTGAATACGGTAAGAGAGAGAGAGAGAGAAAGGTGCTTACTGGTTAGATTTTTATTTAAAAAAAAATTTAAAAACAAAATAGAACCGACTTCAATATTGCTCTAAATGAAAAATAATTGCATTCTTTGATCCCCATTCTGACTATTTTTAAACATAAGTTTTGATACCGGCGCAAAAACAATAGATTAAATGACGCATCGTTTCTAAATTGTTTGCGCATGCGCGAGCTTGCCACTCGACCGTAGTCAGGCAGTTGATAAACGGACGCCTCAGAAAGAAGTCATATATTTCTGACGTGAGCATTGATATGTTTTTCTTTGAAGCCCACATTCCATTACCATTTAAATGTAAATTAGTGTACATAATTTTGTGTTGTGAAGTTTATTAAAAGCTTTAGCAAAATTTTATTGATTAAGTTCATCAACCAAATATTACAGTCCACTAAAAGATAAACGGCATCATAAATATTTCGTTTATCAGAAAAAACACTCAAATTTACGTAACAGTTTAGATTTTACTCTGTGATGAACAAATTAAATGTTTATTTATTATTTTTGTTTTCTCGGCCGTCCCCTGCCCTCGTGTGTACCGTATTACTCCGCATTAGCCGACATGCCGGAAAAAAGCGAGAATGACCAGCGTGCCGGGAAATTCGAATTTTCCGGCATGCCGGATAATTCAAGGTTTATTTTGAAACCACACAAAAGTGAATTTCCCCCTCTGTTTCAACCGCAAAGCAAATTCTACAAGGAAAAATAATAATAAATTCCCAAAGTACCTTTTCAAAAACGAACCAATAAATTCCAGGTCGTCGAGATGAAAAAAAATCGTGGTAGTTTGATGATGCGTTATCTTACAATAGTTAATAAATATTTGTACAAAATTAAACTGTTTATTAATACTAATAAACTGATGTGTACTGCCGGGCTAAGCACAAAAATAAAATCTGCAGCTGAGCTCAAAATGATAAATCTGAAATCACTTTTTAAATTTTTATGATCCCATGTATTTTATTTAAATGCCACATTTTCTGGAATTTTATTTTAATATTTCGCATTCACAAGTATTCATAAAAAAATGTATTTAGGTAGTATATGTTATAAAGAATCACACCTAGTGACAATAATTTGGATAAAAAGTGTAGATACGAATTATACTCATGTGCTTAGCACACCAGTATAGAACTTATAATATTTTTTTTAAAAAGTTGAATATATATTTGTTATAGTATTAAATTGTTATGATTTTTTTAACCTTGTTTTTTCCGGCATGCCGGAAAGGACCAGGGAAGAGTTGTTGAAAATCTGGTGACCCTCATATTTTGAGACATGCTGGCAAATGCAGGGTAATACGGTATTTGTTCTAATTATGTACAACTTTTCACAGTTCAAAACCCTAAATGAAACGGGATATTTTTAGTATAACTAATCGCAAAAATGTTTTCGTTTTGAAAATAAATTTAAAGATTTAATACTGTTTTAAAATGTTAATTGTAAATAAATGTTATCACCATAAACAAACCACAAGGTTAAGCTTGAATCTGAAACGATGAAATTGGCGTATTATTACGACCAAGGCTAGGATCTATATTTTTGCCCCTCCCCCCCTGCAAAAATCACCAAGGACCCTAAACGCATACTTTATTGGATCTCCCCCACCAAATAACTACCTTTTTAACGAGTGATTGTTTTAAAATTAAATTCAGTTTAGATTTTATTCTGTGATGCACAAATTAAATGTTTATTTATTATTTTTTGTTTTCTCGGCCGTCCCCATCCCCGCGTTGCGGAGTCTGCAGGGATGAAGTTCGTTTAAAATATGTACACCTTATTACAGTTCAAAACCCTAAATGAAGCGAGATATTTTTAGCATAACTAATCGCAAAAATGTTTATGTTTTGAAAATAAACTTAAAGATTAAATGCTGTTTTGAATATATATTGTTTAAAATGTTATTGGTATTATATTGTGTTGTTAAACTCGCCTTTCTTTAGAAGATTGTGTTATGTTGCGACGATCATCCATTTTCTGTTAGTTTCATTACTTTTTCTACTATCACTTAATGCTTAAAGCTGACCCAAAGAATAAAGAAACAGAATTTCCCCGAGCATGCGCGCTTATGTCGCATGCGCAAACGAAAGGAATGCCAGACGAAAGTTGCGCCGTTACGCGTTATGTCACAAATCAATTTACCCTCCCATAAGAAGTTATCACATCAATAAAGCATCAATAATTTGAATGAAATGAGATTTATCGAACTTGATTAAAACTACATGAAATACACCGCCAACTCAGTCATTCCAGCCGAAGACAGCAATTTCGTGCTTATTAGTACTCATCAGCCCGGTTTAGGAAGTGACTGAGCTAAAGGTGGAAAACCTCTTAAGAAAGCCAAGAGCGCCAAACAAACTAGTAGATAATATAGAATTAGCACAGACCAGACGAGTGACCGAAGCAATGGTTCGGTTCAACTCCGAAGCTTTGGTTCAGGTTTTCTACCTTCAGCTCAGTCACTTCCTAAGCCGGACTGATGAGTGCTAATAAGCACGAAACTGCAGTCCTCGGCTGGAATGACTGAGTTGGCGGTGCATTTCATGTATTTCTGCCTTAAAGCTCTGGCTATAGAGCGGTCACTTACTGAATATACATTGATTAAAACTGCTTGTAACTTCTTTTTTTTTGAAGATAGAAGCTAAGTTTTTCGACTATAGGTCAAGTTAGATCTGGGGTTAAAAAAAAAGCCGCTTTTTCCAGTGATGTCATACAGAAAACTGTGGGAAAATTTCTTCTGACTGATCCTTCTGCCTTTTTACTGATAGATTTAATGAAGCATGTAGTACCTAAAATTTAGCTAAGCCAAAAATAATTCGAGCTAAAAATGCAAATAACTCCCGCCGTAATTACGTTAGAGCATTGAAAAAAATTGCATAGAACGAAAAAAATACTACCCTTTTTAACGATTTTTCCAAAGTAATATTAATGTGATCAAGTTAATTTTTAACCCCTTTAATAAGCAATAATAGGCAATTTACGCGAAATTTCAGCTTAAAGTTATTACATAAAAACGGATTTGAAGTTTAAAAAACAAAACCTAAAGTGCAAACAACCGGGACTCGAAGTAATTATGTACAATGTTTCAAGCCTGCAACTGCTTTGGATTCTCCTGAACGCAGGCCCGCCACAGACCTTACTTTTTTTTTATATAGAGAAACAATTTATTTAAATGTATATGTAATTTTTTAAAAAATGAGAATCAATTTATAGTACCTCGACTCTATAACTTCTCTCATTATAATTTTCTCTCTATAAATGTTTTCAATCTAAATTTTCTTTCAATATATGATTATCTCAAGTTTCACTCATTTTGCTACTCCCCACTGCACACAAAACCACAAAATTTTCGTTTTAAATAAAGATTTATAATAGTTTTTAAAAGTGACGGCTTGTTGTAGCGAATACACGTGCTGCAACAAAGACACACTGCTCGATGAAAGTTTGTTTAAATAACTCATTATTACGACACTGAGTGCTTTGCCATTGCAACGCATGTATTATTACAGCTGAAGGCGGCAAATCACAACCACTTTAAACCTGTCATAATACAGTGAAACCTGTGTAAGTTGACCACTTGCGGTGCAGTCCTTTGGTGGTCAACTTAGACAGGTGGTCAACTTATGGAGGGGGTAATGATTTTTTTTTTTTTTTTTTTTTGTCATTTCTTGCACCATGTATTCATTTTTTGATTGATTGACACTTACTCTTTCTGTTTAACTCACTTTCATTGTTTAGCATTACTTTGAAACAATATTTTAAAATGTTATTCAAATATTTTTAGAGATTATTTTCCCAGAATGACGTATAATGTGTCATGCAAATTTAAAATTTCAGTAAATTGATCAAAAAAAAAAAAAAATCTTATTGTTTATGAAAAGTTACTCATTTGAAATTAATAGTTCCTAAAAACTCATAGCTTCTCAAAAATTGCAAATTTTTCTCATATACATTTATAACTCTATGATGATCTACTTTTCAACAAAATAACTCCCTATTGAATTTGGCGCACTTACTAGACACTAGCTTTAGAAATTCCATATGTGTTAGCTAATTTTCTCTAGCTTTCTCCCTTTTCAATTAGTCTTAATATTTCATACTTTTTATCAATCTCAAGTTCAACTAACTTTCTTTTTGAAGCCATTTTATGTAAAACTATAACACAAAGAGCAACAAGCTGGACTCTCATAGTTCAAAAAAGCAGTTGAGGATGAAAATGTCGTTTCTCTTAATCCCTTGCACCAGAAATACTGCAATGCAAGTAATTTTACTCTTTAGCACAATTCCATTGTTGTCACAAAATTTTACAACTGGGAAAAAATACTTTGTACTTTTCTATTGACACATGTTTTCATAATGAAAAACAAGTTTGGGGAATAAAAGGGTTCTTAATAGTTTTCCCATGTGGTTAAACTCAAAAGGAGGTTTAGTTATGCTACTGTTTCATTTAGTTAGTAAAACGCTGGTCTGGTACCAAAAATGTTCTTGGAAAGCTATAAAAAATAATAAAATAAAACAATTTGCTAAGTAAAATTTTAAAAAATAAACCAAGTGGTCAACTTACAAATTGTTTTTTACAATGCTCCAAACCAAATTTGGTGTTCATTAGTGGTCAAGATAGACAGGTGGTCAAGATAGAGAGGTGGTCAAGTTACAGAGGTTTTCCTTCATTATATAACATAGGACTAATTCCGTTCCTGACAAAAGCGGTCAACATAAACAGGTGGTCAACTTACAAAGGTGGTCAACTTTACAGGTTTTACTGTAACTGAAATTTTGTATAAAATAGTCTTTGTGTAATAAATTTGAATTGTTTTGCCTCCATCAGTTTCTGGCTTTGTGTGCATGTAGTGCGTCAGAATTGCGTTTGCGACTGTATAATCTTGCTTTAATTTCTCCGTTCTCACACGCCTTAAGGTTCTGCCCAAAAGTTTAAACTCACCTTGAATAAGTATATAGGTAGTTATTTTTTTCAATTTTCGGGGGGGGGGACTTGGGAGTAAGGAGAGGTGAAAGTCATAAGGCGGACACGAGATTGATCGAATGCACTTTTCAACTGATCACTTCTCAACTTTTATTTTTACTATTTGCCATTGAAGTGTTTTTCGTCGTGTTTGCACAGCTTTTAAGGCGGTGGTTTTTGAAGGCGTCATTTGACTCTGGATATTGATACAGTAGTTTCACTTTTCCCATCAGTTCAACACAAATCTGACGACTTGTTTTAAACTTATTTCATTTGGATATCCTTCTAAAACAGTTATCATGTTTTGAAAATTTCTGAGACTGCCGAGCACATAAGGATCATTCTTCAAAAAGTGTAACTTTTTCGTCACACGCCTTTTAACAGTAATAACTTGAGACAATTTATTCAACAATGTTTTTTATAATTGTATCAAAAATATATCTATATAAACCTGACAAAATATTTTTAACAATAATTTTTACATTAATACTTTTTTTTGTTCACAGCATGTGAATTCTCACAATCCGTGGCATGTCACACACCTTTTTATATTGCTTAACAATTGTTTATTAAAAGTATAAAATTTTTAATTTATTTATTTACAAGTGTCTCAAATACTAACAGCTTAAATGTATTTAATTTTTTAATATTGTGTTTTAGTTCGTTTTAGTATGATGAGGAATTATGTTACACAATAAAATCTCACCTCCGTTACCCAAAAACAAAACGCCATTTTCCACAAACAGATGGCAGTAATGACATCAAATTTTATTCCCCATGATACGAAGGAGCTCCCTCGCGTATTTTCAGCCACAAAAAAAAAAAAAATGCAGGATTTTTGCTAAAAAAACAATAAGATAGATTTTGTTTTAAAAACCAAGTTTGGTTATTGGGAAATTTCACCTCCGTGAACTTGAATTTCAGGGATGTAAATTTATGTAAAAAAATAGGTGCACATGTTTTCACATGTACAGATTGTAACAAAGAAGAAAAAGAAAAAATCAATTAAAAATGTATCTATTAGGACTATATTAATGAAAAATTCATCACCTTCGTGACAGACCTTATCAGTGTCATTATTTCTGAGGTGAGAATAAATGATGGAGGGGAAGTACATCAATTTTATACAGCCTATCAAAATTTTAAGTTACCTGTGTTATTCTCAAATTTACTAATTCGGAAATATATTCATTCCATTCTATTTTTAACACAAATTTGAAAGAAAAGGATAATTAAAATTTAAGCCATACTTCAATTAAGAGAGCTTAGTATTAGATTCACACAAATCATTAAAATAGCTCATTTTTTGCACCCAATTAACACAATTACTACTTTGATATTAAATAGACCTCTGTTTTCGAACACTAAACTTTTTTTTCCTTTTTTTTCTATTTCCGCAAACAAGGTATTTTTTTTTTTTTTTTCATATAATGAGTAAAATAATTGTAACTTATCTGTGCCATTTTTTATTGGTTACTTCAAGTAGGTAACACTTTCATGTAAGAATGAAAAACAATAAATCAAAAGGTTTTGAAATTGAAAAATATTGTTGTTTAAAATTTACATATTCTGGAGAATGACCCATAAGCGATCAAAAGTTCTTAATATCAATATTTCACTTAAGAGCGTATTGTAATTCACCAACGAAAGCTTTCTAAAAATGGTCAGTATGCTGCATGTTATGGCCTGTTATTCTGTTTTCTAATCACAAAACGCTTTTCAGTTCATAACTCTTTTGACAAGTCATCTAGAAAGAAATTAACACCCCCGTTCTAAATAGTAACGAAATTCCTACTTTGAAAAATATACTATGCAGTCTTGCTTTAAACCGTTTTCTGACCGGTTTTTCTTTTAACGTAAGCAAGTGCACATTCAGATAACACCTAACTGAATCCCTTACTACGTCACTTATATTTATTTTTTATAATATAATAAGGTTGTCAAACACAAGATATTTTTGTGGAATATATCAAAATATTTTTTTAAAGATTTTTTTATGACCACTGTTAGATACAGAAATGAATGGAAACAGCTTTATAAGCAACAGCTATATGATTATTACATTGATGTCCAGTATTCCGTATGCTTTTGCTGTTTTTTTTTCTTTTATTTTTTTTTAACAGATACATTTAAATTAATGAGCGGTGGTGTACAATGCTTGGTTTTTGTATAAAAGTAAATTCACAACACGTAAATACACTTTTTTTCCATTCGAAAATTCGATTTTATAGATTGGCTATTTGCATCAAGATATTTCTTTATTTTACGGGCATCTAGATATTTTGAAACATAAATTGATTAAAGTATCAAAAGAGGAAAAACATATTTTTCCAACTGATTGAAAAAATCAAAATGAGAAAAATATTGCATACTAACAAGAAATGTTTTCTTCATATAAATGACAGTTTTTTCTGATATGAGCGAAGGTGGTTGCGAATATTTTTAAAGAGAAACCAAACTTTCCATTTCGTTTGCAATAGGAGGATCAAGTTTGAAATATTCGGAAAAAATCTTATAACAGTGACTTTAATTTTTGTGAGAAACATTTGCCGCTGAAGAAAGGTAAGATCAAGTTTGTAATCAGAAATGATTGTTTGATTCTGAACTTTTCTGCTTAAGATGATTTTTTTTTAATATGTTAAGCATGCTTTCATCCCTTCTTAAATTATTTTACAATTAGTTAAAAATTATGTTTATACTATGATTATCACGTCTTTATTTATCATTAACGCTAGTTATTTCGTCTTGTACTCACACATGAAACCTTTTCCTTTTGTTTTGAAATTAATAGTTTTTTTTAGAAGAAAAAGGACCATTTTTCGGTTATTATTAAAAGTGGTAACCATATATTTGAGCGTCGGAACCATTTTTATTCTTCTTATTTTTATATTTGGTTTAAACTTTACAAATACCAAGCACTGAAATATAAAAACGTTCATTTTTCCAAACGCTTATAATAGCTCACCAGAAAGATCATTCCCCACTAGATTCTATCGTATGTAAGTTTTTGAGACAAAGTAATCATGACTTAAAAGACTTTCGTATCGCAAACGCACTCGCATTCGGTTTCACCATACTTTTAGAGCAAATTACTACCTCTCTCTTCCCCTCCCCCCTCTGCCTCGAAAAGAAAAAGAAACAGGAAATAAAGAAAAAAGAAAATGCAAAAATAGGCTCGTTTAATTTTGAACGGAATTTCTTTTTTTACTACAGCAGTTACACGTGATGAGGAAAAAAAGCTTTGCAGCATATTTTCTAACGATTGGATGCAGAAATTAACCATTTAAGATCTATCTGCTTACCAATTTTTTGTTGGAATTTTTTGTACCGCATTATGCAGTACTTTTAGACCTATAGCTCACCCGTGAAAATAACGACTAACTAAGAAGAGTCGTTGCCTTTGGTTGTGTTGTTGATCTATTTGCACTAATGAAAAGGCTCCATTATAGCCTTGAAATAGCTATACGCTGTATTTTCTTCAAAATTTGCGCTTTATTTACGTTGGGTTTTCATTTAAATCATATTGCAGCAACAAGCTTATATGATAATTTTTCACTTAAGAAAATCTGTATTTGAAAAAAAAGGGGTTACTTTAAACTTATCTATTTTCAAGTACTATAATGTAATGCAAAAGATGTATAATATGTGTACTGGTTGTTCTTTTTTTTTTTTTTTGAAGTCTAAATTAATAGTGTAAAAACTAAAAGTTGAAAAAAAAAACTTTTAGACTGCGTTATTTTAATGATTTGCCACTTTTGATCTGTCATTCATATTCCTCCACGGACCAATGATATTAACGAATTTTAAGCCATTGTTGTAGCAAGAACGAGCGTGAACTTAAAATTTTAAATCAATAAATATTACGTTTTTTTCATTTAATTTTAGAGAGGTATCACTACTGTAGCTGATGAGCGATATGATAGCTGCCATGGTAAACAAGACAAAGTTTAATTTCTTCACATCTTTAAAACAATAGTTGCTTAAAGTTACTCAGCATCAGTTAATTCCTAACTAGCTATATCTCTGCAATGAAATCAATTGCATAATTTTATGAGCTAATGCACTCCTGAATCCACTGTTACTCAATATAAATAAACACATATATATTTAGAAATTTTTCAAATGTTCAAATGTCATACACCCAAATTTGGGAAAAATGGGATTGTATTAGAATCGAATGCAGTCTCAAATCTAGTATGATCTTTTGGACTCTTCGGGTATGGGAAAAAGTTTAAAAGATATGGTTTAAACTTCGATGTGTCTCTTTTAAAAAAAGTTTTTTAGTTCTGCGTTTGTACCTTCCAAACTATGCACATGTCCATACATACAGTCTTTATATTTTTATCGATCTATATCTATATATTCATGTACTTTCTGTATTTTTCTATGTTTATCAGTTTATATGTGTATGAATATTAATTGCAAGATAACATTTTGTAAAACATAATTTCTATCCATCATGTCAATCAAAACCTTTCAATATTTACCCCTAACCCCCCCCCCCCCCCCCAACATCCTCATATAAATTATAACCAATGATCGAGTAACCCGTGAGTTTCAACAATGAAACTCGCGCCTCAGCATTTAATAATATGTTTTGGTAATGTTTAACATGCAGGGAAAGGCTTTATTGTGACGAGGCTGAACTCGACCCCGTAACTTGACTGTTTTACTGGTAAGACTGTATCAAGAGAATAGTGAAACGAAAAAATTATCAGTAATGAACGCTATCCGTTGGAGGTTAGGGTTAATCTACTGGAACTAGGGTTAAATTTTCAAATACCAAAATATTACCAAACAGGCAATGGCTTCGTTCAAATGTAGACGCAATTTTCTCCCGTCATACCTTGACGGGCGACTTTCCAGTCATAAATAATTGTTAAAAACTGAAAATATATACAGTAAAATTTCGTAATAACCAACTTCACTTGATCGCAAATTTTGTTCGTTGTAACCGAAATTTTGTTCTAAAGGAGATTTAACAATGTATTAAAAATTAAATAAGGATAAAAATATTTTCGTTCAAATGGATCTTTCGTTGTAAAGGTTTTCGCTGTAACGGGATTTCACTGTATGTGCATTAAAATAATGCGAATACCTAGCAAAAATTTAATTTATATTCAGAACGAAATATTTCTATGCAACAACAAGTGAAGTAAGTAATCTATCACACTCGGAGTGATGCTTTGAAAGCAGAAACTCAAAACACCTTCGACCCCCCAATCCTCTATATTACGAATCGTTTTCTGCAATTTAAGAAATGTAAGAAAATTATCTCATGTTACTGAAAACTTACTTTGAAGAGTGAGAAATGTTCCGGCTTTTATTTTCTAACAGACAGAAAATAGACTTTTAAGAGCCATTATTTTGAAGTTCAGACAAGGTGTGGCAGTGACCATTTTTGATTTTTCTAATTTTTTTATATGTCAAAGTAGGTCATGAGAAGTGAACATTCTGAAACTTTTAGCCATCCAAAAAATTTTTTTCGCTCATTAAAAATTTCCAAAGTTTGAGGTTTTGCAGCGCTTTTTTAGAAAAATTCTATAAGTCGCATTTCAGTGCGCTATAGCTCTTTACAGAAACACCACACCACGGTTATGTTTATATTTATTGGTTGTATTGTATCTAGTGATGATGACTTCATAGTTATTTTCGTTGGGGGTTGTTGCTTTCTTCAGATAAGGGGTTGCAAAGTATGGATTTTATCCGTTTTCGCGTAAGTTTAACCTGCGTTATTTCCCCCCAAAAGCCATCCCCCGAAAAAAATTTAACATATACTGAAAGTTCATGCTATGAAGAGAGTAAATAGCACAAAATTTGTTTGAGGTTTAATTTTTTTTAGGAGAAAAATGCCCTGATATTTTTCAAATTTTCAAAAATTGTGCTTTTTTGATCGCAATTAACTCAAAACAGCATCACTAGGAAAAAAAAACCTTTTATATATTATGGTACCTGGCTATGTGTAAAACATCATGAAAAAGAAAACTGCATGGGATCTCTTCTTGTTTTCAAGAAAATAATTTTTTTGTAGCTCATTTTATGCGTTTTTTCGTGCGTAAAACGTGTGTCTAGTATGCAGATTAGATCAGCTAAAACTTAAAGTATGTAGTAGGAATGTATATATGTGTGAATAGAGAAAGAGAAAAAGACTAGCAATACTTTATTTTTCTGATTTTTACAAATTGATGGTGTTTTAATTGCAGGTAAATCAGAAAACGATAAATCGATATCATATGTGTATATATATATATATATATAATATTGATTTATCGTATCAATCCCAAAATATTTTTTTTATTTATGTCCATTGCAGTGGAAGAAATTTCATGAATAATATCTGCTTCACTTTCCTCTAAATGTCTATTTTCTATGTCATCTTCAAATACCTGCTCAGAATTCTGTTTCTTATGGTCTTGGTCAGGAATCTACCAGTCAATAAGGAGAAAACAAAGAAGAAAACATTTTGTCAATCCCATGTGAGGGGTGGGCTCGCCCAAGTCGTAAAAGTACACGATTTTCAATGAAACAAAGAGAGTTTCCTTAAGAAAAGTTCCTTTATGGTGAGAAAACCGGGAGAAATCAGACGCCCGACCAAGTAGAACATGCAATGAGAACAGAGATGATTAAAAACATAAAAATATTCCAACCGAACAATATCTGACGAAAAGTCAAATTCAAGCTGCTTTTAGCCGATATACAAAGCAAAAAAAAAAAAGCAAATAATACTGATTTATCAAGAACCGACAACCTTTTAGAGGTATTTGAAGATAACATAAAAAATAGACATTTAGAGGAAAGTGAAGCAGATATTGTTCATGAAATTTCTTCTATTGCAATGGACATAAATAAGAAAGAATTATTTTGGGATTGATACGATAAAATGATAAATCAATATATATATATATATATATATATATATATATATATATATATATATATATATATATATATATATATATATATATATATATATATATATATATATATATATATATATATATATATATATATATATGATATCGATTTATCGTTTTCTGATTTACCTGCAATTAAAACACCATCAATTTGTAAAAATAAGAAAAATAAAGTAGTGCTAGTCTTTTTCTCTTTCTTTATACATATATATATACATTCTTACTACATCCTTTAAGTTTTAGCAGATCTAATCTGCATACTGGACACACGTTTTACGCACGAGAAAACGCATAAAACGAGCTACAAAAAAATTATTTTCTAGAAAACAAGAAGAGATCCCATGCTGTTTTCTTTTTCATGATGATTTACACATAGTCAGGTACCATAATATATAAAAGGTTTTCTTTCCTAGTGATGCTGTTTTGAGTTAATTGCGATCAAAAAAGCACAATTTTTGAAAATGTGAAAAATATCAGGGTATTTTTCTCCTAAAAAAAATTAAACCTCAAACAAATTTTGTGCCATTTACTCTCTTCATAGTATAAAATTTCAGTATATGTTACATTTTTTTCGGCGGGTGGCTTTTTGGGGGAAATAACGCAGGTTAAACTTGCGCGAAAACGGATAAAATCCATACTTTGCGACCCCTTATCTGAAGAAAGCAACAACCCCCAACCAAAATAACTATGAAGTCATCATCACTAGATACAGTACAACCAATAAATATCAACATAACCGTGAAGTGGTGTTTCTGTAAAGAGCTATAGCGCACTAAAATGCGACTTTTATAATTTTTCTAAAAAAGCGCTGCAAAACCTCAAACTTTGAGAATTTTTAACGAGCGAAAAAAAATTTTTTGAAGGCTAAAAATTTCAGAATGTTCACTTCTCATGACCTACTTTGACATACAAAAAAATTAGGAAAATCAAAACTGGTCACTGCCAAAATTTCCGTTTTTTGTCTGAATTTCAAAATAATGGCTCTTAAACGCTTTGCTGGATAAGTTCAGAAAATTGAAAATTTTAAAATGTCTTTTTATAATTCATAAAAAAAAATATAAAAAATTCCACGAATTCCAAAGAAAAGTTTTATCCTATTAAAAATTGGATTTTCCACACTCATGTAAAACAAAAACTTCTGACTCAATTAGTTCAGGACGGAATATAGCCAAGTGGTAACTTGTTTCGTTTTGCAACAAGATAAGTACCTATCTTTGGATATTTATTTCGCCTTGACGATAAATTGCCAAATTTTTCCGCTTTGTTAATATTTGACGACTTTAAGAGCCTAAGGATCGCAGTCCTGGATCTGTGTAAAAAAAATGAGTAAAACATTTATTCTTTTTCTAATTAGTTATCAAAAATCCGAATACTAAGATCAAAACCAAAAGTTATATCTGCATAGCAATTTTTATAATTCGAACTCCAGAGCTCGAATACGCTACCTTGTGATGATTAACAATGCTACCGAAAAAGGTAAAACATTTCATTCCGCGTGTTTTCTTTGGGGTACAAGCTTCATACAGTTTGTGGTTTAATGTAATTTTAGAAGAATAAAAAAAAGCTTACTACAAATACGATGAAAAATTACTGTCATTCACAAAGCGTCAAAGCAAGTTATAAGTTACAGTATGTGTTTGTTTTACCTTTCTCATCCGCCATTAGACAGTGGCTGCAGCGTCCCCTATAGTTCATTGGAGTTGCGAATTTTAGGCTTTACCATTTTCTCGGAACGCTTGCCACATACTTAGAAAAACCATTTCTTATCACTCATATACCTATTTATAGATTGGCTTTAGGAACAAACGTATTTAATAAGTATATTTTGAAATGCATTAAATTACCTAAAGTACGCTGGTCTAAATGAAATACAAAAAAGAATTACACTGTTTAATGTGTTAATAATAGGTTCAATAAAGAGAAAACCTTATGTTTTAGATTAAATACATACCAAAGTGCAAAAATTACATATTACAAAGGATTCTGCATAATGCAATGAAAAATAGGACAAAAAAAAGTTAAGCATTTTTAAAGAAAAATTTCTCATGCATATGATAATTTGCGAAACGCCTAAAAAATGTTTTATTCAAAACGTAAGCATTTTAAAGTCATTCGATTGTTTTAAGCTGAGATAGAAGTTGCAGTTATTTTTCAATCAACATTTTTCCTTATGAAAATAAAAAACGAAGAGCGATGATGAAATAAAAGCGACTTACCTATGAAAAGACTTTTCTCAAAGTACTTTAAATTCTCTATTTAAAACTCCGTCAAAGACAAAGAAAAGGTTTTATAACTTTTTAGCTTTCGTTTCATTTTTAAAATGTATGATTTTCTGAATTGAAATGTGACATTAGAATAGAAAAAAGTGAATAAGCTTCGGAAGTAAGAATAATCCTTTGGAGAAGAAATGAGAGAAATAAGAATAAAATAATTTCAATTTTGCTTATGATGTTACGAGTTCAGGAGTCAAGTGTTTAAAAAAAGGATTTCTTTTTTTAAATTAAAAATAACTAAAATGTTTCAAAACTCTTTATTTCCTCATTGTTTTGAAAAACTAATTTCTTTAATGTCTGTAAGGCTAAACTGCAGTAAAAGATTAACTACTTCGCATAGTATACAGGTTATCACATTCTACATAGAAATTTTAGAATAATTTGTTAAAAGTTTTTAATTTTGCAATGCATTGCATGTTTTTTTACTTTCTTCTATACCTTATTATTTTGAAGAAAGTATTACATTTGTGAAAGTTTTGAATTTGGATATCTTGGCACATTTTGAGGTGTGCTGAGTAAATAATTGGAATACTGACCGTTATTGAAAAATGTGCGTTCGT
This sequence comes from Uloborus diversus, assembly GCF_026930045.1. Classification (NCBI taxonomy): domain Eukaryota; kingdom Metazoa; phylum Arthropoda; class Arachnida; order Araneae; family Uloboridae; genus Uloborus; species Uloborus diversus. The sequence continues at coordinate 97,614,414 of NC_072735.1, forward strand.
GGGTCTGTAATCTGTGCCCGTTCTTTTGTGGCCGCTTTAGAGCAAAAAGTACTGCTTGAAATGCTGCTTGAACTAAATTTGGTACTAACACGTATTTTGGTACTAAATTTGGTGCACTTAGATCCTCATGTGGATTGCTCATTTGATTTTGGAAGCGATTCCTCCTAGGGCAGAAGTCAAGTAGTCGAAGTTTTTCTCCGTTACACGTGAATGCTATATCTCAGGAAGTAACGGGCGGAATCCAACAAAATTAGTCCGCAAATAGAGACTAGAAGGTACAAGAGATGATTCGATTTTGGTAGAGCGAGGCCCGTGACAAGCCTGATCGGCACTGTCGTGCAAATATCTTTTGATCGCCTTTGTGCAGCGGCGATCGGAAAAAATAGTAACACCTGAAGTGAGGTTTTGTAGACAAATATGATGTGAAAAAAAAAAAGATTGGCGTTTAATTTATTAAAAAATATTCGGAAAATATTTATTTTTGCAATACAGTGTGCGTTTGTACTTCATATCTCGAAGTTTTTCCGAAATCAGTAACTCTTCTGATTTGCCAATGCGTATTTGGGAAAGAAAATATATTTTAAATATCAAAGCTAACGTCGCGCCCCTCTAAATATCTTTTGCCAATCTCTAATTGATGAATAATGAATCAAACTTTCATGCTGGTCAAAACATACCAACAGGTACTGATTATATTCACGGCTCAATTAAGATATCGGGAGGCCCAAGGCCAAACACTTTTTTCGTGCAAGTTGTCAAATCTTGCAATTTTAATCATTGGATGCAACAATTGCACCTATTTTTGAGTTCCTAAACAGGGTCCTAGGCCATGGCCTAGTTGGCCTATTCCGTAATCAGGCCCTGATTATATTTCCAAATTGAAGCATAATAATGTAGAGTAGATGATAATTATTCCAACTTAAAATCTGAAACTGAAATCCCCCTTTCCAGAAAAAGCAATAATTCTGAACGACTGAATGGTAAAAGGCATTGAATTTAATATGTAAAACAAATACTTTGTCCAAAGCTGTTTTCTTCAATGATGGGAAGGGGGAGAGAGAATTGAGTAATTATGGATGAATCGTTACGTTTCGGAACTAAAAATTGTCATTTAAAATACAAAAATATTACGCAAAAGTAAATAATAAACACATCTACTTACCGAATTAGTTTACACTGTAAAAACGATTCAGAAATAAAAATTGTAAAAATAATAGGCATCTGATGTGCCCAATCTGTGCCAGTAACATACCTCGCAAAACCCAGGAACGTTTTCCATTAAAATACACTAACTTTCCTGAAAAATCCAGAAATCTTCCCGTTTAAAGTCAGTCGTGCCATTGGAACTTCAGAGTAATCTTAGGTAGGGATATTATAAAAGATTGAAACCTTCCTGACTTATCAAGACAGTTCCAAAAATAGTATTGCAAACATGGCCAAAGCTAAGCCAGAATTGCTTATAAGTATCAAGCATCTCACCTGATTGCAATTCTTGCAAAGCTACGTAGTCCATACTTATTCGTTCCCTTTGGGAGTTAAGTCAGCATGTACCAGCCGTAGTTGAACGGAAGCCGATACGCCTTATAAATACTCTCAGTGATTCTTTAAATCGGGAGCTAAAAATATTTTTTACAACAGAGAAAAGTCTGCATTCGGGCAACTTGTAACTCATGTAACTGAGAATAAACACACAAAAATGTTGAATTTTACTTTAGTAAAATATTTTTTTTATTATTAAACCGAATATTAGTAAAAAGGTGTTTTGAAGAAATGTTCGACCATTTTTAAGAGTAATTTCTTTTTTCCCCCATATAGACCTTCTGAGTTACAAATTACTTGAAGTGTTTTAAATATGTGTTTTATTATTAAAGAGTTGGTGTAATAGGACCAGGGGCGGATACAGAAAAATCTCTCGGAGGGGGCCCGGGAAATTGAATAGCACCTCCTCCTCCCCCCTGCCACATACTATGTTTCATAACAAAGTTTTCATTATTTATTTTAAAATGTCTTTTTTTTAATTTTTTTAGGATCCCTTAAACTAATGATCCACCTCTAAGTACATACATATTATGTACCAATATATTTTGAATGTGGACGTAAACATCTCTAACGTTTCAAGCCAATTAAATACTAAACCATAATAATGTTACCGAAATGCTATACAATTAGCGATTTTAATTTTAGGAACAATGTCGTAATGATTATAACACGAGGGCAAGGTTATTCAATAAAAAAAATATACCCATACCTCATTTGGTATGGTTTAGTATTTTAACAATAAAATATTATTTAATTAAGAAAATCATAGCTATTAAACATATAAGTTTTACTGAAAAATTCAGGACAATTTCTGTGTGGATTTCAAAGCAGTTGCTTATTGTTCTTGAAGCCATGATACAGTTGAGATAACATATCCATATTGCATGCCGCCTCCATTAATATCATAGTTTTCTCAAGAAACTACGATATGATTTCTTTCATTTTGCATTTTTTATAAGCTGAAAAAGAAAAAGCTATTATTTAGCAAATAGCTTCCTGGATCAAAATAATTCTTTTAGACACTCCTGCACATTTTTTGAAGAATGTTAGTTATTGATTCCATCAAAGAAAAATTAATGGACGAATCGCGATATTACGTTCCCTTTAATTCAAAACCAACGACTTGAATGTATAAATGTATTCTGCCACTCTAGGACTCCAGTATGACTTCTTTAGCAAATAAAAATGCTATTATTCAAAATATGCTCTATGTGTGTTTTGTGTTCTGTTTAATTAACTATATAAAAAAATGCTATCTGGAAGTCAATTAAAAATAGTGAATAAAATAGTTCAATAAATTCATCCTTTTGGGAGGGGCATGGGCCTCCTGCCCCCCGCTCCTTAAATCTACTACTGAATAGAACAGTAGTGAGCTAAATTAATTATGTCATAAATTATTGGTGGGCAACAGTTTGAACTTATTCATGCAAAGCAGTATCATTTATATTTCTAATGTGTGTAGTTTTCTTATGGAAAATTATTTACTTCTAAAAAATTGCAAAATTTCTTTTTGTTTTAACTAATAAGGTTTTATTTTCAGCAGGACTCTTCCATGTGTTTTTTTTTTTTTATTATTTACATTTTACCAACACTTTCTTGTTTCTCATGACGATTTTACTTTAAAAACTGCCTTTCATTAAAAACCTGATTTTTAAGGATACTACTAGTTCTTAAAAATTCAACGAACTGGTAATAAAATGTAACCAATTTTAAATCAATATTAAAAGAATAATAATAATTGAATTATTTGATACCAATAGGAATTCAAATAAAAGAGTGCAGATTACATCTGTGACGAACTGTTATAAATAGCAATAATGAATTTATAAATTAACAGATACTGAAATAAATCATATATATATATATTTTTTATTAAAAAGGTTTTTACATCAAAATAAAAGTTAAACGAAAACAGATTTTTTCCGGGCAAAAAAAAAAATCTTCACGTAATTATATAAATTGGCTTGAGTTACATGTTACTATAATCTCAAAGAAGCTTAATTATTTTTTTTATTGAATCATTTCATACTTTTAATATCTTATTTTTTTGCGAAAAATAGATAAATAATTAACTTGGCAACACACTGAAACTCAAGGCTATGACACAATTAAAAGCAAAACGATGTGTTCTTAAAATAATTTCGCTACAGTTATTGAGACATTTTGAGACTAAGTAAACAATAGAAAATTTACATTAAAAATAAATAAAATAATTAGTATATTTTAATTTTGACGGCTTTTTTATCTTAAACTCAGAAAAATCAGTTTTAAAAACAGGACAAATATTTTACTACTGCTAGCAATTTATTAGGTGCCGTTACATAGTTGAGCTTTACAATATTTGAAGGAACTATTTATGATGATTTTAGTGAATGTTCTTATTATGCCATGAAAATTAACAAACCATCAGACAGTTTCATGAAAAGTAAAAAATATTACAATTTGAACAAAAGTTACAAAAGGTATCTGAAATTGCACAGCAGTATTGATGAAAACATTTAAAATACATAAATAATCTTCCAATGTATTTCGATATAGTAATTTTGAACTGTTAGAACATCTTAATGCACTACACCAAGGCATCTTCACATTAAAGATAGCGTTTCATGAAAAATACGAATAGCAAAGAGAAAATATCTAGTATTCCGCACAGTGAAATCACACATGCAACGACACAAAATGGCGGACTGAACCCACGTGACTGCCCGCCTCCAATCGCAGTCGAAAGCGGCGCGCAGTGCATGGATCAAAATGTGTCGCCACTTAAGAGAAGGATCCAGTGTTTTATCTTGACCCACCGCCTCAAGTGAGAGAAGCAATCGCTTTGACCACTCGGCACTTAGATCCCAATTAGAAGACTTAGTAAACAAAAAAATTCAGGCAGCGAAAACTACCTGCATTTGTCGCAAGCAGGTAGCGTGCGACACAGTGTGCAACACCAAACGTGCGCCGATCCCGAACTGCCATATTTTGTCAACTGGTTGTTAATATGGGGAATTTTGATGACTGTCATGTGTTTAGTGACACTACCAAGGTTAAGACAAATCGATTGACGTAAGAATTACCAAAATTATCCAAGGCGTTTAGCCCCTAAAACGCCACATAGAAACGGACATACATACATAGACTTATAAACACATTACCCTCCATTGCGTCACGCACACGCAGTCGGGTAAAAAATTATATCAAACTAGAAACAAAATGTTTTCAGCAGTGTTATCAACGGGATAAGAAAATGCTGGGAAAATCTACAATTATCTGTTAGTTTCAAACGGTCTCCTAAGTTTGAGTGACATAGTTTTTAGCAATAATTTGTAAAGTTATGGTATCCGACTGCGTTAAAACCGACATTGTCGATAAAATATTCATTTTTTTTAAATTCATTTATTTATTTTTTTATGATTCCGTTTCGTAGTCTGATTCATTAGCTTTCCAAAACTGTCTTAACTTTTACTCTACGTGAATTAGTCAGAGTTATTTGTATCTCCAATAAACTATAGGGGGAGCTGCAGCGACTGTCAAATGGCGGATGAAAAAGGTAAAACAAATGCCGTAACTTATAACTTGCTTTAAAGCTTAATGAATGACAGTAATTTTTCATAGTGTTTGTGGTAAGCTTTCTTTTCTATACTTCTGAAATTACATTACACCACAAACTGTCTGAAGCCTGTAATTTACGTAAAAACATTCACGTGGAACGGAATGTTTTACCTATTTTCGGTAGTATTGATGACCACCGTAAGGTAACGTATTCAAACTCTGGAGTTGCGAATAGGTGTATTATTAGAGTCGTAACCTGGAAGCTGCATTTATGTGCGTTTTCTGAAGAATATTTTTGAAGAAAGCTGTATACCGTAACAATGATATCGCAAGAAGTTATTGGAGTGTTAATGTCAAATTTTTTGAGATAGTTATCTGTAATATGCTTAATGTTTTCCTCTAAAAGCAAAGCTGAACTTTAGAATCAAGTAATATTTTTATGTGAATAAGTTTTAAAAAAATCATTTGTTTACAAGAAAAATACCAGTGTAGGAACTTTGTTTAGCTGTATTTCAGAACTAGTTAGTAAAACAAGAAATATTCTAGAGCAAAACACACATAAGTGTCATAAAAATGCATTCCTACAAGGATTTACGTGTGATAACCAAATTTCAGCCATAGCTGTTAACCTAAGACAAATGTTTTCGCTATTTTTTCTTCAAACTTGTCCATTTTTTTAAAAAAAAGGTATATTTTGTAAGTTTGTTTTTACATTTATTTCATAGTTTTGAGACGTGTAGTTAAAAAATAACATTTAAAAAATGTCCAAGTTATTTTTTTAAAAAAGAGGAAAACTAAGTTTTTTTTTTTTTTTTTTTTGCCTTGTCAAATACAGGATGTAACTTAATTTAACATGAAGCAGCGTTATTCATCAAAATTAGTAGATTAACGTTGGGAACAAAACGGACTATGGATTTAATGATTTATTTTTTAGTTATCACGTTTATCATATTTTATTAAATACATGCAAAACAGTTTTAGTACTTTCAAACCTACATAATTAAAGCTCCACTCTTTTCTAAGACCTGTAAAATGTAACTTCCGGGAAAATTCTTACCTCTTTAAGGAAAGAATTTATCATATTTAAGAAACTTTTATTTCACTTTTAATTAGAAAATAACTATTTATTCCTTTTATTGCACTGTTTGCAACGTGTTGAAGTCATCAAAAACAGTTATTTTTTTTTACCGACTTCAAAAAGGAGGCGGTTATCAGCGGTTATCAGTTCATACCTTATGTATGTTTTTTTTTTTTTTTTGTCCACTCACAGCGTCTCACCTAGTGAACAGATTTTGATGATTCTTTTTTTAATGGATAGGGGATGGCTCAACTTAGGTCCCATTACTTTGTTTGACCATATTTGTTCTGTAGAAAAAAGTTATGGGCAAAAAACAGTAAATTTAATGCAATTTCCCTATTAAATGATTAAATATGAAACCCATTGTTATAAAAGTTTGGTGCCATCTGTTTAGCATTCACAATACTATCAGGTTATGTTTGCCTCAACTATACAGGATTGCATCACAAGCAACTGGTATGTGTTGAATTGCAAATTAGTTAGGGATATTTAAATGGTTATAATTAAATTAACACACAAATAAATTACAGAGAGGAACAAAGATAAATTTTTAGTGTCAATCGCTTAAAGTTTAAAGCGTGCTTATAGTTTTTCTTTTTTTTTTTTTTTTTTTTCAGTATGGAGCATTTTTATGAAAAAAAATAAGATAAAGTTTCGTGATGGTAACTTCTTACTTTTACTGAAATATCTACATTTACTCTAAAAAGAATGAAATAAAAACAATTTGAAAAAAAAAATAGAACCGACTTCAAAATTGCGCTAAAAAGTGCAAAATAAATTTATTTTTCAAACACCATCGATAATACTTTTAAACGTAATTTTTGAAGTTGGCGCAAAAACGATAGATAAGATCATTCACAGTAGGGGTGCGACATCGATGTCGATGTTGTGGAAACATCGATGTTTCTGTTTAAACATCGATGTTTTACTTTCGATATTTTAGGAACATCGATGTTTTTGGTCCGATATTTTTTCGATGTTAATGTTTTTTTTTTTTTTTTTTTTGAAAATTATAATAAAATTTCTCAGAGATGCAACATCTATTGAAAAACATGCAAAATAGGCTCAGATATATACTGAATCTATATTGCTTGGAAAATAATATCGAAAAAAAATAAAGAAAGTAAATCGGCTGCTGTCGGTGTTTAGATTATCTGAAATTTCCCAAAATCATTTCCGCTTCAACGGAGTAATGAATGCATTCAAAATAAACATAGGGATTTTTTTTCAATGGTATTATAAACATAAACGGAGCGGCGGCAGGAAAGCTTCCTCCTGCCTGATTTATTTATTTTTTTCTATTGACTTGCCGAATATTGTGGATTATAATACTTATCGGCTTTCCCCAACAGTTCGTCCCCATTTTTACTTTCTTCTATATCTAATATATAGAAGAAAGTATTGGATTCGTGCAAATTTTCAAATTTCGAATTTTGACGGATTCGAACGTTTTGAGGTGTGCTGAGTCCATTTCGACTATTTTTGGAAAATGTCTGTCTGTGTGTGTGTGTATGGGTGTGTGTGTGTCACGTCTGTGTGTGACCAGTTTTTTGTGGCTGCTCTACAGCAAAAACTACCGCATGAAATCGAACGAAATTTGGTACACATATGTGCCCTTATGTGATCTTGTGCCCATTGGTTTTTGGCGCGAATTCCTCCAAGGGGGGTGGCGCAAAGGGACGTTTTTTGAGTTTTGCTCGATTGCTATTCCCCAGGAAGTAACTGGCGGCATCAGACAAAATTTGTTCCATATGTTGTCCCTAACAGGTACAGATCCTGATTCAATTTTGGTGTCAATAGCTCAAACGGGGGTTGAGCTATAGAACGTTTTTTGCCGTCAATTGTGACTGCTGTATCTCAATAAATAATGAACGTAATCAAACAAAAATTTATCGACAAGTAGCCCTTAGAGGGTATAAGAAATGATTCTATTTTGGTGTCAACAGCTAAAAAGGGGGTGGCGCAATCGAACGTTCTTTTTTTCCATTGTGAGTGCCATATCTCAAGAAGTAATGCTACGTTCTAGATGAAATTTGGAATAATTATGAATCCATATGTAAACAGGCGTTGGTTTAATTTTGGCGCCAATCGCTCCAGGGGGGGCTGATTTTTTTTATTTGTGTGAATAAAAATAGCTTTTTAATTGCAACAATAAGAAAGATAAATCGTAACAGACTGTCGTCTGCGTTCAGCTCGTGCTTTTAATTGCATGGAAATAATCCGAAATATTATCTCAATGATTTAAAATTTTTAACTGTTGCCATCTTGTGTCTGTTAACAGATAAATGTTTGTAATTATTTTCAGCAAGGCTTTAAAAATAATTTTCAGTTTTCATTCTTTGCTTTGCTTTTGAAATAAATCGGGAATTGGGATGGTCATCAAGTTTTTGCATGTGTAATTTTGTTTTCGTTGGGAATATTGCTTCCTCGTTAGGCATGGGGAGGGATCAGAATTATAAGAAAGATATAGAAGAAAGTTTCGTGATGGCCACAACATACTAGTTTACAATTTGTGTTTAATTATGTAGCACTAACAGTACAACACATTTTTTTTCTTAAAAAATAGTTGTTGGAATTAATTCTGTATTTATAGTATAATTTGCACAACTCTGTCTCATCATTCAACTGACTGTAAGCGCTATGATACATTTTTTCTTAGATTCATTTTTGATGTAGATTTAATTTTAGTTTTATTCAGTTTGAAAATATTTTCTTAGCATTATACTAGTTTGTATTAATAGTTGCATGTCTTACTATCATTTTTACTTCCTTTTACAAAAAAGGAAGTATTGTATTCGCGAAAAAAATTTCACTCAAAATTCGGCCTTAATTTCCATTTTGCTCACTCTCGAATTAATGTTGAGTTTTTTCTTTCAACCCGATCACACGCGGATAAGTGCGTAAGAACGTATAAACATTCGAAATATCCGTTTTGACATTTCCCGAGTTAATTACAACGACTTTTCTCGTGATGTCCGTATGTGCGTATGTATGTCGCATATATCAAGAACGGTATGTCCTAGAAAAATGAAATTTGGCATATAGACTCCAAGTGGGGTCTAGTTGTGCACCTCCCCTTTCGGTTGCTTTCGGTGTTTTTAAGGAGGTCTTTTGCCCCTTTTTTGGGGGGAAATCATTGTTAATTTCGATGTATACTCAAGTGGTGTTATAATTTGGCAGACACTTGCGATATATCGCCAGTTTTTTGGTCGCCAAGTTTGTCGCCAACTTGCCGAAAAACTTCGTGGTTTTTTTTTTTTTTTTAATCTGGTTTTAATTTGGCCACTGGTGGTGATATTTAGAGAGTAAACTGTTGAACTATTGAATTACATTAAAATTGCGAATAATGGGAACATGACATTAAAATTGGAGTAAAAGGAAGTCATGTGAGGCACACTTTAGCTCGTTTGTATTATTTTAGTATTAAGAAAAAAAATGCAAAATTATTCTTATTAAATTACATACATGAACTGAAGAAGGTTCTGTATTGTCAATATATCCTTCGGCTGCTTAGAAATTTCTTAAATAATAGCTATAATTTAACGAAATGACGCAATGCCAAAAGAATTTACTGATCTACTAAGTAAGAAACATTTGTTTGAGATAATCATATATGTAAATCTGCAGTGTAGTTATTCCAAAATGTATGTTATTGATAAAAAGATCGATGTTTTATAACATCGATGCTTGAAAACATCGATGTTTTTTGGTCGATGTATCAATACCATCGATGTTTTAATTTCTAACATCGATATTTTGAAACATCGATGTATTGCCATCGATGTCGCACCACTAATTCACAGCCATAACTCAACTACAACTACAAATTTAACCAGGCCTAGTTTCTTCACTATCACATACATTATGCATTGATAACAGCATATTTGAGTAACGATATAAATGTTTTGTTCCTAACTTTGGATGATTTTCTGAAAAAAATATGAATGATGCATGGTTACACTGGATTTTACTTTTTGTTTTTGCGCCAACATCAAAAATTATGTTTAAAAGTATTATCGATGGTGTTTAAAGAATAAAATTATTTTTTTACTTTTTAGCGGAATTTTGAAGTCGGTTCTATTTTTTTACAAATTTTTTTTTATCCAAACGTAAAATCTTGTCTTTCATCAAGCAATGTCTTACCAGATGGCTTTTTTTTCGATGAACGTCATAGTCACAATTTTTAATCTTATTAGTAATGATTTTCCTGGTATCGTCAAATACAACTCAAGCTCTTATTTATTCGGCGTATTCAAAATTTTGTTCATAATGTATTTTTCTTTTAATAACATCAAGAAATGTCATCCAGAATGTACTTCTCTGACGAGATAGTGAAAGACTTAATTCTTAATCAACTCCTTTTCGATACTTGAATACAGAATTCGCATGAAAGGACCACTTCAGCTTTTCAAAATCTCATTCAATGCGCGTGAAGTTATCAATGTCCGAATCTTTCCCCCTCAAACATAAAGTACTCTCGAATTCGAAGCTGCAATTTCGAACAAAGGAGTATGAGTGGTTGCCAAATGTTTCATTTCAGCCTGAAATGTTGAATGGAATCTGCGTTTCCAAGGGCATTTTCAGAATAATAAATCCTTTAAATGCTAGATTCATTCAAATATCTAAAATGTTGATTTGCATCGACTACACGCGGCTATTTGAGCTACATTTCGATCGTCAAACGACAAAATTAAAAAAACGACTTTGTGGCATTTTACGAAAATGTTCATCAAGTAATGGAGAATATGTTAATGTTCTGTAAAAATATAACCTGTGCAAATGATTGCATGCATTTGGAGAGAATGCCAAAAAAAAAAAATTGTTTTTGTTATTTGTTATTCAGCATTTTGCTGAATAACATATTGTGTTAAATAGGAAGCTGCGTAAACAATTTTGAATTCGTTTTACCCAGTCTTTTTTATGCATAATGTCTAAAATTAGTACGACAAAACAATTGAATATCAAGCACTTGAAGAAGCTTTATCAAATCTTTGTTTGTTTGATCATTTTTTTTTAAATTTTATCTACTAATTTCTTTATTGCTTGTTTCTTAGTCATTAAACAATTTGCACAGTACCGTTTATATAGGTTGTATTGAAATGTGAAAAATTCAAAGCATGTAGTTTTAATGTCTTGTTCAAAGGATTCACAAATAAACATTAAAGCAAACCTTAATCTAATTTATTTGTAATGCAAAACACTATTTGTTTATTAGACTCTTAATGAAATATTTCAAAGAAAAATTTCGTACAATAATGAAGCTAACAGTTTTGTACAACGTGTTAAAACACAGCATGCAGTCCTCTTATCTATGTTAATTTCTTCATGGCATATCCCCCCAAAAAAAAGAAGCAACAAACGGACATAACAGTATCCTCCACTTTTGCACAAATTTGACAGTCTGTAAAATTTTGTAAAGATTTATATTTTTGTTTCGTTAGACTATGGAAATTCCAAAACGATTTCCTGAATCCAACATTGCAATTGGCCGTGGTGCTGAATGTATGTAGTCTCAAACCCTCTTAGTTCACATACTACCAACATCCATGTTTCTTGTACATCCTTCAAAATTTTATGAAGAAAGGAAATGGGACATGAAAATACTTTGCTTGAAAAGGGACAGTAGTAGACTTCCTGAGTGACGCATGACAAAACACGTTGATAATGGAAATATTCTTCGTGTTATTTGAAATTTCGTTGAATTATTTTATTAATGCATCAAAATTGAGCGACGTATTGAAAACATCGAAATCATGTTGAGGAAAACGACACTTAAAAAACTAAATTAATTGAATAGAAGGATGAAAATAGGTTGATAGCGGAAGGGCATATTTCTGTGTTATCAGATCAGGGTAGGTCTCCCTTTCAATAAATCTGAGGTTATGATCAGAAATGCAAGCACTTTTATACCCTCAACGTAATCACTTCGCATATCCACAGCCTTCAACCACGTGCAAGAAAGAGTGCACACCACGAAATTTGTCTCTTCCTTAGTTATTTTAATGCCCTACGATGATTGTTCTTTAGCATGGATAATTTCTTCTTTGATACTAAAATTCATGTTTCCTTGTTATTCTTTCATTTTTGCGAAAGGAATTTAGTCATTTGCGTTCTATGTGAATCACAGATATGCTCGTACTTGACATTATCAATATTGCAGAAGGACCATACAGCACATAATTTCACTGCATGTAGATACTATGCCGTGGGAAGGTAAAGCACAGTATCTGCAAAAATGAGGTTTTGAGATAGTTGACGAAAAGCAGCTTGGATTCCGAACTAAAAACAGTGAAACTTTGGAATCAGAAGTTTTTCTCGGACTTTAGTTTAAGCGGAAACAAAATACAGTTGAACTCGCTTGTAACGTAAGCAAAGGTTACGTTATAACCGAGCTAGTTACAACCGACTGCGCGTAAAAAACGGGATTGTGAAAAAATCATAAAGATTCTAACTCATTTTGCTTTGTGTGATTTTTATTTCTCTACAGTACCAAAGAAGCTATTTAATATGCTTTGAACTGGCCTGTTAGTGTGTCTTTCTTGCTTTAGTATTTTTCGAGAAATGCTTATGGCTCGAAATCCATTGTCATTTTCACCTCTAACTTCCAAAACAGTTTAAAACTTTTCAGCACATTATATAAAAGTCATTGACTGTTGAGAGTAGTTTAGCTTGAATTTCTTCTCATTTGTCATTATCGTTTTCCCTTTCATGATTGTTTTCATCTAGTCTTTAGTTTAAACTGCAGCTACAATAAATTTGGAAGTGATAACGTTGGCATCCACTTCTCGATAATTACTTTTCAAATGCTTCTGCACTCCACAAATTAAAGAAAAGTGCAGTAATCACTTGTTCTCAGGGTTTCTAACTCATCACTTACTTTCAGTTGACTTCGGAAAGTTAAAAGATGTTTTCTGGGAAAGGTAAAACTGAGCTTGAAGTCTATTGAAATTTTATGAATCACAAAATATAGCTCGCTTTTAGCTGCGTTGGCTTGTTAAAATCGAGTTATGTTTCCGTAGACTTAATTTTGTATCAACCAAGTAATTCTGCTTTCTTCGTTAAATCCGGGATATCGCTGAATCAGGGCGTGTTACAAGCGAGATCGACTATACCATAATAAACCATGTACAATCACGTTAAAGCGCAATAGATGAAAAAAGGCGAAATGAAAAATTTGCAGTTACTACGATTTACCTCCCCATGACAGAACTGGATTTAAATGAAGCAATTAGTACCTCAGTGATGAGTAGCAATATGTTAAAACTGAAGTATAGCCCTGGGATGCTTCCTCTTGCATACTTCCCTTCAAACTACCGTACAATACTACTCAGCGTGCAATACTACAGTCTTGCCGCAAAGCGTTGTGTCTCATTGCTGTTCTATTGAGAAGAATAAAGTTGAGCCTAAAATGAGTACAGTCAAGTGCCCATACTTGGGTACAGTTTTGAAGTTTTAACTTTAGCAGCATATAAATCACATGCTTTCCATTTAAGCAACGCATTTCACAAAGAACATTTTTTCTATGAAAAATGTTCATTGTCCCAAGTTTCAGATCATCCTCCCTATCTTGCGACACTTAACATTTTCATTTTTATTTAATGTATGCATCAGTAGATAATAGTTTGGGACACCTATTATCATTAAAGAAGTTTATTATACAAATAAATAGAAAAAAATAACAGTAGATTTGAAATAATAGTCCTTTAAGCTTTCACATATTTCAAAATTTATACTTGCGCCCCAAAATATTGATTGTCTCCCTAGTCTTCTTAATTCTTTTGAATACAAGGTTTCCACTTTTCCCTCTTCATTTGGAAGCATAAACGTAATTGATGACCGCGGATAGTTCTCATGCGACTAGTTTTTAGCTCTTAAATGTTCCTCATTTTCTATCTTTTTACATTCACTTTAATTCCTTCATTATACGTCATATTCACAACAAATGTTTGTCTCAACTATACTTTGAGACTCATTTTCATTAGTAGAACAAATATTCTTAGTAATGAGACAAAAAGTATTTTGTTCATAAATAGATTCCGATGTTGTTTATACCAATGAGACTTCCTGTCATTAAACATGTGACATACACTTATTGCCATCAGAAAAGTCAGTTAAAAAACATTCCACCTATAACTTTTCTTTAATACAATTATGCAATTTATTTTCACAATATTCTATATCGAAAATTTTTATATCTTAGCAACCAAAATTGGAATAGTGTGCGAAATTTGGAACGTATTTGTTGATTTATCAGGAAATAAGTCAAACTGAATTAAGTGCAAATGAATTAGCACAAATAAGGCACAAGTACATATCCTAGATAAAATGAAAATAAAATCAATTTAATGTTGCTAATTTAGCGTAGGTAACCAACGTTGTTTCCACATATAAGAATCGCATATTTTGTTGTAGTTTTAAAAATAATAAAACTAACCTATAAAGTTGATTCATCAAAAAAATCACATTGCCTGAAAAGATAATCATTCATTTCACCTGTAACACCATTTATTTCTTGCAAATGTAATACCGACAGGTGCACTAGCTCTCAAAACGAAATTCGGGAAAATGTAACAAGTTACGGTGCTGTCCCAAGTATAGGCACTTGACTATAGTTAAAAACACATAAATTGAACACAGTAATAATAAAAAAAAAATTAAAAAAAAGAAACTTAAGCTCTACAACTATGCCAGATTTCATTCTATACGTGGAAGCTGGCAAACACTGTAAATTATTAGTAACACTGTTATTTTTACTGTAAGTATTAAAAAGCATTAGCAGTCTCACGCGATGACGTAGTACTTATTGAACTTATTGAGTTAGTGGATGAGCGATGAAACAACTGTACTAAATTATTTTTTCATCATTCGTAGTTTTTGCTGGTTTACTATTTTACTTGGGAAAATAGTATAAGGGTGGACGGGGTAATAAGAGACAGGGGTAATAAGAGACGCAGTCAGAAAATCACAAAAAAATATACTTTGACAACTTTAAAAATATGTAATATCGAGTACCATATGTATGCTTTACTACAATACACTTATTTAAAAGTTTATAACGTGTTTTGATTTTTTTTCATGCAATGAAAAATACCTTCACGTTGAACTTGCCTTAAAAGTTCGTGACTTTTTTACGTTTTTATTATTTTTATTTTGTACGTGAAGTGTTTGGGAGTTTAAATGTGTAAACTTCTGACCAAGACTATGACTATTGATGTACCATTTTTTGAAAATTTGAAAGCCTTCTCTATTTACACGTTGTGAGCCAGTCTCTTATTACCCCATTTTTATTTTTTGTGAGGGTAGTAAGAGACAGGTGTATCTAATTACCCCATACTAACAAATTTGTTTGATTTAGGTAAGATAAAATGAGTTTGATGGTCAGTGTAAGTTTAGCAATCTCATAGAATATATTTTTTTCAACATAGCCTAAATCTAAAATCAGCTATACTCATCAGATAAGGCTATATTTACATGTTATAAATGTATGATTTTATGTTAAGATGTCTGCAAGTTACTAATAAGTCACTACTACTTCATTAGATAATAAATTGCCTGAGTTCATTCATACTTAGGGACTATAAGAAATCCCCAAACTTGAAGAGCAAACATTCAAGCAGTGTTTTCTCCAAAAATGAAAAAAAATGAGCTAGTGATTTTTCTTTGAACTCAACATTAAATGGTACAAAAATATGCTATTGTTTTCAACCAAAACATATTTTTTCCCATTATAAACCTATTTATAAAATTCAGGTTTCATTCAAAAAGTGTTTCCTCCAGAGCCAGTTTTCAGTCAAACAGTGATTCCCCCAGTCAACCAATCAGAGCTGTTCTTACTGATCACGTGACCCAGCTATTTCCCAATGTGTCTAGTGTTTCAGAGGTTATGTTATTGTTTGCTTGGTGCTATGTTGGTTTGTTTGTTTATTTTAGAGCGGTGTGCTTTTACCTAAATTTTTGTTATTAATTTAGGGATGGAAGAAATAATAGATGCACATT
The DNA here is from genome assembly GCF_026930045.1 of Uloborus diversus. NCBI lineage: Eukaryota > Metazoa > Arthropoda > Arachnida > Araneae > Uloboridae > Uloborus > Uloborus diversus. Next base: position 97,630,567 of record NC_072735.1, read on the forward strand.
GTGAAAAGTGTTGTCTTACAATCTCTTCCTCTTAGCCATGGAATATCAGTTGAAAAGAAAAGAGACGTAGACAAAGTTTTAAACTTAATGTATGGCAAAGAGTGGCAAAATCAACCTGATTTTAATTGGTACAAAGACATTATTTGTAATTTACCTGCACGCAATGATGAAACGGAGGAAGTAGTGTGCGATTGTTTGGATGAGGATTTTGCAGGACAATTTTTTTTTTCACATATTAATTTCTAGATTTATTTTATAACAATCAGTTTTATTATGTCATTAATTAGTTTTATTCCATTAAAAAATTTAATCGTAGCAATTTAAGTTACTATCTTTTTCATTCAAAAAGTGTTTTATCCACATTGAAAACATACAAAACACGTTTCCTCCTTTGAGTTCGGTCAAAACATGATTTCTCCAAATTTCGAATGCATTTTTCTAATTCATTTTAAGTTTATTAGGTAAAGTACGCCTACAAGTCTTACTAGTAATCAGTAATACAACTAAAAAAATGATAATTGGGGTCTAATACAAGTTTTTTTAAAATATATTAGTTTTTCGTGTTTCCTGAAAAACTGTATCCAAAGGAGAAAACATGGTTTGAATGTTTGCTCCTCACTTGTGCTCTTTAAAAACACGTTTTTACTTCATTTTACAAAAAAGGAAGTATTGTATTCGCGAAAAAAATTTCACTCATAATTCGGCCTTAATTTCCATTTTGCTCAACCCCGAATTAATGATGAGGTTTTTTTTTTTTTCGACTCTACCACACGTGGATAATTGCCTAAGAACGTATAGACACTCGAAATATCCATTTTGACATTCCCCGAGTTAATTACAACGACTTTTCTCGTGACGTCCGTATGTACGTATGTATGTATGCGTATATATATCACATAACTCAAGAACGGTATGTCCTAGAAAGTTGAAATTTGGTACGTAGACTCGTAGTGGAGTCTAGCTGTGGACCTCCCTTTTTGGTTGCATTCGAATGTTCCAAAGAGGGTGTCTCACACCTTTTTGGGGGGAAACCATTGTTGATTTCGATGCAAACACAAGTGATGTTATAATTTCGCGCATACTTAGCGATATATCACCATTCTTTTGGTCGCCAAGTTTTGTCGCCAACTTAGTGACAAATTTTGCAATTTTATTTTTATTATTTATTTTTTTAATTGGGTTTCAAATTGACCACTGTTGGTGACATTTAGAGAATTAACTACTGAACCACATTAAATTTTCCAATAATGGGGAAATAACATTAAATTGGTGTTAAAGGAAATCATGTGATGCACACATCAGCTCGTTTACATATTTTTGACTATACTTTAGACAACTTTTAAAATATTTCTGGCCACTTTAAAAACTATATTGAAGCTTTTGGTCAATCCTTAGACTATGTATATTATTTGGAACTACCATTAAGTCTAATATTATATTATTTAGGATCTGGTATTATAAGAAATGAATTTCACAAACATATTTGTAAACATTAATTTTTGAGAAAAAAATATTTTTAACGGATGAAAATATCAGAAATTGAAAAATATTGGCGGATTTAGAATTGTTTGTAGATGTCTCTCAGTACCCCACATGATTTTACCTTGCTATATATGGAGAGTTGCAGCCTCAGTCTCTTATTAGCCCGCATAAGGTTATTAAAAGACAAGACTTTATTGAAATTTTTAAACATTTTTTTAACCAAAATATTTAAATTAAATAATCACCTAAAAAATCAAGAGGAGTATATTTAATTCAGATAATATGAGGTATTTGTTTCAAGTTATTTGGAATATTAGTATAAATTTTATTATTATTTTTTCGTCTCTTGTTACCTCTTTTGTCTCTTATTACCCCTGCCTCCCCTACCGACTTTCATGTATCTTAATCAGTCATTCTCAAGATGCGCCAGTTGTGAAGAGCTATAATTTCTTCTTATATAGTCGTATATTTATGTTTGAAGTCCAATTTTTTTTTAAATATTAATACCAGTTGCGTATAAGACTTCGGTGCCCCCCCCCGGAAGATTTATAAATGCGTCATCCCTCAATTATTTTTTTTTTTAATTTTAACTTACTCTTTTTCTGAGCATGCGCCATCATACCTCTTGTGCCCCCCCCCCCAGCCGCGGGAGTTGCGAGGATGATATGTACGATTCTGATTAATTTGATTTTAAATGCTACTGTTACAGGAGCTATTTTTGTTAAAATCATAAGACAAAACGGACGAAAAAGTCCAGTAAATATAAGTACTCCAATGGTGTTCAAATATTTTACAAAGACTAAGACTTTTATTAGTTTCAGCAAACTGCGCTGGAAAAATCAAGTTTCTTCACTAGTTCCAGTTATTCTCAAACTTACAGACCTTGGTCTGTCTAAGACGCAGCTCAAATAATACTTCACAACAAAATAGAACTTTTCGTCTGCATCCTGATTTTAAACAGTAAATTCCTACTAGTTTTATGTCGAGAAAAACAATATGTTAGTGGATTTTTTGATTAGCTCATGTTTTTAAAAACTTTTTTTTTAAAGAAGGTTTAAAAAAAAACTTCTTTTAGTGTTTTTTTTTCCCAAGCTGTGCACAAAAGTCCACTGGAGAACTACGCGTAATAACCACATATTGTTTTCAAAGTATATACAGTCAAGCCCGCTCATTAGAACATCAGTTAAAAAAATCTCCAGTTGATGTAATACTTTTACTATGTACCAAACTGTAGCTCACTATTATTTTAATTCCGTTTAATAAAATTTTCCGCTTATTGGAATAATTTTTCGTTGAAAATTGGCTATTCCACTAAGAGGACTGTACTGTATTATTTAATTAGAAGATTTTATCAAATAACTTCAAAACAAAAAAAAACATGCATCTCCATAATTTTGCCAGTTAAGGGACGGTATCAGCTGCGCATTACAACAAAAAACCAAATTGACGGGCTTAAATATCGAGACGGTACTAAAATATCAAGGTTTGAAACATATGGCTAAAAGTTTTTTTATTCCCCCTTCAAAAAAAAAAAAAAAAAAAAACAGTAACCATAGCAGTCCATTTTGCCTAGCCTTAACGAAGGGAATTCGATAACAAATTCTGCGAATAAGCAAGAGTTCCTATGTTTCCAAATAGAAGCGAAGCAAAAAAATGTCTTCTTTTCGAAACATAATATATTTGAAGTACATCCTTATTTCTTGGAAAACCTGAAATACGTACATTACTCAAAACTGCTATTTGATTTGGCATCAAATGCATTTCACTCACAAAGACAAGCACTTATAGTTATCTTCTGTAATTGCTTTTCCCGAATGATGAATAGCTTTCTAAAACAGCTGGCGTAGTCGTAGTTAAAGTTATTAAACAGGAAAAGAATAATTGGACAGTGTCATTTCTAATATGGAGAGATTTCTATATGGAGTTCAAGCATTTTTCGTCAATATTGCTGAAGGTCCTGCTTTAAAATTTTAATAGAACATCTTGGGAAAACACCCATAGCTGCTTGTTCGAAAAATACATACATTCACGGAATACACGCATTGAATATACATATATATACATTAGAGGGCCCGACAGACGTTGTTCTGTTCAAGTTTTGTAAATTAACCACTCAAGCGGCTGCGACGTAATATTACGTCAACGAATTTATATGTCATTAGCGGCAGCGACGTAATATTACGTTCGAAGCGTTCGGCTTTCCTGCAGAACACCAGCAGTTTTTCCCCTCGCGGGAACTCAAGGGTGAAGGAATTGACGAACAGTATGGGCGTTAAAGGCATCTACCGCTCCTTTGTCCACCCTTTCCGTGTCAATTTCTCCCCAGTCAGGAATCACTTGAGCATGATTTTAAACTGTTATGTTTCTTTTGAAATACTTGTACGATGTGGAATTTATAGTTTTTTATGCTTGCAAGTTTGTGAATGAAAGTATATAAACATTTTACAATTACTTATAATGGCAGTTTTAATATTTGAATAAGTTTGATTATGTAAAAAAATCTCTGAAAGGTCTTATAAATTATGCAATCAAAATTGATTAAACTGGAATGAAAAATTTGTCATCCTTAATTCTTCAGTTATTGCAGAACTAAGATATTATTTCTGTAATTTGAGTGTGCTTGGAAAAATCTCGCAGAAATGCTTTTATAGTAATTTTCATGGTAAATCTTTAACTCGTATAAAGAGTTCAATGGACCGAAAGTTTTATTCACAGTAACGGAAATTTAGCTGCAATGGAGTTCAAGCAATATAATAGCAATTTTAACGAAACTAAACCCTTATTTTGTTGCATTGGTTTTCGCTTATGAGGTATTACGTTTTTGAGCAATAAAAAGTTTGAAAGTTTGACGATATCAGATTTACAGTTATATATATGGTTAGAAATGATTTTATTATTTTAATGTTTTGAAGCTCAAATTTAGATTAAAAAAATCAGAACCTATGATTTCTTCTAAATATTTATGCACTTTAAAACCGTGAAGAATATTCCGAAACGTTCCTACAAAATAATGCGCAGCTAATGTGCTTAAATTCTGGCAGTAACATATCAAGGAAAAAAAAGCACAACAGTTTCCCGCTAAAAGTCAGTAACCCTTTCGGAAATTAACATAGAATCTTTCTGAAGTATTCAGAAACCTTCTCAATAGAAGATAATGACGTTTTTGGAAGAAATCAGGTATTCTCTAAGATAACTTATTTATGTTAGCTTGTTAGCTCCCTGATTTATCCCCTCAATCTGGATAAACCGTATAGTTGAGCTTAAGGCTTAATAATCAAGCTCAATAAGAACTTAATAAAAACGCTGAGTATATTTTAATACTGGTAGCTAAAGATATTTTTTTCAAAACAGCAAGAAGTTTGCATTCCTGCAACTTGAAGCAATTCTGGAAACCATTTGGCCGAACAACTTGGATTTTCACAGAAAACTGATGGAAACCCGTTAAATTCTAAAATGTTGCTCGGAAATAACCTGTGACGTTCAGGAATTTTCTTACAATGAAGAAGCTATTTCCACTTTTCTCCTCTCTTCATAGGTGCTTGAAATTATAACATTTGCTCTGGCGCGTTGAAAAGTAAACTACTGCGTAATAAAATTAAAAAAGAAAAAAAAAAAAAAAAAAAACCAGAAAAAATTGGTGTTTTTGGACAAAAGAACCAAAGTTTGAGTTGTTTCTTAAGTTTTCGAAGGGGGAAGGGGGTGTAAAATCTTTTAAATGATGCCTCAATTGGTTTGATAAAGTACTGAGGAAGTTATGGCGTTCCCACCGAAAAAAAAGAAGCGTTTGAGAAACAATATATATGATAATAATAATAATAATATAAACAATTTTAGCAAAAATATTGGAGAAATTCAGGTTTCAAGTTATACTAATTTCAAATTAATTAGACTTAAATTATGCAATGTGTTCAAAAAATAAAACTATATTTTATATTATGATTATTAGTTCGTTTTTTGGCCGAAACTAATATTGTATAGTTGAAGCTTGCAAACTTTTTTCCTAAATAATAACATTTTAAAGACATGCTAATATTATGTACCTTTTATTCGCCACCTCGTCCCAATTGCGTAAACTGACTTAACGCCCGTATTGAGGGTAGGAAAAAGTATAAAGTTGAGCATTTTTTTTTGGGGGGGGGGACGGCTTTGGTTTCGCGTCAGCGACACACTCCTCATGTTTAGAAGCGGAAAAAAAATAAACTTTTCTTGTTACCTAATAAAATTAGCATCTAAGTTTTAAGCTTGACCGTGTTAAAAATAAAAAATACAAATTACCATCTATAACAAGTATTTTGAATCAAGTCTTGCCCGAAACAAGCAGAAAATTCATCGTCTCTTAGCTTTACTGATCGTATCTAGTGATCTCTGGATTTATACCTACTTTTTCGCGACTAAATTTTAGATTAGCAGAAAAGAAATCTGATTTGGTTGAAATTCAACACTGGTTGGAACAATAAATTATCTCTGCAGTAGATAATCTTTTGACTTCGAATCACCAACAGGCCAATATTAACAGTACTGTAACTATGGGCATGACGCCTTGCGCTTATCCGGCAGTGAGAGCATGCATATATTGGAAGCTCGTTTGAAATACAGCATAACCCCAAACGTACGCGATTTTCAAGGGACTGAAAAAAGTTATCTTTAATTCAAGGATATCGTTAAACCTAGGATGATATATCAAAAGGTACAATTTTGAATTAAAAAAAAATATATCAAATTGCAAAAGAAAATTTTCAACATAATTTGTTTCTGGCCGAGGCGGTTGAATCACAGCTCAACCGCCATTTATCCGGGGCACAAGTACATTTCACTGGCGTGCTAACCAATTTTAGATACCAATATGAAGGAAGTGCCGACTTATATGAGATATTTACTGCATCCAGTTTTGTTATGACTATTCTAGACTGACGATCCCAAATAGTGTGAATTTACAACTACTGAATGCGGCAAAGTTTGATAATATACTTATAACTCTTCCTAAGCTCTGACTAAGAGATGATAACTTGTACACTTACACACACATATGTCGCATATTTATTTCTATATGTGTGTTTGAAAACCTGTTACACATCATCCAAAGAAGAGGATTTATTGTCCTTTAGATTGTACACATATTATCATTTGTCTGATTTCCTGAAGGGAATTGTATCTTTAACTGAAGTTTTGAGTCTGATGATAACATGTGTGTGAGCTTTTTAAAATCAGTTCATTTGCTATTACTTTACAAGACTGAAAGTTATCACAGAAATATTAGAACCTGTGCGGGGAAACATTTATTTCAATAGTTAATTCAAAATCTTTTTTTTCTTCATCTTCTTCAGAAGTTAGCGCAGTGGTGGTGCCCAGCCTACGGCAAGGGCAGATTTTAGGGGGATGGTCATGGGGTATGACCATCCCCCTAAACCTTTGACACTATTATACATTCATCATTATTTTACGTGATCATAATTTAATAATTGCATACGAGTTAGATGGATGAAAGTAGCATATCATGAAAATATATCAATACGCATTGTGTTCAGATGCTTCATGAATAAAATTGTCATCTTTAATAATTTTTAGTCTATTAATTATTTGTTTAAGTAAATATTTGAAATAATTCTTCCTTTCATTGCTTCTGATATTAATTATTAAAAAAAATTGCAGTTCTAGGTGCCATGTTCTTTGTCGATTTGATACATTTTATTGACACCCAAACAGTGTCAGAAATTTTTCATTACCAAAACTGAATGTTTTTCAGCATGATCACCCCTCCCCCTAAAATGTTTGTCTGCATCCTCCCTTGATCTACGGCCCGTGAAGCATATGTGCTCTGTAAAAAGAAATGAGTAAGGTTACCAGTATTAATAGGTGTAACGATACAAGAATTATGTTTTTGATTTGGAAGGTTGTCGTAACATAAAAGCATGATCATAAGCAGACTATTCATTAATTATGAGAGTGCAAATATATATTATTAATATATACCTGGGCTTTTACAATGATCTTAAATGAGGAATATAAAAAATATGAAATTCATTTATAAATTAATTAGTTGGTTAAGAACCAACAAATTTTAAGAGAAAATATTTTTTTTTTTTGCTCTTGTGAAATTAATATAGAAATAATTCTGTTCTAAAAGAGACAGCTTTTTTCTTTAGCATTTTGTCTATAGCTTTCTTGGGGAAGGGTGAGATGTAGGATCTTTCGAGAAAACATGAAAAGCACCTTATTGCACCCGATGTTGAAATCGATAAGGAATTCAGTTTGAAAGAAAGGCATGGAGTAGAAAGAGCGAGCGCATTCACAATACACAATAGCTCTTATCAATGGGAGGTCGCTCCTGGGGGATCTTCTACCTCACGTGTGTTTAGCAGGAGAGCTTGTCTCAATGGTCTAAGGTCACCTCTAACTGGTTTGTACTTACAAATATATATGACACAGAGACCTAAATTTAACTCGCGAGAACTCGCGCCGTTATTCGTCACACTAGTACTCGCGCGGGGTCGAAAACGACCCCAGTATTTCTTTTTTTTCTTCCTTTTAATTTTTGCACGAATTCTTTATTTTATTTTATTTGTTTATGTTTCTCCACCAACAGAGACTTCTACAATAATTATTTTTTTTATTTGAAATGCATAAAGAAAGATTTTTATGAATTGTACTATGCACGAAAAAAAATGTTTTATATGTTAAACAATGCATAAAAAATACTTTTCCTAAGCTTTTACAATGTTTTTAAGCATATTTATGACACATTTTTCAACAACTTTTTCAAAACGTTTACACATTTTTATTCCTATTTCAGTTAGTATTCAGTTAGCAAAAGTTGTACAAAAAATATAGAATACCTAAAGAAACTTACTTACAGTTGTTGCAAACAATATTTTGATGTTCTTTGCATGCATAATTTTTGCACAATACGCAAATCTGTTGACATTTTTTGTCTTCATTTCTTGGGCACAAAGCACACCTGAATCGACCCGAAACTTTGGCCTTTTTAGTTGGGGGTTCTTCACTAACAACACGGTTTGCTTTTTTTTCTTCAACTAAACACAATGCAAGCTTTTTTAGAAAATGTCTTCGGTTCTTATATTCCACAGGAGGGTCCTTTTTGGACAGCAGTATTATCCGGGCGTTTATAGCAGCAACATTCAGAATGCAAAAAAATACTACCATGGGCCATCGATTTGTTATCCTTGCCGTGGTGTAGGATGCCGCCATTTGATCAACAACATCCACTGCGCACTTCGTCATATTATAAAATGTAATTATCTCTGGTTTCTTTTTCTCAGCCGAATCCTCATCAATAGTGTCATCGTTATGCATCGTTGACAATAGTAAAACACATTTTCCTTTCTTTGGAACATATGAGACGATTGTGCAATCTTTTTGGAATCCAAATAATGAAGAATGTATTTCACGTTTCTTCGTATTTACGAATTCAACAGGGATTTCTTTTTTATTTTTTCGCAATGTTCCTACTATTGTAAGATTTTTAGAAATCAAATCTTTGGCCAAAGGATAACTAGTGTACCAGTTATCTGTGGTAACGTTTCTACCTGTGTTGTACAGTGGCTCTACAAGTCTTTTTACAACGTCAATCGGCTTGTTCGATTTGTTGCTATTTTTACCACAGTAGATTTCCATAGATGAAGTGTAAAAAGTTCTTGCATCGACTAGTGCAAATAGTTTTATTCCATATTTCGCGGGCTTGTTTGGCATATACTGTCTAAAGGCACAGCGACCCCGAAACGGTTCCAGTTTTTCGTCAATGGTCACATATTCCCCTAAAGTGTAATTTTCTTTGCAGTTTGCATCGAAAGCTTCAAATATTTCATTTATTGCAGCCAGTTTATTGTTTTGTTTCCTTGAATCTCTGGTATGTACATCGTCAAAGCGTAAACATCTCATCAAAAAAAGAAAACGGTTGTATGACATTACACAACGAAATATTTCGATTCCGGTTCCGTCAGTAGCCCATAAGTCCCTTACATTTAGATGAGAAGACTTGTGAAGACCTGCTAAATATAATAGGCCAAATAAAGCCTTAATTTCCACCGAATCTGTGCATTTTGCATCCCTGAGTCTTGAGTAATTTTTTGAAACGTCATGTATAAAAATATTAGTGCATTCAACTATTTGGTTTATCATTTTATCATCGATAAAAACGCTCCAACTCTCAAAGACATCACTAACATTTTTGGCGTTTCCTTTTGGCCCAGGAAGATGCGTAATTATATTTCGAGCTGGAGCACGGACATTAGCTCGGAATTTTGTTTTTTGCCAAATAGTTTTTGCATCTCTTCCAACAAAGGTGTCATCTCTATCGGGATCAGCAGAACTTTCACTTCCTGAAAATTCGCTCTCACTGTCGTGGTCACTGAAGTTTTCTTGATCACTAAAACATTCATCGTCTGGAATGACCTCTTCATCACTCTCCACATCGGCTAATAATTTGCGGAGACGCTCCATCTCTTGCTCATATGGAGTCGGCATGCTTTCTTTGTAATAATTATTACAAATACGATTGAAAAATATGGATTAGAAAGGACAAAACTAAATTATCATGGTAAACCGCACGCGTGTGCACTCAAAATCATGACTAGAAGAAGGATTGCTGAAAACTACTTCCGTTTCCCAACCTTTTTTTCTAAATTCTTTGAATGCATTGCACTGGAAATAATTCCAAACACCTGTTCCGTTTCGAGAATTTTACTGACGTCAGTACTCGCGCGGGGTCGAAAAAGACCCCACTCTCAAAACCCCCCTTGTTTACAAGAATTGAAAGGAGATAAGAAAATTCCAACCACACCCACACATCAATCAAGGACACAATCCCAGCTACTCAGAAAATGATTTCTTTATTTGTCCATGAAATTCCAAGAAATGGAAACAAAAAATGGCTGGGGTCGTTTACGACCCCGTGCGAGCTCTCGCGAGTTAATGAACAAAGAGATAGAAAACTATTGTGATTGACCGATAATTGTGAATGATTTTTGATGTTTTCAAGGCAAATCATTAATTTAAAAAAAAGTGTTTAAAAGTATCACATTTTAGAACTTACATCCCAACTTTTACATCAATCAGAATGTATCACACAACTTTGTAACGAATTCCTTACAAAAATAAAATTGTATGAGGCATTCACAATTCCCCAGAATGGATATGTAAATCACGTGATTTTTTGGGTAATATAGATAGTAGAGTGATAATAATAAAATCCCCAATAAATTAGCGAATTTCGTTCTGATAGTTTTCTGCCTTATCTCTATTCAGGTAGTGATTTCGAATCCCCTCCCCTCCCCCCTAACCCCCCTAACTGACGAACCTACCATTACCGTAATAATGCTAGATCTAAGTAGTTATTTGTTTTTATTTCATTACTCCAAAAACATCTAGTTCTTCTGTGATCTTGCCATACATTCACAGTGCATCTTACTATTCCGTCATTCGTGTTTAGTGACGAAAGGGCATAAGTCCGGGACTTATGCCCTTACTAACGAAACACTAACTTACACTAACGAAAAATGTGACCCCTCAATAAAGTGCTTTGTTGTACAAGGATAGACTTCCCTGCTATACAAGTCGATTTCTCTACATACAAGTATGGTAAAACTAAAACCGCAGCGAAATCAATTTTGAAAAAAAAAAAAAGGGACATGCCCTTTCTGAAATAATCGATTCCAGTGTAATGTAAATTGTAATGTTAACATTTTCTGTTTGGCGCATCCCTCAAAATATTTTTTCTCGACTACAGCACTGTATATAGTGAGATCACATTACAACGAATACTAATAAAACGAAATTTCTGTTTCAGCGAAATGATTTTTTAATCCCAAGGTAATTGCTGTTAAATTGCTTGAATTAAATTGCTACGAAATTTCCGTTACAGCGAGCAAACACAATGTGTGACTCCTTGAAACACAGGAATATGGTGGTGTACCTAATATAAAAGGTTACTCATGTCTCTGAGGGGGGGGGGAGAGCTACGAATCAGTGGGGTAGCGTAGGGGGAGGCAAAGGGGGCACTCGCCCCGGGTGGCACTATGCTAGGGGCGGCAAATTCTGTAACACTACATTAAAATTAAAAAAGTTTTTTTCTAACGGCACTTTGCTATGAATGGCGAATTGTGTCTCACTAAATGAACATCAAAAACGTTTTTTTTTTATTCTTCAGTTCTATATTGTCTCAAGAAATTTTTCTCGTTCAACCACGAGCACGAAATAATGGATACTAACATGCATGTGGATTATTGATCACTGGAGCTGATATAGTAAGACTAGAAGGGAGAGTTCAACCTCGTTCAAGAGGATTATAAATATTACAAAAATCGACAGGCAGTCCGGGGCGGACTGGGTCCCCCCAGAGGGCGCCAACCTTGAGTACCAAAGGGTGCAAAAAAAAAAAAAAAAGAAAAGAACACGAAGGTGCACAGATGGTTAGAAGGCGTAAAAAAAGAAGAAAAAATGAAGACGCGCACGTTCGAGGGCGCAATATAAATTTTTTTAAAATTTTGAATATTTTACATCTTGAATTCAAATTATGTATTTCGCAATCAAGATTCACGAGACGCGTAAAATGGTACTCTGCGTTCGAGGAGGCGTGACGATGTGCCTTCTCGTGAAAAACGGACTCTGTATGTGTGGTCGTAACTTCAATAAGTATAAATAATTTGGGTAGGTTTGCCACTAAAGGTCTGTGGAGTCGGCTCATGTGCAACATACGATGCTTCGAGATGTATATATTTTTTTAAAATTTACATTTATTTTATTTTATTTATTTATTTGCATGTTTTGTTTCAACGTGCACATTTTTTCGGACATGGAACTCATTGAAATGAAGCCGATATTTTGATTTTTCATCGAGAAGTGTAATCGAAAGCAAATTGTTTTGACGTAAGATTATATTAAAATGTAAAACTCGTTTTGGATAATAAAATTCGGTTTTCATTCTGTAAAATACTAAAAATGTCGTTTTTCAGGTGGGGGGGGCATTTAGCAGGAGAGTGTAAGAGGGGCGGCAGAAACCTACGCTACGCCGCTGCTACGGATACAAACTACCCAATAATATTAATCGATAGATATAAAGAAAAAAGTCGAAAAATGTAATTTTACTTCACATCTGTCGCTATGCCGCTCATATGTACTTATCAAAATTTCAGGGAGTAATTATAAAAAGCCTATAGCAATTCCATAACTGAATGAGCTAAGGGAATTATTTGTTGCAACATAACCAACTATAAGTTATTTAGAAAGAACTGAAAAAAGGAAGGCGTTTCCTTCCAATTTCATTTTTTGAATTGAAATCAACTTCAATCTACCTTTGGGAAGGAAGATTTCAGTGGTTCTCTGAGGAAATTTAAAAAGAAAATGAAATTAGAAATTACTTTATCGACACAGATGCTGCGCTTACGAAGAGGAAAGGAGTAGCTAATATTGTGGAGCAAAACACCAAACATAAACATATCACCAAAAGTATTGGGAAACTTTGAAAATTCACAATTTTACAAATTTCTCGAAAAATAAAGGACCAATTGCTCTATAGTTTTTTGCACATAAAAAGTATTTACTCCGGTTATCATTTTCCAATTAAAATTAAGTCTACTTAATACTCATTTAGGGGACCAGCAACAAATTGAGTTAACAAAAAAGGGGGTTTTGATCATCTTTCATTCTAAATAGCTGGGAATAAGCTATAAATTTCAGAAATAAGTAAAAGAACTATGCAGAGTTTATTTTTATATTCTCGTGAAAGTATCTCTTATACGTAAGGAAGATAAAAGTATTTCTTTCAAAAATACAATTTTTTTTGACGATATTTGGCTCATAACATGCAGAGTTTTCCTTCAAACGATACTAAACTTTCAGAATGTCTGACACAGTGGCGGCTCGTGCCTTAATTTGGCGGGTGGGCCTGCTCTGTAAAGCTTTCACAATAATATTTATACAGATAAAATGAAGAGAGCTAATGTTGAGTAACAATGAAGTAATGCTGAGCAACAAAATATGATCCTTGTGCAGTTTCTTCATTTCGAGCTTCTCTTCAAGCGTCAAAGTTTGAAATTGGTGTTTTACTAAATAATTCACTTGATTAATATTTTTTTTTTTTCAATTTCAAGGTAAACAACCTAAATTTAAAGACAACCAACCCATGTAACTAGTAATAAACAACACACAGCATTAATCAAATTACTATTACTGTCTTTATACCAATAACAATCAAGTTGATCGCGCAGTAGTATTAATTTCGATTTAGCTATGCTCCCTTAAACCAAATTACGAAATCGGCAACAATATTTTATCTAGAAACAGTTTCCTTAATTGACAATTTATTCTTCTTGATTATAAAAATCCTTGAATTTTTATTGTGTGAAACCACATTACAATACCTAGGGGCCACATCACATTCATAGTTCAATTCTTTTTTTTTTTTTTTTGCATTTAAATAAAATGTGTAATTTTTTGAAATCTTTGCACGCGCTTACTGATTAATCAATAATTTTTTTTAATGCCATTAAAAAATTCAAAACACTTAAGAATATTTCAATTTTATAAAAAATTATAAGGCTTTTTTTTTTTTTGTTTTTTGTTTTTGCAGATATTTCAGAAATCGTTTTTGCTAAATGATCATAATAATCATTTCTTAAAAGCTGTGCATTCGTTTGCTTATCCTATTAAAAATATTCTGTCGTTAATTATGTAAAAAATCATAAAACTTCCATAGTAAATTTTGTTTACAAGGATAAAAAAAACTCTCAACATTTTAATAATTTATAAAGTGCTTATCCAATGCACAATTTTGTTAAATAGTATATTGTACTGACAGCAAAACGTATTACTTTGAAGCTGTATCTTCAATATAAAAAAAACCTTAACTATTTCAATAACATGGAAACGCACAAAAAAAAAAGTTTGAACTTTGAGAGCTTGAATTTAAATTATGCTTTTCGCAATCGCAAATTGCGATAAGACCCTAATGCTCGTTCGGTTTCTTGTTTCTACTAATAGCTTTTATCGCAACCGTAATTTGAGTTCAAGACGTCAAAATTCAAATGAATGTCAGGGGCTGGATGTTGTATGCTGGCTACTTTTTTCATGTAAAAATGATTGTGTGATTTCGAGAAGGGTCGTTTATAAATAATTTGATTCCGAAGCACATGGACACCTACCCTATAAGCATAGAAAAATAAAATCAAACGACGGATGTAATCCAACGGTCAAGTGAAAACAATAAGCAATTTGTGATTGCCCAAAAAGAAGTTCATCGAGAAAACGCACACCTAGTGTGAGTGACTTAAAGCCAATATTTTTAAAAAATAATTAAGCTAGTGCGTTGAAATTCCCATGATTTCTGAAACAATATGAAGTTTTCAAATAAACAAAACTCAATAGTTCAGTCATTTTTGAGGTAATGTAGCCGCTATGTCTTTTAAGGACTGAAAGCGATGTACCGGGTCTAACAGAAAAAAGTCAAGTTTGTTCCGCGATAGACTACTTTAACATAGAAAATAAATTAATAGAGGCTATTTTACGATTAGTACTTATTAACTTTAGCCAATTATCAGAACAAATCAGAAAATTGAATAGATCTCACCGAATTGAAGGATTTTTGTAAAACTTTCGGACAAATTCAGAGCTTTTAATTAGTACCTCACTTAAAACCGATCTGTGCTACTCGAAAATAAACTGCCCATTCAGAAATTCAGCTCATATTAGTTCCAAGCAGAAAAATAAATTAATAAAAATCTGCATTAGATGCGATAAATCCATAAAATTGTAAATCCCTTTCCGGATTCAAGACAAAAGAGGGACGGAGGAAAAGAAACCTTTTTTTCATTCACGTGGGCTCCCTTTTTTCTGCCCTCCGAGCTGTTTTTTCGTACAAGTGACGTACTTAAAATCCTTCCCCCACCTTCTGCTGCCCGTCCATGGGCTAGAGAATTCTTGCCCACGGAGGATTAATTGGGGTGGTGCGTCTTGCGGTTTTGGTTTGTCTGGTAGAGTCGTCGTGATTGGTTAGGAGCGGAGGTGTGGCTGGGGCAAACCAGTCGAAGCCCCAAGCTTGCAAGCACGAACGCTAACAGATGGAAAACTTCTAATATTTTATTAGCGATATGAAAAATGTTTTAGAGATTTAAAATCTGTTTCACGCCCCCAATTCTTTGTTTTCAGTTGTTTTTTTAACTGAGATACAAAACGTTATTTATGAATAATTTATTTTTCGGTGCACAATTTTTCTGGGGGGGGGGGGGGCAAGCCCACCCGGCCCATAGTGACGAGCCGCCCCTGGTCTGACAGCGTACAAGAGAAACATAATATAAAACGTGAAGCAAAAATATTGAAAATTCGATGAAATAGGAACGTTTAAAGCAATTATTTTTTCACTGTGCATGCGCGAAAGATAACAATTTATAACCTTTATAATTCAAATTCCAGATAGATCTTACAACTCATAAAAAAATTACACTTCGATATCATTAAAATTTAAAAAGTTATCAGTGTTCAAATGAGCCGAATTTCAATAATTCTTGGCTAGGCAACGAATGATAAGGGGTAGTTCTCAAACTGGCAAAACTTTCCTCTTATCGTGCAAAATGACTCATGATAAAAACGGATTATTTGCGAACGATCCCTCATGCTTCGTCGCCTATCCAAGAATTCGGCTTATTAGATAGCTGACAACTTTTCAAATTGTAAAGATATCAAGTGGAATTTTTTCAATAGTTGAAGGATCTATCTGGAATTTGGATTATGAAAGTTATAATTTTCTTATAGTTCGTGCATGCACAGTGAAAAAATAATTGCTTTAAACGTTCATATTTCATCAAATTTTCAATACTTTTACTTCAAATTTTATTACTATATTTCTCAAGTATGCTGTGAAATATTCTGAAAGTTTAGTAACGTTTGACGGAAAACTGCGTGTTATGAGCCGAAAACCGTCAAAAACAATTTGTATTTTTCAAAGAAATGCTTATATCTCCGTAGTTTCAAGTGATATTTTCACCAAAATATAAAAATGAATTCTACATAGTTATTTAACTTATTTCTGAAAGTTGTAGCGTATTCTAAGCTACAGTAAAAGAAGATCAAAAACCTTTTTTTTGTTTCCTCATATTGTTGCTAGTCCCCTAACTGAATAGACTTAATTTTTATTGGAAAATGATAACTGGAGTATACTTTTTATTTGAAAAAAATTACACAGAATTAGCTTCTTGTTTCTGGAGAAATCCGTAAAACTGAATTTTTCAAAGTTTCCTAATACCGAATTACTAATTTTAGTCATATAGTGTATGCGCGTGTCGAAGTGTTGATGTGTAATATTATACACACATTGTGTTGAAAAGCATAGTAACACGATGTTGTTTCAGAAGAACGAAGTCAAGCGTTTAAGTATCTGTTTTCAATGCGTTTCAAATTCCTTCTGTTTACACCTTTCTACAACTGACCGTTGAACACGCCCAGGAATGGGGAGCATTGGAAGTCACTCGTGCGAACTAAAAGGCAGGCGTGGTCGAAGATAATCTTGACACTTTTCAGGGGGAGAAGCAGAGTTCCAATATGTGCTGCAGTGAAACTAACGCGCGAAAACCTGCTGCAATATGGCTACAATTTTTCCTTGAATTAGAGCCGCCAAAGTGGTTAAAAAGTTGAAAATTTTTAATAAACTATCCAGTATTTGAACCTTTTCGTTGAAAAAAAAAAATAAGTAAAAAGAAAATGTTTTAAGCTGCTTGGTGTCAGAATGCATATATTTATAAAAACTTCATTTATTGTTCCTTCATCCATATTCAAAGGATAAAATTCATCCTCAGATATTAAGTGTAAAAAACTAACTACCCATCTAAAACAAACGGCAAACCCCGCTGAAACGTCCCCCATATGAAAAAGAATAAAATAATCGAAAGGGTATCGTTTAATAAAATGATAAAGGTAAAAACAGTTTCTTGAATAAGCGAAAACTGCCCCCCCCCCCCCCGATGAAAAATAAACATTCTTCAACTAACATGAATACACTCTTTTAAAATCAAGAACACTTCTTTGCAATTAAAACTTTCGCCAAATAACCAAAAAACACAATAAATTACATTAGCAGTAGCTTTAGAATGCAGTCAGGTAATCCCGCAACTCTATTGTTTATGGTCAAAGTCGCCAAGCCACCACGTTACGTCATTTAACCGATCAGTGAGCGAAACGAACTCCGACCGATTAGCGGTCCGATCTTTTGAACGAAAACTTTTAAATCCCGCTCTCTCGCTGATCATTTGTCTCACTTACTATCTTTCCTTGCGTACTTGAATGATCTTCATACATTGCTAATTTGTTCTTTCCGCCAAACATAAAAATATTTCACTTCATTGATCTTTTGTGTACAGAACTACCCTGTTGTAATTTATCTAAACGAAAATTAAATTTGTTTCGACTTTAATTCCACCGTCTTTTCCTTTAATAATGTACTGATTAGTTTCATAATCCTTAAAGTTTTCTTGCCATTGGTGCCAAAACTCGGATGGATTTCTGAGCCGAGAAACAAATCTTTCTAGGTACGGTACTTTTGGTTACTGAAAGAAACCCGATTTCTTCCAGTACTTAACTTTAAAATAGTATATCATGGGACTTAAAATCGTTGCTTTCAAGAGAAATTAAGGCTTCGCTCTCTCTCTCTCTACGTTTTATTTATTCTCAATTGACATATCACAGTAGGAAATTCATTACAAAAAGCAGAACTGACTCTCTTATTGTTTTGGCAAACGGGTTAAATATTTATTTCAATTCTCGCTCAACAATAGATTAAAATAACTATTAATCATTTGGGAGATATAACCATCCAATGTTTAAATTAATAAATTAAGCAACAAAAACGTTTCCGATTCAATCCATCGCGCTTCAAAACATGTATATGTATCTACTAGCCGCCTGCGGCGACCAGCTAGTTCACCTTCTTACGCCATTCACCTTTCTATGCAAGCAGTCACCTAGGGCGGCTGTTTGGCTAACTTGTCATTCACATTTTTACGCCAAGATTGCCGCATTTCGGCGGCTATCTACCTTTACGATAACGATCAATCTCTAAATTTTCTTTTACATCTCTATTTATTTTAACCTTCTCTCTCATTTCCTAATAAAAACAAAGATCACTCCAAAAACCGCTTTTTTTATTTAAGTAGAACAGAAAAAAAAGTTATCTCCAAAACTCCCCGTAGTGTGCAAAAAGTAACAAAGTAAAGTAAGTGACAAATAAAAAAAAAATCTCGCTGTTTTTATTGAATTAAATGCGCACAACTATGAAATGTAACGTAATATCGAAACAGCAAAACGTCCAGCTTGGGGGGGGGGGAGATGGAAAATGAAATAAATGCATTCCCTAAATTAAACAAATAAAAAAGGAAAGAAAAAAAGCAAGCGCTGCCGGAAAAACACGTGGTCGTCACGTCATAAAATGTAGAAGTAAGCTATATAGTAAAAAAAAAAAAAGATTAACATTGTTTGCGATTAAGATTCCGTCGTAAATATCGAATCGAAATCCAATTAGTGACGTCAGAGGCATAGAAGATTGAAGAATGCTTTTTTCGACCGATGCGTAGAAAGATACGTGTTCAGCATTAAAAAAAAATGTAAAAAAAAAAAACTATTGCGTATTTTTAAGAACTTTTTTCTTTTGAAGAGGGCGAAATGTTTTTACTATTTCCAACTTAAATTTTAGAAATGAGGCTTTCATACTTCTCGCAGGATGATATTAGAAAAATGTAAAACCCAGGAAAAAATGCAAATTGAAGGTTTTTTCAAAAATTCTTAAAAAATACAAAATTGCTCTATCTTCAAAATTTTTTCATTCATCATATTTAAAATTAAATTTCCAACACTATAGTACAAAAATATTTGTGTGGTGCGATTGGTTCGGGGTCTGTGAGGTAAAAAGTACTAAAAAGTGCAAAAAAAACACATACAACATTAAATAACTTTTTTTCTAACTAAAATATCAAAAATCGAAGCCCGAGGTGCACCTCTTCGGCAGAAACTGTACCTGTATACCAAATTTCATCTTTCTAGGCCTTAGCGTTTTCCCGGAAAGGGCGCCACACACACACAAACATCTTATTTTATATGTATAGATATGTATGTATATATGTATTAGGGTGGAACGAAAAAAACAAAGTTTTTATTTTCGAATTGTAATAGTGCAGAAAAGTTGCGATTGGTGAAGTCTTACAAAACAAAACAAAAATTTTTAAAATCGGATAATATCTTCCGATCCCGCAATGAGCCTAAAAATTTGAAAAAAATGGAAAATTTCATGTGTTCTTAGAGATTTTTTAAAAAAATTTCTCCAACGTTTCTTTTTAATACTCTAAGACGGAAAAGTTACGATTGGTGAAGCCTTCAGGTATTTAAAAAAAACATATTGAAATCAAATAATACCTTCTGATCCAGGAACAATCATGAAAAGTAAAAATAGGGAGAATTTCATCTTTTCTTAGTGATTAAAAATAAAATTGTTCTTGTTGTTTTTTTTTCCCCGGTGTTGCAGGGAAAAGCCTTTTTAAAAATCCTATATTACACATAAACATTAATTTATTTCTTGACTATGCAAAACTACCATTCTTTACAACAATGAAACATTTTCAAATAATAAAAACGTTATAAAATATTTACCAAATTTACAATCCAGTATACAAGTCTTATTGTTTTAAGTGTTAGTTGTTGAAACTAATTTATAATCAGATTTTTTGGAAAATTCGGGCATAATTGATCTGGATTTCAATGTTGCTCTTAAGTAGCCATCTCTTGATATAAATCCACACACTTTGAGTGAAGCCTCCGTCACTAGCTTCACACATCTTTTCGACAGCTGGCGTATGGCAGGGGAATAGTTTCATATCACAGTCGGGTATAGTGCCTGTTGCAATAAGATTTTCAATGTCTTTGTTAGGAACTTTTCGAAGAAAAGGTGGAGAAGATAGCTTTGTCGTGTTCCAATTAATAATCTCTGTGTAACCTTCTGCTTCGAAATTTAGAGATGGAATGACAAAGTTTCTAATGCTTTTGCCTTTAGAAACAGATTCTCAGGCTTTTAAGACGTTTTTTAAAGTTATCTTATGTGCCTCCTTTCATCAAACACCATTGCCATTAATAAGTTTACGGGATGCGCAAAGAAAAGAGTTTCTTTCAATGACAGGGTAAATTACTTGTTTTAGATTGTCAGGTAAGTATCAACAGGTTTGAGTTGTTCTGTAAACATGAATGGCACCGTCTGTGAAATTTTTGCGGTTCTTTATTTCGCTAATGGGGCGTATTAGATGCATACACTGTACTAAGCGGCATAAACAAATATGAATATCGCGGGATTAAAGGGCCATGTGGACAATTTACAGGCAGGCTCTAGTACTAAAATATCACATTTGTTTTATAAACAAACGTTCTTCCATTAGTATTTCATACCGAACTTATGAGGATCGTTAAACTAAAAAGAAAAAAAGCTGAAAAAGGGCTTAAAGTTTACATTTTTTCAAACATGTAGGTTCGTTGCGCAATCGGAAGATATTGTTTTATTTCAAAAAGATATTTTTTTTCGCTTTGAAGTCTTTACTAAACGTAACTTCTCCGTTCTGTAGTCTGAAAAAGTACATTGATCAAAAAAATGTTAAAAATTCGGAAAAATCCTGAAATTCTCAACTTTTTCGATTTTTTAGGCTTGGTTCTGGATTAGAAGTTATTATTCGATTGCAAATTTTTTTTTTATTTCTGAAGGTTTCACCAATCGTAACTTTTCCGTCTTAGAGCCTTAAAAAGAAACATAAAACAAAATTTTTAAAAAATCACTAAGAAAACACGATATTTTCCATTTTTTCAAAATATTCAGGCTCGTTGCGGGATCGGAAGATATTATTCGATTTTAAAAATCTTTGTTTTGTTTTGTAAGTCTTCACCAATCGCAACTTTTCCGCACTATTACGATTCGAAAATAAAAACTTTGTTTTTTTCGTTCCATCCTAATATGTATATATATATATATATATAGTATATATATATATATATATATATATATATATATATATATTATATATATATATATTATATATATATATATATATATATATATATATATATATATATATATATATATATATATATATATATATAAACAGATGTGCGCCCCGGGCGGCACTTTTTGCGGGTCGACAATTTTTAACTTTTGATGCGAAAAAAATTAACGTATTTTCGCAATAAGGAAATAAGGAAATCATGCTTTTGATATTCTATTGCTGGAGGCAAAAAAGAAAAAGAAAGGTCTTTGAATTATAAGGTTTTGGTACTATGATAGTAAAATTACTCTAAATACAAAACATGTTTTTCTTGTGTATATCTCAGCACTATTGTTTGTTTTTTCTCTTCATTCGTCTGAAGCTACATTTTTATCAAAAGTAACGATTTTTGATGCACAACTTTTTCTTTTCACGAATCACAGTATGGTTAGTCGAATATAAAGGGCCCTCTTTTTCTTATCGTCCTTTATAAGTGAAACATAGAATGATCCACATTTGGCAGAATAGCAGTACCGGATCTAGGGGAGGGGAGGGGAGGAGGTTTGCGCCCAATTGCTCCACAGGCCAGCAGTGTATATTTGCAACATCAATAAGCTTTAGTGCTTGGTTTCTTCCTTTTTTTTTCCTTTTGTCAATTTTTTGGGACCTTGGGCCCTACCGCACTGGGGGTCTGCGGGTACGCATATTCGGATTTGCATGGATCCAAATAAGAGTTATAATTCCCGTTTAGAGTTATAAGAGACCCTAAATTTACATTTCTAAAATGTCAAATTAGGAAAATTTCCCTGTCGTTTTACTCTCCTCCCTACTGTCACAAAGCTTAAAATGCATTTTAAGGAATTTTAATTTAGAAAAATTTCCGGAGGAGAGCCGTTTACCATCCATTTCTCCCTTAACTTAGCCAAACATCGTCTAAAATATCGTTTTTTGGAGGCTCCATTTTCAACCCCCGACCTTCGCTGTCTAACGTTGCTAAAGATAGCTTTAAAATTTGTTTTTGCGCCGGATAATTCTGACCCACCGAAGATAGTTTTTAATTACGTTGTTAACCCTCAATAAATCTCACATTTTTTGGGAAGAGCAACCGAACCTTCCGATCCTTTAACGTCACCGAACAGCACAAAAGTGCAGTTTTAGGTCTTCAGTCTCGAAATATTTCCAAGGTATAACGCCCGCCCCATCCCTGCAGATCTTATCTTTTAGCCTAATACTAAGATTTTAAAACTTCAATGCCAACAAATTCCCGAGGGCAGTCAACCCCGACCTTTCCTGTAGCGTGATTGAAGATAGGCTGAAATGTGTATTTAGGACATCAACTTCGAACTTTAAAATCCTCATATCATCTAGTGTCTCCAAAAATAATTTTAAATGCTTAACTCTGCTGAATAATTTAACAAATTCTACGGATAACGTGTCAGAAGAATTCCGGACAATTTAGGCAGGAGATATTCATTTGAAGACTGTATGTTCTTCGGGTGTTCCAATATTGGGTAGATCAATAACTAGTGAAGAAAAGATACTCTTGCCCTCCCCCCCCCCCCCCCTCACTGCTCTGCGCAGATCAGAAGTGATTTTACTTCATTCTGATCTTTTAATACACTCCACTTTCAAAAACCTTGTAGCCCTACAAATCTACTATTCATTAACCTGAAAGTTTTAGGTTCTGGACTCTTGAAGAGGTTTTTGGAACTTCCCTACCAATAACTCGACTTCAACTACCAATAACTCGAAGATATTAGCCGGTCTCTTGGGGACTTTGAAGCATCAAAAGTTGAATGCATATTGTATCTTCTCTGTTTTTTAGGGGGTGGATAGGGTGGGATTGGTTGGCGTGTTTAAAAAAGACAGCAGATACTGAGTTATAAGACTTCGAGGGTACTATTCGACTTTCATTACATTTCTCTAAAATTTGACTTTATACGGAATAATTTTAAAGCTTTTAATGCGATGCCTCTGAAATTCTGATCTACAACCTTTTTGTGTACGGAAGTGACGAGGTTGTTTTTAAATTTTTGCTAAAATTAATGAAAAATTATAGTAAATATAAACTTTATTTCCTTAATAAATTTAATAGATTAATTTTAACGCTGAACATAAGCAAGCCTATATTAGTGAGGTTTTAATATTTTTAAACCTTTCAAATAAGGCAGGTTTACGAAGATTTCTTTGTCACCAGTTTAAAAGCGTAATAAACACTGTTTCAGTTCATCCTTGAAGTTAGTTTGTTGACCTTTATTAACAAGATTAAGTTGATAACTACTGTTAATTTCCATTACTTTTGGCAACAAATAGTGAATTACAAGTATTGCTCAGTTTTCATGTTGCTTTAATCTATTTCCTTCATTAAACTATGCCATTTCGTTGACATCATACCTAAATCAGGCGCAGAAAGAACAGGAGCGAGAAAAAATGCTGGTTAAGTGACAGTTTGGAATGTAAAAAAAGAAGATAAGAGAAAGAATTGACTTGTTTCATTGGTCTTTACTATTAAACATATTTTTTTTTTCTTTTATCGTAATGTCTTAGTTTTTCAGTCAACATTACTACTGTATATAAACTGAATTCTTGATTTGTCCGTATGCAAACGATATTCGATCCAAATAGTTACTCATCGCGAATTAAACCCTCAGAAGAAAGCATTGTCCCTCATTAGTTACGGAAATTATATAAGCATTCATGATTTCAACATTAAAGTATTCAAAAAATTATTGATGCTGAATCAATAATAAATATACAAACAATGCTTCAGACAAAATTCATTGTCAATATCAGAAAGAAAATAAATGAAAGCTTTTCTTTACATTAAAATCGACTGAAAAAACCTAGCCATTGAATTAATGTAACAGTAGCATCTTTTTGATGTAAAGCTTGGACAATGAAGCAACATAATAAAATTAATTTGAAGATTTTTGAAAGAAAAATATTTTGAATAATTTTATGTTTGATAAAACTCTAAAATAAGTGGATAAATATTGAATTAAATATACTTATCATAAAATAATAATCTTTATTCAAGGTAAAAGGTAGAGAAAAAGGTGTTTTAAAATGTATTGAATTGTCAAAAAATTTTAGAAACCATGATTGAAAGGCAAAGTTGCGTCATCAAGGGCATACCAAGGGCTTTAAAAGTA
Organism: Uloborus diversus; assembly: GCF_026930045.1. Taxonomy (NCBI): domain Eukaryota; kingdom Metazoa; phylum Arthropoda; class Arachnida; order Araneae; family Uloboridae; genus Uloborus; species Uloborus diversus. Next base: position 97,655,210 of record NC_072735.1, read on the forward strand.
AAAAAGAAGATGACAAATATGTACCTTGATAGAAAACATTCTTAAATAAGTTTTTGCAGTTATTTTTATTGGCATTAATGAAAAAAATAAAGCAAACTAAGATTTATTTCACAGTTTCAACGAATTTTTTTTTTTTTTTTTGTTATTTACTTTGTTGACTTGTTTAGTTATGCATTTTGAGTGTTACTAGATAACAATAAGATTCATATTTTTATGAAAAAGGAGAGGGGTCTGGAAATAAATGTCAAATTCAAAATCCTTTCATTTTTTTAAAAATCTTTTAACCAATTATGTACTTACCCTCGTTATCAAGTTATCAACAGCCTTTTGTCACCTAATGTATAAATTTTCAATCCCGGATCAATAAAAATCATTTAACTTGGATAATATTTGAGGATGGTATTTTCTATATTCGCCAAATTTTAAAGTTCTTTGTCATACTGTGGTCGGAAAAAATAGTAATCAGATGGCGCAATTCTGGGAGAGTTTTTTTTTTTTTTTTTTTTTTTTGAGCACTCACGATTGCTTATTGCTTTCATTTGACCGTCCTTGATGTTGTGGTTCCTTTTTTAGCTTGGACCAGGTACACCAGCACCACCGCCCACCGGCCTCTGCAGGCGCGGCTCCGAGCACTGCCTCCTGGAATCCGTTTCTCCTGGTAGGGGGCGTCCATGCCCTACATACACGCGCGCTCATACACACAAGCCTTTACACACATACACACACACGCCTACGTGCAGGTAGGCGTGTGTGTACTACCTATACGCCTACGTACAGGTCTACGCACACACAAGCCTACACGCACGCGCACCTACACATACACACACGCCTGCACACACACACAAATATACACACGTAACCGCTCAGGAGGAGGGGTAGGCTTGGGGAGACAGGAGCTATTTCTAGAAACAATAGCCCCCAATGAGTAGGGCCCTGTCGCAACTCGTGATTGCGAAAAACATAATTTGAATTCAAAATTTTAGAATTCAAGTGTTTTTTTTTTTTTTTTTTTACAGCTGCTGAACGGTGGAAAAACGTGGTTCTGAAGTATAATAATGCCAAGTTTAGACAACTTATAACGAACCCCAGAAAAATAATGAATTGCCGCGGGTTGCCTCACCCATCGTAAACAACCGGCATTGCCCCATCTGATTTTTCTTTGTTTTGATTGCTGCGTAACAAAAAACTTCTATAAGTCTATATTTAAAATGTCATCACCAGACATTTTGTTTAAAACTGATTTTAATCGATACGAAATTGAAAAACTAAATATTTGGTAGCAAAATGTTGTTAATAACGAGGATTTAAATCATTAATTAAAACACTAGTTAAAATTTGATCTGTTTCAGATTTGAAAAAAAAAACTTTCCGGTTCCCCTAAATTATTTTAAATAGCTTAGTTAAGATTTCATGTGTTGTGATTCGCTCTTTGTTTCCTTTACAATTTTTACGTTTTATTTTCAACGAGTTCTGGAATTTTCACGTAGAATAAATTCCTTTCTGAGTTTAAAAGATTTTGTACACAAAATGAGAAATTTTGCTTTTCCTTTTTTGCGCAAAAAAAACCTTTCAGAAAGGGGTCGAGAGCTAAAACAAAAATCTTTCCGTCTTCAGAACGAAACGTAGAATTGAAAGTAAAATTTTGCGGCAAAATTGTTTGTCTCCAACTGATTTGTTGACGTCCGTTTTAGGTTGGGACGACAGGAATCAAGTAGAAAGGGCGGAGCAACAAAGATCCCATCATGACAGAAACAAACTCGAGAATTGGCTATGGACGTAAATCTTCATTTGATGAAGTCGAGATTCCCTATCTACAATATTTGGCAGCTGAAATCACAAAATAACAAGACGGCAGATTTTGGAGAATTTTCGCCCGGGACTTTAATGGAACTTTTTCCAGACCTTTTTAATATAAATTCAGCAGTTCGTAAAGGAATGAATATGAAAGGAATTTCACCTTTTGTTTTCAACTTTGCTGATAAAAAAGCATTTTATTTTGTCTTTCTCTATATTTTTTCTTAAAATCGAAGCATGCTGTCTAAAAAGAATTCGTTTTCTTTCTAGTATTGAAGTATTTTTGTATTTTTGTTTACTTACTAGAAAGAATTTGGTTTATTTCACAAATGTAGCATTTTTCATCAGTTACATAGCTTTGGTATGCTTCAAATTAATCATTTGTACAATAAATGGTATATTTTCTCCTATCATATATTTTCACAACTTGGCAAAGAACTCTGCAATCGACTTGAAAAAGTAGAGGTCTATGATTGTTTTATTGAGCTTAAGGACATGATTTTAATGTGGTATTTAATGAAACGGTTACAGGTGGTTAACTAATCTTGCATTAGTAGTCAGCGGATAACTAATTTCATCTTACAATTTGTTTATGCTTTTAAAGCCAAGCTTTTCGTTAAATGTCCCATTTGTTTCTGATAAAAAGCATATTCTCAAGGCCTACTGTACGCGGAGCAACTAAGTTTAATCAACTTTTGAAAAAGTTGCCTGTCAACTATTTGACTGACTTTTTTCGGTGTCTAACGCGCAGCAACTTAATTGAATCAACTTTTCTTCTAATAAGCCGAATTAATTCGAGCAGCTGCTCCACAACGCTGTTAAAACTGGACAGAGTAGCCTCAACTAGTTTACTCGTTTGTAGAGCGAATTTTTGGCAAGGTCCCGACTAGTTGAATCAACTTAAAAGTTCATTCAACTTATCGGGGTGATATTGGTAGCAGCGGGAATGCATGGTGTACCTGACGAGTTGACTGTCGTTTGAAGGATGCCGGGCAATTGGTTCACTTTTCTACCAAGTTACTCTTCCTAGTAACCGCCAAGTTCGAAAGATGATTCAACTAAGCTGCCTCGTGTGCAGTAGGCTAAAACTGAAGCTAGGTTAGAGCGACCCAGTGTTCTTTCTATACAATGAACCTGATGAGTTGACTGTCGTGTGAAGGATGCCGAGCGATTCCTTCACTTTCCTACCAAGTTACTCTTCCCAATAACAGCCAGTTCGAAAGTTGATTCATCTAAGCTGCATCATGTGTAGTAGGCCTAAAACTGAAGCTAGGGTAGAGTGACAGTGTTCTTTCTATACAATGGACCTGATGAGTTGACTGCCGTGTGAAGGATGCTGGACGATTCCTTCAATTTTCTACAAAGTTACTCTTCCTAGTAACCACCAGTTCGAAAGTTGATTTAACTAATCTTCCTCGTGTGTAGTATCCCTAAAACTGAAGCTATGGTAGAGCGACCGAGTGTTCTTTCTATACAATGAACCTAATGAACCTGATGAGTTGACTGTCGTGTGAAGGACGCCGGGCAATTCCTTGACTTTCCTACCAAGTTACTCTTCCCAATAACCGCCAGTTTGAAAGTTGATTCAATTAAGCTGCCTCGTGTGTAGTTGGCCTAAAACTTAAGGTAAGGTGGAGTGACCAAGGAAACATTCTTTCCATACAATTTCAAAAGGAAACAATTAGAAAGTTTTGCATTTATCCACTGGTCATAGGAGTACGTTTCCTGGGTTGCTGATTTTTTTTTCTTTTCAACCCCTTTATCAATTGGTGCAGAACCGTAACTTTCTCAGTTTTTAAAGAAATATTTGCGTACATCAATTAATAGGTTTTACTGTCATGTCCCAAATGTTGTAATTTCAAACGATGCTGTTATTCATTTCTGAGTTTGAAATTGTACGTAAGTTATTATTCATTGTTAGGGTTTAACTATGTTAAAATAATATCTTTGTAAAATACACTTCAGTCTGGCAAATAATTATAATATCAATTTTATATTGTGTAAAAAGCACAACTTAAAAACGAAATGAGCTTTCTTTCTCTTTTCTTTTTTCTTTCGTTTAAAAAATTTAATGCTAAAACTATACTCAAGGCATTTTTGTATTGCCAGAAAGAGGGTGTTTAAGTGAGATTTAAAATATCTGAGATGATATTTAAATTGCATGAAATATGAGAGGAAATATTCAAAATATGTGCCGTAATTTACTATTAAAAAAAAGACGATTCATGAATAGTTAAGGAAAAAACAAGCGCTGAGGAATTTCGAAATTGAAATAAGGGATATTAATTTTAAAAGAAGCTTGAAATTTATTAAAGTAATTTTTTTGAATCTTCGTGCAGTTTCCGTAATTAATGAAAGAGAAAACATAAAAATGGAGTCCATTTCTCAAGCTGTTTCAAATTACAGGTTACGAGACCAAATTGGACGGAAAACGAGGAAGATAGGAAGCGAAATCGGGAAGAAAAGATTAGTTGATGTTATTAATCTTTGCTTATGTTTCAAGGTGCATTTAATTTATCGTCATATTTTGGGAGGCATGAATTACTTGATAAAGTATGGGACTGCGTAAATGACAAATGAGTAAACGCCTGATTTATGGGGCAAATATCAATAATTTATTGAAATATGTGACTTCAGTAGAGATTAATTCATGTTTCATCTGCCTGGGAAACGAAAATCTATGAAATACTTTTGGAATGAATTATATAAGTAATGCATAATTTTTAAGTAGAAAATGACATTTTATGTCAATGAGATCACTTCGAAAAGTATGATTATTTTTAAATGGAAAATCTTGTATATAAAACGATAATTATTGTATTATCAATAATTCGAATGAAAATGGATATGTAGTAATATTGAGTTTTGATTAATTTTATAATTATTTTAATTGTTTTGCTCATTATGTGCAGTAAGAACCGCACATTTTTTACATACCAATAAAAAATAAATTTTTCTTTCCACTGCTAAAATTTAGGGAGGTATTCAGATTGGGTTGTTCCAAGTTCTTCTTGTATCGTAATTTTTCTGCTTATAAATACGTAAAATTTTATTTGTATCAACGCATTGTAGAGTTGTTAATATTTAGTTTGCATTAAGAAAAACAATGTCTTGACAAAAAGAAACAGCAAAAGTGTTTTTAAAGCACATTTAAGTCTGAAAAAAAATAAACAACCTTTCTGTTAAAAAATAACAATGCAATTAACAGTGCTTAGAATGCATACATTTGCAGAACCTTTTGTGGGATAGGTACATTCATAAAGGCGCATCTTTTTCCACTGAAAGAGTAGTTTTTCAGGCCTTAAATCCTGTGCCAGAAATTGTTTTGCCAGTTTTTTGACGTCGTTAATTATAATTCTATCCAGAAATCTATTTTCAAATCGTATGGGGCAACATCAGAGTTATTATCTAGCCAGTTGTAAACGGCGCTTTAACACATTAAAATAAACTTTTTGTTAAAATATTACGCACTAATAAAAAAGAAATAAAAGAGTCTGTATAATAAGTAATGAGACTCATTTATAGACTGTACGTCTCAAGTGTGCACGCACAAATTGGTTAGGGGCTACTGTTAGGATTTACTCCGGTTCTCTGTCGCCTGGGAGTCTTTGTTTAGGCAGCATCGTCGTTATAGTGTACCTCTGTTGCGATCATTGGTTCCAGCTCCAAAATGCAGGGAACATTTGAGCAGCGCTACGAGATTAAGTTTTGTGTGGAATTTGGTAAATCGGTCTCTAGAGATGTATAAGCCAGTGTTCCGCGATAATTGTCTGTTAAAGGTGCATGTGTTCCGGTGGCACAAGTGTTTCAAGGGTGGCTGGGAGAGTTTCGAGAATGGATCTCAAATAGGGTGTCCGTCAACCAAAAGAAAATACACAAATGTGGAACGTGTGTGTGTTGTGCTAAATTTGGACCTCCGGTTAAGTGTGAGAATGATTGCAGATGAAGTTGAACTTGATAAAATGACGGTTCACAGTCTCATCGCTAAAAGCTTGAGAAATGCTTGAAACACATGCATCATTCTCCAAGACCTCCTGGTTAATAATGGTTTATCTACGCTTCCCCAGCCCACCTACAGTCACTATTTAGCTTCAGCAGACTTTTTTCTATTCCTGAAGATGAAAACATCACTAAAAGGCATCACCATGGAACTCTGAATGTCGTAAAAGCGCTAGTACAAGACTTTTGAAAGACATTCTGGAAGTAGACTACAAAGCATCCTTAGAAGCTTAGAAGACTCGCAGGGATAAGTACGTGCTAGGCCAAAGGTCTTATTTTGAAGAATTTTAGGTGTGAGTATTAACATCTGCAATAAACTCTTAGGACGAAGCTCAGTCTCATTACTTTTTATACAGACCCTGTAATGTTGCTAGTGTGGGAAAAATCAACCAATTGGACAATATGCCTAAATTAGCATTCTATTAATAACAAGCACATATTATTGCTCTGATAATAGTTTTCTATCTAGTATTGGTATTTCCTTCCAAAAAAAAAAAAAAAAATCTCACCCCGCTATGCGTTCCCAGCTCGGGCGGATCTAGAGTAGGCCATGGGGACCATAATGGGGCTTATAAAACCCCTAAGTCTTATAAGTTTTTTTAAGGGAAAAAAAAGGGATTTTTATAAGAAAAAAAAAACAAAATTCAACACATGTTTTACTTTAGAAAAAAATGTAGTGTTCAATTGGGAGAAAATTATATCCCTCTAATCAAAACATAGGTAACTAATTTCATTTCTAAAATTTTCTCCATCGTTTGCATTATTTCTTGATGCCAACTTGAGACAATTTGACATTCTATAAATGCTGATGTCCTTAAAGTATTTTTTCGCAGGAGAACTACCAAACCTTTCTTTCCCTAAAAGACAGTCAAAAAGTAACTTTAGTTTTAAACTTTAAAATAATAATAATAATTTAATAATTGAAAGGTAACCGTTAATCCCCTTTTCGTTCCTCCGACGTTAGTAAACTTAGCAAAAAATAGCGTTTTTAAAACTTCAGAGTTGAAAAGTTTCCGTTTGAGAGACGCCGGTATCTTTAAAAATAGTAAAAACCATTTTTGCGAAAAATCCGGTGGGAACTTCAACCTTGTTTTCCCTTAAAAACACAAAAAAACCCCTAAAACATGAGGTTTTTTTACTAGAAAATTTTCAGAACCCCCGATCTTCTTTTTCTTGCCACGAAGAATCTAAAGCTGCGTTTTAAAGTTGCATTTCGAAAATTTTTCAACGTAAATCTCCCATGCTTCCGTTATTTCCGCTGACGCAATCGAAGACAGCATACCTTTAAGGTTTAAAAAATTATTGAGTTTGATACCTTTGGCTTCACTATAAATTGCACATAAAAAAATTTCAGCACCACCTTTTTTTTTATCTTCAAATTTAAACTTGGTATAAAAACTTGAAGATGGGTAAAGGCTGGTTTTTTTGGTGAGAAAATCAAAGATCTGGCACTTTTGAGAGGTGAGCATTAGGGCAAACATCGCAACTAAGATTGTTAAAAACTTTCGAATGGCCCCTCCCAAAATGAATGGCTAGATCCGCCACTGTACCCAGATTACCTATAGTTGGGGCAAATCTAACCTGGTACCATTGTAAAAACAACGCAGATTTTAGTCTCAGCATTACAACTCTGTCAGGTCAGTTTAATCGCCCCCCCCCTCCCCGTAATGAACTAGCATTCTTCTGGGAATATATGGAATCGTGTCCTCCTCCAAAAATCTCCTTACATTTCACACAACCAAATGATTTTTTTTTTTACTTAATGTAACTATTTAAGAAAACTCTTTGCTCTCAACAATAAAATAAACATAAACAGTTTTGAGCCCTTAAGGTGCAAAATTTTCTTTTAAATGTTATTATTTTTAGAAATTATTTTTTGACGTACTAAACAAACAGATTTCTAATTGGCATACAAGAAGATAGCTCATAACCGGAATTAAAATATATATATGTGGATCACTTGATATTAAATTTAAATACAAATTTCTACCTGTTAACTGCTTTTCCATAATCACATTCTTCCATAACCACAATTTTACTCAATTCCACCTGGTTTTTTACTTCCTTTTACAAAAAAGGAAGTGTTGTATTCGCGAAAAAAAAATTCACTCAAAAATCGGCCTTAGTTTCCATTTTGCTCACCCCTGAATGAATGTTGAGTTTTGTTTTCAACCCGACCACTCGTGGATAAGTGTTTAAGAACGTATAGATCCCCGAAATATCCATTTTGACAATCCCCGATTTAATTACAACGAGTTTTCTCGTGTCGTCCGTATGTACTTATGTATGTGTGTATGTATGTCGCATAACTCAAGAACGGTATGTCCTAGAAAGTTGAAATTTGGTCCGTAGACTCTTAGCCGGGTCTAGTTGTTTGGGTCTAGTTGTGCACCTCCCCTTTTAGTTGCAATCGGGTGTTTCTAAAGGGGGCTTTTGCCCCTTTTTGAGGGGAAATCATTGTTAATTTTGATGCAAACTCAAGTGGTGTTATAATTTAGCGGATACTTGGCGATATATCGCCAGTCTTTTGGTCCCCAAGTTTTGTCGCCAACTTGACGACAAATTTGGCGATTTTTATTTATTAATTTATTTATTTTTAATCTGGTTTCAATTTGGCCACTGTTGGTGATATTTAGAGAGTTAACCATTGAATCACATTAAAATTGCCAATAATGGGGAAATAACTTTAAGTTGGTGTGAAAGGAAGTTATGTGATGCCCACGTCGGCTCGTTTTCAAGTATTTCTGAACAAAATATCGGTGGTCATTAGATTAGCATTCTCATTATTGAAGCATAATAATGTGGAGCAAAGTGAAATTGTTAACGTAACTTACCTTTCCTAAAGATTAAGAAAGTGGAAAATTGTTTTGAAAACTACAGTATATAATGAAAGAAAAATGTATTTTGTAACAAAACTTTTATTGATACATTGTTTTGCATTTTGCGCTGTAAATTTGTACCTCTAAAAATAAATTTCTCTTTTTTCCCAATGTGTAAGGCAAAGTTAAAAATAAAATATTGTTCCAATAAAATATTTTCTGTTTGATAAGTTCAAATTCCTTTCTTTAAATAAATAAATCAACGCATTCAAAAATAATGAAACAACTAACGAACAAATAGATAATTAACTCAAGTATGAGGAAAACGATTAAGTGAATAAAATAGTAATGAGTTAAATATAAATGAATTCATGAGAAAATTTAATTATTTGATGAAGAAATGCAGTTGAATTGATTGACAAATTTGCTTTTTGCCCCGCTTATACGTAACAAATTTCATCAAACATTTAAAATCAAGACATGCTTAATATCAACTAAATACTTAATGCCACTGATAGCAGTAGATCTCAATTAATATTTAAAATGCCAATTACAAAAACTTTATCATTTCATAAATACAAAATTAATCTTCGATTCACCAAAAACTATTACAATGTGGGTTTACAGATATGTAAATGACTTGTACGATTTATACCTTCATCTTTAGATCAGTTTGTTATTGACTGGAATAAGCTGTATGAGGCAAAGAGAAGCAAAGGGATGTAAGCGGACATTTTAAAGTTGTGAGTAAAACGTGTTTAAAGGTAAGGTCCTATGTGGGCTTTGGTTTTTTTTTATATAAATCACGCTCGCATTGTACTGCTAGTGAAATGTTAATTCAAAAAAGACAAAATAACATACTTCTTTCTCTATTTTGATCTTTTTCATGTTTTGATATGTTATTTTAAAAATAATTTCTAAAAATATACAAAGACATAAGGAAAATATACGGAGTTTGAGGGGCAATGTAGGGAATTAACATACTTTGTGGATAAAAAGGGTGAGAATTTTTTCTGTTTAATTTTCATTTTATAGAACTTGAAGCTCATTATAAATGTACCAAAAGCAGACAAAACAAATTATTGCAGATACTTAAATGGTTTTTCACCTTTTATTAGCATTTCAGTATTAAAACAGTTTACACAAATTAATACTTATTGGGAAATATGTACTTTAGAGTTTCGTTCAAAGTTTCTCTTAGTAACACTAATTACTATAAGACATTTTGTATTGCACTTTACAGACTCTAGGAAAGTGTTACCGACCTGAGAACAATAAAACCGAACCGAAAATAAATCTAAAAAAAAAACCATAGAGTATGCTTTTTTTTTTTTTTTTTCATTATTTCTTACGAGATATGTTTCTCTCTTTTATGAGATTTTAAGAAATTGGAAGCAACAAACTAGAATCAGACATGTGTCACTAAAAAGTAATAAATAAACTTTTACTTCAATATCTCGAATGTAATAGTGAAACGTCGCTTCAGAATTTGAGCAATACAAAAATTATTTCGGAGAAAGGTATAAAATAAAGAAATATTATTTTATGAGGCAATATAAAAGTAGGTATAGTTTTTTTCTAAAGTACATTTTGATTCAATAAACCATATAAAAATCTAGAAAAAATAAATTCAAAAATAAAAGCATATAATCATTTTTTCTGCTAATATTTCAAGGAAAGTATTTGGTATAGCAACACAATATGAATCACTGTAATTTCAACTTATAAATAAAATGTAGGTATTACCTTCTCCCCCTCCCCTCTTCCTCTACGGTGGTTGAAAAATACTTGTAAAAAAAAGTTCCTCTTACATAAAAGGACACCGCTCAATATTTTTAGACTTGTAGATAGGAATATACTGGAAGAATTTTATCCTATTATTTCAACTGAAAGAGGGTGCTCAACCGCCTGCCTCAAACTTCATAAGTATGTCGAGGAGGTTAAAAAAGTGCATTGAACTGAAAAAACAACGCCACATATTATAATATGCACTAGTAATATGCATATATATTACAAAAAAAAAAAGTTTTACAAAATTAAATTTTTCTAAATTTGTGGAACGGGTGGTCATTGAACACCCGTTTAAAATTTGAGTAAGGAGCTAAAACTTTTACAGCATAACACTATTAGTAAATCTAAAAAATAGGGTGTGTCCTGAACTCCAGCTTAAAAAAACTTTTTTTGAACCCCCCTTCCGTTCATTCTCTCTCTCTTTTTGGCTTAGTAAAAGTGTTCCAATCATTGAATTTCTTTATATTAAAATATATATATATATATATATATATATATATATATATATATATATATATATATATATATATATATATATATATATATATATATATATATATATACTTATTTTTCATAGAATTTAGAGAAATGCTGGTGTAATAGAGGTTCTAAATAAAAAATGCAGGTGCTACTCTTTGAGCAGTCACGAATTGCTAATTGTCCTCACTTGGTTGAAGTTGACATTCTGGGTCACTTTTGACTGGGGCCTCCGCAAGTGGAACTTCTTCCCGATAGGTGGCATTCATGACCCTCCTCCTGGGCGTTGATGACCATGTCCTTCAGAAAGACTTTTTTTATACCTGACTCTCTCGACTTTTCACAATAAACTTTAAACAAAAACAGCATCCAGCGCACAACATCCAGCATTCAGAACATAACATCAAGCGTCTAGAACACGTCATCCTGCATCAAACATCCAGCCTCTGGCATTAGTTTGAATTTTGACGTCTTGAATTTAAATTATGTTTTTCGCAATTATACAGGGTGACAAGAAATAACATGGACACACAAAATACACAATGAGTTTAATGCTAATGAAAATATTACGACCAAATTTCAAAATAACAGGTCCGGCTATTAATTTCAAGGACTGAGGTAACTGTAACAGAAAGGAAAGCCGGAAGATGGCGCGAATGATTGCATATTGAAGAGCGTTTTCTTGTGCATGCGCAGTGCAATCGGCGCCATTCTGAAGTAAGTGGTTCTCGTGGAAAGGTGCATTAAATACAGCTCTTCAATTCCTTTTATCACCATAATGCAAACTTTTTAAAATTAATTCCAGCGTGCGTACGGACTGCGGCCGACCTTTGTGTGGATCATCATCGACGCTTTTGTGCCCGTCCCGAAAGTGTTTAAACCATTGAAGAGTTCAAGTGAGCTTATTTCAACATTTTATATGATTCTGCAGCTGTTTTGTCCAATTTGAATCAAAATTTAATGTTAATTCTTTTGCCCCCCCACCCCCTTTCCGGAGAGATGTACATTAAAATTTTGAGGCATAAAATTCCTTGTTTCTACGCACTGCCGGGATTTACACTACTGTTTTTTTTTTTACCTTATTATTTAGCATGCGGCACTTAATGTAACTTTTATTTTCGAAGGGACCATTATGAAAACTGGCAATTTTTGTGTTTCAAAACAAGCAAGTAAATTTAAGAAAACAGACGTCGGTTCAACGAGGTTCCAATTAAAAGGGTTTCAGATAAGCGATATTCTAATCTAAGAGCTAAAAAATTAAAAGTGGATGTGTGTTACTTTGCTACTAAAACAACGATCTATATGTTAAGAACAGTTAAAATTTAACGTATACTCAAGAAAATTCAAAACTTTTATCGATTCCACTTTGCCAATCCGAAATTTGCAATTGCAACATAATTTATCTTCGAAACAAAGACTTTATAAATTGATGCTATTTTCCCATTACAGTTATTATGTCTCTGATTCCAAAATTGTGCTTTCACAATGACAAATCCATTTCTTCTGAAGTTATTTCCTTAATGTATCATATTTCTAATGCATCCTAAAGTTATCTTTCTAATCAAAGAGAATGCTAATGTAGGCATTCTTCAAGAACGAATGCAGTAGCTTCTCTTGCTGCATGATTACTGACTTACCGAGGAAGTAATTTGTACACTAAAAGGGGGATCCGGCGTCGAGTTTTCTGTTTATTTCGAAACTGACACAAGACTAAGAAGCTTTTCCACCTTGTCGGAAAATGTAGGCATACTCATTAGAAATTCATTTCAATGCTTAGTCCTTTCGCCATGATAAATGGATTCCTCGAGCTTTCGCCATTTGTCACTGCCTTTGATTAGGTCCAACATGAAATTCGCCAGCAAGATAAAAATCAGAGTTCGTTTCACGGAAATTAGAGCTATTCTAAAGTAGAAGGCTTTTTATTCTTTCTTTTGTCGTACGGAAATATTTTCTGATAAAATGAAGGACGGAACTTCTTTTTGAAACAATTATGTTTCTTGCTTCTAAATGATTCTAAATGGCTTAAAAACAAATTTTTTTTTATTTCATTTTTTCATCAGGGCCGATCACTCTTTTTTGTGTTCGCTGTTTTTAATTTTTTAAAGAAACATTTGACTTAGTTGAATTTGATTATTTTCTTGCATCTAATATTGCATTTCTTAAGGATATCTCATTAGAATTTATTTATAAGAACACTAAACGGTTTTTAGGAAACATTAATAGTACAATTTACGGTCCTAACAGTTGCACTTCGTAACTTTATAATGAAGCTGCTCTGTAGACAAAGTTGTGTTTGAGATATGAGTTATGAGTAAGGTAAAAAAAATAATGTTCTAACAGTTTTGCGTTTAAATATTTTTTCCTATTTCTTCCAATGTCTTAGACAACTGATAAGTAGCCTTGTCAGATCCCTCCTTTTTCAATGGGGTCAGAATATCGTTTCTGAGTTCTATGGGTGCACACACAGCCGACATGATCACCACTTCGCATAACTTAGCTTTCACGGAAGACGAGATATTTTGGGATCGCCCACTGTTTTTTTTTTTTTTTCTTTTTTTGGACTTTCTGGAGTGCTTTTGATTCATAAGGAGTATTTTGCTCATTTAGGCTGTCTGCGATCACTAATAGCAACGACAACTGAAAAACTTAAGGAAAGCTACAGACAGTACGCGGTATTATTTTAAATCGCCTAATCCGGCTTAGTTTTTCTCGAGTTATTTGTATTTGAATATTAACTTCCTGGCATAAATCTACATAGAAGTTTTGACTTCAGTATACATTTTTTGAAGTGAAAACTTATACACTTAGTTGAAAATATGCGTCAGGTTTTCCTAAAACGTTTTAGTAATTTTTGGCCCAGATAAATATTTGATCTATAAATAAATTATTGATACTTATTTTTTCTAATGTGTAAACTTCGCAATTACGCAGAAATTGTTATTATAACTGGAATTAGAACAATATTCAGATTTTTTAAACATGAAGTGTTTTTAATTTCAGTTTTCAACTATAGATTTCACGCTAACTTTGGCAACACATAGGATGTAATTCAATTTTACTTAAATATTCTTATTACTTATTATTCTTATTATCTTAATATTCTTATTCTTCACTTTTCCGTATATGTATATGCTAGGTGAACTAACTAATTTATTTTCTTTTTCCTATCATGTTGGGGCATTTTTTAAATAAAATGCGAAACCACAAAATTATATACTTCTGTGCTTTATTAGACTTGATATCTGTAATAATTTTCATATCTATTTTTCAGCATTACAGTGCGAGCAGTTCCGTAGATAAAGCATGATCTATTTCATTATAACTGACAAAATTAATAATAATGAATACTAAATTAAAATATGAAAGAAATGAAAACTCAATTGTTTCTCAATTTCATTAAAAAAATGTATTTATATTTATGCATAAATGTTTTTTTATAGCCTTTGGTAGTACATTTTATCTTTTCATACTTATTTTTAAAAAGTACTTCCGAAGATGCAAATGAATCTTAGTAAAAAACCATAATAATCTTTAGTAAAATAATCTTTAACTAAAAAATAATTACATGAACCACTTAAGCAAAGTTGTATTCAATTTAAAATTCAATAATTCAAATTGAAGACCAATATCTTCCTGAACAGTGTGTTTTTTATTTAAAAAAATACACAACGAAATATTGTTTTAAATTAATCACGAGATAAAAGCCAAAAAAGAGAGAGAAAACTCCTTTATTATTCAATAATTTCCCTCAATAAACATACAATTTCAATAAATTTGCTGATGTTAAAACAGCTTTAAAAAGCATTCAAATATCTTAATCTGTTTTCCAAAAATTATGGATATTAAGCACGAATAAATGAAATAAAGGTAAAATTGAATAGCAAAATTCATTTCCAATACGCGTTTGGGGAAAACATTTATAAATGTAGAAAGCCTCTGTTTAGTGCTTTTATAATGAGTATTTTTGTTTAAATTTTTAATGCGATAATACCTTTGGAAATGTTACTCGCTAATAAAATAAAATTTGTGCGGGAGTGGAAAATCTCGAAAACCGCTTAAATTATTTTTTCTCTGTGTCAGTTTTTTATATTAAGTATTTATGATTATCACTTAACATTCATAACTCTAAAACATATTATAAAAGGCTGCTTTACCGTTTAATATAACTATCAATTTTAATTCCATATAAGTAGTTACTTCATTTTGCTAAACAGTACAACTTAAACAGTAATACTAAAAGTATTTATAATGACATTTTAGTACAGTAATATTGAATGAAAATATGTTTTTAGTTTAATACATTGAGTCATGTATTTATACTCTAATATGTATAATAGCCAATGATCGAGTAACGCTGACGACATCAACGATGAAACTCGTGCCACGTCATTATAGTTTGATGATCTGTTTTAGTAATTTTTAACAAACTGGGAGAGGTTTTATTGTAACAAGGCTGAACTGGATCCGGTAACTTAACTGTTTTACTGGTAAGTCTGATATTTCAGGGGAATGAATAAACAATAAAGTGGTCAACAATGAACGCAATCTACTGGAGTTTAGGGTTCATCCAATGGAGTTAGAGTTAAAAGTTCAAGTATCAAAATATTATTAAACAACAGGCAAATGCTTCGTTCAAATGTAGAAGCAATTTTCACTCATCATATCCTGACAGACCATTCTCTAGTTAATGTATATTTACTGTCTGGCTTTCACGAGAAAAGCTCCCGTAGTCAAGTCTGAGCCCCTCTACTGCCATAGAAACGGACTTCATTCATTTTCTGCAAGGGCTAGCAGGAAGGCTTTTTGGTGCCATTTCGTCACTCATCTGCTCGCCTTTGTGCAGTCGTAAGGGTTTTTTCCAACATTAAGACTCCCTTGGAAAAATGAGACGCGCCTCGTTGCTATAGCAGTAGACAGGCGCAGACATATTGGCGGTAGCTTTTCTCGTGATGGTCGGACAGTATGTCATGTATATTTTAATTTTGTAATTTTGTTTATAAGCTGCATTGGAATAGTTTGATAAGCTCTTATGAGGATAATTTCGCTTATGGCGAAGCTTTATGGTATAAGGGATATTCCCCAATACATGAAATACACCGCCAGCTCAATCAATTCCTGCCGAGGACTGCAGTTTCGTGCTTATTAGCACTCATCAGCCCGGCATAGGAGGGACTGCGCTGGACGTGGAAAACCTCTTAAGGAAGCCTAGAGTGCCAAACAAACTGGTAGATAATACAGAATGCTGTGCCGCGCGGTTTGACCCGCGTTAGTAAGACAACTGTATTTAAAAACTATTTTAAGTATATCGCGCTATGGTATAAAATTACACACCCTTATCCATTGATGTTTTCCGTTAAATAAGAAAATCGAAAAAAAATTCAATTAAAAATAACTGAAAACCTTTGATTTATAAATTAATTTAATTTTACCGGTAGCTTAAAATGAAACCGGCCGTTGTTGGCAGAGCGCTTTACCGACTAAGCTATCCTGACAACACAAATAAAAACTATTGATGTAATAAAAAATGCATCAAAAATATTGATTTAATTTCAATTCATCGCTGCTACTCAACTCCTATTAGTCCATATCATGATGTCTTAGAGCCTTCCTCAATAAATGGAATATTCACACAAAAAGAATTTTTCAATTCGAAGCAGTAGTTCCTGAAATTAGCTCGTTCAAAAAAACAAACTCTATAGCTTTAAATTATTAGTGTATATTTCTCGTTTAATTTTGAGCAAAAAACGTCGTGGTTCCCCAACAGGAAACTGTAAATGTTCCATAAATCCTGATCCAATAAAAGATTCACTTTGAAAAACTTCATCGGAAAATACTTTAAGCTGAGAGTATATAAAGGAAAAAGTAATATTTGAATAATATTTCTATATCAATGAAAGAGGGGTTGAACTTGGAATATATAATTGATTTTATTAAAAATATTCATGAAATAAAATGCAATTAAAACATGAATTCGAATAACTTTAATTCTTTAAAACTGAACTTGTCTCTTTAAATTTCCGACAATAATCAAACATATCACCGTGTCCTTCCTAACAGAAAAGAGTTTAAAGAATTTTGGGGAAAAAAATCCTTTCAGCACTTAGACTGTATAAATTCGATACCTTTGCATTGAAAAATTTAACTCATAAAAATAGTGATGATTAGCGAGATTTTTAATATATTTTATTGTGTTTCAAAATATTGATGACAATAGTAATTGGGATATTCAGTGCGTTTCAAAATGATAAATCCTTCCTCTCTTTTCTAATCTTTAACTTGTAGTTTAGAATAAGAACTCTCTTTTTCTGACTCTAATGGTTAGAAAACTCTTCGGTTTAAATATTTTGCAAAAATTTTATTTTCTTCTATATCAAATTTTTTATCTATAATAAAATCATTTTGATGTTATTTCATTTGCGGCCGGTTTCTAAAAAAATAGGTTAATTTATATCATAGATCCCATTAATACGTTTACTTGTGCTAAGTCTGAATTTATATCATAGTTTCGTCTTATCGCAAGATGACAATGGCTGTTTTTCTGTTTTAGGAACGATTTTAACAGCTAGTTTTAAACAAGTAAAATGGATCATGGTTGCAGATTTATAACTGTTTAAATCCGAACAAAAATGCATAAGATGAAATTTGTTCAATAATTGTGTAATAAAATGAACAAGACCGATTTTTTTCTGTTCTGAACTGTTCATGGTGTATTAGGTAATATGTTGTGAACATTTTATGATATGTGTAACTTATTTTACTACGAAATTCTTAAATATCGGGGACTTTATACTTAGTCACGCGTTTAGTTAAATATTTATGTATTTTTGTGTGGTTAGTATTTGTAGAAGAAAGTAGGATGGTTAGAGTGTACCAATAATGATGAAAAATCTGTAAAGAAATAAGAAAGACAAGATTACGTATTGAAAATTTATTTCTTCATTATTTTACAATTTTATAAGATTCGAATCAAACCCACGTTTTGATTGATTATAAATATTTGTACAACATAGCCTGTGACGTCATCCGTCTGTAAGATGAAATCTCTTTTCTCTCTTTTTCGAGTTCTGTAGCTCAAGAACTTGTCTGTAAGAATTTAAAGCTCAACAACAAAATAACTTAGAAGTAAAGACACAGTTTCCAATGTTATATGTATATACATACATACATACATATGCATACTTACATTACAAAATGTACTAATTTTCTCAGTATTATTTTAATTCGAATACAAATGGATTTGTAGATTTAATGATTTCTCAAAAGTTGTTATGTTATTATTCACAAAAAGATGTCTTCTTTCAATGACTTTAAGCGAACGTATCTCAATAGTTCCTTTCCGTTTGTTTTTTTTTTTTTTTTTTTTTTGCATGTACTTTTTTGAACTAGATAAAAGTATTGATGAACTTTCATGTCGCAAATAAATGAAGCAACTTAAAACGCCAAAAGCCATTCACACAGGTGTTTCGATAAGGTGAGAATTATTTCGGAAATACATTTCAAAAATTATGGTATAAAGGTATTTAGTATAACTTTTAAAAAGATAGAAGTTTACTATTCACACATTAAAACTTCTATTGATTATTTATGAGTCAATTCTTTTTTTTTCTTTTTTTTTAGTGACAAATGAAAGTAAATGTGTTTCTTATTTTCAAAATTAAAAATTAGACATACCATATGCACAAAATTTATTAATTTTCCCGTCATAACATTTATGTATACATTACCTTCGCTTCAATTTTTTTTCGTATATTATAAATCAATTTTGTTCCTCAAAGACATGTGAAAAATTTTAGGCGTCCATTACTTTTTACATTTTAAATGAATAAGCATCAAAATGACTTATAATTAATGTTTCTTTGATAAGACATTGTAGTTTTTTTTTACTTATGAACAAATTTTTATGCTCAAGATAGTTTGGAATTATATGATTTTAAAATACTATATAAAGATTTGTTTCAAGAAGTTGTAGGAATTTGTTAAGTGAATATAATACACTTCTCTAGAATTTGTACTGTTTTATGATGAACTAAAACGATTTTCAATAAAAAATTAAAAAAAAGGTTTTATTGAATAAGTGGACAACATTGTAAGATTTTATCGCAATATGTACCCACACATCCAGTTGTCTAATTTTGTCATAACAATGTTCACAACTGACATTGCAAATGAATGATATTGTACACGTACACACAATAGTATTTATTATAATGCAATTATTAAAAGTAAGAGATAATTATTATACATATTTTTATTCAAAAATATATTAATATTTTTATTAATTGTTACATACATATTTATTAAAGCTGACCGGAAAATTTTAAATTTAATGTCATGCAAGTAGTTTTAATTAAAGGGTTTGTAAAATTAGTTCATTAAATAAAAA
The DNA here is from genome assembly GCF_026930045.1 of Uloborus diversus. Classification (NCBI taxonomy): domain Eukaryota; kingdom Metazoa; phylum Arthropoda; class Arachnida; order Araneae; family Uloboridae; genus Uloborus; species Uloborus diversus. The sequence goes on from NC_072735.1 coordinate 97,674,473, forward strand.
CGACAGACAATACTACGAACTGTACATTATCTTTGGTGTAAATATAAACATATAAACTAAATGGATTTAAACAATATGCATAACTATTTTACCATCGTTAAGAGCCATACACTATGTGATGAATATTTTACTTGCCAACAGCATTCAACATGTTTTAGTTCATGCAATAATTATTTCATAAAAAGCGTAAAAATAAAAAAAATACTTGCGTGGTACTTGTTTAGCTTGTTGCTTTCAAGTAATAAGTTCAACTCAAGTAATGAGACCAAAAAATACAAAATGTTATTTTTGACGCAATAACAAATAATAATAATAATAGTGATTATAAAGACATATACTTTTTATTAAAAATCTATGACACTTTCAGGGTGTAAAATAAATTTACTTTCTTCCTTTAAATATGAAAAAAAAAAGCATCAAAGGCTATTTTTTTAACGAAACTGCATTTTTCGAATAAGAGAAGAAAACCACTACAGAGCTAAAAGATCTCGCTACAAAAATTTGCAGCTTAGTGTAATTTTCATAAATTAACATTTGCCATTGAATTCAAAAGATATAATTTGAAAATTGCAAACAGAAATAACAATGAAAGTGCAAAGAATTATGAGAAAAGTCTTCATTCAGATGATAGGTATGAATTTTAGCACTAAAAGGGAATTTAAATATTACAGTAGAACCTAAAAAACCCTGCCTAATGTGGACCGAAAAGTCAGCTGGTTTGTACAAGCTGCCTGTGCAACAGGTTTCTTCGCGCGGGGTTTTCTCGTTCTGTCGGAATATGGCCGAGTTTTTGAAATCACTCAGACTATTTAGTGCCGAGTTCTCGAGGCTCTACTGTATCCGAATTATTTATTTGCTAAAAGAAATGTTTTTTTTTTGTCTGCATGTGTGTTCAGGTTTATTAAAGCGTAAAATCAGAGTTATTAAGAAACGCAGGTCCAAAAACAAAACAATAATCAAACGCATTTTGTTCAAAAAACCTTGAATAATAAAACCAAACTAAATATCAACATGACACACTTCAATACTTTTGTGACTAAGTACAGAGATGCACAAAATAAACAATATATAAATATTCATGTTTATGTACAAACGGTAAAACAAAATGTTATACTAAAGATACTCTGGGCACCACTTTCCCGCCAACACAGTTGGAGGTAGTGAAAGGTAATAAAATCTTTAACAAACTTTAAACAAATCTCTATGTCATGACGAGTCATAACGGGCAACTAGTTAATCCAACACGGGCGATGATTGTTCGCTCCTCAGGCACGTACAAGATTTCACCATAAAATCGAATCAGAAAATGTCACTTTCCCCAGACTTCGCCATTTTCTAGAGGAAGTCATCTTCAACGGCGCTGTTTGAAATTTACAGGGAATAAATCTTGATTCCCATAGCTAAAGAAGTAGCACTGTGTTGGAAAGTAAGGTTTTAAAGTTCTAAAAATATAAATTTCGCTTCAAATGAATAAAAATTTAAAACCCTGAAAAACCAAAATCTATAAGTTGATTTCTTAAAATAAACCCTAAAGGGATATATTTGATTTAATATTTGCATCTAACGACATGTTTTGTGCTTCATAGGAACTTCTGAGTTAGTTGCGTTACAATTTGGGAAGAAAAAAAAAGAGCTCTTCTAATATGAGAAAAAAAGCAGAGTGCAGATAAGGCCATTAAAGTTTTTAAAAAATCTAAAATTTGTAGAACGATTTACCTGCAGCTTAAATATAGCTTTACGTTATTAAAATATTAACATTAAAAATTATAATAATATCTTTTGATATTAAAAGATTTTTTATAATTAATAAAGAACCGGTTTCCCTGTTATTTTATTCGTATTCAGAGATTAATAAAGTATTCAGAGCTGAATAAAGCTACTGGTCAATGCTACTAAAATAACATAGATTATAGACAATTAGTAATTACAATAACATAATTTAATGTTATTGTAATTACTAAGGCTTAGATATAAACTTTTATCTCGTAGCAATATTTTATGCTCTATTTACCTGTTCATATGGATCACAACGAATGTCATCCAATAGATAATGAATGGGGTGGAACTGTTTTGTAAACTCAATTTTAATCAGTTACGGATTAAATCGTGAAAAGATCCAATTACTTTAGTAATAGTAGTATAACTATATTTTAGAAAAACTATGTAATATGATGTAATTAAATTTTGTAAATACTTTTTATTTTAACTTTATTTCATTACTTTATGACATTATTTGTAACTTATTATCTTTGTTAAATCATAATTCAACAATTGTTCACTTTTGTTTCATTGTATTAAACATTCTTTTAATTTTTTTATAATATCTTTTGGACACAAAGTCGAAGACTTTTTCGAAAAGGGGAAATACCATATTTTGGTCTCCTCTGTTGTTAGTGCCCAGAGAAACATGTAAAACCACCACAAGATAACTACACTTCCAGATATCCAGATTTTTTTTTTTTTTTTTTTTTTTTTGCGCTCTTTCGTCAATGAAAAAAAGCATACTTTTTTCTAAAAAAAAAAAACATAATTCAATTTTTGTGTCCAAGAAAATATAGTGTTCACTATTTATGCTACAAAAATAATCTTAATTTGGCCCCGGTATCACCTTTTAAAAATTTAATACCAGAATTCCTTTTTTTTTTTTTTTTTGTCAAATTTTGACTAACTTTATGTAATGCATATATTTTTTTACATTTTTATTTCTGTTTTTACATTAAATTTATTTTTCTATTATTTACTTGAAATGAACGTATTTGTAGTTTTATGCCTAGTAACTCAAAGCAGCTTTTGAAATAACGTAAATAACATCCCAAATTGACCCCATGCGAATTCAAAGCGATTGGTTAAGTTTTTCATTTTTTTTAAACAGCTTTTTGCAAAAATAATAAAGATCCTGTTTTTTTCATACTTGAAATGCATGGTTTCTCCTACATACTTGTTGGGACTGCAAGTGCTACTACTCGAGCCATGAGAATAAGGATTTATTCCATTTATCTTCTCAGGGCACGCCAGATGATTAGTAAACAAGTGTCCATGAAATTGGTAAAAAAGAAAGTACGTTTCTTTATACTTTTTTTTCTGCATTATAAGCGTAGAGAGAGATAAACTAACGGTTAAAAAGTTAGAACGACGGTCTCTTCGAAAGGGAGTCCCGCGCAAAGTAAACTTGGGGAGTTTGGGAAAATTCCTCTCGTCCCCTCCTATCACATTGTCTTGTGTCTGTCTGTCTGTTCATCATCAGACTCTGACGTCTTCATCATCGTGGGAACATTCAGAGAAAATCCGACCAGATTCGACTTCCTGATGTTCCAAGAAGTTTATTCCTGCGGAGAGAAAGATGAATTTAAGTACCAAACAAAACTTTTAATGATTTCATACATTACGTCAATAAATAATGTATTAAATGCTTTGTAAGCATAACAGTTGCCATCTTATGCAATGTATGATTCTTGCAGGAAGCCATTCGATAGTGCAATAATGAAAAAAAGTGAATTGAATAACAGTCAAAGCAATATAATAAAGTCTGTTTTCGGATGCAGAAGTTACATTCCAACCAAGGACTGTATGGAATTGGCAAATGTACGACTAAGGCGAGTCTATCAGAATGAGGATGTTATATAAACATTTAATGGCGCGTGTTCCGCTCATTTGAATGAGACTCTGTTTAATTTGAAGGCTAACATACATCTGCAAAAGCTGACGTCCCTAAAAGTTAATAGATGTGTCCATTTCCGCCTGTAAACCAGATGTTTGTCTTTCCATAAAACCCGCGGTCAGACAGTATTTGCTCTCCTTTCTCCGTTATCAAAATAGGAGGTCTTAAAATATCCTAAAACTTGAAGATAAATCGTCAAATTTAGCTAGGTGTTGGTGAAAAATTAAAGATTGATTGCTCATATATTCTGCCCCACGCAGACTGTAAAGTCGCTAAAGTGGAGTGATACCTCCCATTTCTCGACAAGTTTTTAAATTGGCACCTTTTCTTAGCATTTCGGCTGACTTTTAGACCTCATATACTGATAACGAAGAGACGCAAGCAAATAATTTATGCGTCAAAAATTTTTTTCACTCTGGTTTTTCGATTGCTTCCGATATAATTTTTCACCATTACACAATTTGTGCGGTCCCGTGGTCAGACTATTTCATCGTCTAATCCGTTTAACGTACGCAATACTGTGTATGTGAAATTAAAATCAAATTATCTCTGCTTCAATTCACGTTTCCAAGTATCAGAGTTGACTGGTTTTAGGCAGGACATCCCCTTTAGAGGAATCTTTAGCTACGACACTGTATAAGTGCAAGGTCCAATGCACAATTTCCTCTCTTTCTCTCAAATTTATTACCACAAGAGTAAAACAACAATATTTTCTGTAACTCCTTTATATTTTAGATTTTATTAAAATCTATCAAAGCAAAATGTAAAAATCACAAAATCGTTATAAAAAGGCACAAAATGGTCCATATACTTAACACAGGTGTAATTTATGTATTTTAAAGCAATAACAAGAAAAAAAAAGTCAAATTATTTTTACATTTAGACTCCATTCACGCCCTCCTCGTACTATTCATTGCTTTTGCTGCCTAAGTCTTACAACAAAAAAACCCTTAAAAACTCTATAATAACGAATTTGTTGAAAAAAAATATTAGTTATAAACTGTAAATTATAATGCGTAGTTGGTATTTCAAATATCACTGCACAGTATTATTATTATTCAGTTAAATGTAGCAACATTTTGCTTTGTAAAGTGATGCATGATTTTTATTTTCTGAATTCAGATTTGTTGATATCTGCTCAAACTTATAGTAACCATTAGTGTCCTCATATGATTGCGTAAAGTTCCGAAGCATAGAGATCCAATATTTAGTGAAACATTTCCTTAACTAGTTAATAATGATTTGTAAAATAGGGGAGGGTGACCCAAAGTGGGCAGGTCGCCCAAAGCGGGTAAGGCTTCGTATGCGCCCCCCCCCTTATTGCTGTGTTAGCGGCGATGAATACGTATGTCGTGTTTACCCGAACACCCTCGAGTGAATCCCGATCCCTGAGTGAATTTACCCGAATCAGCAGCAGTGAAGCGGCATGGCGCAACCAGGCTTAAAATCAAAAAAGATACATTCAAAAAAATGAAGTTTTGTAGCTTGTGATTAGTCGAAGATCAGCTTTTTTTTTATTGTCAATAATATTAACTTATTCTGACACTACGTACCCTTAAACTACGATGGCCATTCCGTTTTTTTAAATTAATTTAAGGTTATAATTATTGAAATAAAAAAGTGCCTTTTGACAAAGCGGGTATAGGACTTAATCATATATTTATTTAAAATTTCTTGACTCGTGTGCCGACTTTGATTTTCTCTTTCAATAGGATATGTATAATTTTAAAAAGTTATTTTAGAATGGCACAATTAATTATTCTATTAATTAACTTAGTTATTTCTTTATGTTTTATAAACAAATGTACTGACTTTATATTGGATAAGTACAACTGTTTTATATTTTTTATGTAATGACAGGTAGATAGTCAACTATTTTAATCATTTATAACTTCATATTTGATTAGCAAATGTACCAAACCACAATTAGTTAAGCTTACCCGCTCAATGGTAGGGCAAAGCGGGTTTTTCACATGTTTGTTAAGTTTGATAATAAAAAAATATTGGGTTTGAAATAATACAAAATTCACTTTTTATTTTGAAGTTAAAGAACCCTGCTAGGAAATAAAACCGAAATTGTTGCGATTAAAATCCAAAAACTACAATTTTCGACAGTTTTTCGAAAACTTACCCACTTTCCGACACCCTCATCGATGTAGGGGAATGTGGGCAAAGTGAAATGGTTAAGATGACGGAGGTTTTTCAAAGTGAATAAATTGGAAATTTGTTTTGAAAATTACAGTGCATGAAGAAAGAATATTTTATTTGATAATAAAATCGTCATTGAAATAGTATTTTTTGTTCTTGGCAGTAAATTTTTGCTTTAAAAAAATAGTGGACATTTTTCACCTTTTTTTTTTTCATGAAGCAAATTGAAAAATGAAATATTTTTGTAGTGAAATATTTTCTATTCCATTATAAAAAGTATTTTTTATTAAATGAAAAAGTAAAAAGAAGGTTAAATGAGTAAATGAAATTATACTGAAAAAAATAAACGAATAATTAAGTAAAATAACTAATTAATGCATGTAGACGAATAAATGAGTGAGTAAAAGAGTGAATGCATGAGAAAATAAGTGAATAAATAAATAAATAAGGGAAATAGCTAAATTAAGGTATGTTAATAAAGTTATTAATAAAAAATACATAAGCGATTTAATAAATGATTCTACAATTAAACGATATTTACTACTTCACTTTGCCCCGCATGTAATTGTCTAATTGTACAAAATATTTAAAATATAAATAAGCTCAATATTAACTACATAAATACTGCACCAAATATTAGAATATATAAATTAATATTTCGACTGAATTACGAGAACTTTATCATTTAATAATACTAAAAATAATTCTCAACTCGCAACAAAATATTACAATTTGAGTTTCAATTTTTGAAAATAGCTTGTATTATCATATTCTATATCTTTCAGAGGTAATTTTTTTCTTGAATGGAATTGACAACATGTGTTACTACATAGTTAAAATATTACCAGATAGGTGGCACTGGAAGCAAAGTAAGTAGATAGATAGATATATAGATAGATAGATAGATAAGTAGATAGATAGATAAATTAAGTAGATAGATAAAAAGATAAGTAAATAGATCGATAGATAAGTATATAGATAGACAAATAAATAAATAGATAGCTAGATACAGATAAGTAGATATATAATATAGATAGATAAGTAGATAAGCAGATATATAGATAGACAAGTAGGTAGATAAATTGATAATTAGATAGTTAGATATATAGATAAATAGATAAGTAGATAGATAAATATATAGATAGCTAGATACGATATATAAATAGATAGATAGATAAGTAGATAGATAGATAGAAAAATAGATAAGTACATTGATAAATAGGTAAATAGACAGAGAGATAGACCGATAGATGTGTAGATAGAAAAATAGATAGAAAGGTATATTGATAGATGGATATAGCTAGATAGATATAGATAGTTATATAAATAGATAGATAAATACATACATAGATAGATAGATAAGTAAAGAGATGTATAGATAAGTAGATAGATAGATACATTCATAGATAAATATATAGGTAGATAGATAGATAGATAGATAGATAAGTATATAGATAGATAGAAAAATAGATAGAAAGGTATATTGATAGATGGATAGTGATATAAAAAGATGGATATAGATAGATAGATATAGATAGATAGATATAGATAGATAGATATAGATAGATAGATATAGATAGTTATATAAATAGATAGTTAAATAGATATAGATAGTTATATAGATAGATAGATAGATCTCAAAGAAACTTAGTTTCTTTTTGAATCAAAATTTATCATGTTCATTCACTGGGCCAATTTGTGTTCATTTACTGGTTCGAGGTGTTCATTCACTGGGTTGTTGTGCCATTTTTTCTTCAAACACCGAAAAAAGTAGGAAGCGGTACCATTTAAGTTCCCGCGATTTTTCAGAGATATTTACATAGATCAATTAAAATGTTTTAGCTATTACGATCTGTATAGTATAGAATTTAAAATTACTAGGATTTTTTAAAAATGAAGTTTTGCTTAACTGTTCATTCACTGGTCGGTCTACCCTATTCCCCTGCCATTACATTCATGAAAAATCTAGTTTACTGTGAAAATGCGAGCAAATTTAGTTTATTTTCTAGGTCTCGCAATGAATCGCTCGGCGAAGCAAACGTTCAAGAAATTCCAAAATGTATCAAATACATTTTCGAATGAGGGAAAACATAATAGCTAATATCACACTATTAGGGCAAATTCCACTAAAGTAACTTGATTAGATTCTCTTAGATGCTTACGATCTTTGAACCAGGAGATGTTTACAGTAACTATGTTTGAAAACATTCTATCTTGTGGTTTAGACGATAGTTAACCATATTAATCCCTACCGCTAACCAATCATGTGGAAGGTCTATGCAAGGAAGGACAACACCGGGAGATGGAATTTGTCGGCAACACAAACTTGGAGTCTAATTACAGTGCAGTTTGGCTCCGGTTGTGTACGCGGACTGTGGAGAGCACACTGAGTGAGGTAATCATTCCAAATAATTGTCTAGGAAGCACATTTAATAAACTTGAATCCATGGTACCGACTCACGTACACAAATTAGCTACGCATCAGTATAAATTAGAATGTATATGGTGTTTATTAAGTTTTGTATTGAAAAATGAATTTTTAAAAACTATTTAGTTTTATCAAGATTTTCCCCCAATAGCACACTATTAGCTAAAGAATGTACAGGATGGCCCAAAAGCATGATAGAAAGTACAAGATCATTCTGAAAAAAAAAACAGCATGCAAGAACATGAAACCAAAGTTTTTTAATACAGATATAAACTAGTATGTTGTGGCCATCACGAAACTTTCTTCTATATTTTTCCTTTTTCTGATCCCTCCCCATGCTTGACGAGGAAGCAATATTCCCAACAAAAACAAAATTACACATGCAAAAACTTGACGACTATCCCAATGTCTGAATTATTGCAAAAGCAAAGCAAAGAGCGAAAATTGAAAGTTATTTTAAAAGCCTTGCTTGAATTAATTACAAATATTTTATTTGTTAACAAACATAAGATGGCAACAGTTAAAAATTTTAAATCATTGGGATAATATTTCCTTATACCCACTAAGGGCTACTTGCCGATAAATTTTTCTTTCATTCCGTTCATTATTTCTTGAGATACAGCAGTCACAATTGACGACAAAAAACGTTCTACAGCTCAACCCCCGTTTGAGTTATTGACACCAAAATTGAATCAGCACCTGTTCCTGTTAATACCAACAAATGGACCAAATTTTGTTTGATTCCGCCAGTAACTTCCTGAGGAATAGCAAGCACGCGTAACTCGAAAAACGTCCCATTGCTCCACCCCCCTTGGAGGAATTCGCGCCAAAAACTAATGGGCACAAGTTCACATAGGGGCACATATGTGTACTAAATTTCGTTCGATTTCATGCGGTAGTTTTTGTTGTAGAGCGGCCACAAAAAACTGGTCACACACAGACGTGACACACATACATACACACATACATACATACACACATACATACATACACACATACATACACACATACATACATACACACATACATACATACACACATACATACATACACACACACACACAGACAGACAGACATTTTCCAAAAATGGTCGAAATGGACTCAGCACACCTCAAAACGTTCGAATCCGTCAAAATTCGAAATTCGAAAATTTGCACGAATCCAATACTTTCTTCTATATATTAGATATAGAAGAAAGTAAAAACATTTAATGTACAAGATTAATGTCTACCATCCCCAGCTAGTGTTATGAAACCGGTTCCAAAACTCTATCCTTATACGCTGGAGTGTAAAATTAAATTGCTTGTAGCTTCAACGGCATTTCCAAATAAAAAGACAAATGTGAAAACTAAACGTTTATTAAAACTTAAAATGGAATGAAGATAAAGAGGCAGTTTTCCCGTTATTGTCAGTATTGTGAAGGCGGGCGTGCTCCCTGCTGATGCGACTCACTCAGCCAAGTGATACAACTTACTGAAATAGTAAGTGAAGAATGTGTCCTCTTACAGAGTGTGTTGTAAATGAATCTCAATTTGGACGATTTCAGGAGTTCCAGTGTTTTAAGAGGTCCTTGATATAATCCTGTAGGAATAGCCGCCAGAGTGGTGTAGTGGTTAGACTCTGATCTCTTTCGCCCAAAGGCGCAGTTTCGATCCTGGCTGTCGTTGGTGGATTTTCAAAATACAGAAAAAATCGGCAGCATCCATGTCGTATGATTATGCTGGATTGTAAAAAATCCCTCAAGGACTTGTTTGGCATGGGGCATCTCTTGGCAAAATTAAATTTCTATCGCAGTTTTGCATCAAATAGAGCCCAGGTGCTTCCATCTAGTGGCGAAACTGGGCGTCGAAATTCTCGTGGCAATGGCAACCCACCGATATTGGTGGCACGTGAAAGAGTGGTTGCAATGCGGGGAGGGGGGCGCACTAGGTCTGCAAAAGGCACTAAGGCACTGCCTTTACCGCAGCCCCATTAGAAAGAAAAAACCCTGCAGGGAGAAGTCGTTTGCATACAGGGTCAGACTATATGACGGCCATTCTGTCTCGTGCCCCATGAATTTCTTTGCATCCAATACGACGAAATGCTCATCAAACATCACTTTAAGCCGAGTGAAAACGTCAGCAGTTCTATGGAGAAGAGTCCCATCTTGTATGAACCAGTACCAGCGTGACACGTTGCGACAGCCTGCTTCAGGCCCAAAGTGTGGATGCAACCTCACTGTTTTTGCCTTTGCAATGATGTTTGGGATATGCTTGATTGTTGGGATGCCAGTCGAATGGAAGTGGTTGACTGATCCACATGGAATGCACGTGCTTGCTCTCAGTTGTCATCGGTAATGACTGCGGATATTCATTTCCCCATGACATGCTTCTTGCATCCCAAACATTCCCAGCAGATTCAGATCTGTGTATTAGCCGGTAAGCAATGAAAAGCAGTGCGAAATTAGCAGTGCAGAACATTAGCCAAACGAGGGCGTTATAATGCTGTGTTCGATAAACTATGAGGATAAAAGTAGTCTGGTCCAATTTCATTTCTAGATTGCTAAAATTCGATTTGTTAGAAATTAACTTGATTTACATCTAATCATTGAAATGCTTAAACAAAACAAATGTAGTTCATTATTTAATTTTTGTCCATGAGTATCGCATAACACAATGCAATATTTATATTTGAATAAATGTTAAAATAAATTTCAAATGCATAACCGACGTAATTGGCGATTGCAAGACCTTCTTTAAGTAAATGAGTAATGTTATTTATGTTCATTGAAATAAAATTTCAGAGTTTTAAAATACAGTTTACTTTAAGATTACATGGAAGAGCTTAGATGGAATTGATGAAAAAATGTTTTTTAACATTTCTGGAAATCAAAATGTTCTCTTAAGCTTATAAAAACATTTGGATGAAAAAAAAAACGTTTATCAGCTAAGTATGATTCCTATTAAAAGACTTTAAAAGTAAACAATATATACAAGTCTGAAATTTTTATTCAGATCATATTCAAAATCATTAGAATTTTTTTCCTCCCTTAAGGAGATAGGAACTGATGCAGTAAAAATTTAATTATGCTAAAAAAATATTTTCTAAACACATTTTTAAAAAATATTTTAGTAAAGTTTTTATAAAATGAATGGTTTATTTGTCGTTTTCTGCTAAAAATTAAACTTAAAAAAAAGAAAGAAAGAAAATATACTTAGCATTTTTTTTTTCAGATACAACACCTAACCAACATGAATAAATTGGTGCATTGAATCTGACTTAATTTAACTGCGAAATATTTATTCAGAAGTGTTGCAGAAGTCATTTTTTCTAAGATCTTTTTACTTACTGGTGTTTTTTTTTTTTTTTTTAATATTCTTTTTATTGTTCATAAAGTGATTATTTATATGGCAGTGAGGTTTTTATTACTTTTTCATAAGGAATTGATTTTGAATTTCGTAATATTATTCTTCGAAAAATGCTCTTTTATTTAAAAATCGGAAAAATATTTCTCTGCATTAAATTGTGAATAAAAATAAAAGTCATCTACAATGTTTTATTTATTTCTTATTCGTATTTCATATCATTTTGAGTTAATTTTTCATCATTTTATGTAACTAAGGAATTAGTTTTTTTTTAATTTAAAATAAGATTAAGATTTAATGTTATACATGTTCAATAATTAGACTGCATTTTTTCACTACTGTGGTTTTCCGAATGTATCAATCGGGAAAAATTTCTCTGCATTTTACTGTAAATTGAAATTAAAGCAATTTGAATTGTTTTATTTATTTTTTCCCATTTAAAAAAAATATATTTTTAAGTTAATATTTCATAATTATATGTAACTGTGAATTTATTTATTTAATTCATAAAAATGGTCATTTAATTGTTATAATATGTATTCAATCAAAATGCTGAATTTTCAACTGTTTTGCATTAATCTTTTTTTTTCTTAGAAAGCAAATTATCATCTAACTGAGGAAACGTAACAATTAAATTTGATTTTTTAACATGGTGATGTTTTTGTTCTGAATTAATTACTAATTTAGTGTACTGATACAATGTTTATATATTTTACCACTAAAGAGATAATTTCGAAACGATCAAGCAAAATATTTAGCTTGTGAAAAGACACCCTTATAAAATTCAAAAATTTCTTCATTTTATTTTAATGCAGTATTTTATTAAGTCATATTCAGCTTATTTTTAAACAACAATATATTTAAAAAATATCAGGTTCATGTTAAATAAATGTTTAATTCATAATATTTTTACTCTAGGTGAAAATAATCCTGTTCTTTTACAGGTAATTAGTCGTCCTTATCGTTTAGGTTACTATTGTCATCACTCAATGTCGGATGTTTAGGGACTAATGTCGGAGAGAGGACTAGGCAAGAGCCTAGTGCTAATTCTAATAAAGATTCAAAGACGTTATGACGGAACTATTGGCTTTATTCTAATGATCTTTTTATCTATACTTCCTTTAACTCATTCAGGTATTTTGATCTTTAGGGGAATGTAAACTTTAACTAAGAAACTTTCTCGTTCGAATGTTAATTTTCAGAGACTAAGGTCCAAATTAGAACTATTGCAATTTTACCGACGGATTTTTTTTTTTTTTGTCTTATACTATTACTTATTTTGTAAATATTCGAATGGAAATTTTTTACTTCATTTTAGAGTCACCAAAAATATCTCAGCATTTGATGACAATATCTCTTTCAGGAAAATTAGTGACAGAACGTTTTTCCAAGTAGAAAAGGTGACAAGTGGTGTTCAATTAACAACAATTTAGTCCTTTGAACATCAATCTTCACCCACCGAAGGAGGCATTGAGCCACCATGGGTGGTCTAGTTGAATTAATAAAATCCGTTCTCACCGCTGACTTGTTTGGAATTATGTCACGTTCCTCGTTGGTCACCTTCAATGTGTTTCTCGGTGAACGCTTAAATACTGTCTTTGCTTTTCAGCTGTACACTGCACCGACACCAAGTGTAATTTTATGGAGTTCCGTTGCATACCGTTTACGGTCACTACTAACGCATCTGCAGCGCCACAACACCACAGCGTTACCTATACATTCGTCACATGTGTCAGCACTCTTTATCAAGACAATGCGCAGAGACACAAAGCAAGAATGTCAACAAACTACTCCTAGTAGAGTACTGCAATTTTTCGCCCTGATCCAACTCCTGATCTGTCACAGCTGAGTATATCTGGGAGTCCTTGGGAGCGTAGTAGTTAGATAGAAATAGAGTACGTTTGCACTAACTGAAATAAGGTACACAGGTACTCTATGCCTCAGTGCTCGATCGTACCGCATCATGCTTTCCCGATAGAAGTTGCCCAACAAGATACTAAAACATCAATTTGTCATTTTTTCCACATTAAATTCTCATTTTTCTTCGGTTTTGTAATTACTTATATCAACGGTTATAAGCTGTAATTACTTACTTAAACTGTATTTCTGACAACTCAACTTGGGTGTGCAAATTTTTATGGTAGTGGGTTTATTAGAAAATAAAATGTTGCAAGAAGAAAATAGATTCGGTTAGTTCTAGATAAACTTCTAGTTGTTCCATTATTATCATTATTATTTTTTTCATTTTTAGTTTAAATACTGTTTTTTCTTAGTGTAACAAACTAATTATATCATTAATTCAAGCATCAGCAGTTAGTTTTGGACCAAAATAAACTATTTCCAACCCTTTTTGTTTGTATAGAATAAGCATTGTAAAAAGAATGTTTATGTTATGCACATAACAATTACGGAATAAAAGTTGTTTATTTTTGAAATGTTATGTATTGTTCATATTATTGAACGTTTATGTTAAAAAGTAAAAGTAATTACTGACTAATAGATACTTAGAAAATTCTTCAGTAAAATTTTCTGATGAATAGAGACTGAAAATATAATCATTAAAATGTCGAGTATTCTTTATTAGCTTTCACAAAAAATATCAGAGCAACTTTCGAGTCATCAAAGGGAGCAGTTTTAATTACATCTTCACTTTTTGCAGCACCAAATTTTAATATTCCGCGTATAGTAAAGCTAATCGTACAGAGAGCCATCCAAGTAGTCTTTATCAAGCCAACTTTAATATGTTCCGCTCAATTTGAAAAGGGAAGATAAGGCAAGTTTTCCTCTTGTCAGGTTACCATATTGTCTTTAATAAAAAGTGAACGAGCTTTTATGCTTTGTCCCCTCTGAAGAAGAGAGGAGGGAATGAGCTGTGATTAGTAATGCAGGCGGCCGAAGAGACGTCCATCTAAAAACACTTAGCAGGCTCTGCCTCTCGTTTCATGTTTATTCAAGACAGACAAATGTTACCCCTTGCTATCGATCCTGCCACGAGATGGCGCGGAAGTCTGCACATCGATTAGCTCTTTCCGAGAAATTGGAAAGCAGTTGGGTATTAAAGGTAAGAAAATTATTCAAGCTAGATGTGGACAATTTTTATGTGAATTTTAGTTCTAGCCATTATTATTCGACCGTGAAACTTACTCATCTCTTATTACTATCTTATTTCTTACCAATGTAAAATATACAATGCAGCAAAATGTTTCGTGAAATACTACTTTTATGTGTTACTGAACAATTTTCATGGACAAAGAATTTTGTCTTATCAAAAGCAAGAAATTAGATGCGCCAAAAGACCATTTGAAAAAAAATTAGGTACAAATTGAAAAAAATGATCCTTTTCTTGGTAAAAATTCATAACAACTTTCCCTTTTTTTAAAAATTAATGATAAGATATGACCCGGACAGTCCATTTAAAGAATCATTAATTGCGTTAGTATAGGGTAATTTTTTTCAATGACACTCCAGTTCAAAAAATTCCTAAAATTAATCAAATCTAAAGTAATTAAGCATGGGGTATTACTCAATAAGTATGTAGCAATTAAGCATAAATTTAATTGCATAATTTTAATGCGAATTTTACGAATATATTTAAATTTTTAACGCTTATTTATAGTGTACATTTTTTTTTAAATGCGTAACATTATATTTCGGAACTTTTGTTTAACACTAATAAAATAAAATTTCGCATTAATGAGATTTGAGTATACTTCAAATGTTTATAATTACCATCAAAACACGTACTTCAAAAAAGATTTTTAGAAGTTTTAGATACAGGGTGCGCTGAGAGATTAGAAAATTAATTCTAGCCCCAACATAGTACGTTTTCACATTTTACAAATGTGAATCCTGAATTATTACCAATCTTTTTACATAAGTGATCAGATATTAAGAGATAAAATATAAACTTTTCATCATCATACAGTTTTAAGCGCATTTAGCAGAATGGAATAAATATCTACTGATCGTGATAAAATCTATTTTCTAAACATTAAATTAAATTTTAAATAAAATAATACCCAACTATAAACGAGATGAAATAACGTTACTGAAGTACAAATTGCAAATGTTACTACATGAACATGTTCTTAAATGATGAGAAAGTTTTAAATGCTTAAAAAACACTTACAAAGGATATATTTAAATCTGACCCATTTTTGAGTAAACAAGTAAGCCTTTTCACGCAAAAATAATAGTTCTAAGAAAACTGAAACACATAATAAAATTAATTTTAAAATTAGTCTTTAACTACATTAGTTTCCCATAATCGTTTTTTCTCAGAAAGATAAATATTAATAAAATGTTTCTTTCAACTTTCTAAAAAAAGTTCATATTTTTTTGGTCTTATGATTTTAACTTCCCAGAAAGACAATTAGGTGGAAAAAATAACAGTGAGTGGTGGAAAACATTTTGAATTTCGCTGAATTCATACAAAAGTGTAAACTTTAAAGAAAATGCTACACTCACTTTTGATATTGGATGTTTTAAAATTGCACATTTTTCTCAGGTTTACAGTTTACACTAATCCATAAAATACGTAAGCACGAATGAAAGAATTGCGCATCGTGGGTTGAATACTACAGCTAGATAACGTTCCTTTTTTTTTTTTTTTTTTTTTTTTTGCTTCTAGGAAAACTTACTAAATTAGATTTTTCCAAATGAGGGGGGATGTTAAGATTTATTGTAATTCTTATTAAACTACCATTTCTAAATTTCCTTCAACTAGACGTATTTATGACGCTTACTAGACGAAAAAACATTTTCATTTAAAGGGAAAGATTTTATCAATTTATTTATTTATTTTTAATTTGCAGTTACCTACTCAGCCGTCTTTTTCAGTCATGCGGATAAGGATCTGATGTCTCGCTTTTATGGTCAAGCTGTCCATAAATGTAATTCTCAACGCAACTTGGGAGTGTACGTGGATCCTAAAAAAATGGATATTCCCATATTGCCGCTAAATTTTCTATCATACAGAACTTCTTAAGTGCTACAAAAATGATTCAACTGCACTACATGTGACTCACTGACAACAAGTTACCGACCTCTGATCTAGATGATAGTTTACCAGTTAAAACGCCAAGTATAACAGCTACAACCACAAAACATTTTATTAACTCAAGTAAAATACAGTAAGCTCTTATTGCAGCGAATGGCAATACAATTAAAAAGCCGTTTAAACGAAATAAATGTTCATTCCCCTTTTAACTGCCATTACATTCTTGCATTTTATTACAATGAACTTTCCTTTAAAACGAAAACAACTTGCAATCCCTTACGGTTCGTTGTAATGGGGTTTTACTATAGTTATAATAAAAGTTAAAATGATCCGAATAATTGCGCATTATACTTTACCTTCTTTAAACGAGTTTGTAAAAGGAAAATTTAACTTCATTTTTTACGCGAAAAATCCCACAACAAATTGTAGAAATTATAGTTTTCTATAAATAAATCTAGATGAATATTTATGCAAGAAAAAAATGACTAGTAAAAAGGATTTTAATTTAAAATTACAGTAATGGACACTTAAATTTGCTTATTCAAATACTGGAGTTTTAATTTCAATGGGAATCAAAGTTATTCTTTAAGTAACCTACAGTTGAGAAACATTTTCATATTATTTATCTGCAGAGAAATATAATTTAAACAATTTGCTGTGAAATTCTTTTGTGTAAAAAGAAATAAGTTAAAACTTTCCTTTGTTTAAGTTATTAATGAACTTTTTACATTAAATTCTAAGTATTACGAAAATTGCCCCAACCAAATATCATTTTTTAAGACAACTAAAATCTCTCGCTAGTATTCTTTAAATGTTATTTTTTAAATCTCAGAAAAGGGCAAATAATGATATTAAAAAAAAGATGAAGGAGTTTGAAAATAAAAGTATCTTAAGCTTTTTATACAGTAATAGATGTTCTAAGTAAACAACTTTTAAAATTTCACAGTAGTAAATTCCAGCGGGTAAGTAAGCACACAACACAGGATGTTTCAAAAATAACGATCCATTTCGTTAAAAGTACATTGAAACCTGTGTAAGTTGACCACTTGCGGTGCACTTCTTTAGTGGTCAAGAGTTTTGGAAGCAGTCATCAGCATCACAGCTGGTCAGTTAAATGAAGTGTTCCATCCCATGGAGTTGACATAAAGGGTTAATATGGTGAATTTTATGAAAATCCTACGTATATATTGTTCGCTTTCTACATTCACGGCCCCACTAAATGTCACTTACGCTTATAGACCGTGACAATCGCTGAAACTCATGGCAACAAGAGGGCGCTACATGCAACCCCTGTTTCCATTACGTTGTCATTGATTGGTGATTGCAGGGATTCCGTTCAGTATCTCTTGCGGTCATTATGGGTGACGTCCAATCAAAAATAAACAAACTTTGAAACGTTGACATTGATTGTTGGATGCATGAGCGGATCTTAGTCGCATAGGTTTAACACAGAAAAGTCATAAACGTCAATTAACTCGCTTTTTTTTTTTTACTGGCTAACATTACGGCATAAAATAGTGATACCACGTGAATTTCTTTGGAATTTGAAAATACATTTTCTTTAAAAAAAAGGGTGAATTAAATTAAAACCAGCTCAGTATAAATTTGTTTAATCTGTAAGTAAATAGACAATAGTAGAATGTAAAATGAAAAAAAAAAAAATGCCGCGCAGAAAAAGTTTTTCAAACGAAAAATTCATTCATCTAGAAAAATTAAGTGGGCAAGGTGTAAAGTGACTTAGGTACGTCTCGCCTGTAAAATATTTAACCGTAACTAATATTAAATTTAAAATATGAAAACGAACCGGCCCTGAATTCCCACCTCATATTAAGATGAATCTCGTGGATCACAATATGCATAAAAGTTAATTTTTTCATAGATCAGATGGAAAACTCGGAATCGAAAAAATATCCACACCATTTAAAATTTGCCAATGGCAAAAGTAGAATTAAGAGAATGAATATAAAATCTTTTACTTACAAACCATATAGATAAAGACTTAAAATTGTACTTGAAACCTGCTAAAAGATGTCATAATTTTAGTTCTATACAATTTAGAAGATCAAAAAAAAAATCCATTAGCAGCATTTTTTTTCTTTCGATTGATATTAATATTTTTAATGTGCAAGAAAGTTTTTACAGCCAAAGTTCTGAAAGTTGGCCATGTTCGTGATTTTTTAATTATTGTCTGCAGTAATTGGTGTCCTGTAAAAAAATGAAACCTAGTTAAAAAAAACTCTCAATCAATTCACCTTTTTAATTAAAAGAAAACAAATTAAAAATCAGTTAAGACGTTTAGGAGTTACGGTGACACAGACATAGAGATACGCCAAATTTATAACCAAAAAATAGCGGTGTTAAAAATAGCGTGAATGGGGTCGTTTTCAAAATTTTAAAAGTATTTCTTTTCTGAAAGAGCATGTTTAAAAACATAGGATTTGTCCCCTTTTCAAATAACTTGACCAAGTTAAATATTTTTTATCAGTTATTTTAATCGGTGCGCAGATTCAATTTCCTTTTTTACGTTTCCGCACATGACATCACAAGTGATGAAATGCCATTCACTGATACCATCAGCAAAGAGCACAATATTTAATTCGCTTCTTTACTAACATGCACTGGCAACGATATGGTTGATAGCAAGCGTAGAGTGCAATATTTAATGTGCGTCTTAATTATCATATAATGAAAACGCGATAGACAGCAAGCGTAAGCATTCTGCACGCCAGTGGATTACGTGCGAAAGTTCATCACTTGTGACGTCATAAAAACCACGTCTTATTTGGAAAATAGGTAATTTAAAAAAATATTTAAAAATTAAACGCTTTGAAAATAAAAATTTTCCTCGCTCCATGATTTTTTTTTTTTTTTTTTTTTTTTTGCTATAGTTCTGTCAACTTTAGATACTAAATGTGGCACTTTTGACTAATGGAAACAACCCCATTGGATCTGATACCAACAACAAATGCAAAATCAGTTTGATAAAAACAACAGAAACATCAAGTAATTTTCTTACCTGGAAATGTTAAGATAATAAGGAGGTGGTGATGAGAAGAACGACTACTAATAAGAACAGATATTCTTCTCTGGGGCGCCACGTGCTCGATATTAAACCTGCAAAGGACAAAATAGTGATATCAGTAACAGCCCTGGAGCTGTGGTGGCGAGCATTGTTTTCCTTTCAGTGCTTTTATGAAATTCAATTAACTCAGGTAATCTGAGAGAGGTCATGAATGCATTAATAATTTTCCCAGAATTAATAATAGTTACAATTTCCTTTGAGGCATAATGGACTGTAAGAGAATGTGAGATTTTCATTAGCGAGCGGTTTGCATTAATTGGATTGATAAAATATGAAACAGAAGCACATTAAGCTTTTACGTTCGAAAGAGTAATCCGTATTTCTTTTAAGTAATTAATTAATACAATTATTATTTTACATCCGTTCGTGTGATTCGAATATCGTCGATTACAAGAACTGTTAAGTATTCTAGATAAATTAGACTTAGTTAAAATTCGAAACGGTGGTTGATTAAATTATTTTCAAATTATGATGCTCCAGCGGACAGTAATTGAATGATGCTTAAAATTTGTAGAGTAAAATATTCAATGTTTTTTTAATTGGTTATCATTTTATGAAGGGAGTTTTAGATTTTATTTTATGAACAAATACAGTAAATGCAGCAGTACGTTACGGCCCCTAAGCCAGGGCTAAGGCAGAATTACATGCAAATAAATTACATTAAATACGCTTTATATCCAATATTTGCCTTCGATTTACAAGTTGAACCGCACCATGGTTGCGGACTCTCGCTAGTGCACTAAATTTTAGCTACCAGTTTGTTAGTATTCTCAGCATCATTGGAAGTATATCTAGCTCTAGCTCAGTTAGTCACTATTCCTGACAGATGAGTCCACAACAGGGATGAAACTGCAATATCTGGATTTAATAACCGGGCTGTTGGTATGTTGTATGAAATGCAGTAATCGTAGCGTAAATGCACGTGGTCAAATCTTTCGCTAAAACGTTCAGAAAAATAATTCTTTTAATTTTTCGATTAAAGGATACTTTAAAAAGAAAAACTCTTTAGTGTTTATCATATATAAGAAAATTGCAAGTGTTTTGCTTTGATATAGTTAGGGAAAAAGTTTTTAAAAAATGTATCTAGGCACAGAGTAAGAAAATAATACATGTTTAATGAATCACATACTTAATTAAAATATAATGCCAATTCACCTGAATGAATAAGAAATCGTGCTTAACTTGGGGTTACTCTTATATTAAATTTAGTATTACTGTTTTAGTTATTAAAACGATTTATGAAAGAAAAATATGTCCTTTAATTCAAAAGAAGGCAGTTAGAAAATTTAAAATTATTCTTATTTCTTCACGCAAATGCGATGTTTGTTTGTTTGTGTGTGTCGCGCTTCCCTGGAACCGGGTATGGTCCGGAAACATGACGTTTGGTAAACATATATAGTTTTTGCCCACAATGTCTCTCGGTTTTCAAATTTATTAAGAAAATCCTTATTTATTATTTTATTTGATTTTCGTCACTTTTTATCCAATAGCGCCTAAACTAATAGTTGCTTTTTGATGATTTTTTTTTGTTAATGTAATTATACATTAATAAATAATAATGTATTATACATTACATAATGTATTATACATTGTCGACTGTTTCCAAGGCAGCAGGCGGTACAGATATTATCCTTACGCCATTGATGTATTGTTGTAAATAGAGAAACTAAAGTTTACTCCCAGTTTCGTCGACATTTCAAATCCCCCCCCCCTCCTTTAATGCATCAAAAGGTTGGATTGTAACTGAAAAACAGGATGGAAAAATTTCGTGTAGACGAAACTGGGGGACACCGAAACGTATTTTTAAAAGCGGTTTAAAAAATAAAAACTTGTAAGTATGATAATTTCCCCCAATGAAATCCCATGAACTCAAACCACTCAAATTAGAATTTGCTAACCTGCGAAAAAATCAATTTTATATTAAATGAGCCATTAGAAAAACTATAAAAGATAAGTAAAATGGACAAATGCACTGAAACAAAAGATAGTAGGATACCAAGAATATATTTTGAACATCTGGAAAATTTGATTAATTATCAATACATGCACAACTTAAAAACATATGTCAATTTTCTAGTTCCAATTTTAACAAGCCACAGAGAACATGTCAGCAAAAATATTTTTGGGTAACTGTCTAACAGATGCAGTGCACGCATTTCTCAAAAAATAAAAATAAAAATAAAATGGCCAAAGCTAAGCAATGGAAACCAAACGCTGATAAATGCAGATAACGGTCTGAATTCTATCAGTAGATTATATACATTGATAGAATTAGATGAATACATCAGACATGTTTTTACTAATAACAAATTACAACGTTTAATTAAAATATGGGATAGTCAATATTCTAAAAGTTAAAAAATCATCATTAAAATAGCTTAAATTAGCAATACAAATAGAAAAAAAGACCCAAAAGTAGCCTCCATCAAATGTAAAATAACGATCATATATTTTACAAAAACCAACAATTTAAAAGTAAAAATACTAAAGAAAAATGCAGAAACAATATTTTAGTTTCAAGAAACACTATTTCCAGTGTTTACATTTAATAGTCTGTTACCAAGAACGGATTTAGAAGCATTTTTCAGGCTTCAAAGAGAACAAACAGTATATAGTTTAGTTTTATATAGTATATAGTATACAGTTATAGTTTAGTTTTTTTTTTTAACTATTTCTGATGTAATTTTTAGTAGCATAGAAATGTGCTTACGTGGGGAGGGGAAATCAAGAGAGGAGAAAAAAAGTAAATACAATGCATTGTGATTAACAAAAATTTGAACCCATAGATAAACAATTGAAATTGTGCTGAATGCCATTACAATTAACTGTGTCTGAGAAAGTGCACTAATCAGAAATGCAAAGAAATCGATTTGCATTTAAAAAACGGGTTTCTAAACTGAACAGAAATTAAGACATCATAAAATTCCATCGGAATTCCAAAATTCCTACCTACCCAGTAGAACAGGGTATGTGGAAGGGGAGAAAAACCTCAGAATTCTCTAAGAGGAAAAAGAACTCAAGCACAGGAAATTCCGCCACCAAATGTTTTGAATTTTTATGGTTCTGAATTATTCCCACACACAACAATAGATGGCGCCGGATATTGATTTTTGTTTGTGTTTTCTTTATCCCTCCCGTGGACTCCACCATCTTGTTCTCCGAGACAAAAGTGAGGTGAATGCAGACGATCTCATAAGATGTTTTGTTTCGGACAATACGTCATGGAAATGATGAATACTTGGCCATGGGATGTTTTGCTAATCTCTTTATAATTCATGGAGGACACAAGGCGGTTTAGAGTAATGACAATACATTATGGCATTAATTTGGCTTGCATTATTGGACGTTCTTAAGCAGGGGCAGTATTTTACAATATAAACAAATGCTGTAAATATTTTTCATTGCTAATATATTTTTAACATGAACAATGAAAAAAAAAATCATTCGTTTTCTTATCCTGACAGCCTAATTAGTAAATTTAGAATACATACTCGCCTCAAGTTCATTTTATACATTTTCAAGTTAATCGATAAACTTTGAAGACCCTTTCCGGGATGTTAGTTCATTTATTAAACGAATATTAATTGTAATTTTTAAAAAGAGAGATAAAAAATAGTTTGCAAAAAGAGCCGATCTAACTTAGTCATATGTGTACTGACACATTACAAGACCATTAATGTAAAAACAGCCACAGCATTTGTGAAACGTCTTCATACATGTAAAAAAAAATATTTTACGCTGAAAGTACTAAATTTTTTGCAGCTTCCATACATTTTGGCTTCGAAACAAAAGACTGATTCTTCTTGCAGTTTAACTGGTTACCTCCAAAATTAAATGTCGGCACTTATATCCCTTTGCTTCTCACTGCCTGAGATATTTCCCCCGACGATTACAATATAGTATCTAAATCAGTAAACACTTGAAAATAACAAATTATACTTTTCCTATGCTATTGACACAACAGAGTTTGAATATTGGTAATAAGTAATTTATTGTTAAAACAACATGCTGTATTTAAAAATTTAAAAAAAAAACTGTAAATGAAATGCATCTGCGTTCACTCTGCCTAGCTTCTCCTTTTATTCAAGATTGCTTTTAAATTAAAGATTAAATGTGGGCAAAGTGATTTTTTATCCAAATATTTCTTAATTTAGGTGTAAATTAATTACATTTTTGAATGAAAAAAGTTGCTTGGAATTATAATGTAGGGGAATGTGGGGAAAAGTGAAATCCTTAAGAAGACTGACTTTTTTTTTAAAGAACAAATCGGAAATTTGTTTTGAAAATTACAGCACAAAAAGAAGAAACGTTGTATTTTGTCTAAAACTTGCGTTGGAACACTATTTTTTAGTTTTGGCAGTAAATTTGAGTTTTCTAAAAAAAGTGGAAAAATTTCACTTTCTTTTTTCATGCGGCAAAGTGAAAAATAAAATACTGTTCTAATGCAATATTTTCTATTCGGTTATAAAACATATTTTTGATCAAAAGAATGAGTAAATAAAAGGTTAAATGAATAAATGAAAAGATTATCTTTACTAATATTATAAAGAGAGAGGGCGGATTTTTGTGTGTTTATTTGTTCGAGGTAATCTCCAGAACCACTGCACCTATTTGAAAAATTCTTTCACTGTATGAAAGGTGCCTTCTCACTGAGTAACGTAGTCTATAATTCGAAAAAAATTCGATAAATAGTTCCTTTTTCATTCCAATTTAGGCCCAAATTTCACGTAAATTGCCTATTATTGGCTATTAAAGGGGTAAAAAATTATTTGCACATATTATATTATATATCGTTGAAAAGGGTAGAATTTTCCGCGTTCTAAGCAATTTGTTTCGATGCTCTAACTTCATTACGACGGGAGTAATTTGCGTTTTTAGTTCGAACTTTTTTAGGCTTAGCTGAAATTTAGGCACTACTTTCTTCATTAAATCTATCAATAAAAAGTGAAGGAATTGTCCTACAGTTTTCTTTTTGACACTATTGAAAAAAGCGACATTTTTTACTTCAGAAATATCTCGACCTATGGTCGGAAAAATTAGCTTTTATCTTCAAAGGAAAAAAAGTTACAAGTGTTTTAAAATCAATTTCGAAATATGTCATTTTGATTCAGGTTGTCAACCATTTTATTTTCACGTTTCCACGGTTACGCTTTTTGAATCCATTGCTTATTTTTTCAGTTTGCCATTTAATATCTCAAACTTATTTTATTTCACATTTCCATGGTTACGCTTTCAAAATTCATCTTTCGCATTTTAATTTCTTAAAATATTTTAATATCTGTCGTCAATGTTTGGAAGGGTAATTTTGCATGGTGTTTTTTTTTCTTTTATTTAAGCCTGATTGTTGAATATATGTCACTTGACACAATTTTCATTCTCAAGGTAGATAGGGCAAAGCCGGTAAACGCAGCTCTTAATATATAAAGATTTGAAAGCTACTGTTAATGTGATTATATAGCTTTTTGTTTGTTTGGCAAAACATTTATTATTGCCAAAGAAAATCCGCGTCACTCACAAAAGGGCTGTGTTCTGGTGGCGTGGTCGATTGGCGCACTAGGGGCTGAGCAGTTCAGTCTAGGATTATTGTTTTAAGGCAACCGTTAATGTAATTCATTGTCTTGGCGATTTGTTTTGAAAGAAAAGAAACTTTTGATTTGTTTTTATCCGAGTGAAATGTACGACATTTTCTACGTTTTTCCTGACGATGATTTTTGAATGTTCTACGAGATGTTTTTATTTTTTTTCGTTAGACGGATGGTTAATGATAGCGTGGTTGCTGGGCAAGTTTGGCGATAAAAAATAGAGCTGCGGAATTATTTTTACATTTGAAAAATATTATTTGATGTCTTTTTTTTTTGTTTATTTGGCGAAATATTTTAAATTGAAGTAAAAACCGCTTCACTCGCTAAATAGAGTTTTAATGCAACTGTAAATATAATTTAATAATTTGACGAAAAGTTTTAAATTCCAAAGAAACTTCCTATTCCTATTCAGAGTCACAACTGACTACAACTGTATTTATGTCGAGGACTGCATACTAAGTGCCTTGCCTCCATTATTTTATATATTGATAGATGGCAGCACCATCACCGGATCGAACAGTTAACGAGAATTTAGAACTAGTCCAGGAATTAATAGCTACCTGGTGCTAGCACCCCCAGAAGTATCGTTTCACTTGGAGGACATTGAGACCACGAGCATATTTAACGTCGCCCAGTCCCCTTTAATGACGACGGTGGGTCTTCGACCATCGAGGTTCGAACCCAAGACCCTCCGGCCCCGAATCCGACACTCTACCGATTGGGCTACCACGACCTCAAAAAAACTTAAATAGTTTTTTTTCTTTTTAAGGTGTGTACTCATTTTAAACAAAGAAAAACGATCATTTCACATCAGAGGGGAAGGGGGCGTCACTTTTTTTTTTATTCAACGGACTTCCATTAAATTTTTAGCACGGGCATCGCTGTGCGGGTACTGTTAGTGAAACAATAAACGAATAACTAAACGAATAAATCAATTACTATATGAGGAAAAATAAATGAGCGGCTAAAAGAATGAACGAATACGAAAATAAGTGAATAAATGAATAAATAAGTGAATTAATAAATAAAAGAATGTAAATGAATTAATTAATAAATAAAAACGTAAGTGATTTACATTAAATGAATAAGTCAGTAAATGAAACAAACTATTTCACTTTGCCCCATCCACTTTGCCCCGCATGTACTTTGACTAATTGTAGAATTTATTTAAAATACTAATACGCTTAATATTAACTAATACTGCATTGCATATTAGGAGTTCTCAATTAATATTTTTAAAAGTCAATAACAAGATTTGTATAATTTGTAGCAACAAAAATAATATTTGACTTACGACAAAATATTACAATATGAGTATAAATTGTTTAAAATTGCCTGTATTATATTCTTTAATATTCGGCGATATTTTTTTTTTCCTGACTGGAATAGACTACATATGGTGCTATATATTTAAAATGATACCAGATAAGTGGATCGAAAAGCAGAGTAAATATTTCACCATTTCACTTTGCCCCATGTTCCCCTACCATACACACACACAAATTGTCCATCCATTTACACAAAATCAACTGAAATGTTGTTCACAAAATTTTACATGCACGTTATTTACGCTTCGGTTTGATTTATATTGTATGTGTGAAAAAATTCCTTACTATACAACAAAGGTTCTGGATATTAATGAGATAATTGTGTCATTATGTCTTCAGCAGCTTATTAGAAATTAACTTTCCCTGACAACCCCCTTTCCCTTTTTGTTCAACCATTGAACAAAATGCATTTAATTGAATTTTAAAGAAAAGCTTATTTTGGAATCGTTTAAAATAATACGAGGAAACTGCAACCGAGAAGTCTGTAAAATAAGGACAAACATATTTTGATTAATAGGAAATAGTTTAGTCACGAATTGTTATTCTCCTAGGTAAGTCATTTTTTTCATCATTTCTGTAACACCTCAAAAATAACTAACGAAAAATATGCATGGAGTGAAAATAACATTTAAACACATTAAAACTTAAACGAATGAAATGACAACATTTTGATGCACAAAAGTTGCAAATTATTTCAAACACGTGTTTCTTTGTTACAAGGAACACCTTTTTCAATGCAAAGTAGTATGAGTTTTTGGATGAAAAGTCATCAAAACGTTGTCATTTCATTCATTTAATTTTCAAGCACAAAGTTATGTATTTGTTACATTAAAACTTAATAAAATGTCATTTTTATAATATATATATATATATATATATATATATATATATATATATATATATATATATATATATATATATATATATATATATATATATATATATATATATGTGCGTGTGTGTGTGTGTGTGTGTGTTTTATATAAAGAAAAAAAGAGTACGCCCAGTGTTTTTGCGGAATTGAAAAGGATGAAATGTCGAAACTGATTGGTAAATGTTAAACCAAGGAGTTACTATAGATGAAACACACGTACATAAGTATGCTCTAAACTGTAGTCTCTAGTTATAGTAATGAAAAGTCGATCTTATAAAGCTAACATCTACTGATACCCGGTTGCTTTATAATATGTTTTATATTTTTGTAATACTAAAATAAGCATGTACATCCAATTAGCGTGAATAATGCTAACACCTACTGATGCCCGGTTGCTTTATAATTTTCATATTACTGATTTTTAGCAAGATTTGGTTCTAGCAATTCAGCACAAGTTAAAACCTGTAAAATGTTTACTTAAAATGTGAATTAACTTAAAAGCTAAAAATTTCCGTTTGCAATTTAGTAAAACTACATGAATGATTACTTCATTTAGTAATCATTTAGAAAACATTCAAATATGAATCTCAAATTTTATTTCATCAGAACCCTTAGTATGAAAAAGCCATGCTTTATGAAAGGCTCGTAACAAAAATTTTAAATTTAACACGAACCGCATCTTTCACAGGCATATTAAAATTTTCTTTCGCTAAAAAATCAAAAATGTATTCCTGACAATTTCTGAAAGGTATTAAAAGCTATTGGCAGTTCTAGTTCAAAATTCAGTTTTAAATGTTACGTCATTTATGTTCGATTTTTATTTTGTTCTTTAACATGAATATGCTTTTAAAACCAGATTAAAGACTCCATTACGAGAAAGTTGCGAACATGAGTGGTATCGATTTTTATTATCGATTCTTTCATTTAATTATGGACACGTTTTTGAATAATTTTGCTTTCACTATTTAAAAACTAAAGATACGTTCTATAATGGCTTTAAAAGGAATCTTCAATTATTAATTTTGCTTTAATAAATGCGTAAATTGCTGAAAATAATCGTATTTTCCAAAATAAAAACAAAAGATGATTTAAACTAAACTAATGGTTTAACTAATGGTAAAACTAAACTAATGGTTTACACTAAACTATATTAACTTAGCATTGAAGCAAAGTTTTTACAATATATAATTCTTATTAAATCATTTTGAAAAAGTTTTATTCAGATTCATAGTCATTCATTGAATAGAGTTCCTTCTGTCAAAAGTACTACTTTTAGTCACTGAAATTGATAGAATAAGAAATTCCCAAAGCTTAATTTTTAAATAGTTTTTTTTAATGTCCGATTTTGAAAGTACGGCGTGGTTTTTATGACGTCACAAATGATGTACTTTGGCGCATCTGTCTACCACGTTTCCACGTTATAATAGTCAAGAAGCTAGTTAAATATTGCGCTCTATGTTTGCTATCAGCCGTGTCGTCACCAACACATGTGAGTAAAGGAGCGAATTAAATATTGTGCTCTGCGAATGGCGTTTCATCATTTGTGATGTCATCGGCAGAAACGTAAACAATAAAAGCGCACCGATGAAAATACTTTTTTAAAAATCTTAAACTTTGTCGAAGTTTTTAATAAATGGTCAGATCATATGTTTTTTAACATGCTCTTTCAGAAAAGAATACTTTTAAAATTTCGAAAACGATCCCATTAAGATAAGTATTGTGTAACATTATATAGCGAAAATACCGTCAAAAAATATTTAAAAAAAAATGGCTTCGTGTTCTGCAGTCCTTCACCAGAAAACTAAATTTAACTCTAGCATCACAATTATCAAGGTTTCGACTCCTAAAGTGATTGAAAGTTTTAAATGTCGAAATAATTCATCAACAAATAAATGACTTTTGGCAAACTGCAATGAAACAGTTTACGTGTGAATGATTTTTCCCCATAGCAGTTTAAATGCTTTGTTAATATGTCTGTTAGTTATCTGTACCTAGGAGATAAATGGCACTATTGTGTCAAAAAAAAAAAAAAAAAAACTTTCAGAGACATATGTTCAAAATCTTTTTACCTGAAAACCAGAGTGGAATTTGGTAACTTATTACTGTTTTCCACTTTATATCCTCTTTACTGTTAGGAACTGAGCGTAGGGTTTTATACCCCTAAAAAGTTATAAAAGTTGAGTAAGATACGTGTTAGATCCTGATTGTAAAAAATAGACTTGTGCACTCTACGTCCCAGGTGGAGAAATAAAGTGCTGTGAATGAACAAATGTATTTCCGCATTAGTATTTATTATGAAAATGTTGCGAATGCCACTGTTTCAAATTGAATATTAGATTTAAACAATCTTAGCCAAAAAATAGATAAATAACTTACAGTTGTACCAGAAACTGCTAAAAAAAGTATTACAGTTTAGGAGTAGAAAACCTAAAAGACCGTGTTGATGTGCAACCTGCCGTAGCGTAGGAAAATTTTTTACTCAAAAACAAATTAGTTAGCAGCAAGTGGAATTAAAACAGCAATGGAAACGTTCCACTGCTCTTTAGTCTCTAAGAAAAACTAGATATTTTTAAAAAAATTTTAATTATTAGCAAATTTATTCATTTTTTTTTTTTTTTTTTTGTAATCTAAGCCATTCTTAATTCCGAAATTACTACTTATATTGCACAATTGTTATTTTGAAATAGATTTTAACACTTTGACAAAAGAATGTGTACAACAATTCCTTAAATATTAAACACGAATTTTTCACTTTACTTCTCATGCCACTAAATTTATTATATTCGCAAAGTTATCAGTTTGATCTTAAAATATAGCTACGCTTGAAGGTAAACTTTTAAATTATTTGATAAAACTGCATAACATTTTGTTGTATAAAATGTGATTAAAATGGTAAGCATTTCCGTATTTATTCTTATTCGATATCTTATAACTGAAATGCAAATCAACGAAATTTTCAAACATTCCAATATTTTTAGCTTTAAATAAAATATTCAAACAGGTAATCTACTTTTTTTTTTTTTTGAAATTTTCCATGAATTTCACAATTTTAACAACTTTTTTAAAGACGTATTGGTTGAGAGACAAACTGATTAGTTGTGAGAAAACCATAACTTTCAACCTCTCTGTATAGGAATATGAATAGAAATTATTACTATTTGAAAGCAAAATTAGTGGCATCGTAATATTTTTATCAAGCACCCACTTTAAACAAGAAACTGAACAATTCTTTTATACTATAGATTAATTCAAGCACGTATTATTCGTCAGAAAATCATGATGTCATTGCATTGAAAACTGCCTCAAAACCCAGGTGCAACAGTTTCTTAAATCAGCGACAGTATTTGAATATTTATTTGAGTAAAATAAATGGAATTTGGAAAGAAGTATTAGTACACCGCCTCTTATTTCCGAATTGTTGGATTTATAAACCTTTTCAAAGACAAGTAAATACATTTCAAAACATATTTTATATCATTGAGAGCAGAAATTGAAATTGAATTATTCATAGAACAAAACTTTTTTCCCAAACATTACAAAAGAACACTCTAAGAAACAACACAACGAAAACCAAGAAGTAAAAAAGGATTTTTTTCCTCCTTTTTTTTTACTCAATGTACATAAATTCCCGCCATTAATTTTGTCATTAAAACATAAAAAATTGATAGTTCTCCTTCTTCATCGAGAAATACAAGTTCGCGAAATCTCTAAGATATATTTAAATGAAATAAAAAGTATTCTCAGCAATTACACGTCTTTTTTACATTTATGAAAAAGACTCCATTCTGTAGTTTAATATTTAATAGAAGGACGGAACTCCCCGTTTTAATATTCGCGCAGACATCCAATGGGGAAAGATACAATACTGAAGCCATTTCAAAAAGGCATTATTACATACAATAGGGAGAGTATGTTTTCGATATCGTGCTAGGAAGGGAATATCCCTGTTCATAGGGAGTGGGAGCGTACTCGGCTGAGAGTTAATTGCGTGTCTGAGGGCTCCTTTCAAAGGCAGGGTCGTCGCGACAGCTGCACTTGGCTGTAGCTATTCATTGCCGGAGAAGCACGTGAAATGGTAAGCTACAATTAAAGTGGGGTTTCCCACGATTGCGGCGAAGAATAGGCTTTCATAAGGCTTGTTACTTTGTTCATGATATGTAGTTGGAAAAGGGATGTCTGTCTGAAGCTGGAGAGTCGATAAAATGAAGGGGCACCAAGTAATGGTAAAATGTTTGCTCGTATGCATGTAAAATGTTATCGGGCGACGGAGCTGGACTATAAGCAGGAAGGGATGCAATATTTAAGAAAGTTTAAGCGTACCCGTAGTTTTCAAACTGCGTGAGACATTATCATCTCATGACTTGTATAACATTTCATCAGCTTGTACTGTATAAGACCCCGATTTTGAAATCCCAAAGTCCGGAACTTTTTAAAATTAATATTTAAAATATTCCAAAAAAACCAGAAGAAAAAAAAATTTTCCTTCGATTTAAAGGTTTAAAATTGTTCTCGTTCAGCAATTACTTGCTCAAAGCACAGTACATTCAGTTCAGCTTTTTTAAAAAACGTTTTTTCGATGCCACTAATTGTGCGCAAATTAAGTATTTTTTTTAAATTGTGCAGCAATCTTTTAACATCCACTTCCGTTTAACGATAATTCTTTTATTTTTTTTCATAAGCATGCAGTATAAAGTCTACTGAACAAAAGTACATGATTATTTTCAGTAAAATATGATTTATTTATTGTATCGATCGGTATATTGCTAATAATAATTATATGCCGCTGCGAATAATCTGCGACTTTTGTTTTAGCAGAATGAAGTCTACTTTCTCATTCATATTAATCAAAAAATGAAAGAAATTTAGATCTAAACCAGGAAAAACGGGACAAATACCGACCAACATGTAAAACTATTTTTTGAGTTAGAATCCAAAATCCGGATTATTCCAAAATCCGGAAGGGTTGCGGTCCCGAGCATTCCGAATTTATTATTTCCGGATATTGTATTGAAATTTTTAACTCTAATTAAGTGTACATTTTCCGTAAATGAAGCAAGGGATAAAATGGAACTATCTTCCTTTTAATAAGTATCTCCAAAAACTTACTAGCTTAAGTAAAGTTTACTTAACATAGACATCATTTCTTCAAAACATATCTCGTGTTGGAAAAATAATAAAAATAAATAATATCGTTGGAAAAAATTTAGTCTCCATGTTACCAATTTATAGCTCAAAATTGCGGATGAACTTTAAACTGACAGTTTTTACTAAAGCTTTAATAAATGCACTTTAAAACACTATTATCACCATAGTTGAGCTTCTTTAAGAGGAATTAGACAGTGAAAAGCAAAGGGATGTACGTGGACTTTAAATTTTGACAGAAACGCTTTCAAAGTTTACAACACATAAAGTTGCTTTCACTGAAATTCCGGTTTAAATTTTACTGTATAGCAGCATCTACTAGGGAGATTATTATAACGATCTTGCTTCAAACAGAGCAGAGTTTATGTTATCATTTTTGCACGGTGTCTCCAAATTTAATTTTAGATCTTACATCCCTTTGCTTCTAGTTGCTCCAAATGTTTCTTCAAATAGTTTCCTTTGAGATTAGTGAGAATTATTTAAAATGATAAAGAAAAAGATTTTTTTAAGCATTTACTTTTCCTAACAGGAGTATTTACTACTCTTTCAATACACTTATAAACCAATCAGAATTCATTACACTGGTACATAAAAGAAAAAAAAATATGTCAGTTTACATTATTAAAATGTGTAATTTTCCAAAAATCGAAAAATCATTGGAAAATATGCTTATGACCAAAAACTTACTTTTAAATAGAAGTAAATTTACTTAGACATTTTGAGTCAACATTTAGGTACTTTTTGCATGGATTTATTTACTTGCTGAACAAAGGTTAATTAACTTCTCGGATCAACAGACCACGCCCACACATGCTTAAACTCAGAGAGACTCCTTACCACACGCAGACTTTTTTTATTTTCTAGAAAGATTAACGTAAATTTCTCTGTGAATAATTTAGGATTTTTTTTTTCAGCAAAAACACTTTCAAAGAACTATTTTCATAGCAAATTTGAGCTTAAAAATGTTTTGTTTAAGACTGAATTATGCATGCAAACTTTCCATAATGAATAGGTATAACTGAAATTTGTGTAATATGACGAAGATTATTATGAAAGTTTATTATTGACGAAGCAAATGTGAAATTCTAGGAGATGTCAACAGATAATTTGAAACGGATAAATAGCTGATTTAATCACAAAACATTGAATTATAAGTTCAGTACAGCATTTTAGAATTATGTGGAGGTTATAGCGGGCGGGGAAGAATAAGTTTTTTTTAAGCTCTTGAAATAAGTAAACCGTAATATATTTTGCCGAAAAAAAAAGCTTTATTTGCGGAGGGATAGTTTTGGGATGAGTGACGTTTTTTAAAAAAAAAAGGAAACGATACATACACTTAAACAAAAAATAAAATAAACCAAGCAACTTTAAAATAAAGTAATTAAGAAGCAGTTAAAGCATTATCAATATACATTGCATTGATTAGAAAATCAGAAAAAAATTACATTAGCATCTGTACTAAAACATATAAACATAAATCTAACTTTTTTTATTATATTGTTCTTCATCTAAAAACAAATACTTTTTCCTAAAACACCAAGATGCTGACTTAGGTAGAAATATTTTTGAATTTGTTAATTGAGTAAGAGCCAAGAAAAAATCCAAGTACTTCAGAATAAAGAACGATCACATTTGCATATAGAAAACTGATTAATTGCAATAATATTAAAAAAATTGTGTTGATCTTTTAGATTTTTCAACAGTCATATTTAATAGTAAGAGTACCAATCATTCTCCAAGTTTAAATCGTCACACGAAAAACAATCTCACGACGTCGCTCTCTGTAAATTACATTTCACGGCAGAAAGAGAACCACAACTAAGAAACGGGTTTTACGCATCAATAAAAAACTAGAGTGTAGTGAAGACTGGCATGGAGTAGTAAAATGTTTAAAAATATCATAAAAGCAAATGAATTTATTTATGCATAGATTTTGAGCTAAAATATATTAAAACTCATATTCGGAACTCCAGCGCTCGAATACGCTACCTTGCGGTGATTTATAAAACTGCGTCTGCACCTAAAACATTGCCACGTTGCGCATCACGTGTGTCTGTTGACGTAAACGCGGTCAGTTTGTTCTGAGTAACGCATTCAACATGTCTAAGAACGCCTTCAACAACAGAAATTAATTCGTCCCTTAGTAGTATTCTCGAGCTTCTCAAAATAATTTCGAAAGCTTCTAAGCTTCTCAAAAGTATTAAATGGTGGAAGCGTAAACAAGAAAACTCTGGATTAACAAAATTGGATAACGTTATACCAGGTAAAATTTTTTATTGTTTTGTATGAATTTGTAAGAATATGGGGTTTTTTTTAATCTTAAATTAATTAAACTTACCATATTTTACAGCAGCATTTAGTTGGAATGGACAGTATGCAAAATATTTTCTTGAATATATTATCGTAGAACAAAATGAATAACCGAGAAAGAATTTACTTTATTCCTTTTATTCTCAGCTGAAAGGTTTCGCCAAATTTGTTTAGGGTTATTAATTTTTAGTATTGTGCGAGCAAAGTAGCCTTGGCGAGATTTCGCGTTTTTAGTTAAACCATTTTTAATTTTTATCATGAGTGGAATAAAATGGTAGTAAGATTACAGAATTCGATAAGTGAAAGGAAATAATGGTCAATCAACTGAAAAGAAAACTACCACCATATATCCGTGAGAATTTTGTTGATGATTTGCATAACATGACACAATTAAATCGTAACTCAGAAATTAGAAAAATCGAAACAGAAAATTTTTAAATGAACCGATTCGGGAATTCGAGAGAAATAACTCAACTACAAATGGAAAAAAAAATAAGCGCTAGCCAAGCAAGGCAAAAAAGTATCATCTTCTTTCGATAACAATTTGTAATGTCACATTGAATTTTCTAGCATTAATTGTTATTCTTGTCAGGCCACAATTATTATTTAGTTTTATCAAGAATTGATAAATATCGAATTCAACATCGTGGAAATAGCTGCTTAGAACTACGAACTACGTAGTTTGCATGAATCTTTGACGTTTAGTAATGCTTCTTGAATTCTCATTTCTTTCTACGTGGGCCAGAATATCCACAAGACTTTGAAAATTAATTTTAAAAGAATAAAGCGAAAAAATCATACATAACAACAAAAATCACAACACTTTTAGCATTTTCTTCGTTACCATGTGCGTTTGTTGTAGTTTTCAATTCCGCCATTAGACAGTGACTTCAGTGCCCCCTATAGTTCGTTGGAGTTGCGAATTAACATAGATGTCTGTACAGTAATTTATTTCTAAAGTGAATTGCCGCTCATGCGCTAGCTTGATTTAAGCATACCTTAATTAGGACATTTCTACTCATTCTGTTATAACCTTCTTGGAATTTAACAAACTTCCTTTTAGCAAAATACCGATGCATAAGTAAGAAAACTCAACTTAATAATTTCCAACAAAAACTCAAACATGAGCTAAAGCTTTCTTTTTGTGAAAATAATGATTTCATGAAACTAAATCTATCTACATCTCTCTCTCTCTTTTTTTTTTTTTTTTTAATGGTACATGAGTTATTTTGCCCCTTTGAATAGAAATTTAGGTACTTTCAATATTATACTAATAAAACATAAAATTTGGGGAACTTTTCGTGGTACGCCAGCCTAAGCTGTGATTTCAATTCCTTGCATTTAAAAAACCACGAAACAAAGAGGAAATTTTTACAAAAATAATGATAAAATAATCTGATAATGAAATGTTTCCAGACTGGAGTGTACTTGCTTGCATTTTAATTGCCATTATATTGTCCAGAAACTCTAGTGTAAATCCTCGAGAAAAATTTCTGTTCATTAAAAAAAAAACACTTAAACGTATGTTTTCAAGTCATAAAAATTGTATTAGTGATTTAATAACACTGTAAATTGTTTTACGCGGCGCATGCGTAAGCCGTGAAACCCCGATTTTACGTTTGGCAAGGGACTGCGTTTAAAAACGTAAAATACGAGAAATCGTATAATACGGGAAATACATAGCAGCAAAATTACTGATGGGACCCAATGAAAAAAAAACGCTAAATGCGGGGAAAAAGTAAATTCGGGAGATGTTAAAACGGGTTTTACGTATATCTAAAATGCATGTGTTCGGGTCTTTGTGTTAGTACCTCTCATAAACAAGGAAAAGATCCAAACCTGAATTAAAGTTTGCAGCATATTCTAAACTAAGTTATTACTCGGATTCTGACAAAGTAAAAAACAGGGCTTTATTTCAATTAAATAATGCCAAACTCATAAAGCACACACACAAGAGGTTTAAAAACAAGGATTGTGAAATTAGTTCCCGAAAGTACTGCAATAGATTTGAGAAGGTAAAACTTTGCCGCCTATTTCATTCTATGCGACTTCTAATTTTCTAATAAAATATTGCATTCAACTATTATTTTAAAAGAATTTTTAACGATAAAAGGCGAAATAGTGTATACTTTTTGATGGTTTGTTTTAGACAAATAATATATTTCTCTTATGTTTGCGACCAAAATATGCAAACAAAGGTAATGAAATCTTTTTGTTAAAAACTATAATACCATAACATCGCAAAGTTAAGAGTTTTAAAATGTTCTTAATGTGTTTTATTATGGAAATGAAAATGCCTATAGAAAGTCTGAAAAAAGCATATGCATTTTAATTCATTGTTTAAAAACTTATATGTATATATATATATATATATATATATATATATATATATATATATATATATATATATATATATATATATATTTAATATACAACACTGTAATAAAGTCGTTCAGTGACTTGAAAGATCTAATTCTGCATAATTAAAAAAAAAAAAAAAAGACGATTAGGTACATCCATGTCTCTTTACTTAGTAACGATAGTTATGAATTGTTACTTCTTTTTCCAAAAAAGGAAGTATTGTATTCGCGAAAAAAATTTCACTCAAAATTCGGCCTTAATTTTCGTTTTGCCTCGCCCCCGAATTAATGTTGAGTTTTTTTTTTTCAAACCGACCACACGCGGATAAGTGTGCGTATGTATGTACGTATGTATGTCGCGTTACTCAAGAACGGTATGTCCTAGAAAGTTGAAATTTGGTAGGTGGACTCCTAGTGGGGTCTAGTTGTGCACCTCCCCTTTTGGTTGCATTCGGGTGTTTCTAAAGGAGTCTTTTGCCCATTTTTAAGGGAAACTCATTGTTAATTTGGATGTAAACTGAAGTGGCTTTATAATTTGACGGACACTTGGTGATATATCGCCAGTCTTTTGGTCGCCAACTTGGCGACAAATTTTGGCGATTTTTGTTTCTTTTTTAAATCTGGTTTCAATTTGGCCCATTGTTGGTGATATTTAGAGAGTAAACTATTGAATCATATATTAAAATTGTCAATAATAGGGAAATGACATTAAATTGGAGTAAAAGAAAGTCATGTGACGCACACATCAGCTCGTTTACTTCAAATAAGTATGTCATTCATTTTATTGTGTGCACTTAACTCAGCTCGAGGAAAGTTAAAGCAACTTTTCAATCCTCGAAGCTTATTGTTCGAGATTTGGTCGATCGTTCACCCAATATTACTCTTCTATAATTTTCTTTTACAAGTCAATGAAGAAAAGTGACTTCGGCGCTATTTGAAGATTTTAAAACCATTAAGGTTGGGTAAGACGCGCTATATCTATTCCGACAGCACATTGAAAATCGCGTGGCAATTTGCTTTAATATTTATCAAAGTTATCTACAAAATCATTCTGAAATTCACAGGTCTAAATAATTTTATTGAAAACTTTACAAAGGCCTTTACAGCGTATTGAAACAAATATATATGAATAGTTATACTATTTTTTTTAACATACATATTCTTATTATCAGTAAATTGCACATATGCATTGCATATATGAACAATTACTTTGTTTATACTGCAAATGTCATTACTAATTAATTACTTAAATCAATTATCAATCAAAAGCGTTACGGCTTCTACGAAAAAAATAAGATGCATTTACATTAAAATTTTCTGACTTTTACGCAGTTTATAACAGTTTTAAAACCAACAAAATACATTAACTTACTCATCGCTTAGTCGAAAAAAAGAGATGAAAGAAAATTTCTACTTCAAGCTAATGCAATTACTTTCAAAATTAAACTTCTATGTACTTTTTCCCATTCAGTCTCACATGATATTCATTAAATTACAAAAATACAAGTTTCCATGTTTCTGAAGCAGACTCGAAATATTATTTTATTATGAGTCGTGTACTTTTCCAGATAAGTCCATTGAAGCCTAAGAGTACAATGGCGATGTGTTTCCGAAGAAGCTTCATCAGGCATAATAGGGACTATGCCCTCTCATATTCAGTATTAAAAAAGAAATATTCGCACAGAATGCGGGGAAATAGCATGGAGAGCACTTTAGGCGGAGAGTTAATTGCGTGTCTAAAGTGATCTTTTCAAAGGAAAGGTAATGGCAACAGCTGCTCTTGGCTGAATCCATTCAGCGATAGGGACTAAGAATGTTATGTTGCAATTAAATGATTCTATTTTGCTTTGAAGAGGGTAAAATGGATCAATAAAAAGATTTGCGTAATGTTTAGATTTCTGAACATGAAGGCTTAAGGACTGGAACTTAAAAATTCAAAGACGAAGACAAAATTATTATTTTTCTATTAACATGCTGAGAGGTGTGTTGTATGATAAAGAACTCTGATAATATATTTCATAGATTCAAAAGTCTCATGAAATTTTCCTTAATCATGTTGATGTAGTACTGGA